>NC_089493.1:7961714-8614631 GCF_036850765.1 Saccopteryx bilineata
GAGAATCTACTTCCGTGATCACATGGTTGTGGGGAGCATTCAGTGCTGGCAGGTTGCTGGACTGTGGTCCTCAGTCTCCTGTGGGATGTCTGCCAGAGGCTGCCCTCTGTCCCTTGTCTTAGAGCCCCCCCTGGGAGGCAGCTTACAGAGTGGCAGCTTTCCCCCCCATTGCCTGCAAGGGAGGAAGTGTCTCTCAGAAAGGCAGACAGAGACATCTTATAATGTAGCCACATTAAATCCCATTGCCTCCGACCTTATACCCCATTGTCCCAGACGTTATACCCCATTGTCCCGGACATTATACCCCATTGTCCCAGACGTTATATCTCATTGTCCCGGACATTATACCCCATTGTCCCAGACGTTATACCCCATTGTCCCGGACATTATACCCAATTGTCCCAGACATTATACCCCATTGTCCCAGACATTAAATCCCATTGTCCTGGACGTTATAGCTCATTGCCCCCAATGTTATATCCCATTGCCCCCAATGTTATATCCCATTGTCCCAGACATTAAATCCCATTGTCCCAGATGTTATACCCCATTGTCCCGGACGTTATACCCCATTGTCCCGGACGTTAAATCCCATTGTCCCAGATGTTATACCTCATTGTCCCAGATGTTATACCCCATTGCCCCGGACGTTATACCCCATTGTCCCAGATGTTATATCCCATTGTCCCGGACTTTATACCTTATTGTCCCAGATGTTATATCCCATTGTCCCAGATGTTATATCCCATTGTCCCGGATGTAATAACCATTGTCCCAGATGTTATAGCCATTGTCTTTGTGGCTTAAGTTAGAAGCAGGTCACAGGTCCTGCTCATACTCGAGAGGTGGTAATCCCAGGGGTCCCCTTAGAACTTGTTTGTCACAGATCCCCTTCTAATCATCCCTCTCCCTCCTCATATGCATGTTCTTCTCTCAGCTCTGGGTTCTTCAAGCCCAGCTGCTGTCATTTTAGTTTGTTCATACCCATAGCAATTGGATCGCTGGCCAAACTTGACTCTATGCAAAATTCAGTTTTTATCTGTATTTTAAATGACTGCAATTATACACATTTGGCTTCCAGAAGTATATACTTCTGCTTCTAAGCTGGGTGTCTCTGGATACATTTTTTTTTCAGTTTTCTAGACTTTAGTTTCCTCCCCTCAAATATGGAATAATAATCTCTATGTTCCAGAGATGTTGTCAGATTACAGAATTAACCACCATGATTTGTACAAGTTGCTTAGCACAGTGCTTGGCCTATAAACTCATTCCATGGTAGCCATTTCCTTTTTATGTTAATAAAGGAATAAAAATAAGTGAAAGGAAAATCGATGTCATGTTTACCTCTGTGAGGTACCATTTCAGGAGAGCAGAAAAGCTACATGCATGGAAGATTAGTGGAGATTACTCACAGCCACATGACCCGGGCAAAAACAACAACAACAAAAAGTACATTTCTCTCCCTCTCTCTTCTCCTCCCCTCCTGCAGCCATGGCTCGATTGGAGTGAGTTGGCCCCAGACACTGAGGATGGCTCCATGGCCTCCACTTCAGGTGCTAAAAAAATGACTCTGACTGCAGTGGAGCAAGATGGGCAAAGCACTGCCCCTTAGTGGGCTTGCTAGGTGGATCCTGGTTGGGGCACATGTAAGAGTCTGTCTCTGCCTCCCTATCCTCTTGTGAAATTAAAAAGAAAAAAGAACCAAGAGTCCTTTGTCTCAAATGTCCCTATTTCCCTCGAAGCTGTACTACTCAGGCACCCATCCTGTTACACAGGCAAGGTTCTCTCTCCTAAAGGGTCTCAGCTAAAGCTGATGGAACGAGGGTGATAACCAGATGTGATTGATCAAGATGTAGTCATTGACAAAGACTAATTTTAAAGGAAGAGGGATGTAGAGATAGTGAAGAATTTAATATGTCACTTCATCACTCACTTTGTTATGTATCCACTTGCTGTCCAACACCCATGTACTCCCCTACCCACCCATTTCTTCATTCACCTGTACATTTATTGATGGATAATTGATTGACTCATTCATTCATCCATCATATTTTGACTTATCCATTATTCACTCACTCATTTGACCAATATCTCTTGAATGTCTTACCTAGTTAACACTGGGTCCAGTGTTACAAGGGGCTCACCATCTAGCAACTGAGCAGACAGAGGGAGGAGGGAAAGATGTGGACTCCAACACATGAGCAGATCCTGCAAGCCAACATACAAGGGTCATGAGAGAAAGTGGTACGAAGTGCCTCAGAGTCCATCACCCTTTTCTACATTTAATGTGTACTTTCAGAGTTCTAAAAAATTCAATACTTATAATTTCAAGATCCTCACGGGATGAAAAGGAAGATCAGAGAAGGAAAGTAAACCTTAGAAAATGAAAAAAATTTATGGAAAATGTCTCCCTTACCACTGTTTATTGACTAGAGAGGAGGGTCTCCAGCCAGCACGTTTCCCCTCCTGCCCAAAGGGTCAGGCGGCCGCGTTCTGAGAAGGCAGAGCAGACGGAGGGTCCACACTCACCCGGCGGCCCGGGTTGGCGGTGTCCTGGTGCTGGCCTAGCGCACTAGGGCCTCCGTGCGGGGCAGTTGTTGTTGAGATTCACCACCATGCTTCCTGCTCCCAGAAGTTGGCTTTGGCTCACCTGTGTGTACTTTCTGAACTCTCAAGTGTTTCAATCTGCCTTCCTAAATTGGACCAACTTAAATATTTAGAATTAATACCCTTCCTATATCAAGACCTTATCATCTAACCCCAGGGTGAGGCAGCTCCCTGAGTTTCTATTAAAAAAGAAGAAGAAGAAGAACTTGGACAATATGAGTTGAATCATGGTTCTCCACTGACCACGATGAGATCTCAGACAAGTTACCTAACCTCTCCGAACCTCAACTGAATCATCTGTCAAATAAAGACGATTATTAATAAGAAATGACCTAGTTTTCATGACCCTTCACTGTGTACTAAGCTTTTTATGAATCATATCGTATAGCTTTTTACATATAATTCTCAAAACGACTCTGTGAGGAAGTAGCACGGTAGATTAGAACATTGCTCAGAAATACATATTGTGTCCCCAACTCTGATCCAAGAAGCAAAGGCTACTTCTCTACTGAATGACACTGCTTGGTCATGTGACTCAATTTGACTGATGAGACCAACTGGTGCCATGTGGCCAAAGACTTCACACAAACATTTGCAGGATGATGTATGCTCTAATATCTTTGCTATTGCCAAGAGAAGAACATACCTTAACAAGACCACTGGGCCAAGGAAGATGACAGACACACCGAGCAGAACCTCCTAGACCCCAACCAACACCTGCAGTGAGAATGAGACCCAGAACTCCTGCAGCTGAGATCAGAACCATCCAACTGAGCCCAGCCTAGATCAGTCATACCCTGACCGAACCACAGATGCAGAAACAATCATCTATGGTTGTGGTTTAACTGTTGAACTTTGTGGTGGTTGGTTATGCGCCAAAACTAATATAAGAGCATTATGACCATCTCTAAACTGTAGACATGCACACAGGAGAACAATCAGATTAAATAAAACGACCAAGGTAGAAAGTGCTTGAGCCGAGCCTTGATCTTTTAATCACTCTGCAATATTGCCTCTCATCAAACTTTGCCTCCTTTTATAATACAATTTAATCTGAGATTGTCATGAGAATGGGGAATACCAGTGTAAAACACCTTGCCCTGTGACTATTAATTTTTTGAGCGTGCTGCTACATGCCAGGCCTGCTCAAAGCGCTTTGCATGAACCAGAATAATAACAATACCAGCCACTCTGGTTACTTACAAAATTGCATGGGAGTTCCCCATCGACCCGCATGGTTGTGGGGTCCTGGAGCAGAAGGACATGTCTTGTGCATCTCAACATGGCCAGGGCTACCACATGGCCTAGCCCAGAGCAGACTGCAGAGACATTTGAAGAAAGAATGTTCCAAGAATTAACTGGAAATATCCTTGTCTTTTTACCAAAAAACAGCTTCCATGGAGACCTGTGATGACAGCAAACCTCGATAGATTCTTTCTAATCTAAATTTATTGTCCCTTGTTTATTGCATTCACTTCCTTAAAATATATATATTTCACTGCTTTTTTTTTTCCTACTTGTCTCGTTCATGCTCACAGATGCAACCACACATATATACTATTTTGTCAAAACAGTAACTCCACAATAACATGCTGCACCTTGGCAAACTCCCACCCGTGCTAAAATTACACCCGGCAAAGTTTGTTGTTGGTTACATTTTTAAAAAAGACATAATATCCCATCTCATCAACTTCAAGTTAGAAACCACTCTGAAACTTGGGCAGCAGCGTAGAAGCACGCACACATGCGTGCACACACACACACACACACAGCCTGTATTTTGCGCCTCATGTAGTTATGTCATATCACTTGCCAACACAGACGGGCCACATGTTCAAGTGTCTTTGCTTCCCCTAATTACACAGAGATGGGAGCGTTTGCATCTCCCGCCCGGGAGAGCTGTGTTTTCCCCCAAGGTGCAGAGAGAGTCTGCTGCCTTTGTCCTTTGGTTTGGCTGAGCATGGGCACTTAGACTTGTCCCCTTCCTTGCTTGCCATGTGCCAGACAGCTGCTCAAGAAATGCACGTCACTGGCAAGGCTGCTGCTTTGTCTGGGGGGACAAAGAGCACAGGCTGTGGTGGTGGTTTGAACCTTGCAGTGCCCACCCAGGGCAGATCCTGCCCCTGGAAACAGAGGTTGTATTTCCGCTGTCCCAGGTGCTGAATTCAGCCCATGGATGAGATAGGCTTGACCTTAGTTTTTTATTCCCCCTCCCATCTGATACAATATTTAAAATTAGAATTTTGCCCTATATTTGCAGATACTCTTGGAAACCTGAAAGCTGTGGCAAAGATGAGCCTCTAGGATCTGGAAACATGGCAGGCTGGGTCCTTCAAGGGACGCTCCGTCCACACTCAGCACGCCCTGGCCTCCTGCTGCCTCCCTTCAGGGGGCCACGTCACAGGCTGGCATTGCGGTGCTCTGCTTATTACTGTACCTTACAATAGAAAAATATTTTTATAAGCATTTCAAAGCCATTTATTAAAGGATAAGCTAGAAGAGCCACATATATTAAGAAGACTGGAAATAAGCCTATTTCTTTGTGCACCTTCCTGTGCATTGAATATGGAAACTTTCCATGTGGTCATGTGTAGAGATGTCCCCCAGTGTCCTTGTTCTTCAGGGCGTTTCATGGCCTCGCGATGGTGAAGACAGTCCCCGTTTGGGGAGGCAGGTGGTGGAGGGAATAGGGTGCAGGCTTTGGCACCAAGCAAACCTGCATTTAAATGTTCTGTTCTCTCTGCAGTTCTGTCGCTCCAAGAGCTTGGAACAGTTCAAGAACTCTGTGAGCCTTTATGCTCTTATCTGCCAAGGACCAACGAGAGACCCCAGCTCACAGAATTATTGCAAGGAACCATGAAATGGTTGTTCGTGAATTATCACGCAAAATTTAGGTTCACAACACATCTTCAAAGATATTATTTTCCTTCCCCTATCAGAAATAGAAAGAAAATGTAAAGAACACCTGAAAAAGCAACAACAAAGAGACCTCATAAAACTCCAGCAAATTAAATATTTTTTACTATGTTTACCTGTATGCACTTGTCATGTCTGCAATTTTACACACTCACACACACACTCACACACACACACTCACACTCACACACACACTCACACACACACACTCACACACACACACTCACACACACACTCCCACACACACACACACACTCTCACACACACACACACACACAGATCCAGAGAAACGGCGGGTCACCAGAAGTCAGCCTCCCTTTCTTTCTCTGAACATCCTTCCGCATTTCCAGTCCTCCTGCAGCGAAGTGGGACCAGGAGGCTCATTCTGGCCAATGGAATAAGCCAACGTGGTGACCAGAGGGTTCACCTCATACCCTCATTCCCCTCCTGGCTGCTGGACACAGGTGACAGCAAGACACCCGGAGGTGATGAAACCCCAGATAGAAAGAGTAACCAGTGGATCAGCCGACTCACTTGGCTGGAAGTAACTCTTTCACTATGTCCTTGGCCACCCTCATTTTAGAGCCAAAGAATCTGACCCCAGAGAGAGGTCAATGAAGCTGCGTGAAACAGAGGCTGAAGCCATGATTAGAATACCTGTCTCTCAACACCAAGCCCAAAGTTGTCCGCGTACCTCTCCAGTGGTCTCCCGGCTACCTTTCACACACATATTCTCTCTTCCTGGAATGCTCTTGCCCTTTGATGAGTTAGATCAATCCCAATATTTCAATATATTGCTGTATTTTTACTTTTCTTTTCCTTCATGCGTATCATTTTTATTTCATTCTATTGCCACATTTTCATGTCAAGGTCTTCTTTCTTATGATTACTTATATTTTTAGCCTCCATGCTTTCTGCTTCTTGGTCAGGGTTCCATACAGTTTCTTTCTTTTCTTTTTAAAAATAAAATTTAATGAGGTGACATTGATCAATAAGAGTACATAGGTTTCAGGTAAACATTTCTAGAGCACTAGGACTACTGACCACATTGTGTGCTCATCACCCAAAGTCAAATCATTTTCCGTCACCATATATTGGTCCCTCTTTACTCCCCTCCCTCCCACTTCCTACCCCTGGTAACCACTTCACTTTTATCTACGTCGAGTCTCAGGTTTAAACCCCAGCTATGTGTGAAATTATATACGTCTTAGGTTTTTCAGATTTATTTATTTCACTTAGTATAATGTTCTCAAGGCCCACCATGTTGTAATCCCATTCAGTCTTGTGTGTGTGTGTGTGTGTGTGTTTCCAAAGGTAGAAGTGGGGAGACAGTCAGATAGACTCCCACATGTGCCTGACTGGAATCCACCCAGCATGCCCACCAGGGGCCTATGCTCTGCCCATCTGGGACATTGCTCCGTTGGGGCCAGAGCCATTCTAGCACCTGAGGCAGAGGCAATGGAGCCATCCTCAGCACCCGGGCCAACTTTGCTCCAATGGAGCCTAGGCTGCAGGAAGGGAAGAGAGAGATAGAGAGAAAGAAGAGGGGAAAGGGTAGAGAAGCAGATGGGCGCTTCTCCTTTGTGCCCTGATCAGAAATCAAACCCCGGACTTCCACACGCCAGGCTGAATGCTCTACCACTGAGCTAACCAGCCAAGACACATTCAGTCTTAAAACTACCTTTCTTTTTACCCAAAGGCCCTGTTCTGAATCCCTTAACCTTCTACATCCAAGCTCCACCTTCTGCCCCAGGGTGTTCAGAGATAACAGAGCAAACTGGGGGCTGCTTTGTCACAAGAAGGAAGATCCCTCAGGGGTGAGCCCCTGCCCCATATGTCTCTCCAACCCATACCATCCTGGTGCCTGGCATGGGTTATATATGTGTTGGATTAAATTAAATATAACCCTACTATTATTATTGTCTGCAAAATTAATTTCTAAATTAAACTTCTGCTTTCTGTTAATACTTTGTCTCTTTCCTCACTACTGGTGTAGGATTCACATTCAATATATTTAGAATTTATAAAGTTTTATTTTCCATGATTCTGTTCACAAACATTCAGTGAACCATCTTGGTGTTGGGCCAAGCCCTGGATGCTGCCACGGTCTTCGTTCATCCAGCAGAGGAGTTGAAGAGAAGACACACAGGTCAATACATGATGGCATCAGGCCATCATACCAGCAAATGCTTACTTTCTGTGCAATACAAGCAGTCTCCTACGCTGTGGAGCTACGGAAGGCTTCATTGAGGAGGTGACTTGTAACCTGTTTCTTGAAGGATGAACAAGAGATTCCTGTCCCTAATTAACCCCTAGGGGATCCATGTAGTCCTGTAGTCTCTCCACGTTATTGTCGGGATCTTTCACACATAAATCTGAAGTTCTATCCCATAGTCTTGCTTATCTATTCGCTGCTAGGTCTGCGAGGGTGTGATAATGTCTACCAGTCTCCGTGATTCATCCTGTGACTTTGTCCACAAAGAGCCAAGAATTTCAGCCAACTTTGTGGAGTTTTACTTCATACCTTGATATCAGCATGCTCCTTGGATCTTACCCACTCCCTCCTCCAACCACTTGGCAGTAATTTGCTCTAATCCATGTGGTAGAGTAAAAAATTCTCCTTAACTTGCCAACCAACACGTACCATCATCCTGGCCTGTCACAGTGTCTCTTGCTGGTTATGTGGTGCTGAACAAGTTATTGACCTTTCTTGAATGTCAAGGTCCTCATTTTGAAATGAGGATAAACAATAATGCCTACTTATTAGGGTTGTTGTGAACCTTAGATGAACTTAAGCATAAAAAAGACCAAGGACACTCTCTGACGGCCGTTCAGTGTTGTGTACCTGTTGGTCACCGACCGAATACCCGTCTTGATCATCACCATCATAGGGTCATCATCGTCAATAGCAACAGAGCCATCAAGACTATTGGAACTGCACACACTTTCTATATTTTAGGGGCTATGCCAAGCAGGGCAGATACTTGGTTTAATATTCATGATGGTTCTCTCCGGTATGATTATTGTCACCTTACACCCAAGGACGCAGAAGCTCAAGAGGGCTAAGTGATGGTCCGCAGTCATAAGTGAAACAGACAGCACACAGCGTCACCCCCGACTACACCGAAGTTTGTTCCCTGATGCCCGGGGTTGTTGTCTTCCCCTGATGCTCCCTGGATGCTGCAGGGGCAGGAATGCTCTTATCATATCACTCTCCCCCAGTTTAACCAAGATTACTGGTCCAGCTCACCCCGAGCTGCAGGTTGGGAAGGATCCCGGCAGGCCACTGGTGTTGGTGGGAGCCAGGCTTCTGGAGGTCACGTGGAGGTGGGGAAAGGCAGCGGACGGAGCTCAGCTGACAAAAGAAATTCATCGGCTCCCTCAAACTGCTGGGGACAGGTGTTTCCCGGCTCGTGGTTATGCATAGCTGGACAAAGGCATACACCCTCCCAGACCCTCAGCATGCCCCATCAGAGGTGCTGTCCACCAAGCTGGCACACCCTGCCTCGGGCCCACCCTCATCAATAGGGCTCAACCCGAATATCCAAATGACCATCCAGCCTGCATGTGGAGTGGCCACACATCCCTCACGCCATCTGGTCCTCACAGGGTGCAGGCAGCAGAAGGAGTGTTATCACTTTTACAGGAGAGCCGTCCAGGGCACAGTGGGTTATATGACGTGCCCTGTGGCACCCCGCTTCTCGGGCCAGGTGTCAGGCACTCCCCGTGACCTCCCCGAGCCCTGCTCACATCTCCTCCCTCTGCAGCCGCTCCGTCGGGAAGGAAGTGCTGTCAGGGCCTAGCACCCTGGACCTCTCCCTCGTGTGCAGGGGCCTGTCAGCCAGATACCTGTGTGATCTCCCTGTCCTAAAGAAAACGTTTCCTTACGGACACCACAAGACTGGCGGCCATTGCGCCCCACTCAGTATCTGCCACCTGGGCCCAGAAAAGCCGGAACGGAAACCATCGCTGCATAGTTGTCGTGAACTCAGTTGCATCCCTCTCAAATCTGTGTGTTGAAGTCCCAATCCCCAGTACTTCAAAAAGTGACTGTATTTGGAGACAGGGTCTTTAAGGGGTTGTTCCATGACATCATAAGAGTGGACCCTATCTTATAAGACTAGTGTCCTTATAAGAGGAAAAAGAGATACTAAGGGTTCGCACACTCAGATAATGCCATGTGAGAACAGAGAGAAGGCGGCCATCTGCAAGCCGAGGAGATGGGCCTGGGGACAGACCCGCCTGCCGACACCGTCATCGCAGACACCATCATCGCAGACCTCCAGCCTCAGGACTTGTAAGACAATAAATGTCTGCTGCACACGGCCCCCAGCCGGGGGTTCTCTGGGCTGGCGGCCCCAGTTCCCCAGTAACTGGCGGTGTGGCTGGGAAGATACCCGCATCCTGGAGCTCCACATGTCTATTGCTAGGACGCGAGTCACACACGCAGACTCCCCTGTGGACATCGTGCGTTGACAAGCCAGAGTCCCCTTCGAGGTCCAAGGGGCTCTGAGTTTAGGTTGGCTTGCCCCGTCATACCGACCCTAGATCACAGCACACAACGCACACCCAGCCACAACCCGGGGCCTCGGGCCCAGCCGGGCCGGGCCCTCCTGGCTTGGCTTGTGTGTCTGTCTGTCAAACCCAGCCTCCTTCCCTGAAAAGGACAAGTCGGAGCCATCTTTCAGGAGTCTTCTTCCCCTGACAGAAATCAGCAGGGTTAGAATAAACTGCATAAGTTATCAGCTCCTCAGGAAAGAACATGAAAAAGGCCCTTCTATCACTTAATGAAAAATAGCTTCTTTTTTGGACAGAACTTCATAGGCCCGCAATCAAGCGACGGCGCCTCTCTCCCTTCCCTGACGTGCCGAGCAGGCAAAGCAAGTCGGCATCTATTAATAATATTTTCCCCTGCTCCTTTCATTTTTCTGCTTGTCCCTACCACTGTCAGGCCCCGTGATGGAGCGGAGCCTTTATCTCGTCCGAGTCTGGCCTGTCAGGGTGATAAACAATTCTAACAAGAATCAGAATAAAGATCTTCCCAGTAGACTCTGCAGAGAGATAGAGGCTTTTCTCATTTTCTCGACGGAAAAAAAAAAAAAAAAAAATTTAATCTAGCGGCTCCAGCTTTTTTCAAGCGTCACATTCAAAGAGATGCAAATTTGTCAGAGCTGAGACCCCAGCTGACTCTGAGCACTGCGTGAATGTCGGGGGGTGGGGGGCAGTGTCTTTGACACGGCCGCCTTACTGGGGGTGGGGGGCGGGAGGGAGGAAGACGCTCTCCGCCACATGGTAAAAAATAAAATAAAATAAGGTTTCACCTTGTAGTGTGTGTTTCAACAATTTTCATAAGTTTTCTTTGGAAATTAAAAAAAAAAAAATCTTGCCCTGGGGAAGGAAAAGAGAGGAGGAAAGGGACAAACGGAGGTTTGGGGTGAAGGAGGCAAGAGCCCCCGAGAAAGCGGTCCGTTGAGATGTCAGGTGGGAGCGCGATGACAGGCGGGGCTGCGCAGGCCGCTGGGGGGGGGGGGGCGGCGAATGAATGAATGTGTGCGTCACAGAGCGCGGAGCGCGGCCTTCTGTTAGACGTGCCCATTTCCCTAAATCCCCGGAAACGGTGCACACTTCTCTCTGAGGAGTATTTTCCCAATTTCCCCATTAGCACCAGGGTGTCTGCATGTCCTTATTTCCTCTCTCACTGGCTGGCTGGATTCAGAGGCCACCGCAAATCCAGGAGAGAAGGGTCAGGTGAACGAGGCCGGAGAGCGTCCAGGGAAGAGGGAAAGGGAGGGGGCGGAGAAGAGGCTGAGAGGCGGGGGTGGGGAGGGGGGCGGCACCGACCCCCCCCCCCGGGATGCTGGGGGTGCACGGCAGGCCAGTGCGCACCTACTGCTCAGCTCCCAAGTCCTTTCGTAGAACCTGACGCCCAGTGGAGTGGGCCGGGCTTAGCCCGACGACCTGGTCCACAGAGAGGCCTTTTGCTGCCTTTGCAGAGGGGGGAGGGGTTGCACTATCTCCTCAGCCCCCTCCCTCAGCCCCCATCCGGGCTGTGCGGGGTGTTCACAACCTCTGCAACGCTGTACCGTGTTCTGAGTCAAGGGCACTTGGTGTCTAGATTCCCATGGCCTCCTCTTCCTCTCCGTCCCTGCTCTTGCTGGCTTGTTACCGGCTTGCCTCTACCCCCGCCCCCCACCCAATCACATCCCTCAGTCCCCCACTCAGAACCACTGCGTGGCTTTCATGCCCAGACCGCCACCAACACAAGGGGGCTACTGTGCGTGCCCGACTCGTGAAGGCCGAGGTGAACAAAGGCCTGGTGAAGACACAGAAGGTTGGCAGTCATGCCGACAGAGGAGGCGCTGAGATGGCGTCGAGCCTCAGCAGTCACTCGGGTGGTCGCAGGGTCCGTCCATCTCCGGACTCTACCCGATGCCTCGTCTTCTGGAAAAATCCCTGAGGACCTGGCGGCCACGACGCCCAGGCTGTTTCGATGGCCGGGGCCAGTCTCCAAGTGCCTCGTGCTTTGTGACGGAGAGAAATTTAATTTTCCATCTCGGTCTCTCAAACGTGCTCGACGGACGTGCACTCTGTCACTTTCCTGAAATCGGTCAGTTAGGTCACGGGTCAGTCACATTGGTCCCGGGAGGCTCTGGGCATCCTTCCCTGTCCTTCCGTTGTCCTTGCCATCCACCCGGTTAGCGGGAGCGGGTGGATCTCTACGTGTCTGAGGTAGAGTGAGGACCAGGGTACTCCATGAAACAACATGGACATATTCAGGAGAGAAGGGCTCCCCTTACACAGAGTCTGATGGCACAGGGTCTATCACAGCCCCCCAGAGGCCTTTGGCATTGTCCTTTCTGCTGGGCTGTCTTTCCTACTGTCAGCCTTTTGTAGATTCTGTACTTATGTCGCAACAGGAAATACTAGTTCAAGAGCCAAGGCAATGGCCTCCTTCAATCCTAGGCGCGTGCACTAACGAGCAGTCTTAGACATCATCCTTGTAACTGTATTTCCTCTCTGGAACCCCTGGACACTGTGGTAGAATGTTGTCATCTCACTAACCTTAGGGTGCCAGCCTATTAGGAGAGAGAATGAATCCATCCTAGAGAAAGGGTTCTCGTGGCCAGCCCCGCGCTCCGGAGTGGAGGTGAGCAGCAAGAAGCCCACGGCTTTGTGCGGTAGCCAGGCAACTCAGAGGGTCTACACGGCACCCTGCAGCCCCAGTGAGCCCAGCAGGCAGAAGCCCCAGATACTCTCTTTGCTTCTGAGAAGTTTTTGAATAATTAGGACTTTACCCCCTTAGGCTTTGTGGGACTTCTTGACAGGTGACAGTTTTGACTAGTCAGGACGAGCACTCTACTAAGAAGTGAGTCATCACAGGGTATTTCTCAATCAGGAGGCAGGAGAAGAAGAAAGCGGACTCTTGGGCCGTACATGGAATTCAACACCCACGAGGCAGCTGAGCTCAGAAGCCCAGATTCACAGGCTGAGATGCACGACCTTTGCTTCTTTGAGCCGAACATCCTTGGGGAGAAACACACCATTTCTTCGATGTTTCATTCCCTCATAAAAAACGCAAACCAACAGAACAACAACAATGAACCAGTAGCAACCCCCTGCCCTCGGCTCACAGCGCTACTGAGCCGGATAGGATGCACCTCCCATCCTTGACTTGGGGAGCTGGTAGAGTTTGTTTCTTTTTATCACCTTTCTTTTCTGTTCTCACCCTCTTACTATTTTCACCCTAAAAGTCCAACAAAATGTCACCCCCACCACGAAAGCTCTTCTTATCTTAGGGAAAGGGGAAACTTTAATCTTATCTGTGCTTTCGAGGAATTATTGTTTTTTTTACATCTTTACCAAAGGCTACCACATTCTCACTGTCTCCCTGGACTTGAGTCTTAGGTTGTCTTTCTCTACAGGATGAGGGACCCTCCAAGACCCGCGCCTCTTCCTGTCCCACATGGAGCCTGACGCCAAGGAGAGGCTCAGAAAAGGCCACTGGCCAAGGAGAACTCACGTCTGCAACAGGCAAATGACAGACGCTGTTAAATCCCAACCAGGACACCATATAAAGCCGTTTCCTAAATACGGCTTCACGTGACCCACCGGTTTAGCAGAGGGACAGCATTAACATTTAATTGACTGTAGGCTTAGATAAAGACCACTCTATGTTTAATTGGAATTTTCTCATTCGTATTAAAAAAATACCAGAGTAGATAATCATTCATGATTTTATCCATAAAAGGATCGATAACATGCTTAAAAAATTTGATTGAGTTTGAGCAAGAATGTTTTTTGCCTATTTTTTAGATGACAAAATAATCATTAATTTAATCAATAAGTATTTATTGCTGGCCTTCTACATACCAAGAATTGCATTAATTGCCGGGAATAAACTAGGTAAAGAGATAACATATGAGCTTATGTTCTAGCAAGAAAAATAAATGAAAATAAAAGAGTAAAAAAAGAAATACATAAAATAATCACAAATTGTGAATTTTTTTTAAATGAAATACTCTAAAAATAGAATGCAATCAAAGAAGTCCTCTCTGAGGAGATAATTAGCCTCCACTTGGAAGGCTGAGAAAGAGCAGGCAACACAAAGAAGAAGGAAGACATTCTAGGCAGAGGGAACAGCACCCGGGAAGACCTGAACGTTTCAAGAACCAGCCCAAAGTGAATGTAGCTGCAGGGTAGTAGATAAGAGAAGAATGACAGGAGGTGGGTTTGAAGAAGAGTCCAAGGGTCATGTTGCCCTGGAGACATGAGTAAGCCATGGGAACAGCTTGAATTTGACCCCAGGTACAATGGAAAGACAGGGAGGGCTCTCATCAGGAAGCATTGTGGTCTAATGTTCCACAGTCCCTTGCTATGGTGTAGAGCAGGGGCAGTCCACCTTCGTATACCTACCGCCCACTTCGGTATCTCTGTTAGTAGTAAAATTTTCTAACTGCCTACCGGTTCCACAGTCATGGTAATTTATAAAGTAGGGAAGTAACTTTACTTTATAAAATTTATAAAGCAGAGTTACAGCAAGTTAAAGCATATAACAATAATTACTTACCAAGTACTTTATGTCAGATTTTTGCCAAGGTTGGCAGAATAAATTTTTATAAAACAACTTACTATAGTCAAATCTATCTTTTTATTTATACTTTGGTTGCTCCGCTACCACCCACCCTGAAAGCTAGAACGCCCCCTAGTGGGCGGTAGGGACCAGGTTGACCACTACTGGTGTAGAATAGACTACAGGGTCTAAGAAAGGAGGTCAGGAGTCTACGCTCATCACCCCCAAGAGACGCTGGTGGTCCTCCTGAACTAGTTGTGTGTAATTGTGACAGACATGGAGAGAAATGGATAAAATTGAGAGAATTTTGGGAACACAATGGACATAACTTGTTGATGAACTGGATTTGAGAGTGAGAGAAATGGCTTAGAGTCATGACAACGTCTAGATGTTTAGCTGAAATAATTAGATGTTTGGGGGTACATTTTCTCAGTCAGCACAAGCTGTGGAGTAGGATTTATAGATAAGGGATCAATGGTAAGTTATGAATGGATAAGTTGCCGTAAATCTTTATCTTGCTGTATTCCCAAAGCCGAGAAGAGTACATAATGCATAATAATCATAATAAAAGAGTGTTTGTTAAATCAAAGAAGATCTATGAGATTCCAAGAGGGCATTTGGACATGTGAGTCTAAGGTTCAGATTTAGGGACATAGTTCAGAGGTAAAAATTGGGACTCTGTGAACATTTAGATTTTATAAGCCATGAAGGGTAGAAGAAATCAAATCTGGAGAAGGTGGAGAGGTAGAAGAGGGCTGAGGACCACGTCCTGAGGAACACCACCTTTAAAATCGCAGATAGAGGAGAAGGACTCGGAGGAGAAGGCTGAAGGGCAGAAGCCAGGATGTCAGAGGAGAAAAGCAATACTTGGTAATCAGGGAGTCAGGAAGGAGGAGTGTTACAAGATCAACTGTGCATACTGGCTCCAGAGAATCCTACACAATGAAGACAGAATCAGCCACTGAAGGTAAATGCTCAAGTCAACACTAGAATCACATGAGCTTGTTCGGACTAAACAGTCTTGGCTTTACCATCTGCTGACCATTGCAAACGATACAAAGACTAAGAACCTATGAACTGCATCTCGGAATAAGATGAATAATCTATGAAAAAATTATCAGTTTTAATAATAATATATTCATCATTAATGTCCTGGGGCTACACAGAAGAATGTGTATGAAATCAAAAACCCGGCAGATCAAAGATCAAGTCCCAGCCTGCCCACTTCCTGGAGTGTACTCTTGTGCCAGCGCAAACTTTAGTGAATGTCAAACACCTTGCCTGCCAAACGTGAATGATAAAAATTATATCTCACTTGCTTACTCACAGAGTTTTCATAAACATTGAAAAAGCTAATGTATGTCTTAAGATTTTGAAACTAGACAGATAGGTTGCAAATAGAAAGAGACATGTATAATCACAGGAAGCAGTGCGCGCTCCCGCCCTCATTCACGCTCCTGTGTAGTATCTCGGAGCAGCTCCAGGGAAGCCATAGGACAGGAAACAACGGACGGTCCCTGGCTTCAGGCAGCTCCTAGTCTGGCTGCATTGCTTTCCTTCTGTTGTTAACTTACCCCCAAATGGAAGAACCCTAGGTCTGTGTAAAACGGGTCCAGCGGAGGGAGCGGTGATAGAGCACAAAGTTCACCTCAAGTGCTGACGAAAACCACGCCCATGGAGTTGAAATCACGAAAGTGGGCAACTCACTGAGAAACCCCCCTCAATAGAATAAGTGCCCTATCTATATTAGCACAGCACTCTACACGTTCTTCTAGGCTAGCCCTGGATTTCCGAGCTGCTGTTGCCCGTTCCCAGCTAGAATGTGATTGCTACGTGACAAGATCGGGGGCTCATTGAGACTCCGACACAGAGTCCTCTAAATATCGTTTGCATCGCATGGGTTTTCCCAAGGCAACAGATCTGGAATGTAACCCTGTGGCTTCCAGTTGGGGACACACACACACACACACACACACACACACACATATATAATCTTGATGTATATGTATATACATATATACATATGTATATATCATATGTAATCTTGATATATATAATCTTGATGAATATTTCAAGGTCGAGGTCAGACAATGACCCACTGCAGGAGGTTAAAATTTTCTACATAATATGGATTGATGAGAAAAAACAACTTTCTCAAAGAAGACGTTCAGCGTGGCACTCACCATCTTGTTCCACAGTTTCTTTGTGAAGAATAATGACCCTCCCCTGCCACCCTGTATGGAGTGAGCGCGCCATGCCTCCCACAGCCACGGGGGTCCTGCCGCAGGAAGCCGCGCAGTGATCCGCAGCACGGGAGCCTCTGCCTCTCTGCCAGCGGCGGGCGGGTCCCAGGACCCTCCTCTGAGGGTGCGCCAGGTGTACGCGGTGTAGAGGTAGAGAGGAGCCACGTTTTAAGACCAGGGAGAGAGGAGCGCTTCCGGTGCACTCTGTCGCCTTGGCCGTCACCTAGGCAGTTCCTTCCAGACCGCACGTGACTTAGAGAGAGGACGGGCCAGGACACTGTGGTCGTCAGGTCTCAGCCACTCCAGAGCTGGGGCTTCCCCAGGTTCCTGGGAAAGGAACTGGAAGTCTATCTATCTATTGGCAGAGCAGCTGCTCCCCGGGGCTTCCCGCCCACCCCTGCCTGCCCTGAAGAGACCTGCCGCTCCCAGGGAACACCTGCTCCCTACTGTGTGCAGGCCCCCTGGGTCCTCACACCCTGGGTTGTGAGTGGGGAGCTCACGAGTCCAATATTCGGTGTGTATGAGAAACAGCTGGTCCTCTAATATTAAAAATGTGTGCGCGTAAGTGTCAGCTCCAGCAGGTCTGGGTGAGTCCGCGGGATCAGCCATTGCAGTAATTCTGGGCTTGGGCCCAGGAAGAGACTGAGCAGCAGGGTGATAGAGGCGGAGCAAGCTCTGGTGTTCCAGTGCCTGAGGCTGAAACCCCGATCTGCCCACTTCCTGCTGGGTGACCTTGAACAGCCATTTAACCTCGCCACACCTCAGTGTTCATGTCAACAACATGGGAATGAGAGTAGGGTGTACTTCATAAACTTGTGACTGCTGAGTAGAATAATTCTTCAAAGCACGTATTTGAGTGTGTGGTGTATGCTAAACAGTAAATAGTTGGTCATTATTAAAAAACCAAAATAAAATACCTTAAAAAATGAAATAATTGCAACTAAAAGAGCCTCTGGTGTTGAAAGTCTCCTGCTATCGCGATGCTGTTTGATCAGAGTGTCCCCATTTTCAACACAAATGACCCCAGTACACACAGGCTGCCCTCCCAAGAATCCATGAAGTGGGGTAGTTCCAGGGGGTGACGCTGTGCGTTTGGTGGCTCTGTCATGTTCACAATAACAACAGCACCAGCATCACTGATTTGTAGCAGGGCGTGTGAAGAACCCGACTTTCTGATTGCTGCAGGGTACAAAGGTAAGGAAGAGCACACCGCCAGGACCCTCCTGCATTGGGGTTCCGTGGGAATGCGTGGGGCCTTTTCCACGGACCAGGCTCTGTGTGCCAAGCCACACACTAGCGGCGGTGCCTCGATGGGCCTGAGGGAGGAGCAGCATTCTGTCTCGTTTGCGAGTGTGGGGTTTTCTGGGCAGGGGCCACAGGAAAGGTCAGGGAGCAGCTGAATTCTTTCCGAGTTACTTTGTGACTGAGATAAAAAATCACCAGTATTTTGTTACTGCTGGATGAGGAGGAGACTTTTGTTCTGTCGTTGTTTTGTTTGTAAGTGCAGATGAAGGGAAAGTAGAATAGTGCCTCTGAGCTACAGAAAGGGCTCGTGTGACAGGTTCAAAATGGCTGGCTGCACTGGTGACGATTCCCCTGCTCACAAAAATTCTCTCAAAACGATGGAGAATCTGCTTCAGTCCACAGAACCAAGCGCCAGGGCCTTCCTTCCTCTCTGAAAGATGGAAAACCTTGTTGTGGGATTCACGGTTCCCCACACCCCACCTCCAGAGTCCCCATCACCTCCGACTCACCCATCATCTCCCCAAACATCCCGGATGTCCCCAGTGCGCTGCTAGAGCCTTGGTCAGCTAACCGCGCTCGTGAGCCACATGCGGCTCTTTGGCCCCTTGAGTGTGGCTCTTCCACAAAATACCACGTGCGGGCGCTGCCTCGATAAGGAATGTACCTACTTATATAGTTTAAGTTTTAAAAATTTGGCTCTCAAAAGAAATTTCAATCGTTGTCCTGTTGATATTTGGCTCTGCTGACTAATGAGTTCGCCGAGCACTGCGCTGGACCACCAGGCATTTGCACAAAATGTTCATATGCTCGGGGCTCATTCTGTGCCCTGTTTGGGGTGACCTGCTTCTACTTCTGCTTTGAAAGGCTCCTCTTTCATGTCCCATCCAAATGCCACCCCCTCTGGGAGCCAGCTTCCACGGCACCGGCTTCATAAAAGGAATCGAGCCTCTCCTCTACCCACCTGGTACAGGGACCCCCGTGGAATCTCTGCAGAGGTCCTGTCCGTCACACAGTTCTCCTGTCCATATCGGCAGTCCCGCAGGACATTGTAAACATCTTGAAAAGGAGGAATGTGTCTCTCTCTGCACTTTGCACATAGTAGGAGCACACAGAACAGTGTCTGGAATACAGGAGCCACCCGGGAAGAGGAGTGAAGGAGTGAACGTTGATTGACTATGAGTGAGATGCTTTGGGATTGGGCGGGCTGCGGACTCGTCAAGGAAAGCCTTGAATGCCAGGGTGAGACGCCTGCGATGAATACAGTCAGTGAAGGAAACCCGTGGAACTTAAAACAGGCGGTTTGCACAAATCTGCCCACTTGCTAAACTTATGGTGAGAATGACGTGTGGGAGGGGGGGGTCATAGTTCAGTATTTATTACCAAATAAAAGTTAAAGGGAGGAGAAATGACCTGCAATTAGAAATACAGCCTGACCAGGCGGTGGTGCAGTGGATAGAGCATTGGACTGGGACGTGGAGGACCCAGGTTTGAAACCCTGAGGTCGCCAGCTTGAGCGCGGGCTCATCTGGTTTGAGCAAAGCTCACCAGCTTGGACCGAAGGTCGCTGGCTTGAGCAAGGGGTTACTTGGTCTGCTGTAGCCCCCCCCCCCCGTCAAGGCACATATGAGAAAGGAATCAATGAACAACTAAGGTGTCGTAACAAAAAACTAATGACTGATGCTTCTCATCTCTCTCCATTCCTGTCTGTCCCTATCTATCCCTCTCTCTGACTCTCTCTGTCTCTGTAAAAAAAAAAAAAGAAAGAAATACAAACTACAGCCAAATTGGCAGAAAATGCAACTTGAAACATGGCTGTTTTCGACGGCTGCACGTAAAGCCAACTTCAGGAACAAATTCCTCTTACAATATGGCCCTTGATAGGTACACTCTTTTATGTAATCAAGCAGAGACAAAGTACAACGCCAACATGTTACAGGGAGACGCGTGTGCGGGAGGCATCTGATCGGGCCGGCTTGTTTATGGTATTCTTGTCAATATAATTATCATCTGAGCGCTCTGTTTATTTCCAAGACCAGGTTTTGTTTTGCATTATCTGTGAGAGAAGCATTCATTTCCAACCAGGTTTCAAGATGAGACCCTCATTGAAAATTTTAAATACAGCAAGCAAATTAAGTTTCTCCTGAGAATTTTCACAACTTAGGACTCGGAAAGGTAGCTTGTAAGTGAAGACACAGACCAAAACAGGATACAGGATGCTCATAGTGGCTCATTTGTAGACGGTGTCCAAGATTCCCCAAGGTAGGAAAGGTCACAGTGTTCTTCCTGGGAGCGCTGTTCAAAGAGGCAGCATCCCGAAACAAAGCAGAAGCTGCCATGCCAGGCCCTGGACCTGGTCTCTGGAGTGTGAACCTGGGGAAGTCACTTCACCCTTTGAACCACAGTGAGGACACAGAGATGCCATCTCACCATGGATAGAACAGTCCTTCACCAGCTAATGTCCCAGTGCTCTTCTGAGGAGGGACTTAAAATTACATGTGGGGAAGTTCAGAAAGCTGTAGGAAGATGCTGTTTGTCCTCCTGGGTCTTACAAGATCATCTGGTCCAAGTTCCTGTCCTTATTCCAAAGATGCTGCTGTCTCTTTTCTACAGATGGTGTGCCTGAGTTCTAGAGAGGACTGGGTCTGGCTCTTGCTCCAGGAGTACAGGTCTGAGTAGAGAGGAGCACCCTGAATCCTCCTGATTAGACTCCATAATGCTGACCCCCAGGGGCTATGGGAACAGGGGTCAGGAGGAAATGTCTGTCACCTGATTGATGGTGGCGCAGTGGATAGATCATTGACCTGGGATGCTAAGGACCCAGGTTGAAACTCGGAGGTATCCAGTGTGAGCAAAAGCTCACCAGCTTGAATGTGGGGCAATCTGCTTGAGCATGGGATCATCAACATGATCCCGAATGACTCTGATTTAAAGCACAAGATCACGGGCTTGAATCCAAGGTCACTGGCTTGAAAAAGGGGTTACTGACTCGGTTGGGGCCCCTGGTCAGGGTACATATGAGAAGCAGTCAATGAACAACTAAAATGATTTGACTACGAGTTGATGAAGGAGAAGGAGAAGGAGAAGGAGGAGAAGGAGAAGGAGAAGGAGGAGAAGGAGAAGGAGAAGGAGAAGGAGAAGGAGAAGGAGAAGGAGGAGGAGAAGGAGAAGGAGGAGGAGGAGGAGAAGGAAGAAGAAGAAGAAGAAGAAGAAGAAGAAGAAGAAGAAGAAGAAGAAGAAGAAGAAGAAGAAGAAGAAGAAGGAAGAAGAGGAGGAGGAGGAGGAGGAGGAGGAGGGGAGGAGGGGGAGGGGGAGGGGAGGGGGAGGAGGGGGAGGAGGGGGAGGGGAGGAGGAAGAAGAAAGAACCTTCCCTCTGCCATCACAGCTGAATTCCCCCCTTCACTCTCCAGCTCCCCATGCTCAGAACCTGGTCCAAACCTAAGCCAGTCCATGGCCCACCTCTGGGTGTTGACAGAAACTATTTTATAGCACAAGGCCCCGTATCTGCCATATTTGGCATTATCCACGGGCACTCCATGAAGTGAGTCTCTGCCCTATGGGACCAGTGGGCTTCTGGCTTTGTCCCCAGCCCAGCTCTCCAATTCCCCAGAGACCCCCAGAGGCCTTAGGGTCCAGAATCGACTGGGCATACTCGTGTTGTTGTCTAATTCTGAAGTAAAGTCCGGCTTAGACTACTGGACCCTCTAAGCAGGTGGGTGGCCCTCAGTCCCAGTTTTCCGCACCCCGTTAGCCTCTGCTGAATGTCTCCTGCGCAGCCGCAGAGCGAGGAAGCCCGGCAGATCCTTCCCTCTTGTCTTTGGATGGCGTCCCTCTCTCCCTGGGGCAGAGCCGCTTGACACCCTCAAGGCCATATCATCCTGAGCTATGACCTCGACAATGACTTATGGCAAACAGTGCCTACGCAGGGTCTCAGAATTTATAATTGAGTTTGGAAACCTACCTGAGAGCTGGTGGTGGCTGCGATACTATGTGTTCCTCCGCCATCTTCTTTCTTCTTTCTGTGCTCACAGTCCTTCCCGGCCCCCTTTGTGGCTGGGGAGGGGCCTGCAGTTACCTGCGGCTGATAGAAGGTGAGAGCAATGGATATGTATCTCTCCCAACTCCAGCCGTTGAGAGCCGGGGTGTCTGTTCCTCCCTGCTCTCGGGGCTCTTGGGAGCCACTTATGGAGAGTTTGGGAGTCCCCAGATGGAGAGAGGTGGTGCTCTGAGTCACTAGATGGAGCAGAACCCCTGCCAACCTTCATCACATTTCACACAAGAAAGAAAAGTGCTTCTGTCGTGCTAAGCCACACAGCTATCAGGATGTGTTTGTTAATGCGGGAGAGCCTCGCTCGTCCTGACTAAGGCACGGTGGAGCCTCTGTCCACTCCATAAATGATGCTTTCCCTCACATTCCGTCCTCAGTCCCTTCACCTTCACCTCCCCTACCGACTCCCATATGCTCCACATCCTCCGCCACCGTAAATGGGCCGTAAGCCCACAACCTCATTCAGTTCCTCCCTTTGTGCTTCGGACATCTGCATTCAACTGCCGCCTACTTTTGCAGATGGTTAGATTTTTCAGTTTTTCAGGGTCCCCAGTTAGCCTTAGAGGCCGTGGAAGAGATTTTTAAAGCACTTCAGAGCATCAGAGTGCGGCCTCTGCCGGGGTCAAGTCAGGGCTCACCTGAGAAAGTCACCGCACATCTGGAAGCATTGTGGTTCTTACCTATCAAAGAGGGTGAATAATCTTTCCTTTATCATGTTGCTGTGAAGGTTGAATTAGAATAGTCATAGTCACACCATTATTGCTCCGAACAGGGTAATTGTCATAAATTATTATTAACAGTAAAAAGATTTACTGTATAATGGTTATTTTCTGAGTGTCAGAAACTCTATCAAACTGTTTGCACCCATGGTGTCTCATTTAATTTTCACAACACTCCTACTTCGCTTTAGGTACAAGAGGACAAGCAACTAGTCTACACAGGCAGTGAGCTGCGGAGCTGAGACGTACACCCGGTCCGTCTGATGAGATGGTTGATGCTCTCTCCAGGAGCACCAGATGCAGTGCGGAGCAAAGGACAACATAAGATTCCACCTGATATCTGGAAACAAAGAAACGGCTTAAAGACAATAGGCCATTTTTGCCATGTCATGGTAAAGGGTTGCCATCTTGCCCACATCCGGGACACCAGATTTTCATACAAAACTACTTGAATATATAGCAAGTGGTATTGTCTGGTATGTTATACCACCACTAAAAATCGTATGGACATATGATGACTTTATGTCAGCACTGGGAACGTTTAGATCATAGCCTAGTGATTAAGGTCGTGGGGCTAAGGAATCACAGTGCTCTGGTCTGAGTCATAGTTTCAGAATCTTCTGGTCGTGTAGCCTTGGGCAAACTACTTAGCATCTATATAAATAGAGAAAATAATAGAGCCTATCTCACAGGGCTGTTCTGAGGACCGAGCAGAACAATGTACGACCAGTGCTTTAGCAACTTCCTAACCAGTTGTGAGCAAATATTACATCGACATCATCATCATTGTTATTATTACGAGTGATAAAAATCGGGGAACAGAATTGGACTTGTTTTATGTGCTAACCTATATCAACTAACACAGAGGCAGAGCAAGGGTAGGAAGGAAACGTGCTCTCCTGCTACCAATGGCCTGTTTAATTATTACTGATCTTTTTTTTTTGCTCTCCTCTCTCTCTCTGAATTTTTAAAAATTTTTTATGATGACTATGTGTCACTTTTATAAGAAAAAAAAATAGCACTCTGCTGTGTCTTTTCTGACCTCTGTGATATGTTTGTTGTTTTGTTTGGTTTTTTTCTTACAGGATCATCTTTAGTCATTAAATTCATTTAAAAGCTCTGATCCGTTTTTGACCATCTGAAATATAGTGACAGGCACCAAAAATCAATCCTCCATTCGAGGTTGGCAAAGGGCATAAATTATTTTAGAAGTCGTGTCAGGTAGAGTTTATTCCAAGGTTTGCTTGCACATTTTAATCAGAAAACACAGAAGGTCTACGCAGCTGAGATTGAAATATTCCTTCACCTTGTAACTCAGAAACAGGTTGACTTACTGCTCGCCAGCTAACCGGGCTGGAGGAAGTTACAGCTTGTATGAGAGAGGCAGCCTGGCAGGAACTGAGGGAAACACATAAAGAAACATTTATTTAAAAAAAGTAAATCAACCATAAAGATCCTCCCAGCAGACCTGAGAGATGGAAGGCTCTCTCTCATTTTCTCCTTGGCAAAATTTAATCTATCGCTGGGGTTTTTCAAGCGTCATATTCAAAGAGATGCAAATTCGTCAGAGCTGAGACCCCAGCTGACTTTTAGCACCTTCTGAATGTCAGAGGGGTTTAAAGGTGGAAGTGACTTACCTCCTTCCATCCTAACTAATTCAGATACATCTATATGTACTTATATTACGTTTTTTTTTTTAAAGAAGAAAGACTGAAACAGAGCACGCACCTGCCTATGTGCTCAGTGCCTTCTTTGTGTGGATCTGTTTGCTGCAAATCTGAAATTTAAACAGAAAATACCACACTGAGAAACAAAAGTGCAATTGAGAAATCCACAGTCTATCACCAAATTGCAGGGCTAGCAAAGGAGTTTTTTTTTTTCTTTCTTTTTTTTTTTTTTGCTTTGATTTTTTTTAAAAATAGTAATCATTTCATCCATCACCTCCTTCACAATGCACTCCAATGAACTGGTGTAGGGACCACAGTTAGGTCTTGTGTGGTCTCTGTCCCCCACTGTACACAGTTCCCATAAGTAATATAATGAATTTACAATAAAGAGTAAGGGAACCTTTTATACACAGACACGGTGGAAGAGAGAGTGGTGCTCTGCATGGGGGTTGGCAGGGTATTTAAAGTCAACTTCTCCTCATCCTCACACAAATAAAGGGTCAATTTCCTCAGGAAAATTCTGTAACTTGGAGTTGCAAGTGAAAAATGATATGAGCGTTCCCTCAGGTAACAAAAGCCCCAGATTAAGTATTAGTAATTCCAAGCTGTTGTTAGGTATGCGTAATTTGAAATGTTTTTACTTACAACTCGGTAATTATTTACTGAGTTCCTACTATGTGTTAGATTATAACACAGGACCTAGACTCAATGTCTGCCCCTTAAGGAGAGCGTAGGTTTATAAGGGAGGGCATCGGTCACCCGTGAACATAAGAGGGCGCTAAGCAAACAAAATCTCAGCAGCGCACGATGAGAGATCTTGACTGCTCACACACCTTGGGAGCTCTGCTGATCTTGGTTGGCCTTGCTTGCGTGTCTGAAATCTGGCTAGTGTTGGCTAGGTAACTGTTGTACATGTCTCCCTTGTCCCGGGGGCTTACCAGGGCACGTTCCCACAACAGTGGCAGAGACATGGTGGAGAGGGTAAGCACAACCATACCAGTGCCTTGCCAGCCTCTGCGCGTGTCACATTCACCAACACCTCACTGGCCAAAGGCTACATGGCTGATTCCAAGTCCAAGAGGGAGAATGTTGCCAAGTTACACAGTGAAGGGTGTGGACACCAGCAGGGTGAAGACTGGGTTGTTTTAGCGATCTGCTTCATGGGGACAGATAAGATATATACCACCATTCTAGAAATACGCCTAACGGAAGAGAGACAAGGACCCTGGGGGTCGAAAGGACAGAGCGTTGCACTCTGGGAGACACCGGAGGGGCTTCCTATGAAGGATGATGTCTAAGCTAAGGTTGAAGGATCACTGGGCTCTCATCAAACAGACCAAGGAGACAGGTTTTATAGGCCATCATGGGACCACAGCCCAAGACGCCGAGGGAGGCACAGATGACCACAACACTGAGCGGTACCGCAGAACCGCCTGGAGGAAGGTGACAGGAGAGGGGGTGGCAGGTGCTTGATGAGACTGGAAGTTGACGGGGGTCCAATTCTGGAAGATGGAGGCCGTTTCTTACCTATGCAGACTTTATCTTTAGAGAGTGACTATGTTGGAATCCACGAAGACGCCTGCTATATCAATCAATGCACGTGTGCGGGTTGGGGAGAAAGCGGGGACCCCAGTCGTGCGTCTTCCCGTGGTAGCAAGGAGGTGTTCATACTGAGCTGGTAGACCTGCAAGCGAGTGAAAAATCGCAGCTCAGTCTTCCTTGACCTGCTGAGAAAGCACCCCTCATAAGAAGCCGCTCTCTGAGGGCGATGAAGAGGGCTGATTGTCTCTTTAAGAAAGCGGTCGGGGCAATGCTTTGGGGTGTGAGTGTCTGGAGTCGGTGGCACTAGATTGATTAGGTGTGTACACGTTGGCTGAGAAAAGCCGTGGAAAGGTGAAGGGAAGTGTTTGACAAGATGAAGGACTATTCAGCATGTTGGACAGCTGCTTGAGTGAGGAGATCTATCACAGCACGGTAAGATATACTCCCCAGTAAATGACACCTTCAGGGCGCAAGCCCCGCCAGCCAGGTCACACAGTTTTCTGTCGGGTGTGACGGGCTCCACCAAACAAAGTTGGGAGGCAGGGTTTAACACACCGGCCTCGTGGCAGGTGGGCATGGCCCGCGAGCCTCCGGGGTTGCTCCGCCCCCGCCCCCCACAGTTGCTGGCCACCAGCGTGAGGATGTCTTTATAGATCTCTGCAGAAAGATGAGTCGACGCAGCCAAGCTGCATGGTGGGCTAGAAACAGGAGGGACTTTGGGGTCAGAAACGGCTGGCCCCCCAGTTAATCTCTTGCTAGTCTTGGACAGAGTACTTACTTACCCTCTCTGACTTCTGGTTTTTGCTCATCTGTAAAATGGGTTAATAACAGCTACCCCCACAGGGCAGTGTGGCAGGCACCCCGGCCTGCTGACGCGGGCGAGTGTGGGCTCTCTGCCGCTGCTGCACGGCCCCGAGACGGGTCTCGCTGAGCTGGGATCGGGGTCTCGGCAGGGCTGAGCTCCTTTCCAGAAGCCCTAGGAGAGAATCCATTTCCTGGTCCTTTGTAAGCTGCTACAAACTGCCCACACCCCTTGGCTCATGGCCCGGTTCTTCCATGACCAAAGTCATTAACACGCCGTTTCTCCGACCTTCCTTCTGTAGTCTCTTCTCCGCTTGACCTTGGCCAGGAAAAGCCTTCTGCTTTTAAGGTTCTACGTCATGACTTTGGACTCCCCCCAAAGCACCCCGGGATAATCCCCACCTCAGGGTCCTTAACGTCACACGTCTGCAAAGTTCCTTTGCCAGGTAAGATGTCGTATTCACAAGTTCCGGAAGACGGGGGTCAATGTGGCTGCTGGGCTGGGGGCGTTCACAACATCACAGACCACGAGCATTTCGTAATTCATCTATAATGTCTACATTGAACTGACCTCAAAGTATGTCTGGATCCAAATGCTAATAATAATGTAAATGCCACCCCTCCTCAAAGGATCCTTCCCTGTGGAAAAGTTTGCGTCACCCTAGGGGGTGCCCTGCACTATTACCTGTGCGTTCCTTCTCCCAGAAATAGGGGTTCCCTCTGCTTTGTTCATATCACATACCTGATACCTAGCACAGCGTCTGCCATATCCTAAGCTGGTGACAAATATCTGTTGGGTGCATAAGTGTGCTATAAACCACTGACCTACCCCGGTCTAGGCACTAGGATGTTGGTCACTTAGCAGACATCATGCTGAATCCTCATCTTAAACTTTAAGTTTAATATTATTACTCCTAATGCACAGAGGAGAAAACTGAGGTTTATCTCAGAAAGGCCCAAGTCGCTTCCCTAAATTACATGGCTGGCAAATGATGGAGGTGAAGTTGGCATCCCTGAAGACTGTATTCTCCCTTTGTCGTTTCCCCCAAAGGGGCCGCGAACCATCAACCATTCAGTTCAAAGAAACAAGAATTTTGCGCATGATCCAGTGAAATTGCCATTGCATAACGGCCCGGGAAGAGTCATAACTGCAAGAGCAATAATAACATCAGGGGTGATGACTAAACACAGATAAATGCTTCGCTTGAGCCCTGAGCTACACTAACTCATTAGATTTTGCAGCAGCAGCAGCATTCAGCTTTCCTGACAAGGAAACAGAGGCACACAGTGGTTCAGTACGCTGTCCAAGGCCGCACAGCTAGTGGGATTTAAGGCCGGAGGGTGCATGGGCAACCCCATTGCACTCTGCTGTCTCTTAAGTCGGCCCAGAGCTGATCCCAGTTGACTTATTCTTCAGTGTAGCCTGCTCAGATTAACCCTCCACAGGACTGACCCCAATACTCACACAGTGTTAGAGAAACAAGGAGACTAAAAGAAAGGAAGAAATGCCAACGACAGGGACATTTGGATCTGAATGGGCTCTAAGTGACCTTTTTAGCTCAGCCCTTCCTTATGCTGGCATGGCCTCTGGGACTCACTCAGAGAGGAGTCCTGGGCCAAGGTGAACATGAGGAGCTGGCCCCAGCCAGAATGAAGTCCTTCCTTCGCCCCTCCCCCCAGGACCATTTGCTTGGCCCCTTTGTTAAAAGGGCGGGTCACTCACTTGGCTTCCTCCCAGGGGCAGGGGGTGTCCCTCCCTCCAGGTGAGTATCTGTAACCAGCACCTGGATCAGGGCTGACTGAGGCATCGGCAGTGCCCACATCAGTTGTTTCTTAAAAGAATGAAGAACCTGATGCTCCTGCCCCCAGAATATATTTCCAGACCATGTGCCCCTCCCCAGCCCTCTAAAGCAGTGGTCCCCAACCTTTTTTGGGCAAGGACCAGTTTAATGTCAGAAAATATTTTCACGGACTGGCCTTTAGGGTGAGACGGATAAATGTATCATGTGACCGAGACAAGCGTCAAGAGTGAGTCTTAGAGGATGTAACAGAGGGAATCTGGTCATTTTTTTTAAAATAAAACATTGTTCAGACTTAAATATAAATAAAACGGAAATAATGTAAGTTATTTATTCTTTCTCTGTGGACCGGTACCAAATGGCCCATGGACCGGTACCGGTCCGTGGCCCGGGAGTTGGGGACCACTGCTCTAAAGCATCACTCTCTCTCTCCTGGACCCAGGCCCGTCTCCTGCTTGCTGTCACCGCTTCCCTGCTTCCCACTCTAGATCTGCTCTCCACACCAACAGCTAAAGCACTCCTTGAAAAAGTCGTTGCGAATACCCCATCAGTCTCCTGAAACCATCCCACGGTTTCCCATTGCAGAGAAACTGAACACGCACTCCCCCGTGCTCCACAGGGGCGGCCCCAGCCCTGCCCGCACCGTGCCTCCCATCCCAGTCCCACGGGGCCCTTCCCCACTTACCCCGTCCGCGCCGGACGGCTCCTTCTCTGACACACAACTCGCGTCTCCACCTCTCTTCTCCCTGGTCTCCCTCCCCGTGGCCACAGCCTTCTCATTTGTCAGGTCTCAGCTCGATGGCCACCTGTTCAGAGACAGGCTGCCCCTGAACAGCCTATGTGACCAGCAAACCCCCGTCCAGAGTCCTTCTGTGTTTTCATAGCATTGGTCACTCTTTGAATTGATCTAATTCAGCCTCCGTTTACTTGTTCATTCTCCGTCTCCTGAACTAGGATGCTGGGACCATGAGAGCAGGGACTCTGTCTGTCTGTCTTTCCCATGTCACTTTACCCAGCACTGGGCATGTCAGCCGCTGACCAGCACAGCCGGTCTCACCTGGGAGCTTGTCAGAAATGCTGAGTATCTTAGATCCCCGCGCGACCAAGCCTGCGTTTTAAGATCATCCCTGCTCACCCGCACTTCGTGGATTGCGAAGCAGCGTTCTAACATAGTGCGTTGAAAACAGAGATGTCCAATAAACACATATTAAATGAATAAATGAATGAATGATGTTGCTCTCTATCTCAAACGAAGACACACTCATTAAGTGTTCCACGTCAGTAAACAGGTCGTCGGGGCTGCAGAAATTGAATTCATTTAGCGACTAAAAAAAGATCTCCCAAATGTCGTCAGTGCATCTGGGTGGAGCACCAGCATGGTGAGAGACCAGGCCTGGTCACCTCTGCCGGGGGTGGACAGCTGTGGTTTGGTCACAGACACGCACAGCGCCCTGTTCCAGAAGTCAAGACGGGCTGAGCATTGCTGCGGGAAGACTTCGTCCTCCTCCTGATGCCATTTCAGAACTGACGTGCATCGCTCTAATTGCTAATGATCTGAAGCTGAGCGGATTTCAATACTGGCCATAAAATAGTGTAACTGTTCTTTTTAACACACACAGTACAACACGAACTCACACTGAGTGATTTCCTTCAACTTACCCAGCGTGGATTAGTGTTGAGCAAGCATACGCTGAATTGCACTCGGGTCTCAGCAACGATGATGACAACGTGGGTAACAGTGCCGTGGGAAGGGGTGGCAATGGACTGAAGGACAGCAGACTGAAGGGGACAGATTGCCGCAGAGAAGGGATCAGACTGGAGCAACATCTTTTAATTCTTGGTTTTATGCTTTGTACTGTTCTTGTAAAATGCTTCCCACTAAATCAATATAAGAATTTTCTTATTAGAAATAATAGCACTGGTCCCGTCGATGCATTAAACAGTGACAGGGACTTCAGCCTGTGGGCAGGGGAAAGAACAAAGCTTTCGAGGTTGCCCGGCTGGGCTCGGATCCCTTCCAGCCTGACACTTGAACACTTGAAGGCCTTGGAGCCTCCGTGGAGGAGGATGAAATACCCACGCCCGCAGAGTCTTTGCACAGAAAGTTCTGAGCACAAAGTTGGGTTCAAACGCGTCAGTAATCTTTTCTGCCTTTTTTTTTTAATGCTTTTTACATACAAAAAAACTCATGAGGCTGGTCCAAAATATCCCTAAGACTGACAGCCACCCCGCGCCCTGCACCGCACTCCACCTGCGGTGGCTGAGAGCCTGCGTGGACATCGGCGCGCTGCTGGTGCTGGGCGGGCGGGGGCCGTGCCCAAGACCGAGCGAAGACCCAGAAATTAGCGTACGCCTCAAACACACAGTGTTCGGGGCCTGTCCTCCCTATAGCAGCGCCCTGCTTCCCAGCTTTACTCATTTATTTTGTTTAACTATCTTATTAGACTTTATACTACTTGATTTGACTTGATTTTCCTTCAACTTACTTTGTCGTCGTGTCTCCCCCCCCCCTTCCCCCGCCAAGCACACACACATGTGCTGCCTCATCCTCATTGGACACCATTCTCAGTGCTTTACAAATCCCAGGGGCCCCATCAGCTGGCCCAGTGTTCAGGCCCACTTCCTAGATGGAGAAACTGAGGCACAGAGAAGACAATTGTCTACAGCATCCCTTCTTGCACAGGGCCCCCTGTGACCTGACAGAGTCTGACTCATGAGGTAGCTCAGAACAATCTGGGGCAGGTTTTCAAAGTCCCAGCCACCGTGCCAGCAAACAAGGTGTGCAGCAGAGAGCCGTTCCCGCCGACCACTTCCGGCGCTGCGGCGGCCTCAGCGTGGGGCGGAGCTGCTGTCTGAGCTCATAGGGATGGGTGGGGAAAACCAGCACCCCAAAGAGGACCAATGGCTGCAGGATATAAACACAAGAAGACGTGCAAGTTCTGATGCAGGGCGGGAATCACTTGCACCCGGAGCTGGTAGCTGATAGGCACGGAAACGTCGCCGCGCTTTGAGATCAGAGGAACTGTCTGTGGGTTCCGGCTGGGCTGCTGTCCAGCCGTGTGACTTTCACCCAAGTCACTCACGCTCCGTGACCTTCGATCTCCTCATCGTTAAACTCAAGAGTGTCACCCTTCCTGCCGAGGGGCCAGGAGGCAGCCGACCTCAGACAGCCTCCGGAAACACGGTAGGTACACACCGGCGCGCCCGCCCGTGGAGTCCAGATCGACAGTGCAGATGATCAATGCACCCGCGGTGGATATATGAAAAGGAGATTTGTTTCCCTGAAATTGCACTCTGCCAACAAATTGAAAAACACACCACCAATCTGGGAAATGCATGATATGCATGCTCTTGTGCTGTTCGGTCCTGAATTTTTTATCTCCCAAGAATAATGACCTCAGCCCTGGGCATTTCCAGGGGATTAATGACCAGCGGAATTTAATGGCCCTGGCTCCAGCCTAGAGCCATCCCACATTCCCTGGGTACTCATTAATCCCAGGTAGGCCAGCAGCCTTTCTTCTCTCTGCAGTGCCATGTCCACGCTCAGCCCGCTGCCAGCACAGGGACCACTGGGACTCCACGCCTCTGCGTGGTCCCCAGCCTGCTCCGAGCTCCAGCCACTGGCTCATTTATTTACAGGGCCAGCCAGACAGTAATTAAAATATGCTAAGGAATTCCCCTGCTCTGAGGCAGCGCAGCCCAATGATGAGCCGCTTCAAACACATGCTCCCCCCTCGCCCACTCCCGGCCCCAGCCGACCCTCCAACACACATATTAACTTTTAGGGAGGCAGCTCAGGATGGCTTCACATTTTATGTAGAAGGATTTCATGAGATTTTAATGAGTTTCTACCACTGGAAGAAAAAAAAAGAAAGAAAGCTCACAAAGGATCCATGCAAATTGCTTTGTCTTGTGCAGCAACCCTAGACTGATGACAAGCTTCAATATTTGGTTTCTGTAAGGATCTACAGATATGCTGATGCGTGCGCACTGGCCCCCCGAGCACTTCTGCTCGCAAACCGGGCCGAGTGGAAAGGTGCTGTCAGACGGTGTGGTCCGCGGGACACATCCCTGGCTGGGTTTCCTGGGGGACGGCTCCTGGCGGGACCGCGGGCCGGTCCGTGTGGCCAACACCAAGGCGCCTCCCACCCTGGTAACTTGGTTTTCTCATCTGGCCAATAGGCAAATTGCAAGTCTTCCTCAAGATTACATCTCCCTGGAAAAAAAAAAAAACAACTGTCCCCATCCTTCTTCCCAGGATGCATTCAAAACAAAAGGAAGTGATGTTTGGGAAATGAGGGACATCTGTCAGGTACTTTCACACACACACACACACACACACACACACACACCACAACCGTCTCGGAGATCATCCTGTTTTCCCTGTTTCTCTGAAGAGAAAACTCAAGTTCGGCAGGGATTAATCATTGCCCAGGGCTGAACTTCCAGGGCCTTTCCAGGACAGAGCACCGTCAGCACCACACGTGTGGCAGCCGATTCAAACACACGCAGTGCAGAGAGAGGAGCCCCAGGGACCTGGGAGGAAGTGTGGGCTGGAGGCATGAGCCAAAGCTGCAGGAACACCCTGTGCCCTGCAATGGGGGGCATCCCCGCCCCTGGAGGACGGAGGACCAGAGTGAGAACATCAAGACCCAGGGAAGGCAAGACGCCCGCAAAGATGCCCTAGCATGAGAAGCCCGTTCAGTAGGCTGAGCTGAGGAAGCTCTCTTGAAAGAAACGCCTCCGTATTGATACGCTGGCATACATATGTGTGTTTGTGTATACACACGGCTTAAGCATATATGTACTTATATGTGCTTATTTGTACTAACCGTCACTTACACATACGTATATTACTTATAGCCTCTCTAATTGAAAACCTGTGCACCAAGAAAGGCCAGCTCCCCTTTTGAGCTATTTTTTACCATGAGGGTTTTTTTAAAATTTCACAATAAGAATAACTTTTTGATTGTATAAATAGTGTGTCTGTCTTTAAAAAAAAAAAAAAAAGACTATGTATTTCACAAATGGTTAAGGAAAAAAGTAAAAATCACCCAATATCCCACCTGCAAGTGCGCTAGACACGGCTCTCCCTCTAAGGGTAAATCCTTTCCTTCCAGCCAAATCCGCACGCAAACCGCAGCGGGAGCTCCCGGGATGGGGGGTGGGGGGCGGAGCCTGCCCGGGCCGAACTTCCAGGGTCTTTCCAGGACAGAGCACCGTCAGCGCCACACGTGTGGCAGCCGATTCAAACACACTGCGTGACCCAGGGATGAAGCCAGGAAAGCCGTGTTGCATTTCAATTGGCGACCGAGCAGAGGTGTGAATTTTCTCAAGCCATAAATTGTAACCCAGTCCTGTGGGCTGGATGGAATTAACAACACAGCCGGTGGCTTCCGGGCAACCTCGCCTTCTCGGTTCACCGGCGGGAAGAAAAGCGGTCTTCATCGTATTATGAACAACGTGAACATCAATCAGTTCATACATGTTAATGTATTGTGTGCCCGTGACCTCGCTGGGTCTCAGGAGGCACGGAACAAGCTGGGTATCATTGGCCCCATTTTTCAAGTAGGTAGAGCAAAACTAGAAAGAACAAGTTATTTCCTGAAGGTCGTAGGCCTAGCATGCTCTAACTCCCGATTCGAGGACGAGTGGAAGTGAAGCCACATTTCAGATTCTTTCGGCCGTGGCGTGAAATCAAGTGCTCACCACACAGCCGCTTCCGTTTCCAACCTCGTCTGGCAACTTCTCCTTCTGTCCCTCTCTCCAAATTCCAAAAATCCAGACAGCTAATTCTACAGCAGATTTCTCAGAACATATTAAAGCAGCCCTTTCTAACTGTTGGTTTAGGACAAGGATTAAAAAAAAAAAAAAAAAAAAAAAAACCTGTCAGAAAAGAACATTTCTTACTGTTAGGGAATCAGAAAAACCAAGAACGGCGATCCCCAATGTCACTCAGGACGCAGGCCTTTGTCCTTTCCAGGTCTTGCCCGCATCTCTCTCCTCCCCTCTATACACGACCTTCGAGCATTGCCCATCCCAAAGGCCCCCCTGCCACAAATTATATATATTGTTTAGCTGAGTCTTTGGATGAATTTAAATCATTGTTGGAAACGCACGCCTTCTTCCGTTGTCTCTGCAAAAATTTTCGGTCGATTAAGCAACAATAACGTGGATTCCTCTATGAGTATCTCGGGATGCTCGCCTGGCATACTGTATATAAATTCCATTGTACTGGAGTCAATTAAACCCCATTGTCTATAAAAGTCACCTGTCTGACTTGGGGGAAAGTGGGCATGAATACAAAAGCCCCAACAACGTGTTGAAACTGAAATCTCACCGAGTCATTTATGCCGCCGAGCTGTAGGAGAAAGAGCGGGCAATGTTTCTGGTGCCCGCAAGCGGCACGGTGGTTTCAGAAGGCCGTTCTGGTTGCTAAGGGTTGTTGGTAGGGGACGGCGGCACCTCCTCAAGTTCAACTGCCTCTGCAAACTAAGACAAGGAAGACAAAGACCACTCTTTTTTTTTGTCATTCTTTGTGCAAATGAAAGAAACTTGTCATTTCAACTTCACAAGACGGCGCTCAAAGATGAAATGTTCAACTCCACTGGGACAGCCATTTTTTTGCTGTTATTACAGAAGAAAATTATAACCATAAAAATGTCCAATTTAGAAAAAAAGGTGCCACTTTAGTGTCATTTGCATAAAAGCTGTTACACACAAATTGTTATAAAGACAAATGTGTAGTACTCTTGTTGAAAATTGCTTATATCTTGGGTGCTTCGCCTCAAACGACATAAAGGCCTCTTCAAACGGAAATTCGTTCTCAGGTAAATAAAGCTGAAAGCGAGATTTCACCTCTTTGAAAGTACGTGAGTGGTTTTTCATGTCATCTTAAACATGTTCTGAGAGGCTGGGCCCTCTCCTTTCCCCTTCTGCTAGGTCTTGCCTTCGCCTTGATTGGTGACCCCATCGGACGAGGTCCTATCAAGGCAGATGCAGTTTGTGAGGAAGTCAGTGATGGTCCAAGTCCTTGGAACCCAGGATGCCGTGCAGGTCCCGGAGGGGCAGGAGGCTTGGAGACAAGGAGGAGATCCAAGTTGGGAAGGGGTTGATGACTCTTTTCTTCTCTGAACATTAACACCTGTGGGATGGTGGGAGGTCAATTAAACCTGTGGAGTTTAATTGACTGCAGTACAATGGAATTTATATACAGCATGCCAGGCGAGCATCCCGAGATACTCATAGAGGAATCCACGTTATTGTTGCTTAATCAACCGAAAATTTTTGCAGAGACAACGGAAGAAGGCGTGCGTTTCCACCCACATGAGAGTCAAGCTTGCCCTTCTGAGACTGTGCTGGCAAAATCTTAGTTCATTCCCTACCCCACATGCTGACCATCACATGGAAAACATTTATGGTTCCTTTAGCCTTCATCTCTTCCTTCGCTAGACTGTCCTTTCTGTCTGGAATGATGGGACTCATCCTGACCAATCCCACTTAGTCCCCAAGATTCATCTTGAGTGATGGTTTCTTTGCCCTTCCTGCCCTTGTCAGTTTGTTCCTCCCTCTTTTGTCATCCCTTCACAGATATTGATATTATTTCATTAATGTTAAGTGATCAATTGATTAGTAGGGATTAATATTAATTTATCACATAACATGGTGACTCACTTTTCTGCCATCTTGTCCACTGAAGGTAAGACCTGTGTCTAGTGCACTTCTGTGTTTTAATACAAGGTCCACAATGTCATAGAGTAGCCACTAGAAAAATCTATTAAATGAGTGGATAACAATTACTTACTTATGTATTCCATTTTTAGTGAACTTTCAATTATAGAGCACTTATATTAAAATACTCTATCTGATCTAACTTATTTTAACCAGGCAAACTTAGATTATTGTAAACATAGTTGTATGTTGTTGTTGCCTTTCTTATTTTTTTAAAAAAAAAGCTTTACTGAGGCGTAGTTAATATAGAAAAATGCATACATTTAATTAACATATACATTTGGATCCGTTTGGACATATGCATACACCCATGATGTCATCACCATCAAGAAACTGAACATACCCCTCACTTCCAACCATGTCCTTGTTTGAGGTGTGTGTGTGTGTGTGTGTGTGTGTGTGTGCACGCACGCACGTGCGTGATATGAATAACTGACATTAGATCTAGCCTCAACATATCTCAAAAAGCATATTATTCACCTCAGAACAAACTGAAGACTTAAACGTAAGACCTGAAACCATAGAACTCCTGGAAGAAAACACTGAGGAGAAGCTCCTTGACTTTGATCTTGGCAATGATTTTTTGAATTTGACACCAGAAGTAAGGGTGACAAAAGCAAAAATAAAGAAGTGAGATTACATCAAATGAAAAAGTTTCTGCACAGCAGAGGAAACAATTAACAAAATGAAAGGCAATGGATGGAATGGAAGAAAATATTTATAAACCACATATCCATAGGGGGTTAATATCCAAATATAAGGAATTCATAAAACTCAATGGCAAAAAAAAAGAACTTGATTAAAAAATGGACAAAAGACTTGAACAGACATTTTTCCAAAAACGACATACCAACGGCCAACAGGTATGTGAAAAGTTGTGCCCATCACTAATCATTCAGGAAATGCACATCAAAACCACAGAGAAATACCACAAGGCAAGAGATAACAAAGGCTAGCAAGCATGGAGAGAAAGCAACACTTGGGGACTGTTGGTGAGATTGAAAGTTGGTACAGCCTCTGTAGAAAATGGAACTCCCAGGTGATCCAGAAATCCCAGTTGTCAGGGTATATCAGAAGAAAATGAAATCTCCATCGTGAAGAGATATCTGCATTCCCATGTGCATTGCAGCATTATTCATACTAACCAAAACATGAAAACAATCCAAGTCTCTGTCAAAAAATAAGTGAATAAAGAAAACGTGATGTATATCTGGAATATATATTCAGCCATGAAAAAGGAGGAAATCCCACTATTGGCAACATGTAGGTTGTTTCCTGTGTTTGTATTTGCACGTTTTAGATTTCTTTTTAAATGTGAAGGAGTGGGTTTAGGACATGTATAAACACATCTGTCATTGAGCTCCTATAAAAGAAGAAATTGACTTTTAATGAGCACCTTCTATATGCCAGGGACTCTGATACATGTCTCCTGCAAATACAACCCTACAGGTACATACCAATACTGATGAATTATAGATAAGGTAACTGAACCTCATCAGAAGGGGCGTTAGCCTGTCAGCACAGCTTAGAAGTGGAAACTCTAGGCTTCCCACCTCTAGAACGTTCATGATGGCGTGCCTCCTATTAATAGCAATTGACTGCTGGTAACCTGGGCCTTTCACAACCCTCATCTACTCTGTCCTCCTGTCCTGAGGGGTGGTCTATCACTCCTGTTCTGGAGATGACGTGGAGAGTGGCACATAAAGGAAGCAATGCTGGACTTAGAGTCAGGAAACCTCGTTTTGAATCTCAAATGTGACGGCTCCAGAAAGACATTCTGTCCTCGTTCTGATTCAACTTCCTCTTCTAGGGAGCACACGCTGGGTGGCCACCTTCTGTGGATGTCTTCTGTGGATGGCAGAGAGGAGAATCTGGTCCACTCCATGGCAGCGAGAAAGGGAGTTCAAGTAAAGTCAGCAGCTGCCATAGTCTCGAGACATAAGACAGAATTAGATGGGTGACCACATAGGCTGACAGATGACCCCAGAGAGGTGGATGGGACCAGGTCGCAAATCAGGCTGGGAAGCCTTCTCACTGGGAAGCCTTCTCACGTGCATGTCGGTGGAGAGTGTAAAGCTTCCCATCATGAGTCAGGTGGAATAGTTAATTTCATTCTCCCTTACTTCTTCTTTTTTTTTTTTTTTTTTTTTTTCATTTTTCTGAAGCTGGAAACGGGGAGAGACAGTCAGACAGACTCCCGCATGCGCCCGACCGGGATCCACCCGGCACGCCCACCAGGGGCGATGCTCTGCCCCTCCGGGGGGTCGCTCTGCCTCGACCAGAGCCACTCTAGCACCTGGGGCAGAGGCCAAGGAGCCATCCCCAGTGCCCGGGCCATCTTTGCTCCAATGGAGCCTTGGCTGCGGGAGGGGAAGAGAGAGACAGAGAGGAAGGAGAGGGGGAGGGGTGGAGAAGCAAATGGGCGCTTCTCCTATGTGCCCTGGCCGGGAATCGAACCCGGGTCCCCCCGAATGCCAGGCCAATGCTCTACCGTTGAGCCAACCGGCCAGGGCCCGCCCTTACTTCTTAAACGACTCACTTCCGTTTCAGTTGGGAGAGGCAAGAGGAAGTGGAGCCGGGGGCTCTGAGGGTCCTGACAGGCGCTGGGCTTTTCTTAGGAATGGGAAGTGGTTCTGCAATGGTGAGAAGTTTCCAGAAAAGCAATGGCCAGGTCTCTGCACAGATGGGGGGGATGGGCAGATGAGGCTGAGGAGAGGACCTTCCTCACGCCCAAACAGAAGTGAAGCGCCCGCAGAAACGGGTAGCAGGACTCTTGCTCTGAACCACAGCGAGTATTCACTGACCCAAAATGTCTGTCTTTGCACACCAGCCATCGACACGGGCTCCTGCCATTCCCCCTCTCGTAGAAGACTCATTCTTTTAATACATTTGATTAAGGAAACTTTGAGAGAGCAAGACACTTACATTTCCCACATGGGAAGTCATAAAAAAATTTTTTTTATCTTTTGATGGTGAACATATTCCATATCTGCATATTTTTTCAAAACAGATGTTAAAAACAAATATTTTCTTTTGACTCAGAGAATACACGAATCTTTATCCTGTCACAACGGGCGTGAACGGAAAGGACTTCTGAGCTCATGCAGTGGGAACATCTACAACTCCGATTTTATCAAAATAAAAAAAATAAATAAAAGCATGAAAATTCAGCTTGGGGAGGCAGGCACACTTTCTGCTAAAAGTTTCAACGCCCAGGTTTTTCTGGCAAAGCATTGCTCGCGCCCTGAGGATGGCGAAGACGATGAGAGACTGCGGATCCCGTTGCGGAAGGAGGACCGTGGCGCTGGGGTGAGACGGCCCCTTCTCTGATAGGAGAGCTCGCAGAGGCAGGGGGAGGACAATGAGATTATTTTAAAGGTCACGGGTCCCGATGAGATAAAGCTTAAGTGGTGACGATCTCTCTGCGGCTGAATTGGATTATGGGACAGTTTCGCTCAGGCCAATTCATCAAGGCTTGTCTGGATTAGACGTTCACGAAACCACTGCGGATGAGCCTGCAGAGAAAACCGTTGAAACAAGGACAATTGCATAGCTCTCTTAGAATGTTCCACGTGGTATAGAAATAATGTGTATCCACAAAGATTTGTATGCCCACGACTATAGGTAGTCTGAGAGTTCATGCATAATGATAAACATAGAATGACATGAATATCAAGTCCCTGTAGGAAAATCGCCCACAGGTTTGGTGCCTGAGGGGGTCATAGTGAAGAGCATCCTTTGCCCCCCCCCACCCCACCCCACGCACAGTGAAACTGTGAAACCTACTGAGAAGTCAAGCAGAGGCGGCAGGTAGAAGGCACGTGACTCTTTGATTACAGACTGCATGAGCAGCTCTTGGAGGAAGAGGAGGTTTGTGTCTGCAGGTGGGTGGGCTCCCTAACACTGAAGCCCCAGCATGAGGCTACCACCAGCACCAGGTCCTGTAGGGGGGACCTGGCCCTAGGAAGCGGGCAGCAACTAGGGGTGAGCAGAGCTCACCTTCTCTGGGAAGGTGATTCCCAACAGAGAAAGAGAGATCTGAGTCGAGGGGTCCTGAGCATCCTTCTAGAATTCCCCATCAGAGTTCAGCCCTCTGCCCCCGGGGAAGAAACAGAGACTGCCTGGCAGAGTTATGCCAGCAGAATTCCCTCCACCTGCGAGGAAATCCCCGCAGAGAGGCACCCTCTGACCCCTTTAACAACAGGTTAAAACCGGGGACTAGCTTTCTCGCACACGTGCACGTGGAGATGAGACAAGTCCCACGACCCAGTTTCGATTCAGGCTCCAAAGGGGCAGGCAGCCAAGACGGTGTGTGGGTTGGGGACCAGGTCCCCGGGAAGCTATGGAAGTAATTGGCGCAACGACCCTGGAAGAGAGGTTCCACAGCAGCCGACCTGCTTCGTCATTGTCTTTCGGAGATTTTGTTGGTCCGTTTTTTGTTTTGTTGCTCTGTGTGTTTTCACGGGGGCGAGGGAGCTGAGCTGCCTGGTGCTCTGGCGTCCCAGACGGAAAACCAGGAGCGGTGAAGAAGGTAGGAGAGACAGACCCCGCTCGATGTCAGGACAAACTTCCCAACAGCTGGGGTGCGCCTGCTGAGGGAGGGAGGTCCTCGTCGCCGGGAGGGTGTGACGAGAAGAAGCTGGAGGTCTTTCAGGGATGCTGTGGAGGGGGCTTCCTGCACCGGCGGGGAAGGAGGACCAGATGGTTTTGCCGTGTCTCTGGGAGGCTGCCCTTCCATGTTCATGCCCTTTCCTGAGACAGATTTGGAATATTTTGGTGCTTCCTGTGCTTCGAATATGAAATTCAGAGATGCTTCATGCCCGACTCTTAGTAAGAAGTTTCAGGAACTCCTGGGTCACCGTCTGCCGAGATAAACATCCAGATTTTAGTGTAACCCAATCACTCTTCAACCTCCTTGCCTGACACTTTTTACATTCTGAGCAGAATGATGGACAGTGTTTAAGAGTACATACCATTTACTATTCCAAGTAGCTTTATACTTAAAAACTTCCAGTGTGCCCAGCGGCCCTTTGAGGCATTAAGTCCCATTTGACCCGGGCAGTCCTGTGGCATGTCCATTCAACTGGTAAGAAGTGGGACGAGGGTTCAGGCTCCGACCCCCTGGCCCCGGGATCTGTGAGCATAGCTGCCTGTCCAAGCTGCGTCAGCCTGGCGGGCCTCTCAGACCGTCTCATTTACAGACCTGGGCTCAGGGATTCTGTTCCCCAGCTGTGGAGGCTCATTCTCCCCTCCTTTCCTGTCAAGTGACTACCTCTAAGACTCTACTCAAAAGCACCCCTCTTTCTGCTCCATGCCCAGCTGCGTCTCAATGAAAATTGTTTGAATTGTATGATCTCTTTGTCTGTTTCCCCCAATGCACGGGGGCTTTCCAAGGGCAGGAACTGTGGACGTTTGTTTCTAGCTCTAGACTGGGCAGGGAGCAGGCATCTCACTCGTTTGTTGAATGACTAAGAGACCGACCTTTGCAGTCTGCTTAGACAATCCTCCTGTTACATGCTTCCGTGAATACTGGTACTTTTAAATGAAAGCTTATGAAGAATGCACTTTCCATATTTGAAAGCCCCTGGGTTCTGGCTGTCTGGGAACAGGTTCACTTTGCTAGGACAAAGGTTTGTGCCTTGTTTGTCGGTCTGTTCAGAGAACCAGATGTGCAGACAGAATTAGACATACAAAAGATTTATTAGGAGGAACACCTGGTGATGCAAAGGGAACCCCAGAATGTCGTCTGTATCTAATTATTAAACCCTTGACTCCCAACCCCCAAACCCCTGACAACCACTGACCTTTTTAGTGTCCCTATCGTTTTGTTTTCTCCAGCATGTCATATAGTTGGAATCATACAATATGTAGCCCTTTCAGACTGGCTTCTTGCAGCAATAGAAGGTTCTTCCACGGCCCACATTCTTCTTCCATGGCTTGACCGCTCAGTTCTTCTGTTTGCTCCATACTATCCCATTGTCCGGTGGACCGCAGCTCGTTAATCCATCCGCCCCTTGCAGAACATCGTGGTTGCTTCCAGTGTCTGACGGTGGAGAATCAAGCTGCTGTCATGATTTACGTGTAGGGTTTTGGGTTTGGTTTGGTTTGTTTCTTTGTAGATAGGAGTTTTCAGTTTATTTGGGTAAGTAGTTAGGAGCATGATGGCTGGGTCGTGTGGGAAGGAGAGGACGTTTAGTTTTATAAGACGCTGCCGAACTCCCTTCCAGAGGAGCGATGGGTGTGATCTGAGGGTTAGGGATTCCTTTGTTTGCTGTGGAGACTAGACCCTGGGTAGGGGAGCCTGCAGGCAGCTGGCCACAGCAAAGCAGCCACAAGCGGGAGGCGATGACAGCCCACGGGGGAGGCCACAGGAGATGCCGCGGCGTTTGGGATCCAGATCTGTTTTGCATATGGCCATCCACGAATGGCTGGTTTGCAAATAGCTGCTGTGTTTTAAGAGGTGGTTGAACCCCCCCCCAACACACACACACACACACACACACACACGTGATCCTCGGGGTAGCTTCCAATTCTGGGATCGGAGAAGGCTTGGTTAAAACAGCAAGCAGAAGTTTCCAAAAGGTCCCGTTTTCTTTCTGAGAGATGGCTTCGCACAGTATCTAAGCCTAACAACTAGGGATTTTTCTTTGTCGTAATTATGTGTGTGTGGTGGGGGGTGGGGTGGGGGGGTGCGTGGAGCATGTGCTGACCTGGAAGACAAGAAGAAGACAGGAGAAGAGACTTGGGAGGCTTCAGAAGGTAAAGTGAGAACTGAATGACACTATTGTAAGTGACACATGCTCATCAAACCCTGCAGAATCTCAGGAAAGAACTATTTCTGGGTTTGATGTGCAAATGAGGAATCTGATGCTTCGCTCTCTGAACACCGTCTCCAGGAAGCGTGACTGGGAAGCTGGGGGCGGTTCTGAGGGCAGGTCTCCGAGCCCGGGCTTCATCCAGCCACCTACACCCTTCGCTTGACATCTACGCATACTTGTCCCTGCACGGTCAGGCCACCCAGACAAGTTCCATACGGCTTAAACGGAAACTTGTCCAGCAGACTAATTGGGAGGCACCGTGCTGCGAAACTGCGGACGAAGAGCCGCTCTGGTGACGGGGACCCGTGGCTGCTTGCCTGCTACCGGCTGGCTCTGTCCTCTCCACTCGGCCTTGTCTGGGCTGTGTCGCAGGGTCTCAGGTCGGAGGTCAGCAGAGTCAACCGGGTCTGGCACCGGGTTTGGCGAAGTTTTACAGAAATACAGACACACTGTTTTATTTCCCGTTGCCATGGGAGAAAGGGGGCGTGTGACCAAGAGCGAGAGGCCCACCGCTTTGCCGTCTGGCCCTGGGCGGAGAAGTCTGCTGACCCCTGCATTCGCTGATCTACGGAGAAATCGTTACTCACGCCGAGAGGAAAGTCCTGGGGAGCGAGATGAACCAGGGCCGACTCTCAGGACATTCGGTGGTACAAGACCGAGTGCTGAGGTCAGAGGGCATGACGCTCAGCTCTGCCCCCCAGCTCCCCCTGCAGGGGGGCAGGTCCCCAAGCTCCCCCGGCCTCTGTGTCTCCACCTTCCGGATAGCATAGAAGGTCCTCCCTCCGACGATCAGGTGACGATGAAATGAATCCGATGCTGTCACTTAAGCAGCGCAAACACGGAGCTCAAAAACATCAACTACCAGTAACGCTTTGGTTTTCCTTGACTTCGGTTATTGTTGGTTTTGGTTTTCGTAGAATTTTTCCGCGAAAAATTTTTCTCGGATTTCATCGGCGTGCCCACGTGACCTTGCTGCTAATTTTGTGAAAACAAAGGGCGACCCACGTGTTCTGCTCAATGTGACATTGTTTCTCGTTGTGTGAGCGTCACCCCCCCCCCCCCACGTCTAGCCCAACAATTCCATAGCTTTCCAGTATTTTTGTGCTTTTTTTATTTATCGCTAGGGCTAATACTACAATTACATGTAAGTGATTACTGCGTATACAGTATTCAGTGTAATGTGTTTTTGGTATGTATTTTGGAGTGTCTAGAACGAATTAATTGGATTTACATTGATTCATATGGAAATAATCTCCTTGGTTTTCGACGGTTTCAGATTTCGCCAATTGTTTTCAGACTGATTATTAACGAAAACCGAAGTATCACTGTATTTCTATTGTATTTTTTTTATTTTAATTTTTTGATATCTGAACGTGTTTTTCTTTAAATCAGTCCAACCGACTCACAGGACCCCACGACAACAGCCAATAGAAACGAGCCTCTGGCAGCCCTGCTTCCCCGCTGGTCCTCCCCTCCCCTCCTTCGGGGCTTCCTCTGCGTGGGGCGCCCGGCTCAGGAAACAGCAGCTCGGGGAGTCCAGCTCCACTCGAGTTTCAGATAAACAACAACTACGTTTTCTAGGGTACACGTGTCTCATGCAATACTGGTGATGTACTTACTCAAAAACAAGTCCTCTTGCTGGTCTGAACTTCACTCACGTTTAGCTGGGAGCCCTGTGTCCCATCAGGCAGCCCTTCCTGTGGGGTGTCAACATTCCAGCTCCAGACAATCTTCCCTCCTTAGCATGGCTCACCCTTTCGACTGGGAGGCAGGGATCAGCCTTTTTGTCTTGGACCTTTTCTGGGCCACAGAGGAAAAAGATTCCCAGCCATAAGGGGCAGCCAGACCACTTGAAATGGACCCTCCAAGCCCAGCACTGGCTACTGAGCCAGCTGAGTATAAATACATGACCGGGGTTTCCTGGTTCATACAGAAATGGGGTGAAAACTGGGCCACACAGCCTTCCAGAAGCCACCAGCATATCTGTCTCCTCATTCCTAAGACTGGGCTCCCACCGTGAACCTGGTGATGGGGGGCAGGGGGTCCCTCAGTCCTGTGCTCTCTATGGAAATGCTCGCTCAGGCCTCCCAGGCCCTGCCTGGTGCCCTAGGGCTGGCCGGGCCCACTGCGTCCGCTTCCCCCAGACTCCGGACCTGTCGGCCTGGTCAGCAAGTACGTTCTTTCCCCCAGAGACCCCTGTGCCTCCTACACTGAGCTCCTGGAGGCCCAGCTCCGCCAGGACCTCTCCAGAGCGGAGACGTGGCGCTGGCCTTCCGAGGTCAGCCTGCATTCACACTGAGACTGGGACGCTTGGCTTGCCGGGCCACAGTGGCCTGACTGGGACCAGCGTGGGAGGGGAGACTTCTCACCCCCTGCTGCGTCTCCCGGGCCTGCGAATGTCTCCCGGTGGCTCATGCAGTGTGTTACTAGAGTGAATGAATAAGTAAAGGAAGGAAGCTTCAAATTACCTAGCTAGTGGTCGTCACTCAAGTTCAAGTCACAGACCTTGGAAAGACTGATGAGAGCTGGAGACATTCTATTTAGTGAAACACAGAGAGACACGACACCCAATTGGGGGAACTTCACAACTCTCTTTGAAGGGGTAGGAAGCTTGTGGATCCAGGTTAAGAACCCTTGATGTCATTCAACTGCCTTCAGCATCTATATGAAGAAGCCTCAGAGAGGTCAGGAGATGGGCCCAAGGTCACACAGCTCCTGAGGGTCAGCTCTGGGCCTTGAGTTTGCTACTTCCTCCCTCACTCCCTGCTGCCTCCCCCTTGAGGGCCTCCCAAGTTATTCACCTTCTCCTGGGCTTTCAGAACAAATGATCAGCCGCTCAATTTGGCTGGGTGGTTGAGCATTTCATTCGATTTACATTAAAAGTTCTGATTTTAATTTTTCTAATATTCCCCATTAATAATGTCTGTTTAAGCCATCAGCTGGTTTCCCAATGTTAAAATGTCTTTGAAACAGGAAATGAATGCAAATAATTAAAAAGAAAAGAAAAACCTGGTGGTGAAAGCTATCCATTTGTCAGGTTTTGGCATAAAATATGTCTTAGAATGCTCTATGTTTGGGATAATAAAATATATGAAGTTTTTTTTTTCTTTTAACAAATGAATTCCAATAATAACCCTGTCAGTTTATGCAAGCTTTATCATTCTTCCTGGAGGCATCATGACAAGTCTTTCTTATACACAAAAAAGCTCTATTGAGGAGATTGGATCTAAATCTCATCTGGACAGGCACTAAGAAAACATAGGTGACCCGGAGTTCCCAGCCCGCAGGAGGGTGGGTCCTAGTTTAGGAAGGAAAAGGATGTCCCTGTGACATGGTCAGTACTGTGCCGGAGGGCCCGCAGGCTTGGGTCGGGGTTCAGACTGGCATCCCAGAGCAGTTCCAGTGGCTGGAGCTGTGACTATTGCAGGAGCTGTAGGGGGCAGATGAGCGGTAGGGTGGAGCAGGGCTAGTTCACAGAGGGCTGTGCCGGCCCAGCTGGGCACTTCTCTTAGAGATGGTGTGAGCACACGGTGTGCTTTACAGCTGTCGTTACGCCTCTGCCTCCTTGCCTCTCGTGCCTGTCCACTTCCTCATCTGTAAAATGGGGCAGATAACATTGGCATCTCATGAAGTGCATTTGATCTCATGAGGATCGAACATGTGGTTCCACATGCAAGTGATTGGCCAAAGACAACATGGCACATGCGTGCAAGTGCTGTGGCCGCCCCCTTTAAGAGCCCCGTCCAGAAGACATGTGGCTGCCACGGGGCCAATACAAGGAGACTGCACTTGCATATTATGCCCCTTCCAGGCACACAAATGCCAAAAGACTTAGCTTTTTGTTAAAAACCCAGCTATATTGAAGACCTGTGTTTAGGTTTAGTGTGTTTGAACAATTTTATAAGCATGCTGATCACCCTGGCTGTTTAACTGGATTTGGTTAGAGCAGGGGTAGTCAACCTTTTTATACCTACCGCCCACTTCTGTATCTGTTAGTAGTAACATTTTCTAACCGCCCACCGGTTCCACCGTAATGGTGATTTATAAAGTAGGGAAGTAACTTTACTTTATAAAATTTATAAAGCAGAGTTACAGCAAGGTAAAACATATAATAATAATTACTTACCAGGTACATTATATCGGATTTTCGCTAAGTTTGGCAGAATAAATCTTTATAAAACAACCTAATATAGTTAAATCTATCTTTTTTATTTATACTTTGGTTGCTCCGCTACCGCCCACCATGAAAACTGGAACCATCCACTAGTGGGTGGTAGGGACCAGGTTGACTACCACAGGGTTAGAGCATCACCCCAAAGCACAGAGGTTGCCAGTTCGATTCCCAGTCAGGGCACATTCTCTCTTTCTTGTTCTCTCACTACAATCAATAAATATAAAAAAGTAAATTAAAAAAACAAGAGTGATGATCACAATAGCCGAAGGTATACTAACAATAGCCTCTTCCTTGAGTTTCTACTCTTTGCTTCACACCATGCTCAGTGTTTTGTGCACCCCTTTGTCCATAGTCCTCAAAATCCCTTGCCGTGAGTTTTCCATTTGCTGCCGTGTTTTACCGAGGGAGACACAGAATTCTAGAGAACCTACGGAACACAGAGGAACTGAAACCCCAGTAAGCGCACACCCAAGGTCTGCACCCCAGGATGTCTGGTTGAATTCTATTTGGTCTCTCTGCAGGACTGTAGTAATGACTACCACAATAATATTTCACATTTAAACAGCACACTGACAGTTTCCAGCTTCCATTGGTAGCCCTGATTTTATTTTGGATTCTCCAATAGCCCTAGAACAAAGATAAAAATCCCGTCGTACAGAAAAGAAAGTCGAGGACCATAGACTTGCTCAGAGCCTCCACTCACTTGCAAGACCCAAGGCCTGACTCAAGCCGGTGGCCACCCAACCCCGTGGGCCCTCACACTCTCCTCCTTTCTCTCCGTGCCAGAAAATGATAAACTAGAAGAGAAATTGATAGTTTGTTTTTTATTAAAATGTGAGTGTTTATCTTATCACGGTTTATTTGAAAAGGAGATCAAAGAAATTTACATTTTTAAATGAGCTCACCTCAACTGAGACAATAATATAATAAGATAGATGGGTCCCAACTTAATGAAAAAGACACCCATGTACTGGTGTTACCAGTAAGCAGTAATGAAGCGGTGAAAACTATATATATATATTTTAGAAAGACCACATCTATTTTAATATTCCATTCCAGTTTTTCAGATAAAAATATGTGCAAATCCAAAATTTAAATAAGATAAAACTGTCAGAGGCCTTCATCAGAGACGTGCAGCTGCAAACGCTAGCAGTGGGTTTTAGGAGCCAGAGGCTGGCGCTGGTCAGCAGCTGCGGCCCCGTGGCTTGGGTGACACGAGGAACCTGGCGTCTTCATCGCCTGTTGCCCTCATCCTCAACCCCCTTCCTCCGTTCAGGTGACATCTGACAACTTCTGACAACAGGCTTGCCCATAATAACAGGCATCCGATAGGTAAATGCCTAGGGATGCCACTAACATCCTGTAACGCAGTGGTCCCCAATCCCCGGGCCGCGGACCGGTACCAGTCCGTGGGCCATTTGGTACCAGTCCGCAGAGAAAGAATAAATAACTTACATTATTTCTGTTTTATTTATATTTAAGTCTGTCTGAATGATGTTTTATTTTTAAAAAATGACCAGATTCCCTCTGTTACATCCATCTAAGACTCACTCTTGACGCTTGTCTCAGTCACATGATACATTTATCTGTCCCACTCTAAAGGCCAGTCCGTGAAAATATTTTCTGACATTAAACCAGTCCATGGCCCAAAAAAGGTTGGGGACCACTGCTGTAATGGACAGGACAGCCCCCGCGATGAGGAGCCCTCCAGCTCTGAGTGGCCACAGCGCTGAGGGGGCGGAGCCGGCCAGGCCTCAGCAAAGAGACCATCGGGCAACACTCTTAGGAATTAAACTTGAGTTGCCCTGGCCGGATAGCTCAGTCGGTTAAGAGTGTCGTCCTGAAGCACAGAGGTTGCTGGTTCTATCCCCGGTCAGAGCACATACGGGAGCAGATTGATGTTCCTCTCTCTCTGTCTCTCTCTCTCCCTCTCCCTCTCCCTCTCCCTCTCCCTCTCCCTCTCCCTCTCCCTGCCTCCTCTCACTAAAATCAACAAATAAAAACAAAATTAATTTAACTCTGAGTTACTATGGGAGCTTGGCTGTCTTCACCAGTCTGGGTTTTACCTCTTGACTCCATCGATGGCCCCTTCTTTCCATCTGTCCAAACAATACGAGGTCCTTTAACCCCGACCGATGCATGTGTTTCCGGGACAACCGTGGCACTGACCAGTCTCCTCTGACCCGTCCTGTCCCTCACCCACCTCCGCTGCTGCCTCTGTCCCCACATGCTCATGCCTGCCTCAGCCCCGCCTCTCCCAGCACCTTGCACACTCACATATGCACTCCCACTCACACATGTGTGCGCACAGCCACACATAGGAACACGCACGTGTGCACACTGGCCCAGACTCACCGTCTCAGACATTCACACACACACACAGTACACACCCCAACACCCACACACCTCCACGCATGCACACACACGTGCACACACGCACCCACATGCTCTCACTTGCTCATGCGTGTGCACTCTCTCGTACACGCATGCACACGCTCACTGACCCCTACCCACGCTGACCCCTGCCCCAACCCCTCCCCTGTCAACCTCAGACTCGCCTGTCCCTCCCTGTCCTCGCTGGCATTAGTGTCCCTCCTCTGTGATCCACCGCGATACCTCTCCATGACACGTGTATACTGTCCTTGCCCTGTCTGTGTGTCTGTCTCCCACATCGGCTCTGTGGGAGGTAGACGAATCAGTACTGAGTTCATCAGTGACTGAAAACTAAGCTTGAGGAAAGGACCAGCAGGACCTTTGCTGACGTGAAAGGTGCCTGGAGCCCATCCCCCGAACCCTGTGACAGGGGAGACCTATGGGGCGCTGTCTAAGCGGAGGCACTCAGCTGCAGGACCCTTCCCCTTGGGGACTGGGGACATGGAGCACTTTGTTGAGCGGGGAAACCTTCCACGCTACCTGGCCCAGTCCCTCCCACCAGGACGGGCTGCCCGCTGATCCTCGGTCACACCCTTCGGGTCCCGCCCCCGTTTCCCACGTGGGTTTCCCTTCCGCCTGCTTCCACAGCAGGAAGTGCAGAGACAGCAGTTCCCGGTCCCAGGCCGCCCCCTCCATCTCAGGAGCCGATAGGGCCATCTTCCCAGGCCCCAAAGAGGCTCGGGTTTGCTAGAACGTCCACATTATCGAGCTGGAAATAACCTGAATGCACGTGCGCGTGTGTGCCCGCCCCGCCCCCCGCCCTCATCCTTGCGTTTGCATGGAACAGGCCAAACTTTTGGTCTCAGTGATTTGGGCAAATGCAGTACAAAGATGAACATTTTAGTTAATGTTCTCAGAAGATTTCCAAAAGCAGGCAGTTTTGATTGTGTACTATTAGCATCCATTAATTTCCAGACTGGGACCTGCCTCTCTACTAAGGTAGCGTACGTTTTAATCAATTGCTCCTCACAGCTCTGTGCCGGTCCGGGGTGGTGGGGTGGGCTCTGTCTGCTGTGCCAGCCGGGGGTCGCACAGACCCACGCAGAGCGGACGGCTTTCTTCTGAAACCCGAATGCCTGCTTGTACACAGAGACCTGCACAGGGTAGTGCAGACATGGTCAGTGACTGCTCTGCCCCCAGCCCACAGGACACCTCTGTCCCAGTGTTAAAGAAACCCTCTCTTTCTGAGGGATGCTGCGCCCTGGCAGACAAAGGGCTGGAAGAGGACAGATGGGCTTGACATAGGTCCAGGCCCCTTGCGCAGTGAGCATCCTACAGGACTGTGTGTGGCGACTTTGGTCCGCGAACATGGCTTTCATTCTTGACCTCAGATAGGATGCTGGCTCCGAAAACCCAGACCTACCTTGTGCTGCTCGTGGTGGATGTTTATCTCTGGCTTTGTGACATTCTTCAACTTGGTTTTAGTGTCTTCCAGGTGATCATGTAGACATGTCCCTTTTTCCTTCTCATTGGAAATTGTGAATCCCTTGGGAACCAACCCCAGTAACCAACCTCCCTCCGCACACCCAGCACAATTTTGCACCCATCGTAGGTGAACTACAAGTCAAGTACCCGGGGGTAAAGCCCAAATTGTTCTTCAGACGTGACATTGTGTCCCTTGTAGAAACCAAACACATCTTTTGCTCACTGTTTGTGTGGCTAAGGAGGATATTAATACATAAATACACTTGAGTAAGGCTGACAAAGAGGAATGTCGGTTCAACATATACGCTGAGCAAGCATAGGTGTTTAATGCGTGTGTATTGCATGTGTCAGCAGCTCTGTAATGATCGTGTGCATGTGCACGTGGGTGTTGGTGTACATGGACGTATGGAATGAGGATGTGTTTGTGTGGTGAACATAAGTGTGCTTGTGTATCTAAATGTACTAAATGTATGCCTGTTATAAATGTGCACCTGTGTGATTTCACAAGACAGTCTACCGATTGAGGGCAGCATGTCACTTCCCCCGTAGAAAGGTAGAGCAAGAACAGGAGCAAAAGGCATCCTGCCAGTTAAGTCAACTCATATTGAGCAATATGCACAGGAACCCCACACAGAGGCATCTACTTTGTCCCATGGGTCAGAACTGTCACATGACCTCCCCCAGACAAAAGTGAAATCAGGAAAAGGAAGGTTGATTACTATTTATGTGTTCATGTCATAAGCTGGGACCAAATAAAAATTCAGGGTTTCATGGCCAAGGCGGCAGACGGGAAGGGATACTGAGCAGCCGTGAGCAGCTCCGCCACGCCCACGCCGTCTCTCCAGGAGGACAGCACTAGCAACCATGAAGGACTCCACGTACCCAAGGTCCCCCGGGGTTTTCAGACCATCATTTCTTTCCCTTTTCTGATAAGGATTGAGTAGGCAAGCCCATGATCGTTCATGCTCTGAAAGGGCTTGGGAGACTCTTCAGGCATTTGTTTAGAAAGTGTTGCATGGGTGTCTTCCCAAGGGTGGTGTTTAATCCATTCGTATAAATGGATTTTCTCTCTCACACAACTAAAGAAAAAGCACGTGCATCCCAAGCTCCGCTGCACAACGCACTCCTCTATATTGTCTAAGATCATGGGTCATGGGAAGAGCAAGCCATCCACCTGGGTTCTCTGGTGTCTTCCATCCAAGCCCAACAAACCCCAGTCAGGGGACCAAGTGAGAAGGAAAAAGACAGGAAGAAGAGGAGAAATAGCCCAAACAAAACAACCAAAACCAGAGGGAGATAAGTGGAATGATCTGCCTCCCCATTCCAGCTACCCACACACATTTCCTGACCAGCCTCTGCCATCAAAGCCTATTACTTATTTCACAAATCTATTATTTAACAGTGTACTTAGGGGAGAATGAGACAAGAGACAGGGAAAGTGAAGCCGAAATGTCTCCCAGGCTTTATTTGAAATGGTAAGCATATTTAGTTTTTGGAAAGGTTGCCAGATGGGTGTCCAGAGACTAAATCCTTTAGCTTATCCACAAAAAAGGAAACAGCCGGCAGAGCTACTTACAAATGGCACCTCCCACACCCACCAGTGGAGAATGCCTGTGGTTTGGGTAAACGCGATGGAATCTCCAGATAGTTTCATGGTGGAGTAATTTAGTTCACACCAGCAATAGGGCTGTCCACATAAATTGATCATTTACAAAGATGAGACCAAAAAAAAAGAAAATGTCTTCTTAGTGCAATGCATAATTTTAGTCATCAATTTAGGTGGACCATAGTGTCCAGAAATTTGGTCAAACTTTTTCTTTTTGAGGGGTGGGGGATGAAAATAACATTTAAATTGGTGGCTTTTGAATGAAACAAATTCCCTTTCATGGTGTGGGTGGGCCCTATCCAACCAGTTGAAGACCTTAATAGAACAAAGACGACCTCCCCAGAGCAAGAACAAATTCTGTCAGCGGACAGTCTTGCAACTCAAGCTGCAACTATTTTAGGGATCCCCAGCCTGCCAGCCTCCCCTGCAGAAATGACACTCAACAAGCCTCCATGACCACATGAACCAATTCATTAACTTAATGTCTCTCTAGTTAGATAGATAGATAGATAAACAGACAGATAGACAGATAAATCCTTTTGGTACTATTTCTCTGAAGAACTCTAATACACCTGAAGACTAAAGTCAGATTCAGAACTCATTCCACTTTTAATTATTTATAGAATGGACTTTTATTGAATAACTACCAGGTTAATCAGGAAAACACAGGAATAAAAGGTGAAGCTTCTGGTCTTAAACTGTTCCCAATCTGTAAAGAAATCAGGTGAGAAAAGTCCAAATGCCGTCTTGTTGTGATAATGTGATAACATGATTGTAAGAAAGTGTAGGAGGAGGACCTGGAACCCGTCCCTGGGACAACAACTGAGCTGAACCCAGAAAAAGAGGCAGAGACATGGAGGAGAGGTGGCTGACTGTGAAGGCAAGAGCTCAGGTCAGTGTGAAGGTCTGTCCTTTTTTCCAGAAGACAAAAAGATAAGACAAGTGGAAGAGGGACTATGAAGGAACAGAGCCGACATGGCGTGGCCCTCAAAGGCATACGGCTCATCGGCAGGTAACTGATGGTTCATGTCCATCATTGCTCCAGTTATCTGTGTGTTGTAGACTGAATTGCCCCTCCCCCCAAGTGTGTTTGTTGAAGTCCTAACTCCTAGTACCTCTGAATGTAAAGTATTTGGAGATAGGGCCTTTAAAGGGATAATTACGTTTGGATGAGGTCATAGAGATGTGCCTAATGCAATAGGACTGGCGACCTAATGGGAGAGGAGATTAGGACACAGAGACACACCGAGACAAGACCATGTAATGCTACAAGGAGCCGATAGCCACCTACAAGCCAAGGAGAAAGGCCTTAGAGGAAACCAATCCTGCTGACACCTTGGTCTTGGACTTCTAGCCTCCAACTTATGAAAAATAACCTCTGTGTATGCTCTCCGGTCTGTGCTACTCTGTTAGGGTAGCCCATACACTAATACTCTGGGTGAACCCTGCGTGTCCGCCCTAACTAGCTATTCATTTATGAAAGACGGTACTTACTGAGCACCTACTGGGTGCAGCCAGGTTTGAAGCACCAGCAAGGAAGACTGACAAGACCCTCTGCCTCCAGGAGCTTATGTTCTGGTAGAGGAGAGAGCCAACAGACAGGAAAACTGTTCAAGGACAAGCTGTCCATGCTCCCCAAAGCACTATGCAGATTCCATGCAATCCCCCATCAAAATTCCAATGACAGTTTCTTTTAAATGGGACCAAAAAACATCAGATTTGTATAGAACCGTAAAATACCCCAAATAACCAAAGCAAGCCTGTGAAAAAAGAACGAAGCCAGAGGTTTCACAGTCCCTGACTTCAGATTATACCGTGAAGCATCGATAATCCAAACAGCATGGTACGGGCGGAAGAAATAGTCACACAGACCAATGGAGAACAACGGAGAGCCCAGAAATGAACCCACCTGTAGATGGGCAAATGAATTCTGACAAAGGAGACAAAGACGTACAATGGGGAAAAGAACAGGGGACCTCAGACGCTCTAGGAGCTGGCGAGGAAAAGAGGAGGGGAGGACACACTCCAGGATGCGGGAGGGAGCTGGTCTACCCAGGCTCACCAGGAAGGGCTCCCTGAGGAGAAGTCTTCTGAGCTGAGACCTGGAAGACAAGACAGTCTGGAGAGTGCCCAGAAGAGGCGAGGGGGTCAAAGCAGGGGTGAGTCCACTGTGCTGGGGCCGGAAGGGCTGGTGGGGAGCACACTGTGAGCCTGGAATCGCGGCACCACTCACAGACCGCAGATCTGCTCCGGATGAACCAGCGGTTCACTCCTCTTTGTGTCTCTGTCCCCTTGGCTCAGGGAAGGAAAGAAGAAAGAGGGAGAGGACTCAGGAGAGAGCAGGAGGAAGGCAGGAAGAAAGGGAATGTACTTAAAGAATAAATGGGATTAGATTACGGAATATCAAAATCTCAAGATATGTTTGTTTTTCAGAGTGGCAAAGAGCAAAAAAATAAATAAATAAATAAAAAGCAAGAAATAAAGGAGCAATAAGACCCTAAGGGACATACAAGACTGTCCCTCTTGGTACAGCTCCATAAGGTTCTGGCCAATACAGCGTCACTCACCGATAAGGTATTTCCTAATAAGACAAGTGTGCTTTTGAACTGATAATGGTGCACAGACCACAGCCCTCTTCAGTATAAACGGAAGAGGAGGAACGGTGCCAAATGTTTCAAATGGCGATGGTCATGAGACCACAAGGGACAGTTAGCGGGAAACACAAAGTCTATCAAAGCATTGGTCAGTGAGTAGAGCAAGTCAGTTCATCAGGGAGGGAGCAAACACACATGTACATGTATGTACATATGTATATGAAGAGAATAGTCATGGGAGAAAGTCCTCTCAAAGTTCTTATCCTGTGGGCTTACATGTTCAGCTCAGAACTGGTATCTGAGTCCTGATGTTATTTAGGGTCCTATAGACACAGCAGGGTAGGCCCGTGTCCCTAAACTGGTCTATTCGTGGATGTAGTCTATTCCAGAGAGGGCGTCTTAGTGGTCGAGTGGTTAGCCACTAGTTCAGATGGCCGAGGGAATACCCTATCCATTGACTGAGCACTTACTGTGCACCTGATGTTCACACATCACTCATGTGTTTTCCCTCAGTGTTTAACAAAACCCATTTTACAGATGAGGAAAGTAGGTTTCCAGAAGGCAAAAGAAAAGGCGCAAGACCAGGTTTCAAATGCAGCGGTGCCTGTGTTCCTTCCTCCCCATCACTCGACCTCTGCAGACATCCCACAACGTGAAACTAACGAGTACCCCACAAATGCTGCAGCGGCAAGGGTCCTGGTCTCAGGTCAGAGTCGGAACCCCGCGGGGCTGGCGTGGCCGCTGAGAGCTGCGTGTGGCTGCATCCGTAGAGCAGGTGGCTGCCGACAACAGCAGTGATTTACTGAGCACTTTCTATGGCCAGGCGCTCCTCTGAGCATCTGTATGCCTTTGCTCGTCATCGACAACAAAGCCACGTGGCAGCCACCAACCTGACCCCCCTTTACCGGTGTGCTGTGATCGGGCTCACACTGGCTTGTGACAACCAAATGCCAAGTTCTTGAAAATTTTGCGATCTAGTTGTTAAACACAGGCATCATTCACAATTAAATTATATAAACGTATATTTAAAGTAATTATACTAAAAGCACAAAGGTAATAAGTACTGCAAACTTGACACTTTCTAACTATTCCCCTATATGCCCTTGAGGTTATTTATATACGTGTCACTACCCATCTCTTCCCAAATTCTTGTTTAGTGACATCACACTGGTGTCTCAAAATTGGCCCCAGTGGGAGTTTATACACCAGGGAAATCAGCAGACATGACAAATCAGAGAACTTGAATTTGAAAGTCCATTGTTAAACACTAGCCAGGACCCCACTGAGAAAGAGTGACCATTCAAGGTCAGGTTCCCAGAAGAAACGTATTAGTCAGAGTAATTCAATGAATAGAGACACTGCATGTCGCCTTTGCAGAGGAGAGAGCTTATTATGAAGATGTGCAGAAAAGCAGTAATACAATAAATATTACAGATGAAATAAAATAATAACCATGATTCTTAATAAAGGAGAAACGCTACTTCGGATCGCATCTTCCAGACTCAGCACGAACATAGCCAAGATGCGTTGCCTGAACTTTTCGCGATGTGCCAACCAATTGTGTTTCTCATCCTGAGCATTTAACTTCTTCTCATCAAAGGGGATGGCACCGTGCCCCCTCTTCCTGCAGGCCTCTCCTACTGGGAAAGATGGTGATGGAGAAGACAGAGCCATTGCCGATGTCCTCCATGGACTTCGAGCACCTGAGACACCAGGTGACATGGTGACTCTAGTCGTGCACTCCACCCAGACAGGGTGAGATGCACCTGCTCCTTCTGCTTGGCCGTCCTTTCCCCCTTCTGTGTTGCTGTAGTTGTAGAATTGCTGCCGTCGTTGTTGGGGTAGTGATGGTGGTGGTGATGGTGCTGATTGGGTGGGAAGGGCGGGCTCTGACCCGGCAAGGCAGAGTAGACTGGGTCTCCCTTTGATGACCGCCTATTTGCAGGTTTCCCTGTTGGGTCCCCACTCGGGGTCAAACCTATATCCCAGGCATGTTAACCCGGAGGAATTCATTTTCTACGCCAGTCCCCTTAGGAAAGGTTTCTTGTAATGGTTTTATAAAAGCATTTTGGCGTGTACACAAGGAATGGCGCGGCGCCAACGTGTCACCGTGGGCAGAGTCTGTAATGGAAGCGTCTGGGAACGAGGGTCTGGAAGATGGAGCGCCAGCCAATCAGCCACGGTCAGGTCCAAGAACACATTATCATTCGCCGGGGCCAACAAGCTCCCTCGCTCCATAATGGATTTGAAGGCTGAGACGTTCTTCTTCTGTTTCAAATTAATGCTCCCTCTTTGCCTCCCTTTTGGGGAAACACAAAAGCACAGCAGAGAGAGGACGCCTGGGGCGATGGACAGAGCCGTGGGCGGGAGTCAGGTGGCCTGGTCCCCAGCACCGTGCTGCAGCTGACTCACGGCAGGCACCCCTGTGGACCTCATTTTTCTCCTAGGCTGAATTAAGGGATTGGACTAAAAACTTCTGTACAGCCTTTCAATTTTAACAAACTGCCATAAAGACTCATGAGTATGCAGAAGAGTTGTTGTTGTTTTTTTCTCCCAAAGTTAAAATGTTGAGCTGAGCTCATAAAGGCAACATATTAAGTTAAGTCAGCACAGCTGAGAACGAGCCCCCTTTTCTCTTAAGGCTCCTCCTCCCCAACATCCAGAAGAAGTGCCCTCCAGCACCCTTGTTTTTACGGTCCTGACAGCAATTGATTACCCTATAGTTGAATACCTGACTTTAAATGTGCCAATCAGATTACATCTTCCCTAAACAGAAGTAGGACCATGTGTTCATCTCTAAGCCAATCAGGTAGAGGAAGTGGTGTGAAGCACTCTGATTGGCTAGTACTGGGTCACAAGCCCTCCTCTGCAGTCCTGGTGACGAAGAAGCCAAAGTCAATAGCCCTAAATCACCTCGTCTACGCAAGAGCGCTGTGGAGCTGGGAGGGGTGATTCACAGAGGAAAACCTGAGGCAGGTGCTGAGCAGCAAGGCAGGAATCTGTGACTTTTCGCAGCCTTTGTGCAACTCACGTGGAGCCAGAGGGGAAGGGAGAGCTGGACCTGTAAGTGTAGGAGGACACGTAGAAACGTGATTTTCCATGGTTTTCACTCCACATGCTACTGAAACTTGGTACAAAAACTGGCTACCAGGGAAGGAGAGTTCGTGCCAGAGGCACCTTGTTAGTAAAAAAAAAAAAAAGGAACTGAGAAAAAAGTCACAGCAAGAAGGACAAGCATGGAGTGTTTGTCTGTCAAAGAATGTACTAATAATTCATGCCAAACTGATGTTGCTCCTGAAAGTGACACCACGGCACCTTGGGCCGATCCTTCCGATGTCCGGTGGCATCTTGGATGTGAACTGTTGATACTGCGTTTGGAGAGATTCCTTCTTCCTTTGTTTCTTAGACATGCTACGTGGTGATCTGCATGCTAATGCAATGGAGACGAGAGGAAGGCAGACGATGACGGAGGACAGAGGATGGTCAGCATATGAATGAGAGAGCCAGGAACGGGGGCTGAGGTGAGAGAACCTGACCTGTGGAAACCATGGCCACCAGAAGGGGGACGGAGCGAGACGACGTAGCACAGATGGCCCCCGCGGAACTCCGCGTTGTCGCAGAGGTGGGCGAGGAGATGCGGTGAGAGATGCATCCGAGGCGATAATGGGGGATCCACACTAAGGATCTGGTCTTTATGCAGCCCAGAGTGAGCGTCAGAATTACCCACCAACTTGTTACAAAGGTCGTTTTCATGGTATTGGACACAAACCAAAACCCACCAAAAAGATATGGCTACATCTATTGTATGCCCATACAATGACATACACTACCACTGTTGAAACGAGGCGAATTTTCTAGACCGATAAAAACGGTCTCAAAATCAATGGCTACGTAACAAGAGCAACATGAGGAAGTGTCCTCCGTGCTGCCATTGCGCTAAAAACGCTTACAACTCAGCAGTTGTGTATACAATAAACATGATGGTGCTTTTTCAAGTAGAGAAAGTGAATGACTGGGATTCAGGAATAGGAGAGAATGATTTTTTCCTACTCATACCATTTTTGTGTTTTTAAATTTCAGTCAATCACCCAGCTCAATTCATCAGTGCACCATGTGTGAGTGTGTTGCGATTGTGTATGTGTGGTGTGTTTAATGCAGTTGCTAAGCCCCATTTCTAAATGCTGGTCCTATAAATCTATAGCGGGGCTCAGGAAACTGCTTTTACCAAAGGCTTTCTCCCAGCCCAGAGGATTCTGATACAAAGCCACACTTGGGGACACATTGCTTTGACACGTAGGATCCATTGAAGGTCCTGCTTTAGAGAAGCGATTCCAATGTGGTTGAGCAGATAGATTGAGGAAAGTAAGGCTAAAGGCAGAAAAAGCAAGAAGGTGGCTGTTTACTCCTAATTGGGATTCGAGGGGCGAGGCAAGGGCCAAACCACGAAGGTTGATGATCTATCAGCAGCTCTCAAGATGCCTGGAAATGGGAGAAGCCAGAGATGATCCTGGCCAGCAGGGTAAGATGCTTCTTCATGGTCTTCCATTGAAGGGGAACCTGTTGATGACAGAGGAGATGCCACCCCCACCCCCAACAGCATCTGTGGTCCAGCTCTGCTGAAGGTGTTCTCACCAAACCTACTGTTGATTCCCACGCCTCCATGCCGTAGAACACCCGGCTGCTTCTACCTTTCCTTCCTGTCTGCCGGGAAGCCCCTAGTCACCCACCACCGTGCCTCCGGGTGAGCCCCAGATTCTAGGAAGCTTCCTTATATCTCTGTCAATTAAACTCTCCCCACAAGGCCGTCATTATTCCCTTGGTGTGTGTGCCTGTCCTCTCCACACGCTCGTGAGCTCTCCTGGTGGGGACTGGGTCCTCCTCACCTTAACATCCCGTCCCCCAGCAGAGCGGCCGGTCGTCCTGGTGTAGAGCGGTCGCTGCTCAGCAGGCGTCTGGCGGGCTGGGTGCCCACATCTCGCAGTGTGCGAGAGGGAGTGGAAGTCTGGCGCCCGGAAGGAGACACAGCCTCTCTTCCCTGTGCGCTGACTGACAGTCTGGGCCTCTCCAGAAGACAGAAATTCTCATGGCAATAGGCCCTCTCCGGGGACCTGGAGGCTGAGGATAGGCTAGATAATTGAAGTTCTCTAGGATTCACACTTATCTGATTGAAGCAAAGCAAAGTTTGCCGTGGGATTCGGCTCTGTGTTGTGAGAGAGCAGTCTTTGATGGCAAAGAAAAGCTACATCAATGGGTGTTGCAAAACATCTGGATACCCGGGCATAGTGTTTCTATCTTATAGTTCGGAGACTGGTCAAAGCATCGCCACGTGTTTTAGAAGAGAAGTTTTCTTTTCATATAAAATGTGCTGTATCTGATTTCCTAAGAAAATGTATATATCTGACGCACACCTTGGATACACACCTGCCGTGTTTTGGAAATTATATGTTATTTTAAGGGAGAGAGTTGGGGAGGAGGGGGTTGTCAGGAAGTGAGGCAAGGTCTAGTGAAATTCTGAGCTGCTTTAGAATCGGAGGTAAGTGTGGTTGTATCCCGGCCAAAATGATATAAAACATTGAATATCATCTCTGAGCATATCGCAGAAGCTCTGAATAGGATCCCAGAATTTCCCAGCTCACTCTCCGGAAACTTGGGAGTCTAAGCCTCACGTACTGCAGACTTGGCATCCCTGAGATGCTCCCCTTTGGGGACAAGAAAGCTGTGGCTTCCGTCATCTGGGCTATGGAAGGAGGAATCCACAACGGCAGCTTTGCTTCCTGAATCCCATCCCACCTGGATCTTGGAGGAGTAATTTCAATAGTTGTGTCAATATAGAAACCCTGCTTCCAAGTCCGGAGGGCCCCGCCCATAAATGGCTCTCGTAACAAACACACAGAGATTGATTAAATCACGCACTGGCCTCCCTCCCCAGATAACGTAGGTCCACTGATTACGTTCCAAGAGGATCATATTCTAATTAATCATAAGTAACGGTGTCCAGCTTTTCAGCATTCTGACATGGAGCGTCGCCGGGGGAATGACTAACACCTGCCCAAGTTTTGCTACATGAAGACCCGATTCTAGGATTTCTTCAGACAGTAACCCATTTAGTCCTCTCAACCCCTATCGCCAGTGGTACTACGTTGCCCCTATTCTAAAGACAAGAAAAGTGTGGGCAAAGAGGTGACATCCACAGTGAGGCTGAATGACAGAAGGTGGAGGCCACTGGGGGCGGGGATCATGGAGGCAAAGGGATTATGGGAAATCAGAGAGGCATGTGAGGATGTTGGCATTAGAAAATCCGCAGGGCATTCTTAAATATACGTAGACAACAGAATTACCTAAAGAATTTGGTAGTCATTGTCTCCAGGAGATTGGAAGTGAATTAGTACACAACAAGAGAGTTCTGGTTACCCAAGAGAATTCTGCTATGCAACAGAACACTCTATAGTTGTTGAAAATGGGGCAGCTCTATCTTTACTGAGGGGAATGTTCTCCACAGTGGAGGACTCAGTCTCATCAGCAGGATGGAGAATCATATGCATCCTGTGCTAGCACTGGGGTCAAATAGCCACCTGCCTACATGGTCGTATATGTGTATGTGCGTGTGTGTGTGCGCGCGCATGTGTGATGCTGATACTAGATCCCATGCACAAATCCTAATTCTCAGAATAAGGGGCAGAGGAAACTGCGAGAGGAGTGAGAAGAGGGATCTGGAGAGTCTTCTGGGAAGAGAGTGCTGAAGACAAGGGCCCAATCCTGGAGCGGGGAGCCAGCTCAAAGGCATCCAGGCCAGGGATAAAGAGTCCGAGGGATGGCAAGATGGAGGGAGCAGAGCGGCAGAGTCAGTGACCACTGGACTGGGAGGGTGGCCCCCTTCTGCCCATCCCAACAGCCAGCCACAGCCTGTGTTACTAAGGGCCACCGGCATGTTCTCCTTCCTCCTGTGCCATCCTGGCTGGTGTGTCTATCTGTCCTGAGAGCTGATAGCTTCCATGAGGCCATTCTTCACAGCTTCTTCTGCTGGTGTGTCCGCCCACCTGAGGTGGGCCTTCCCAACATCGGCTCCTACAAGCCATGCTACATGCTCCTTCTTGGCAGTTAGCACAGTGCTGGTAGGTGCTCATCACACCATTGCTCAGGACTGTACCCTTCTCCCCACAAGACTGTGTGCCCCTTAAGGACATCACATGTGTTTAATTTGTCTCTGAGCCACCAGCCCCTAATACAAGCCTGTCACAGAGGAACAACCAGTAAATATTTGTTGAAGAAATAAGTAAATGGAAGAAGGAAAGAAGGAAGAAAGAAAAGACCAAACCAAGATATTAGCCCTCTAAAATGGTCTCAGAAGGCTTAAAAGAGAAAAAATCCTAAGTAAAATATTCCCTAGGGTCTAAAGTCATTGTATTAAATCATACGGAGAAGAGACTCACGCCTCCTTCCATCTGTGTGTGTTTTCATGGTGCAAATCGTGCAAAGGGTTTACTTGTTTAAAAAATATTTTTCACCACTATATCCTCTCTTAGGGCTGTCTACTTACTGAAGTTTAAAAAGTCAAACTGAAAGGTGAGATGGTTAGCAGAAACTTAAGAGGAAGGAGGTGGAGATGGGGACCCTACATGGCGGGGTGTCCTTGAACTTGTCGCTGCACCTTTCTCAGTTGGGTTTTCCATCGATGGAATGGGAATAGATTAGAAGCTTTTCTTCATCTTTACCAAGTCGTTTGATATGGAAGTGCCTTGCAAATGCCTGCAGGCTCTCCAAATGGGACCGTATTTTTACTGCCCTAGGTGGCTTTAAAGGGACTATAGACAGGTGGAAGAAAGAGCCAGGACGCCCTCCTCACCGGAGCACCAGACCCTCACATTTTGCTCTGCCTTGCAGACCCTTGGTGAGTGAGGGCCTGTGGAACCAGCCTGGGGCTCGGGGTGTGTGATGCATAAACATTTTCAGATGGCGTAGACCTGGGTAGAGATCAAGACAGATGCGGACCCAGGATTCGGACCCAGGCTTCTCAGACATTCACTACATTTGATGTGGGCCAGCTCACAATTTAGTCTACATACTGCCTCAAGCGATGTGCCATAGACGTAGATGCTGTCAAAATCTTCCCTACTGGTCACGGCCATTGTCTGAACGCAAGCCCACGTGTACACTGTGCACAGTGCTTCCATTCAGGCTTACCCGCTACCTTCTATCTCGTGGGAGAAAAATTTGTCGGAGAAATCCAGCGTCTTTCAAAGCCTCCTGTAGCCCTTGCACTTCCTTGACTCTTTTCCCAAACCGGAGCGTGCATATGAACAAAATTGAATTCTGCCCATTAAATTGAAGTCGTTCTGCACTGATCTAACATTTCAACTCTGCCAAAACAGTTTCTATTTCTGAGTAATTCTTTATTCCAAATTCTTCCAGTTGGCATCCTCTCCCCGTCCTGGGCTCCGGTCTCTGTGGAGTACTGTAGGCTGCATATGTCGCTGAAACATCTTCCCTTGCTTCAGAACTTCGCAAAGAACTCTTCGGGCGTCCTCCGTGCGCCATGGTGCTCAGGAGGCGGCCTCGTCTGGATCCTTTTACTTCCAGTTTGATTCTGGTGTTTATCGTTCCTGTTCAAAGTTAGTTTCACCACCAGGGTGGAATAAAAAAAAAAAAAATGTCATCTTGATCCATGCCAAGAGGGAAGGCAGAAGAATTGGAAGGCACCAAGCAAAACCCACAACGAAAATAATGTTCCTGCCAAAGGTCCGTCCGGGTGTTTCCTTGTGAAACAGGTGATGGACAGAGAACGCTTCTGCAGAGGAGGGGCTCGCGGACGGCCTTGGCCTTCGGGGGCACGCCTTAGAAACTCTCAGCCGGCACTGCCATCTCAAACTGGAACGCGCAGCCTGAGTGTGGTGATCACTCGGGTTACCCCTGAGGGACAGCATCGTTGAGGCTCTCTAGGACTTAGAATCCCCAGGAAAGGGATGGACAGTCATAGAGGACCTCAGGGGAAGGCCGAGCAGGAGGCTGCACTCCCAGGAAACCCCGTCAAGCTGGGAGCCGGGGGCGTCCCTCCTTCCCCATGATCTCCCGGCACCCATCCCACTCTCCAGTTCATCATTCTGTCCTCTGCTTCCTTCTGAATACTGGGTTTCAGTTCTTCTAATCATTTTACCTTAACTCTTCTCAGACTGTTCAGTTCTCTGAGCCGTTAGGAACTCTTGCATTGACACCTGTTCACCGAGTAGAATAACAGGGAATTTTATCCATCAACCAGGATGCACCTGTTCACCGAGTAGAATAACAGGGAATTTTATCCATCAACCAGGATGCTTTTGAGAGTTGAGTTAGATGACATTAATAACTGCACCAGGAAAACAAGCATTACAATCAGACTCCCAGGCACCTGGTTACCTAATAACAGAACTTTCTTATGTCCTCGTTATGAACACCCTATATAAAGTAGCTTGAGGAAAAAAAAGAAAAACAAACAATATACTTAGTCTGTTCTTGGTTCGGGATGAAGCTGGATTCAATCCCATCAACATTCCATGTCATGGAAGTCTTTCTTGGGGTCCTTCTTTCTTCTTCGCTACTGCTCAGTGTCCTTCTCTCCCATTAGGTACAGGTTTCCTCCATGTGTCAGGGAAGATGCTGCCCCACTACCCAAAAGACAAGACCCCTTCTCCTCCAGGGTGAAACACCCTCGGAAGAATACCAGTTGTCTTATGGGCATCGCATGCTCATTCCTGTAGCACCTGCACTGGTCAAGGGAAGGACGTTCTGTAATAAGGTATCTACAATGTATGTTCATGGAACAAAGAATTTCAAGAAATATGAGAATATAAATATGCAGCATGGGTTTAATAAATTGGCTTTCAGGCAAGCTTTCTGGATACTGCTTAAGGGGAAAGAAAAATAATGCCAAACTACTTTATTCAAATTCAGAAGGGACTTGGTTATCTTAACTTTTCCATTCTAGAAATGAGGAGACTGGGGCCCAGAGAGGTCGAGCATCTAGCCCAAGGCCACACAGCTGATAAATGGAGCAGCAGGGCATCAGGTGGGCCGAGTCTGTCTGAGGCAGGGAGGACATGCAGCTTTCATTCTCTCTCCTTGCCTTATACCAACTTGCTACTGATACATAATTCTCTCTTAGTTGAGACTGACTTTGTTTTATAAGCAATAGAAACACAATCAAGGCTACTTTTGGAAAAATAGGGCGGCCTGTGGCTCACATAACCTGGAAGGGGGACATCCCAGGGTACAAGCAGAATCAGAGATAAGAATGCCATCAGCTTCAGAGTCTCTCAACACACGGGCTTCGAGCCTCACGTTTTCCGTCTCCATGAGGTGACAGCCACAGCAGCCAGCAACTCCTGGGCGCGGATCGCCCCAGTTTAGAGACCAGATATCGTCCCTTCCCTCCTCAACATCCGCGTCCCTCTCCTGCACTCATCCACACACAGTCTCATTGTAAGAACTCTCCAAGCGAGCTCAGTCTGTGTCACATGTCCACATGCCACAAAACCGATAGCCAAGCCCGGGAGGGTCTATCATTGGTCCCACTTCAGTCTGGCGCCCACCACTCAGCCAATCACAGTGGCTGGAAGAAAAGAGAGGGTGAAGAAGACGGAAGCTCTATTAGGCCACCAGGGAAAACAGAAGGAACATATCAGGGTCCAGGGTGCATTCTCCATCAAGTTCATCACACTGGCTCCCAAAAGAGAATGCAAGTGTTTTAAAACCATCCTGTGCACATTCTTATCATATGTTCTCTCTAAATGTGTTTTTGTCTTCATACTGAATTAATATATTCTCTTTACTGAAATGTAAGTATTTCTTTTTAAACATCCCAAGGTGGATCGTCTGCAAGGGCAGTGTTCAGTGAAGGTATCAGCCCTGGTTTTGAATTTTACCATAAGGTTGAAACATGAAAATGACTCACGCCCTTTAACTCTGTGCTCCATCAAAATGAGGAGCCTCGTGTTGAGCAACGGAAGCAACGCTCCTGGAGACCTCGGACTGGGTTTTGAAATGACAGCGGCGGTGGAAACCCTAGACTGAGCTTTAAGCAATATATGGTGGGTAATATTTCGGAAATGTGAACTAAAAAGTTTTCCCCCCTGGTATTTCTCTCCCCTCCACCCCTGTTCCCTTTGAACGGCCAGACCCCTCTCGTGTGCGTTGCTCCAGAGGTAGAAGCAGCAAGACAGGAATATGCTGCTGTGTTTCCCTGGCTTTTCGCTTCCCAAAGCCTAGACCCTTAGGGCAACAAAGAGATACAGACACAGGCAGGAAGGGTTGGAAGTCACGGCTTTCCTCCTCTTGGCCTCCTGACCCTGGCCTAGGAGAGAAGGAGGATGCAAGGACGAGATGACGGCGTGGACACTGGTGAATCTAAAGAGAGGGGACATGCCACTCGCCCACACGCAGGTGTGTGGGGGCTGAGAAGAGAGACAGCCTGGGTCTCTTGTCTACGCGGAGCCCCAGGGAAATGCTAGGACTCCAGAGAAGAAATGGTCTCATTCATTATTCACAGCCTACGCCAGGGGTCTCAAACTCACGGCCCGCCGAACAATTTTGTGCGACCCGCAGACTAATCCACGAAGTTCAAAATATTTTGGATAAAATTAAGTAAGCCTAGGGGCCTACTTGTATTTTTCATTTCTCTAGCATCCTAGCTAGATATTAGCTTAGTTAACAGCAGTTGTGATGCGAACTACAGTTTCTGGTTGTTTTGTGACACTGAGTAAACTGCATGTACGATTGTGCTTGTTGTACTGATTTTTTTTTGTTTTCAACTGCAGTGAGAAAAGTGTTGCGTAACAGTTGCCTTTTGTAGACCTAGTGCGGCCCGCCGAACGGCTGTGATCTTGCTCTGCGGCCCACATGCTGAGTTGAGTTTGAGACCCCTGGCCTACGCTGTCACTGGGGACTCTGATCAGCCTCACTCACCCCGCGCCCAGCCCGACCACAGCAAGGTTCCCGTCAAACTGGGTGCAGCAGACGTGGAGCCCACGCCGCTGTGTAAGACCTAGTGAGCTTACAAGACCTAAAGAGGGAACCGGTGATAGAGAGAAAGACTGCACGGACCAAAATTCAATGACCTGAAATAGCGATGAACTCAAGCCTTAGGAGGTATAATGGACTATGCCCCCTAAATTTCATATATTAAAGTTTTAGCCCCAAACAACCTAGAAGACTGTATTTGGAGACAGAGTCTTTACAGAGGTGATAAAGACTAAATGAGGTCATCTGTGTATCCCTATTAGAAGAGGAAATGCGGACCCAGGGACGAGGTGGCCAACTACAAGGCGAGGAGAGAGGCCTCAGAAGAAACTAGCCCTGCCAACACCTTTGGTCTTGGACTTCCAGCCTCTCTCAAATGTGAAAAAAAAAATTTATGTTGTCAAAGCCGCCCCATCTGTGATACTTTGCTATGGTGCCCCTAGCAGACTAATATAGTGGGGGAAACATAGCTGTATTTCATGTCATTCTGCGTTTAAGGATGGAGCTTTATACTTTCTACAAAAAAAAAGGAAGGAAGAGGAAGAAGGGGAGGACAGCAAAAATAATTCACTGGGCACTTAGTCTCTACCAGGTCATGTGTAAGCCCTTTGTATATGTATTGTTTCTCTATGGCTGCATCACCAATTGTCAGAGACACAGTGACTTGCGTCTCCCGTTCATTGTCTCAGAGTTCCTGCAGGTCAGGAGTCCGTGCACAGGGAAGCCAAGTTTCTCGCTCACAGGCTGTGACCCAGGTGTCAGCGGGGCTGCGGTCTCACTGGAGGCCTGGGGTTCTCTCCCAGGCTCGTGCGGTTGTCGGAAGAATTGACTTCCTTTGCTTCTCATCATCCAGAGATGGTGCTGAGCTCCTGGGGTCTACTCTCGGACCCTCGTCACAGGTCCCCTCCACTGGCAGGCCACAAAGGGACCGTCTGCTTTCTTCAAGGACAACAGAAGAGTGCCTGCGACGATTTCTTGTCACTTCAGGCCTCAACCGGTCAGACCCGGCTCACCTAAGATAAGTGATGAGAAATCTCAATTACTTCTGCAAATTCCCTCTTGCCGTGTAAGGCAACACAGTCAAAGGACTGACATCCCATCCGTCGTCCAGGCTCCTGCACTCAGCGGGGGACGCTCTCCAGGAACTGTGCCCCAGGGGGTGGCACTCTCGGGGCCATCTCAGACGTCTTCCTACCCGAATACGCCTCCTTCCACCCGTTCTCGGGGTGATTCTGTAAGGTCAATCTCCTGACTCCAGTTTATAGACAATTTGTGGAAATAGAAGCATTTGTTCAAACCTCAGAGAAACTCATAATTCAGATCAATTTTTTATGAATTGTTGGCTATCTATTATGGGCCAATCACTAGACCGAGATAGAGCCCTTGCCCCCGGGTGTCGTAATCTACCATTATGGGTGGCTATAAAAGAGTGATAAGCTCATATCAGCCCAACCATCTCCGGGTGTGATGTCTTTAATGGGAAAAAAAAAAAAGAAAAAAACCAGGTGACGTTGGAATCGACTTTTCTTAGCGTCTGTTTACACGTGAGTAAACTGAGGCTCAGAGAGCTGTAACAATGTTCTCAGGGCCTCCCGTGTCCCAAGGGCTTATGAGGGGACTGACACACAGAGCGGCTCGCTTGCATGACTCATTACCTCAGTGAACATAAAAGTCGCTGTCCCGCATTTGTAAGGACCAATACAAGGGAGGAGATTAGGGTCAGTGCTCCAAGGCTGTTTAAAAGGCCGCTGGAGAATGGAGAGGAGGTGACCTCCCACCAGGATCTATAACAGCCCTATGGGAGATGCAGCACTGGAGCGGGGCCTGGCTAAGTCAGCAAGACTCCGCCAGGCCCCGCTACAGAGGACAGCAAGAGGGAAGCTCAGAGCAGGGGACATGCGGAACAGTGGCTGGAGGGTGGTGTTGTAGGGGAGGGTTGACTGTCCCTTAAATCTGTCCCGTGTTAGGGACAGGCAGCCCGACTCCACTGAGTGCCCTGCCCAGCCCATGGGCTGCATTGACTCGGAAGAGCCCCCCCAGGAGCCACAGGCCGCGAGTGAGGCCATCCCTGCCCAGCCCGTGGGTTGCATTGACTCGGAAGAGCCCCCCCAGGAGCCACAGGCCGCGAGTGAGGCCATCCCTGCCCAGCCCATGGGCTGCATTGACTCGGAAGAGCCCCCCCAGGAGCCACAGGCCACGAAATGAGGCCGTCCTCCTCTGGGGTTCAGAAGACGCCCCCCCAGCATGGTTCTCGCCGGCACGGAAGTGATGTCTGAGTCTGAGACACGTTGGGGTGTCACAAGGGGGAAGGTGATATTACTGGCATCTGTTGGGCAGGGACCAAGGATATTGCAATATAGCATAAGATAAGCCCCCACCGACCCCGCACCATGACGAATACTTCGGCCTCAAATGTCAGTGGAACCCGGGTGGCCAACCCCCACTTCAGGGAATCCAAACGAACCTTCCTCGGTGTTCTGGCTCTTTGTAAACTCAACTAGGATCTGACAAACTGGGTAACTGATTAGACGCAAACCCTGGGTCTGGTGGAGACAGGCCCGCAGGTGCCTTTGAACTTGAAATTAGCCCAAAACACAGTTGCGGAATCATCCTGCAAATCTTCCCTGCTCGGCACCTGGAACTGTCCCAGCGAGAAGGGTGGGCAGAGACTACAGGGCCCAGGGGCACGTGCCCCGGGGTCAGAGGAGGGGAGCCGGCCCTGGGACAGCAAACCCACGGCCTGGCCTGCCCTCGGCAGTGCCGTCTGCTCAGCCTGAGTCACGCTGCCCTCGCTGGGGTGACGGCAGGAATGGTGACTCCGCCCTCCTGGGCTCGGGCCCATCGGGGCCCCACCTTACTCCAATCTCAGGGAGGCCTGGCTGCCCCCCTCCGGCCCAAAGACAGGCACACGGGGCGGGATGGGCGAGTGCGGGCGAGGCTCACAGTGTGGTCCCTTTGAAGGCCCAACCAGACAAGAAGCCTACACAAGGCCCAGTGGGAGGCCCCTGGGGCAGGCCCCGCCAAGGCTGTGGACACACCAGCCTGTGTGGGCACGTCTGACCTGAGCATGGGCAGCACTCTCGCCCTCGGGGTGCCAGCCCGAGACAGCGATCAATCCTGGCCACCTTCTTCTCACCAGGTCCTCAGCAGTGTTCCCACAGTCTGGGGAGGGCCCCAGGGCAGTGGGAGGCTCAGAGGCTTGTCTAGGCTAAGCCCATCCCTCTCCCAGGGCCGGCTCTGTAACCCTGGGCCGGGGGACAGGGCCGGCTCTGTGTCCCGGGCCTGGGGACAGGGCTGGTTCTGTGTCCTGGGCCTGGGACAGGGCCGGCTCTGTAACCCTGGGCCGGGGGACAGGGCCGGCTCTGTGGCCCCGGGTCTGGGGACAGGGCCGGCTCTGTGGCCCCGGGTCTGGGGACAGGGCCGGCTCTGTGACCCCGGGCCGGGGGACAGGGCCGGCTCTGTGACCCTGGGCCTGGGGACAGGGCCGGTTCTGTGAGCCTGGGCCAGGGGACAGGGCCGGCTCTGTGTCCCGGGCTGGGGGACAAGGCCGGCTCTGTGGCCCCGGGCCTGGGGACAGGGCCGGTTCTGTGAGCCTGGGCCGGGGGACTGGGCTGGCTCTGTGACCCTGGGCCTGGGGACAGGGCCGGCTCTGTGGCCCCGGGCCTGGGGACAGCACTGGAACCACAGGCCATGCAGACTACCTGAGGCACAGGGTGGAGAAAGGCCAGTCCTGCCCTGCCCTGCCCGCAGTGATCTTGGGACACACAGACAATCAGCTCATTCGTTCAGAGACTCAGGACAAGTTTTTCCAAGTCCTGTTTCATGCTGGGACACTGCTAGGTTCCAGGATGTGGAAATGACCGAAAAGACACAGTTACTGCTCTCATGGAGCTTACAGTCTGAGGGCGTGGGCCACCGAGACCACCGGAAATCCTGTGACATATCGGTGACATGTTGGCCTGCACTTACTTCATCACTGATTGACTTCTCTGGAAGTGGACGTGACCCTCGTGACAAATGCAGAAAGATGTTGGAAGAGGTCAGGAGGCCACTCCGCTCACGCACGCACAGCAGGTCAGGGGCAAAGCAGGGATTTGAACCCGAGTTCATCATTCAAGTCCACTGCCCCCTTCTAATTAATTCCACTATGGGTACTCTCCCTTTCTTCTTTCAAGTGAAATGAGTTTCTTTCGGGGGGAAGGGACATGAGATGACAAGAAGATCATTATCTATTTGGTCTTCGTATTTGCTCCAGTCTCTTTCGGTCACTAGTCTGACACACATGCAGTGGACACTCATTTTGTGTCAGAGCTGTGCTGTGGGGGGTATTGGGGGGGGCTGGCAGGCGCCCTGCTCTTTGGTTTCTGTCTATTTGAGAAATGACTTGTACACAAGTCCCAGCAACACAGGATAGATGGTGACAGGCACCCCTGAGAGGTGCACACAGGTTAATCAGTGAGGGCTTCAAGAAGGAGGTGGCCTGCAAGCAGAGTGTTGAAGGGTAGTTAGGTCATTCCCACCTGGAAGAGACATTCATGGACCCTACACCTGGTGACATTAGTGTCATTATCACAAGACCAGAGTGGGCTGGACTCAGGACATTTTGTGTGCTGTCTTACCTCGCTGACCCGCATTAGGCTCCTCCCACAACAACGGGCAGTCTAGACGCCTGCCTCTGCCTCGGAGCACCTGTGTTCCTCACCTTGGGCGTCCTTTCCCAGCCCCATCTGGGTCCCACATTGCAGCCAGCAATGTCCCTGTGCCCGATCCAGACTCCTGAAAGTGTAGACATGCATTAGGAGCAATGACCACCTGGGTGGGTGCAGGTGGTTGTCGGAGAGGGGAGCTGGACCCTTTGCCTAGAGCTCTGCCTGAACTTCTCCAGGTTTCCAGGGCACTGGCCTTGCCCGGGCAGCGAGCCAGCGAGCGGAGGCGTGCGTTGGGAGCAGACAGGGCACACGGCGTGGGCAGGCCCCGTGCAGCCTCGTGACATGCTCTCACAGGGACACTGGCTGCCAGGCGGGATCGGGGCCGCTGGCTGGCCTGGCTCCGCGCCCTGCACTCTGCCCACGCCGGCCTCGCCCTGCAGCCTTGCCAAATGGCTAAGCCTTCCTGCAAGTGTTCCCAGGACTGTGGGAGCTCAGGGGAAAACAAAAACCAGGTGAAACTCCTCCGCCACCACCCACTCCGTCACGCCCCTCCCAAATACGAACGCACAGCTAGGTCTGCCTGCCCCGAGGAATGTAGACAGCTTCAGGAACCCACCCCCGCCGTCCCCGCCTGACCCTTGAAGCAGCTCACACACCCAGACTTCAAATAATACTCATCGCATCGTATTTTGTCCGCAGAGTGGATGCGGTCTAGCGGCCCTAGAGCAGAGGTCAGCAAACGATGGCCTGTGGGCCCAGCCCACAGCCTGTTTGTGTAAATAAAGTTTTATTGAAACATAGTCACTCCCACTTGCTTCTGTGTTTTCCAAGGTTGCTTTGACGCAACAATGGCCAAGTTGGGTAGCTGCCAGGGGGTCATGTGACATGCAAAGTCTGAAATATTTCCTCTCTGTCCCTTTACAGAGAAGGGTGGCCAGTGTCTCCCCCAAGGTATATCAGATTTCATCCTTCGTTTATTTGTTCATAAATGTATTCATTCAATTATCTATTAGTAGTTTGCTCCCCACCAGACTGTGAGTGATCTGAGAACAGGGATGGGACTGTTCTTACTATCTTTGCATCCCCGTGCCAAACGCAGCGCCTGACACCTGGTAAGTTCTTAGGAGATGCTTGTTGAATGAAGAAGTGAATGCAACATGTGCCTTGTCTGCCAACGGGGAACTTGGTCTGGTGGGAGAGACCAACATGCAGTCCAAGGGTGCGAACGAAATCAGGGGAGGGTCACGAGAGATGTGGACAATGTTCCTGGAGGCAGAGGCCCCTGAGGAAGGCGAAGAGGGCTAATGACACGAGAGCGTAATCCTGCAGAGTATTACGGGTTTGAGTTTCTAATTCTAAAACCCGTGAGTTCTCAAATCAGAGTTCAAAGCCAGAAGGAGCCCGAGTGTTCACGGAGCTCCGAGCGGGGAAGTGAATTCATTCACCTCCTCCTGCGCACCCTCTAAGGGGCTAGGGCTTTCACAGGGGACACACCAGGCCTCGGGCGGCCCTCTCGACAAGGTCTTATGGCAGGAGGCAGCAGGTCTGGGAGAACCCAAGCTGTCTCCCATCTGTCACCCAGCACTCCTCCCGCGGGTCACCCTGCGAGGGAAGAAACGACTTGGGGACCCCAGTCCTATCCCCACCTTGCGAGAGAGTCCAGGGCAGTGGGACAGGGTGAGGTGTGGACACGTACAGGACCCACCTGCACACAGGGCCATGTCTGACCCCAGCCCTGTTGCCGGTAAGCCCCGCGGCTCTGGGCTGTTCGTTGGCCTCTCCACGCCTCCCTGTCTCAGCATGTAGGGGTTGACGGTGGCCACCACCGTCGTCCTCAGACTCAATTAGCTAATGCCTGTGATGCATGGCCCACACATCTTCAGCAAGGAAGATGGTTAATGCTCATGGCTACCCAATGGCGACCTCACTTCTCACCGCCCAGTTCCATTGTCCTGTTCGGGCAAGCCTTTTCCTCCCAAAGGCCCCCTCCTTTTGGCCAGTGTGCTGGAAACAGAGTGACCCATGGCACTGAGGCTGACAAGGGACACCCCCCCCCCAGAGAGCGGGAGAGGGTCTTTCCTGACGGCACCTCCGTGCTGCCCGCCTCCCAGAATGCACCGCGCCTCCACCAACAAACCGGCGTTCAGCTCGCAAAGGGACCTTGCCCTGTGACCTCTCCTCTGTCGTGCCTTCCCTAGTGGGAGCGTAGGGGAGTGACACTTGCCTTCGCGGTGGTGAAACTGCGCCTGTAGCAGAAGTGGAGGCTGGAGTTCCAATTTTAATGAACAGACACCCAGTGGAACCACTTTCGAAACCCCGGTGTCACCTTTTTTTTTTTTTTTTTTTTTTTTTACTTCTCACTCCTCCCTTCCTTCCTCTCTTCATTCCCCTTACTCATTCCCCCCCACCCCGTCCGCTACCTTCTCCGCACAGAAGTGGGAGGGGTGGCGGGGAAGATTACCAAGTAGCAGGTACTGCAATCGCCGTGAAATCTGGTGCCGTATCTCTTGTCAAAAAAAAAAAATCAGCACGCGCATTAAAAAAGGTAACCAAACGGCCCTGGCCGGTTGGCTCAGCGGTAGAGCGTCGGCCTAGCGTGCGGAGGACCCGGGTTCGATTCCCGGCCAGGGCACACAGGAGAAGCGCCCATTTGCTTCTCCACCCCTCTGCCGCGCTTTCCTCTCTGTCTCTCTCGTCCCCTCCTGCAGCCAAGGCTCCATAGGAGCAAAGATGGCCCGGGCGCTGGGGATGGCTCTGTGGCCTCTGCCCCAGGCGCTAGAGTGGCTCTGGTCGCAACATGGCGACGCCCAGGATGGGCAGAGCATCGCCCCCTGGTGGGCAGAGCTTCGCCCCTGGTGGGCGTGCCGGGTGGATCCCGGTCGGGCGCATGTGGGAGTCTGTCTGACTGTCTCTCCCTATTTCCAGCTTCAGAAAAATGAAAAGAAAAAAAAAAAAAAAGGTAACCAAACTTGAGACTTGAAGAACGTGTCGTCCACCCACATCCTCACTTATTATTATTTTCTTCCATTTAAATTTTACTGTTTTTCTCTTTTTTAACCTCTCTGGCAGGTCTTCATATGTAGGACACATACACAAACTCACACACACACACACACGTACACACACACACACTCACACACACACCCCTCACCTCCTCACACTCGTCATTTAAAGTACGATGAAAGTAGCGAAGAAAAATCTATTTCCAGCCACCTCTCGTTAGAAATGCTTTTGCCACGGCAATGAAAGAAGTGGGTTTCAAAGAAAGTCGAGTCTCTGATGCAGATGAACCAGCAGTTAGGACCAGCCACCCGCTCCGTCAGTGAAATCCTGCGCATGTCCATTGATGCGTTCTTACCTGACTGATACTGGGGGCCTACAGAGATACACGCACGTGGTATCCACTATAAAGCGCTTCGACGAGTTTAAAAAACATAAAAACATAAATAAAGACCGCCCTCTACGCTGGCCCAAAGTCTAGAGATAATTAAACCAGCGTGGGGTCGGGGCGTCGAGAACAAAGCAGGATTTGGGTCTTCAAAGAACAAAGATTCTCATCCATGGTCTTTTTTTTTTTTTTTTTTTTAATGGCTCTTGTGCAGTAAAAATAAAGTCCAAACACTATAATTTCACTCACAGAAAAGTTACAAATACCGTAGGTATCTTTAGAAACAGCTGCAGAAGTGGTTTCACTTCTGACAAGATTGGTGTTAATTACCAGCAAGGACTTCAGTATAATACTATTTAAATCATTTTAAATTATCCCTCTCCAAAAATTAATTTTTCATCAAAGATTACACACATATACACGCGCGCACACACACACACACACACAAAAATCATGATATCATCTCTGCAGCTGCGATTTAGTAATAATTTCATCTATTATTACCAATGTCAGTTGGATAAAAGAGAAAAATGGCACCCCACCGGGCAGATTCCAGAGCAGGCCATATATAGAAATTTTTAACTATCACTTATAATTGCTTTGATGAGCTTAAACCTCCTCTCAATTAACACCCTAAATGACACGGAGACATCTTAATGGGGGATGTAAGTAAGAGAAAAGACTTTAATCAAAGAATAAAGGGGGGGAGAAAGGGCTAAGAGATAGGGGGACTCGCAATCCACCTCTTCACGTCCAATCCAGCCCGAGTCCCTTATCGCACGGCGGCCCTTCTGTCACTCCAGGATCCCGAGCGGAAGGACGCGGCGGCAATGGGAAGGCAGAGGGCGGCTGCGGGTTGCTGCGCGCTCTCTGTAGAAATAAAGGCTTGTTCTGGGGCCCCCGTGGCCTCACATCCAGACCAGCGGATGGAAACTTCAGAATGCTGACACTTGGACAGGGACAATACAGGGAAGAAGCGAAAAGGAGGAGCGTTGTTCCCCCAAAGACCATCTTCCAGGGGCACCCTAGGGTCGCTGTCTGGTGGATCCAAGTCGCTCCCGTGCAAGCACCCCAACTCATTCTCAGCGGGGCCCCGGAGAGAAATGCGTCCCTCCAGACACATCGGAGCGATGCAGGCTGGCAGCGCCGCGGGCAGCTTCCAGATGGGCATGGCGCAGGGCGTTACTTTTATCACGGAACTGCTGTGCCCGGCCTTTGGGAGAACTGGAAATAAAATAAAACAAAACGAAATCCACATGAAAACTGACCGGCAGGTTTTACTCGGTTTTGTTTGTTTGTTTGTTAGTTTGTTTTTTTAAATCGTGTTTGTTGTATCCGTGGTGAGTTTTGTTTCCAATTAAGATACCCTATCGAAGATGTGTCAGTGCCCATGTTCGTTCCCAGGGAACCGCCTGGCCCGTCGACGGCCCTGCCGGAGCCCTGATCTCTGGGGCCATAGACGTGCCCTGGGTGGAGAAAGCAACGGTTTGCAAAGGCTTCCACATTGTAGGCAGAAAACACAGAGAGGCAGCAGGAACTTGACTTTAGATGTGACTCTCCTCTCGCCATCCCTTTCCACTTCCTTAGTCCCCAAAAACAAGAAAGTCGTACCGTTTCCTGCTTGTGCAAAGGTCCAGCTGAAAATGAGACTGAGGCCTACACTACATGTTCACGTATAAAGATGACTGTTTTCTACCTGTGGACATGAAGCGCCCACCCTTGCACAGGCGTCCAGGGTTACTGTGGTATGGGGGACACTGTCTGCACCCCAACTTCACAAGGATGCTGTCGTGCGTGTGCATGACAGGGTTTACCTCCCGGGATTTGGAGGTGAGACGCTAAGGGTCAGAGAACCTGGCAAACTTTGCAAAGACCACACAACCGTCAAGTCGAGAAGCCAGGGTTAGGAACTGGGCTGCAGCATGGCGGGCAAATCAGAGGAAACTAAGAGCAGCACCTCTGCTCGGAAGGAGAAGTATCTCGGTGTTTCCTACCTTTCTGTCACCCGGACACGTTCCCTGAACCCCTTCCCTTCACCCATCCCTGCAAACATGTCAGTATTATGCTGCACAATGTCAAATTTTAACTGTCTTTATTATATGCGAGAGCATCTTGTAACCTGATACTTCTTTGGATATTGCTTTAAACACACACACACATGCGCGTGCACACACATACGCAAGGTAACACGTGCAAAGTCACATACCCTCAGTATCCACTTTTCCCAGAGCATCCGCCTCCTGTCATCCTTCTTCCCAAAATGTTTTCCAAGAGGGTATGGTTGGGTATTAACTATTCTGAGGCTTTGTTTGCTTAAGAATATCACACTGTACTGCCCTCATATTAAAAGATAGTTTAGCTGGGTATAAAATTCAAAGATTCTTTTCTAAAGCAATTTTTATTCAACATTTCAAAAAATAATTCTCCACTTCCTCCTTGATTCAATGTTGCTATTGAGAAATAAGATTTTAATCTGAAAGTGATTTCTGCATGTGATCTCTTTCTCTTTGTAAGCTTGTTGCTTTTTAAACTTTTTTTGGAATTCTTAAATAGAATTATGTTGTTTAAGTATCATTTTTTTTGTTATATATTTTGACATTCCATGATAGCTTTTAACATAAATCATTTTCTTTCTTTTATTCCATCATTGTTAATTTTTAAGTATTTCCTCTCATCTATTTTCCTTTCCATGACTACCTACAATAAGTATATTGACATGTGTGCCCTTGGCCTCCATTTAACATTTGTATTTTTAACTCTCTACTCTTGCTTATTTCTTTTTCAGAGAATTCTTCAATGATCTAGCTCATTAAGTTAGTCTTAAACTATATATATATTCATTGTGCTTTTTCACCTACCTCCTAACTTCTTTATGCCCAGTATTATGTATTTTATGCCTAGTATCTCTATTTTATCAAGTTTTGTAACTACTTGTTCATGCACCATGGTCCCAATATCCTTTCGTGCTAAGGTTACAGTTTATCTTACCATGGCCATACCCCTCATTCACTTATACCCATCTACCTCAAAAAGTTTGGGGAGTGAGGCCGCTGTTCAGCATTGGCCACCCCATTGACTTCATAACCCCTCATCCATGGTATAACTTGTTGTCCATGTCTCCAAGCTTAGCTGATCTCAAAGACATTTTCTCCCTCCCTCCATTCTTTGAAGATGTGGAAAGAAACAGAGACAGAAATATGCAACAGCCAGGCTCTTGACCTGTGCTATTAACACCTGCGTCCCAAACTTGTCCTGGGGGTGATATTTCCTTCCTAACCCCCAACTCCACTCGATTGACTTTGTTATTTTTCTACCTCCACGAGATCATAGGTTTTACAGAGATATGCTAATGGTAATGTTAGAAGGCAAAAGATAAAACTATACCAATTTTCCCCATTGTATCAACCCTTCTAAAAATGGTTCACTAGCATCCCGTGATCCACACAAAGTCATAACTGCCTTTAGTATCCCAAGATGTTTCTAATAACGCTTACATGACTTGTGGAGGTCCATTCACTTCCTCTGTAATTGTATGCCCTTCTAGTATTGGGCTCACTAGAGGGGGCCTATACCTCATGCTAACTGTTATACCAGCCCAGCAGTGACGAGAAACAGATGGAGGGTTTTCAGAGGTAGCTTGTGCAAAGGAAAGCAAGCCATGTAAAGAGACGAGCATGAACTGCTACTTCCAGCACTCATGCAGCATGCTGACCTTGTCCTGTTTTGACTCACTTTTATTTACTTTTTATTTTGTTGTCCCCTGTCACTAGAGTTAGGTCTATATTCATGCCCACCAATGACTGGTCCATGAGTGGCTGTCATCCCAAAGATGAAGGGCAGATTGAAAAGGGGTCTCGTTAGAGTATCACCTTAGTAAACTCAGCCACTGCGTTCATTTTACCAAAGGCCACTGTTTTATCACCAGCCAGCCCCCAAAAAGCCTTGTCTTTGTCTTAGCCCCTTTCCTCCCAAGGGCTGAGACTCTGGGAGACAGGGAGACCTGGAGCTGAGATCCCTGGACAAAGTCAGCAGACTAGTAGCTACTTATCGAGTCCCATCGGCACATTCTACAGACACTGTCTCAGTTCATCTCCCAGCCCCCTGGGAAAAGGTGTGATTAGCCACTTTCTCCATATCAGACCATCAGAGACCAAAGAATTAGGAGACTGGGTCATGCTCACTAGAAAAGAGGGGAAACAAGGTAATACTAATTCTGGTCCTAGGACTGTAGGTCCAAACACAGATTCCCTCTCTATCACCCCGGAAAAGTGAAAGAAAGTGATCTTTTCCCATTCATTTATTCATTCAAATCATATTTTTAAGTTTCTACTATGTCCCAGGGTCTGTACAGTCCCTAAGTGTACCCTCAGACAAAGCAGACGCTGACCCCACCCTCTAGGGCAGAGCAAACGGGTGGTACAAGGGTGAAGCAAAGCCCCGACATGAACATGTACTGCGCATAGCATGATATTCGGAATACAAAATGGAAGAAGAAAAGGAAAAGAAAATATAGGGCATTTTGAGAGAGTAGGTCAGGTGTCGAATGTAGCAGGCAGGGTCAGGGAAGCAGGGGCCAGGGGAATGGATGGGAGCGGGCGTGGCCTCACCTCAAGACCTTGGACGGCCGCATGCCGGCCGGCCCAGTGCTTCGGTCTCTGCATCTCGCCCTGTGGCCCTGTGTCTAAGCAGACCTTGCTTCGGGAACTAACGGTTTATTTTTATAAGCTCTCTGTTCCCTCTAAGTGAGAATGACTTTGAAACTGACATCGGAGGAATCCAAGGAGTATTCATTTTATCGGCGAATGGCACCCACTTCCTGTGAGTACAAGCACTTCTGGACTTGGAGTCAGGAGACTTGGCTTAAGGCCGGGCTCTATATCTAATTCCCAAGAGTGCACTTTCCCCACACTGCCTGCCAGCCCGCCGGGAAGAGGGCATGGACGTGGGGAGACTGGGTTTCCAGGCCCAGGGCTGCTCCTGGCTGTCTGTGAAGACATGTCTTAATCTCTCCGGGCTCCAGTCTTCACCACTGGGTGACGATTGCTTCATGTTGTTCTGCATAAATAGGCCACACAGGTCTACATACTTGCACCTGGCGCAAGGTAGCACCTTGACGACTATTGATCTCTGTCTTTCCAACAATAGACAATTCAACTCTGCAGGGATTTCAGCGGGGTGAGCCTGTGAAAATAGATCTGACATTCCCTTACCTCATCAAACCATTCTCCTTGAGACCCAGACCTCTGTGCAAAGCCAGAACGGGAATGCTCCATGGATGCCGGAATGGGTCTGGAGTGGGTCCAACCCACAGTGACTCACGCGGGCACAGACGTGGCCGAGGCCGTCGGGCTCCAGCTCCAGAGGGGGGCATGAGTGCGGGCAGACGCAGGCCAGGGCTGGGCGGCACCCAGCTGGAGTGCTCTCCACATGATCAGCGCAATCAAAGGAATCTACGCTGGCTCACGGTGCGCATGCCCAGAACACCCCATTAAGTTCCAAAATGAAGGACTCTTAAAACTGCGAAGTGCTGAATTTGGAAAGGATGGAGGGTTTGGGTACTCGCAGTACAGAACAATTTAATATGTGAATTCTTCAATTTTTTTTTTTTTTAATATAAGCACTTCATTTTGGAAGTAGCTCAAATGATGCTCGGTTACTACATTAAACACACAATGCACTTGGAATTGTAATCACCCAACATTAAACGATGGCCAGAATAAGTCCCCTGGCCGCGAGGAATACAGAGAATAGACAATACTTAGTCCCCGGGTGGACCCGGGGTGGCTTCCCTTTTCCCCTCCGTCGCTCCAAGCGTGGTGTGTTTTTAATCCCAAATTTCAGCGCCCCCTCCCATGCCATTCAATTCAGATTTGATGACATGCATTGAATGCCTACTGTCAGCCAGCCAATTTCGCATCTGTCAGCTCATTGAGCCCTCCCGGAAACTCTGTGAGGTAAGTGGTCTTCATCCCGACTGGACGACCCAGAGGAGACAGGAGCTCAGGGAAGCCACGCCGGCCGCCGAACACCCAGGACCTTCCAGGAACACGTGGGCCGCCCTCATACTCACCCGGAGAGCAGGGCACGGGCCATGCTGGACGAACCAAGGTGGATTGGCTTTGCCCAACACTGAAGACCTAACCAACCAAGAATGTGACCGCAGGGGGAAACATAGGCGTTAAAGAGGCGAACCCTTTACAATGAGGCTTTTATGAGCAGGCCCTCCTCCAGTGTGACGGGCATGACCTCAGAAGGAGAGAAACTGTGGACACCTGGAGAGGCACCGGGAGACTTTGTGCACAGGGGGAAAGACACTGGGAGGACCCCCCGCGAGGAAGCGGCCCTCTGCAAGCCACGGAGATCAACCTTAGAAGTCTACGCCCGCTGACAATTTGATCTTGGACTTCCAGGCCCGTGAAAAAAGAGATAGATGTCTTGTTTCAGCCCCCATGCTGTGATTGCCGCTGCCCTCTCTTTCCCTGCAGGATAGCTTCCCTCACGGACGCCTGGTTGCCCCTGAAATATGACCGTGCGTGTCACCGGCTTTGCCTGGGGAAGGCACCATGGAGGAAGCTTCCTCCCCAGCCTTCTCTGGGTCGCTGTTCTGTCTGAGAAGGTTTTACTGCAATATCCCCAGCATGGACCTAATCGCTTTTTGGTTTTGCAGAGTGGGATGTCAGCATCTGCTAGAGAACGCTCATCTTGGGAAACAAATCTGACCTGATCTACAGAAGTGGCCAGGAGAGGGGCTGATCTGATTTGCAGGAACCTTCTCCTTCCCAGCATCCCATGTTCACATGGAGGCATCTTTAGGAATAGAAAAAAAAATAGATCGATAAGATTTATTATTTTGGAGTCAAGGGAGAGGACGAGACTAGCAACACACTGAAGATTTCATTTACGCATAGTTTAAAATGTTTGTAAATATTTAAAGGAAACATCGAGCAATAAACTCAAATTGTTGCCAGGCGCCGGAAAGAACAGGAGGGTAATTTATCAACGGAGAGGGAGGAATGGATACCGTATTTTACTGGGGGCACACCTATTCTGACACACTAATGGGGATCGTGTCAGCGAGGTGTTGACATGCCCCGAATCACGGCCCAGTCTAAATGCCTTAGTCATGGCAGGGAGTTTAAAAAGAGAATATTTGAGAATAATATGAATTAAAAAGGCAAGTTAGTTTAAATTTCTGTTTGGTAGGCCCCCAGGCCTACAAGTCCAATGGGAATACACTCCAGCTCGAGGCTTGATGAATGGCCCTAATGAAGTTGGACAACCTGGAATACATGCATAAAATGATTTTAAATATTGATACGATGTCATTGTGTGTCTGAAGGTATTGAAATGTTCATTCTCCGAGCCAGACGGATGCCATCTATTTTATTATAGGTGGAGACGATTATTTACATTGGGAAACGGAATGTGGGCCCAGATAAGAACCAAGGCAATTAAATAATTACTACACTCAGGCAGGGAAACGGGTCCAGTCCATCTGCCGGAAGGAGAGAAAGCAAAGGGTGTCCTCACGGCAGGCAGTGTCTTGAGTTTGGGGCGGCCGTGCAGAACACAACGGTGATTTCCTTTAAGGTCATCGTCTTGGGTTCCTAAGGTACGAGATGCACATAGATTAACGGTGTTTAATCTGCTTACCTGGAGGAGGAGGCATGACGGGAAGGCTGCCAGGGTGCGAGGAGGGCCGCCCTGCTCTCCCCCGATGTGTCTGTTAGGACACTGCCTGCCACGGCGCTCGCTGACGGAGGGAAGAGACCGGCGCGGTGGCGGGAAGCTGAGCTGTGTGGTGAGATGAGAGTTTCCACGGAGAATGCCTCCGGGCAGCTGTCTGCCTCGCGTGTTCGACATCAGGGCTGCGTGGCACACCGGAGTAGAAGCGTATTAAAGCGAGCAGGCAGTGCGGAGTCAGCGGGAGACTCCGAAGCCCTAACTAGGCTGATGAACGGGGGGGGGGGGGGGGGGGGGGGGGGGGGGGGGGGGGGGGGGGGGGGGGAGCGGGCGGGACTAAAAATAAAACCAGCACGAGCCTACTTCCTTTCCTGCCTGCGCATCTGGGCCGGGCCCGCTGCTGCCGGCACCTCCCTGGATGCGAGGCTTTCTCGGGAGGAGTGCTGCGCACACGCTCCACGCGCCACCCCACGATCTCCTGTGCATCTCCAGTCACGGTGGCTCTGGCGGCCACATGCGCAGCAGGCTAGCCACACCGCAGCAGCCCTCGCTGTCCTCATCACGGTCTCCATTGCCAGTGCCTAAACCAGCCAGGCAGACCACGCACGGCGATAGGAGCAGACAGGACCACAGTCACGGTCAACAGAGGAGCGTCTGCGAGACGCTCACTCACCCATTCAACGCCTAGCAGTGCCGCGAGGCGCCCAGCGTCCCTGTGTGACGCTGGTTAATTTATTTCTCTTCTGTGCCCGGTTTCCTCCTCTGCAACACGGGAGGGCGACAACAGCCGCCTCATCGGGGTGTTGTAAGAATCAATAAGTTTACTGCGTCTAAAGCTCATAGAAAGGACCCTGACACGAGAGAGGTGCGCTGTCTATGCTGTTGCTGGTGTTATTGTGGCTCCATCAGACGTGACCCTGGGAACCCAAGTAGAGAGATAACAAAGCAGAGCTCCTGTCCTCAAGGAGCTCACAGTCAGGTCAACAAACAGAGTACATGTCAGCGCCATTATCGTCACCACCATTGACGGCATGCCGGCACAAGGCTGAGTTCCAGAGCTCTACCTGTGCGATGCCACATGACCTTGTCCGTAGCCTCCTTTGGGCTACAAAGGGTTATTTTCTAGATGAGAAGAATTAACCTCACAGAAGGCATGCGACTAAGTACAGCAGGTGGCAGAAGCAGGGTTCCGGGCTGTCCTTCTCCATCGCTGTGATTTATCAGGTTCGGTGGCCGGGACAGGGGCGCGCTATCCCAGTTTCCCAGCAGGTGCACGGAGCTGGTTGGGGGCCTCCCTGGTCTGCACAGCTGCCCCTGCACGGTGCTCTCCTCTGGGTCCTGGGACTTGGGAGTCATTTGTGGACATCCCCAGGGGCCAGGAAAAGTGACAGTCAGTGATGGACTTTCTCCGTGAGTGAGATTTGTGGGCTGTGCTCTCTCCCCAGAGTGACAGTGACAGGCACTCTCTAGGGTGGCTGGAGCAGGTGCTCTGGTAGGATAACTTGTAATCCCCTCGGCGAGGCGGACTGGGCAGGCTTCCTAGGTATGTTCTCATGTGCTAACGGCAAACTCACTTTCACCAACTACCCAGTGGTCGGAGGACCATGTCGTCTTTGAGCGCAGAACGCTCTTGACCTCGACATCAAGGTCGCCGAGTGCAAACTGCACCGACTCGGCCACGTGCCCCCCCTACCCTGGTCAAGGCCAGCCTCTCCTGTCTCAACTCTGATTAGCTCCAAATGAAACTCTCTCAAAAGCAACTCACGGCCAGATCAAAAAATCATCACAGTAGAAAGTGAAGTGGATTAATAATAATTGTAAAATTAATGGTTAAACGTCTCTGATGAGGCAGGCTTTCTTCATATTAACTCATTTAACCCTCATGCAGTCATGAAGTACACATACACACATTAATAAAATTATCCCCATTTTATCAAGAAGGATGCTGATCCATGCGTCTGAGATCACGCAGTTCTGCCATGGTGGAGGTGAGGTTTTATTTGGGGGGGGTTGTTTTGTTTTGTTTTTAAGATTTTATTTATTCATTTTAGAGGAGAGAGAGAGAGAGAGAGAGAGAGAAGGGGAGGAGGAGCAGAAAGCATCAACTCCCGTCTGTGCCTTGACCGGGCAAGCCCAGGGTTTTGAACCGGCGACCTCAGCGTTCCAGGTCGATGCTTTATCCACTGCACCACCGCAGGTCAGGCGCAGAGGTGAATTTTAATTCAGTCTGCCTGAGTCCAGAACCTGAGTCCAAGGAACTTCAACATATAACAAGGGTGAAGTATTCCTCTTTGGACCTCAGCAGGACCGAATCAGCAGCCACCTGACTGCACACAAGTCACTTCCATCTCTAAGCCTAGTCACCTTCTCTGGAGAACGGCAAAAGCCACATTCCCTCTATATAGTTTCCTATACAGCTGGGTGAGGAGTCAATAAGATAATAATTCATGCTTTGTACCAATGCCAAGTGCAATCAGTCTTTGATGAAGAGAGACTATGGTATTTAAAATTGTTATTATAATCAGACACTCAAAAATATTCCTCGAATGGTCATTGGAGGTGAGCAGGGTCTCTGCTTCCAGTTACCGCTCCCCTGAATAATGAAGTCTGTGCATCTCCCTCCAAAAGGAGCGGTCCTGCCGATAAAGCAGGTGCGTGGGACACGTTCTTTGATTATTTCTACATAACTATCTTAATGCTTATGTGTTCACTGTGGAATTCAGAGAGTTCTACTATTTGGTAACATGCAAAGGTACTTACTTCTGTTTAAGAAGTGAAAACACCACGTCAGGTTTGCAATAACAACAAAAAATTTTTTTTCTGGTTTTGCCTTTCAGATCCATATACAAAGTGCTCTATATATTCATGCTTCCAAAATTCCAAAGAATAAAAAATACAGAAGTATGTTGAAAAAGAAGGAATAGGAATATAAGTAAAATAAGTTTTAAAACGATCCTTGGATTGTGTTGTTTTGGGTGTACACAAAGAGATAAGCCTTCCCAAGCGTGTGTGAGAATGTGTCCCTGAGGAAGAGGAGGAGGAGCAGAGAGGGAGAGAGAAAGAGAAAGCAGGAGGGAGAGAAAGAGAAAGAAAGAGAGAGAAAAGAGAGGGAAAACACCAACCCCCCGAGGCACTTTGGCCACAGTTGGTGGTGGGGCACGTGTTCCCTTGCTGACACTTACTGACCACACCGCAATACATACGGTGGGTCCACCCTGGCTCTTGGAGCAGGAGCCCAGTCTTCCAAAAGCTCCATCCTTCAGTCACCATCCACTGAGCATCGATTTCTTGCCTCACGCTGTCTTTGGGCCCTTGGGGACAAGACAAGGACCGGCTCTCTACTCACCCACTTCAGAAAGAAAGAGGAGAGGGGCTCTACCCCAATGGGCTTTGCATAAATCCTAAGCTCTCTGCCGTCTTCTACGATGTGGAAAGTGGCACTAATGACACCCGTCTTATAAGACTGTTGACAGGTCGATAGAGACCCACACCTGAAGATCTGTGAACTTAACAGATGTGCAAAAAGGTTAATTCTCCTTTTCACATTCTCCCTCACGATTTTTGACGTTTAAAGCACTCGTCCCCTTTTCTTTTGCATTCTAGCTGAATGAGTTTCTTTTCTGAGTTAAACCTAGATTGACTTCTTGAGGACCGTGTGGGAAGTCTTTAGAGCTGCTTAACAGATATATCTAGCTGCCTGTCCCAACACATTCAGGGTCTCACTTCCTGACCTCCTTGACTTTGCATGGGGCTGAACAATTCATTTTGGTCCATAATTCAAATGAAAGTACATGTTTTCTTTTTCAATTGTTGGTGCCAGACTCTTCAGAACTCTTTTCCATAAAGCCAACGAATTGGACAGTGACTACTCTCTCATCCCAGATTCCCTAGTTAGAAGACACAGAGCCAGCCCATGTAATAACAATTAGTAAGCCTTTGGTTTTATACGTCAGTCAGATTTCACGGCGTGTTTGTTACAACCCCATAACTTAGCTCATCCTGACTAATACATTCTACAACATATCAATCATCGTGCCATGGAGTCTGGCTCAGGCCATGTGTAAAGCTATGTAAAGGGTATCTATCTGGCAGATGAGAAAACAGAAAGATACCTGAACAGAACGTCAAAATTTAGAACATGAGTCTAATAAACTGCCAGATGCACAAATATTTATATTAAATGAGGAAAATTTTAACCTGATGGAAAGATAATTCCACTGTTTTCCCAGAGCCAGGCTGAGTTTTGGGGATGTAGTGACAGAAAGGACATAATCCTTTAGGGGGAAAAAAATCAAAGTGCAAAAATGTCAGAATGGCAGAAAAATCACTGGGAACATGTAAGGCAACAGAGAAAAATATAACCAGGGGTCAAGGAGACAAAATTCAAGTGAATGCAGTGCTGAATCTGTTCTTGCCAGATGAGCGGTCACTGCCCCATGGGACTGATCTGAGGGAGCAGACAGTCGTCTCAGCCAAGGGCCAGTTCACAGAAAGATTATGATGAGGATATTCTTCTTAAGACATCAGAGTGACACCGCTGGCCCGTCCATCAGGAGGCATGCTTTCAAATTATGTTCCCAGTATTTGGACAGGAGCTATAGCAGGGATCAGATGCTATCAGTCTGGCATTCTGATTCCCAAAGCCACGACTACACTCATTCCTATTGGGATCGTTTGCAGAGAAAGCACTCATACCTACACTCACTCGGGCCCCACGGCAACAGCCCTGAAAACATGAGGACAGGGGGTCCTGGGGTAGGATTTTGCCTGCTGGCGATGAGCTTGGGCTCTAGAACCAGAATCTCTGGTCTGAGTCTCAGCCCCATCTCTTACTGGCTGTGTGACATTGAACTAGTTTAATTGATCTTTACATGCCCCAGTTTCCTTGTAGAATAATAAAAAAAAAAAAAGATGAAAATACTGATAGTAACTGAGAGGATGCTATGAGGATTTAATAGGATTGAATACATAGAAAACACTTAGACAATATTATGCATGAAGTGTCTGCCCGATGTCTGGCAGCTGCTAGTGCTATCATTATCGTTGTATTCATCATCATCATCATCCTCACCATTATTTCCCAAAGCCATTCAGCTGGTAGGTGGTAGGGGTTGGATTTTGATACCCTGTCTCTTGGTGGATGGACCCTGGAGGACCAGGCTAAGAAATGTAGGTTGCGGCCATGGTTACAAAGCAATTGAGGATAAAACACAGGCATAACGAAACCTACGTTCTTCATCCTGCTGGCCGACATATGGAACCAAGTGGACCAACTGTCCACAGGCTCCTGATCTCTCCCCCTGCCAGGGCATCCCCACCAAGCTTCACAACGCTGAGGCTCCCACTACCTCCCAGCCAACCTCTTCATTTCCCCAAGCCCATCCAGGCCCAATTAGCCCAAGGAATCCTCTGGATACGTTGAATACCAAGCTCATCAAGAAAGCTCCCGCTCTGATTGTAGGTTCTAACAGACGGCCCCAAGAGCTCATTTCTCTTCAGGAACTCCATTGATTAGGTGAGGTAACTGATGACATAAGAAGGGTGTTGTTCGGGGTGCTCTTCTCTTTTCTCTCTCTCTTTAAGTGATTGTCTGTAGGTAAAAGGAAAACTAGGTGCTCTGTGTCACATGCACACTCGACTGTTCCTTCTCTGCTGTCTATCAAACGCTACGGCGCTGCCATTGGACACCAAGCAGCCTCACAAACGGCTGAGCAGCCCGTGAGGATTTCTAGAAGAGGAAGCTGCTGATGTTTGGGGCATCTGTGTCTATCATTCCAATTTGTAAATTGCCAAAGAACCAAAAGTTTACTGAGGAAAGTTGGAGACTTTTCGCATAGACTAAGATTACGCACCATTTCCTACAGGCATCAAAAAGGCAGCTGCATTGATCACTTCCCGGTGATTTGACTGAGGGATTTAGACTCAGTGCAAACCATTGATTGTAACGCCAATTTCTGCTAACTAAGAGAGGTGCCAGCCCTGGCTGCGATCCCACCGGATGTGCAGGTATCCGCTTTCAATCATCTACAAGTCAATGTTTGGTTGTCACTCTCGAAAGAAATCCCATCTAATCACTTGATAACAAGTTCTGAACTTTCCAGGTAGCCTGTCCAAGCCATGGCGATAATGGGATGCAAGGTTTTCTGTTTTATTTTATTTTGTTTGTCTTTCACAGTAACTTCTTGACCTGGGATGTTCTTTTACTTTGTCCCTGGAAAATGAGCCATTTTGGGGGGGCCTCACTCCCTGGTGGCCATGGCAAAATCAGGTCTGTTTGAGAGGAGGAGCCAGAAGCAATCAGGGTGCTGTGTAGGCACCTAGACTATGGGCACTAGTGATAGCTTTAATCCAATTATTCATTCCACAATCGTCCAGGTCCTACTACCTGCTGCCAGTCCCACTACCGACCACATGCCCAGAGATGTTTCTAGAGCTGGGGGTACACGTATGCACATGGCAGCCGAGGAGTATGGGTTTACACACCACCTAGAGGGGGTGCCAGGCTGCAAAGTGGTGAGCAAACAAAAGATGGGAATGGTTCACATGGCAATGAGTGTAATCAAATAGTCAGAACAGCATGATGGCTCAGAGAAGCGTGAGGCACTACATTAGCCTCGGTCACAGGGGAGCAGAAATCCAGCCAACCCCAACAATACCACGGTCACCGGTCCCACCACCTCTGCGCTTTGCCCGCATTGCTCAGCTCCAAGGGACAGCAAGGATATTCTGACACAGGCTTCTGAAAGTAGGTAAGTAACAATCCAACCTGGTGGCTCGGCCAGGAGATCCGTCTAGGAAGGAGAGAATGAGGAGTGTGACTTGGTTTGAGACCCCGTGCTGTCTTCCTGCTCAACATAAACACGTTTGAATGGACTACATTGCCTTTTTTCTCTTGTTCTATATCTCAGTTGTTTTACAATTATCATTTAATGCTCTACAATAAAAATTTTTCTTTCATATTATACCAAAGATAACCTTCACCAATAACAGGAATTTATTAGGTCCTGAATGGCCCACGGCGATGAGTCAAGGTGCTATATACAGTGAGTTACTAGACAGCGCTTTCACCTTTGGGGCTTTAGAGTCAAGAGCATTCAAAGGCACTGAACTCAGAGGGAAAAGGTGCTACTTTTGGTCCCAAATGTACATCTGACGGTACATGTATATATATACAGATAGGAAGAAAAGAAGGAAGGAAGGAAGGAAGGAAGGAAAGCGAGAGAAAGAGAGAGAGAGAGAGAAAGAAAGAAAGAAAGAAAGAAAGAAAGAAAGAAAGAATTTCTACTTTGAACAAATCTACTTTGAACAAGTCTTGGCACTGCCATTTACTAGTGGCATTGTGATAACACTGGACACTATCTCTGAGACCTCTAATTTTCTCAGTCAAATCAGATTATTGGGCAGATTAGGGATAATGGACGGAGGGCCCGGCACAAATGGAAGCTCATATTTTTAATGACAACCAGGGCAAGTCTCTTCACCTCTCTGTGGCTTTATCTCTTCTTATGGGAAATGGCAGGAGACAGAGTAGTTGAAATAGATAATATTTTTTAAACTTAAAATCTGCTAGCGTATAAGAACTCTATTCCCCAGGCTTCTTTCACATTTTATTACCGTCTGTTCTTAAATTTCCTTTCTCTTGTCTACACGCTGCATTTAAGTCTATGCATGCGACAGCCCGTTCAGTTCATGGCATTTGGGGGCCCCGTGAGTGAAGTTACTGATTCACGAACGGATGTTTAACGAGCACCTGCTGACGATGGGCTCTGTGGAAGAGTCTCAGGGACTGGGGGGGGGGTTGATATGGAGGTGGAAACGCTCTGACCTCAGCTCTCTAGAAGTTTCCTCTTGAATAGGAGAAGTAGCCTCTATACAGTGAAATAAAGATTATTATAAAGGAGAACGTGCCCACGGTCGTGTGAAGGTGATATAATGTGGGGAAAGGCCAGAGATGACGCTTTATTAATAGATCCTGGAGACTTTGAGCCATCGGATCTGCGTCTCTATAGCAGAGACAAGAAGCGAAACAGCCTGTGGACAGGGGCAGCTCATGCATATTTCTGAGCCAGGACAACTTGACCTTCAGAGAGATCCAGAGAAGTGAGAAAGAAGAACGGACCACAGGCTGCACGGAGTGTGGCGGTCACAGTCTAGAGGCCCCCGGCACTAGTCAAGGAGCTTGCAGGGCTCTTCCACGGACGGCTGGCTCCGTGCAAGTCAGAGAAATCAGGACCGCCTTTGATTTCATCCCCTGGGGCCTTGGTGTCTTTCCTTCTAAAAAGGAGGAAGGCTAGATCTTAGCTCAGAGGCTGAAATCCAGGGTTTAATTAGAGGATGCAAGCACAAGCCTAGTTCAGTGCCTGGGGCATGGCAGGTGCCGATGACCGGGACATGCACAGAAGCACACGGCCCCAGCCTCCCGGGCGGGAAGCCCCGAGACGCCAGTGAGCCTGTCCGCAGCACACGCTGGACAGAGACCGACGTCAGCGCAGAGGAGGGCGGCGGTTAGCGAGGAGACACACTCCGCATACCGTCCCTTAAGCACCTGCTTCCTGCGGAACCTGACGCCGGAGAACGTCAGACTTCTCAGCGTTAAGAGCCCTGACATTCTCTTTTGCTTAAGCCGATTTACATTAATTTTCTGCTGCTTGCGACTGAGCATCGTAAATAATATAGAAACAGAGTCATTTTCCTCTTGTCGGGCCTTGCGTCCAGCTGGCTCCCACGAGCAGCGTGGAAGTGACCGATGAGGACTTTGGGCTCAGATGAGAAGTTTTGGAGGCAGGGTTGCGTCCCGCCTTTTCTGGGGCCTGAGACACCTCTGCCTTGGTGTGTCCCTTCCTCCATTAAAAAAAGTATTAAAAACTAACTTTTATAACTGGGTTGGTATAAAAATGAATGCAATCCAGGCTGAGCTCTTTATTATACATTTGTTGTTACTATTCTATAAATATTTACCTTTTTTCTTCTGATGAGCAAGGAAATCAAAAAAATGTTTGTGGACCCCTCAATGTATCACAGGCCCCTGCCCTGCACCTGCTATGTTTAATAGGACGTCAGCCCGGCAGGGAACTGACACATAGCCTATCTCAAGGACCGATTTGGGGGGAAACCAGCGACTTTGATCATCTTATACTGCCATAATTGGTTTGTCTGATCGGCTCTCATTTCTGAGCGCCAGTATCTTAATTTTATAGAAAAGACTGTCTTCCGACCTTAGTCCTGCATCCTGTTGAAGGCCTGGGTTCTACACCCAGTGCTGTCTGTCGCTGACAGAGATGACCCTTGACCCTGCAAAACTTCAGCATCTGAAAAATGAAGAACCTGATCTCAGTGCTCTGCACCATCTCTTTCTAGTGCAAAAGCCATAAATCTCACCTTCTCCCCCGTTCCCATTTCCGCCGCAGACAGTTCCCTTCACCCAATAGATACTCACCACACACACGCACACACGCATGCGTGTTGCCTTCTTCCTAAAAATTTTGCAGATGTCCAAGGAATAAACTAAGAAGACAGAAAAGAGAGAAAAGAACAATGTCAGTGGCGTGAGCTGAAAAGAGGCCAATTAAAAGCTGGAGCCTTCTAATATTCCATATCTAACCTTCCTCTCGCACTCGGCTTCCACCACGTTTATCGCACGGGGAGGGTAATTCCCCCGGGGCGAGCTGGCTATCTGCAATTTCTAAAGTGCCTGCTACATAATCAGTAATCAAGAAATGCCAGGTAATCATGATCTTCAGTGTGCCGATAGAGGGTCGCCCGGAAGCTGGGCGTCAGGGCCTCCGTCTTAAAGAGCCACCGCTCCGTGCTTACACACGTCCACAGGAGTGCCCAGCGTACCGTGGAAGCCCCCCCCCGTGCATCCCCATTATTATTATTTTGTGTTGACCTAATACGTTCATTGAAAGATGATCATGTTGTGAATATTAACTTTGACGGGGCTACACTTGTAACGGCTTATGTGTAAAGAAGCAGCGCATTCTGAAATCGAAGTGACACTAATCATTCAGTCAATTTACTTCCTTCCACGTCCATGTTCGCCGGCGTGTTATTCTGTGACATCATGCTCCACATTCTGATACAGGCGTCCTAGTCACAGGCCTTTCTTTGTTCTTCTGACGGGCAGACACATTTGTCACTGAGAACGGAGTCCATTCATTTGATAACTATTCACTGAGGGCCTCCTGGGCGGCCCGCCCTGTGCTGGTGTGGGGCACAGACTGGGACGGAGCACAGCGGTCAGGAAGGGAGATGGCCTTGGCAGCAAGGCTACCTGTGTAAGCCATAGGGACAGGCAGGGGGCACCGTCAGCACTCCAGGCAGGGACACCTGAGCATGTCTGCGTCCTAGGCAGCATTTTCTGAACTTTCAAAATCCAGGAGAGTGGAACTAAGAGAGACAAAATTAAGTAAAAGAATGAAAGAATACATCCTCTGTCTGGTGTTTGTCAAGCTGCAGAGAAAACCTCACACCCATTCTGATTGCCATGATCAAAAAAAAAAAAAAAAAGAAAGAAAGAAAAAGTAACAAACGTTGGCGAGGACATGGAGAAACTGTAATGCTCATGCATCGCTGGCGGGAACCGAGAACGGCGCAGCCGCTGAGTGCAGTGTGGCGTTTCCTCAGAAAAAAAAAAAAAAAAAAATCAAACGTAGAATTAGCATACAGTCCAGCAAATTCCACTTCTGGGTATGTAACAAAAAAAAAAAAGAAAGAAAGCAGTGACTTAGACAGAGATCTGTACACCCATGTTCATAACAGCATTATTCATAATAGCCGAAAGGGAGAAGCACCCGAGTGTCCACTGATAAAAGAATGGATAAATAAATTATGGTCAATTATACAATGGGATATTATTCATCCTTAAAAAGGAAGGAAATTCTGACACCTCATCCTACGACATAGATCAACCTGGAGGACATTATGCTAAGTGAAATAAGGAGAAAGGGAAGCGATGAGAAGACTCCACTTACACTAGGTCCCTGGAGTAGTCAGTCCAATGCCGGGAGACTGGAGTCAGCAGCCCCTGGGCTGCTCTGGCTGAGGGCGGGGAGTTTCCAGTCAGAGGCGACGGGAATGTCCCGGCGGTGGACGGTGGTGGTGCTTGCACAAGAGTGTGAATGTTCCTACTGCTACGGAACTATATACTTGAAGACAGAAAATGCTCCTTTATGTGTGTGTGACCCCAATTCCTCTAAAAGAGGCTGAGAATCCCACCACTCGTCTTTCCAACTCTGGGTTGGAATCCAAGGACAGCGTGACTCCTGCACCTTCTCTCAGACGCCGTCTTCCCAGGAGCTGCCGCTGTGTGCGTGCCGGCTGTATTTGTAAATACAATTAAAAAACCCACCGCAAAATACCATCATCCACGGGGTAAATGTTCTCGGGCTCTGAGACGGAGTGCTGTCATTCCCATTAACAGTAATGAGAGTCCCATGGCTAAACCTCTGTGCGTCATGCTCAAAATTTACCCCCCGGAGTCTGCAGATGGAAACAAAACAAAATAAAAAAAAAGAAGAAGAAGAAGAAAAAAAAGATGATCTTATGTACAAACAGAAAATAAAGCCAGGAATGGCATTCTGACCACAGAGAGGCCACGGGGCGGTGAGCAGGCAATCTGGGGAAGTCTGTTTCTGAGAAAATCCTCAGAGGCCGTGTGGCAGGGTGACTGTGTCTGACCCTGGTCTGCACACCCACGGGGACTTCCAGGACAGCCAGGGTGACCGCAGGCCCCGGGCCAGGCGCCCAAGCGGTTACTCTGACGTGAAAACTCGTTTTTGAATTCCAACGGTCCTCTTAAAAATGGAGGGAAACAAGGATAGACCTACACTTCTTGTGTCTCCCAAAAGTTCTGACTTCTTTTTTTTTAAGGGAATTTTACTGAGGTTTTCAAGATTCTTGGAGCATGCTCATAGTTAAAGACTTCTAGGCTTTATTTCCCTCTTCTGTCTGACTCTCCTCTAGAGCCTTTGTCGTGTTCCATGTTGTTAGAAGACATAATCACATTAACACAAGTCAAAGGGGCTTCATGGGGAGTCAGACTCTCTCTCTCTCTCTCTCTCTCTCTCTCTCTTTCTTCTCTCTTTGTGCCTTTCTCTCTTGATTCTTATCCTCTGTGTCTCTCTGTCTTTGTCACTTTACATATATCTCTCTGTATCTTTCTTTAATCTTAATCTCTTGATTTCTCTCTCTGTTTCTCTCTCCCTCCCTCTCCCTCTCACTCGCTTTCCTTCTCTCTCTCTCTCTCTCTATCCCTGACATTTCACGGGCTCTCACTCTGACTCCTGCCCCTCAATTTCACCCTCAAGCTTCCTTCATATCTCCTTGTTAACATTTAGGTGGAGAAAACTACTTCCAAGCAACATGACAGTCCCCACGCTCCCCACGCCACTGCTGCCTGCCTCAGGCCACTCCAGGACTCACTCAGACTCTCCTGAAAGAGAACGGATGGGGTGCCACCTCGCCAACAGCTTAGACGCTTTCCCGTCAAATGTTTGCCTTTTCTTGAAGAAATTTTGAGCAGGGCTGGAGGGAGAAGAGAAATAATAGAACACATTCAGAAACTGAGAGCTGGGCAAGTTCTCTGAGATGGGCATGTGAGCAGGCAGGCAAACCAGCCACCCAAACGACAACCGGCTCGCCTGGCCTGGAGCTAGGGTATCGGTTAACAAAGAGTGGTCTGCAGCCAGGGTGCTGCCAAGGTGTCTGTGAAGTCAAGACTATTCCCACAGTATTTCTAAGACAGCATCTGCCTCTGTTTCACTCTGCTGGCAGGTGGGTGCTGGTGCAGAGACCTGCAGGGTCAGCCGCTGGTGCAGTGGCTCCACTCTCAGCCATCGGCTTCCTCACTGTCACACCCTTGAAGTTAGAAAGAACAGTGCCCTTAATATCTCTTAAGAATATCCACAAGAAAGCAGTAAAAATACAATGTTTATTATTGATTGACTCTAATTGGCACTTCCTTTTTATACTCTGTGTAAAAACAATAGGAAGTTCACACAGAGCGTTTCTGTTGCCTACGGGTGAGGTGCCTTGCGTTGCCAGCTGAACTAGCCACTTGATTCACACAACAATGTATTTTCCGAGGAGAACAACTGACAGAAAGTTATGGTCATTCAGACTGGAGTATTTAGCAGACATTTCTCTCAACGAGGCATAAAATGAGCCTGTTGTTCCCAAGGAAAGAAATGACAGTACCAGGCTTCAAAGTAAGCTAGTTGATTTCGAGACGTCTGTCTGAGCTTGAGAGCTCCTCGATACTTTCCTCCTTTTCTGATGAGATCACAGGTGATATCATTAATGTCATTTTTAAATGTACTTTAGAAGCATCAACATTTACAAGATTTGCATAACTCAGTGAACCAATATTTTTTAAAAAACAGTGTATAGTATTACCAAATCACACATGGATCTACCAATAATTCCACTCAAAGTTCAAGACAGAAAATGGATTTTAATATAACAAAGAATGAAGAGCTCTCCTGGCCCGTGGTGCTGCAGTGGATAAAGTGTCGACCTGGAACTCTGAGGTGGGTGGTTCGAAACCCTGGGCTTGCCTGGTCAAGGCACATATGGGAGTTGATGCTTCCTGCTCCTCCCTCCCTCCCTTCTCTCTCTCTCTCTCTCTCTCTCTCTCTCTCTCTCTCTCTAAAAGAAAAAGAAAAAAATAAAAAGCTCGTTGACATGGTTTCTGATCTCATTACAACTAAACTTTGGGAAACTACCACTTACTGACTTCTGGTGTACTATCAAAGAATAATATCCAAAATTATCTGAAGAAGCTGTTAAACTATTTCTCCCTTTCCCAAAATATATCTGTGAGAGGTCTGGGTTTTGTTGTGTTTTTTTTTTTTCATGTACTTTAAACAAACATCTTTCTACAAACTGAATAAAGAATGTCTGTATTTTAAAATATATTTGTTCTTGCCTGGTCGAGGCACATATGGGAGTTGATGCTTCCTGCTCCTCCCCCCTTCTCTCTCTCTCTCTCTCTCTCTCTCTCTTTCTCCCTCTCCCCTCTCTATAATGAATAAATAAAATCTAAAAAAAATAAAATAAAATATATTTGTTTGACTCAATATTGAATTTGAAATCTATTCCTTCTGAACACCCAACACGTATAGTCACTGCACTGGAAAATTCCATTGTAACAAACCTACTGTTTATGTTCTCATTCAGAGAATAAGCATTTAGGTTGTTTCTCATTAATTCATGTAGCAAACAATGCTGCTGTGAACATTTTTGTGTCAGTCACATTAGGCACGTTCTTTGGTTTTATTTGTAGAAGTAGAATTGCTAGTTTCTAAGACTAAGGGACCCTTGATCTTTACTAGTCCTCGTCATTGCTAACTCTTGTCGAGTACTTACGACTCATCCAGGCCTCTTCTAAGAGCTTCACCTATATTATTAATTCATGTCATTCTTAGGACAACACAATTAGATCATCACATTATCCCCATTTCACAGATGAGAAGACTGAGGCGCAGAGAGATTCGATTGGTTGGTGCAGCTTGTACAAGGGAGGGAGAATCAAGAGAGGTCTCCATAGTGAGACTGCGGAGTCCATGCTCCTAACTGCACGTGAGCTCTCTAGCTTTCCTTTCCAGATTTCTCTGCACTGTCACCAAGGGAGCGCACCAACATGCCTGCTCACCAGCACGTGTGAGGCATTCTCTCCAGCACCTGGCATCGCCAGACCTTTTCACTGTTGTCAGTTAGGGTACAAAAGCGTGCCCTAATGCTGCATTAATTTACTTTTCTTCTCTTCACCCGTGAGCATCTTTCCAAATGTTTACTGACTGCTCAGGGTTTCTCTTCTGTGAATTGTTCTCATATCTTTGCAAACTTCGGTCGTTTTTGTGGTCTTTATGAAGTTGTAGTTTTAATACATGATTTATCAATCCTTTTCTTGTTATATAAGGTGTGTGTCTTCTCTGAGTTGGTGGCTCATGGTTTAACCTTTATATAATAATAAGGACATTTATTGAAGATACTCTATGAAAATATCTCAAGTTTGGCTTAAGGAAGATTTTAAAGGTAAGCCAACGAAGCCTCTTCCCAATTTTTTGATGCAGTCATCTAGCTGCTTATTCAACCTGTCCACGGGCATGTCCGACACAATGGATGCTTGGCAGGTCCCATCTCCATCAGCCCAGAAAACCAGTTGCACCCTCAGCTGTCTCTTCTATTCCGTGCTTCCTGGAGCTCCTCAACCTATCTGTTCTCTGCTCCGAAGGGTGAAGTGTACCTAGAAACACAGAAACAGGAAAGCCAGCCTGCGTCCAAGGCAACATGTAAGCCAAGTTGAGAGTTCCAAAAGATTTAGGTAAGCTCCTTTCTAAGTACCTTCGAAATCCCCAGAGGGCCTTCTCTGGCATGGTAGGTATTCTAATGAAAAAGAGATCCAGTCATGTGGGGGGGGGGGGGGGAGGCAGCGATTGAAGCAAAAATGATTGATTTCATAACATTGGAAGGTAGCCCTCCCTAACTCCAGATACAGCCGCCTCCCCAATGGTGGGCTCCCTAATTTGCATAGGTAATTGACAGCTTGTTAACAGCTCATTAAGAACACTGAAAACCATGTGACAACTACAAACGTGTGCTTAAATGGGGACAGAACCTGTGAATTGCACGGTATTGAGGACTCAATCACATCTCAGATTACAGGTCAGAAAACGAGTTTTCCGTTCTCGTGATGAAAAAGCAAAAACATTAGACAACTTGGAATTTTGTTTTCTGGGAACTTGATTCAATAGTCCTGTCGTCCACAGGGTCATAAACAAACAGCCGAGCCCTGCTGATCTTCGGGGCTCAGCGCTCACAGATGCCACGAGGTGAGCACCAGTTTAATATAAACACCTAGCGGCAGAGCCGTTCAGTTTCCAAAATCACCCATTAAACTGCTTATGCGGTTTTAAAATTTGTTCTTAAAATTCACCACTTTTTTTTTTATAAACACAGGTCATTGAGATGCCGCCATCTAATATTCTGCAAGTAAGAAAAATGTAAAGTGTGATTTGATTTTAGCCTATAAAAAGCAGATCAGTTTCCTGATTTGCACTCCGTTACTATCGGTAAATTTGGAGGCTGCAGTTTTTTAAAGGAACATTTGAATATAAATAGTGCAAATAATTGTTACATCAGCAAATCTTCCCTGAGTACCAGATGCCCGTGCAGAAAAGCTGCTTTCGCGAACCCTTTCCCCTGAATGTGATAACGAGTTTAAAGGCCGTGCAGCCCCGGTTGAGAGCGGGGAGCTAGCTCGGTGCGCATCTGTGACCACGGGCGCACTCAGACCCGCAGAGCCTGCTGACTCTCCTTCTCTTCTCTCTGCCTGGGCCCATGAGAGGATGGACTGAGGGGTCCAGGGACGGCTGTCCTTGCTTGGCCCTTGGGATTCTGCATCCTGCGCAGGCTTGCAGGCCAGCCGCGCCCACCGCGCTTCCTGCTCTGGGCAGTTTGTCCAGACCCACTCTGCACCCTCTCTGTCTCCCTCCACCCCTGGGTCTTGAACCCAGACCGACCTTCTCACCCGCTTTGTTCTCCTATCCTCTGTGTTGTTTGCGTGGAGACTGCCTCCTCATTCTGTCAGGTCCGGCCCAAGGAATTCTACTGAGACACAGGTGACAAGGGTAGGGGACACAAAATCAGGATTCGGGAGATCCAGGGAGGGCTGTCCAGCTGTCCAGCGTCACCACCCACTAGCGAAGCGGTCCGTCCTGGATCAGACACTTAATCCCTGAAGCTCTCGGTTTCTTCAGCTGTGAAGTAGGAAGGATACTATCTCCTTAGAAGTCGTGGCCATATCAGTTAATGGAGATAAAGCCATGATACTAAAGAAATCTCAACAAAATCAACAATGAGAATTGGTTCCCACCCCTCAGCCTTAGTATCAAGGCTGCCTTAGCAATGCCGACGGCTTGGGTCAGAGTGGCCACTGGAAGCCAACACAGAGGCTGAGCAGAGAGGTCCACTGTGGTCTAACAAGAGTAGACAAACAGGGCAGGCCACGGTCCTGACGTCTCAGAGCCTAGGAAGATGGGCTTTAACCTGCGCACTTCAATGCCGGTGTGAGATAGGCTTTTATCGGCAGAAGTAAAGGTGGGGGACAAAATAATGGGGAGAAATGAATGGTATCTGCCTCAAAGACACTCCCTGAACCAAACCTAGACGTCAAGCCCAACAATGCCTGGCCTGTGGCCTGAACTCCAGGGGCAGGGAGATTTATTATTATTCATTTGGGCCCCATCTTGGCCAACCAAGAATGTGAGGTAGTTTACTATAGAAATGCACTAAATACAATAATGGCAGCCTAGGAATGAGGGTCATGAATCAGGACAGAAGGCATTAGAAAAAAGCAATCTCCTTTATATATATTCGGGGAGGGAAGTGCTTCAACTCTGACTTGAATAACTGTCAATAGAGGAGATATGCTCTTCGTAGTAAGGACCTCCACGCAGGCATACATGGTTATCCCAACATAGACTGATGTACGGCGTATAAAAAACGGAACAAAGGCGCCGCAGTAGAGAGCCAGCAGATGGGGAGCCAACGCAGGAGAGGGGTCTGCGTTGGACCAGACTAGAGACGATTCCCTTAGATACCGCATCTTAGTGAGATAATAATATTCGAAGCGGATGTCAGAATTCCACTGCATGTAATTTATGATGTGAGGTATATAATTACACTTAAATTAAGTGTGCAATAAATTCTAAATAGAACCCATACTGTGGGTTCAATTACTAGCACCTAATTGTTTTGTGACGCTCAGTACAACGCGTATTTATGAAGCGCTTGAGCACGAGGGAGCCTACTGCAATGGGAGCGCTCCGTACTTTTCAATCCGGGCCACGCGGCTGCAGGGAGAGCAATCCCGGGGTGCTGCAGGTAGTGAAATGAGGCCCTGCAGATGCTGAGGGTCATATGTGCCCTTGGTGAAGGCTTTATGTGGACCCAGGACGGGCTCTCACCCAAGGGCATCCTGGCCCAGTCCACTCCTGTCTGGGTCATGTCCCAATCTCTCTGTCCTGAGGCAGTCATCACATGAGAGTTATCAACAACTCCAGGACGGAGAGATGGTTCCTCTGGAACTGTTTCCGGGCTGCAGACTCTGACCACAAACGGACCTGGGCTTAGAGATGGTGGGTTAGCTGGTGCTCTCTCCTCCCACGCTTCACCACTACGCGCTGACATTCACTGTTACACGGACTGCCTTACTCTCGAATGCTTGTTTGTTGTTTGGTGGTTTGTTTTGTGTTTTTCCATTTAATTTTTTAAAACGTGAGTTTCTGCCTGACCTGTGGTGGCACAGTGAATAAAGCATCGACCTGGAACTCTGAGGTCGCCGGTTCAAAACCCTGGTTTCCCTGGTCAAGGCACATATGGGAGTTGATGCTTCCTGCTCCTCCTCCCCTTCTCTCTCTCTCTCCCTCTCTCTGTCTCTCTCTCTTGCTTTCTCTCTCACTCTCTCTCTCTCCACTCTAAAATGAATAAATAAGATCTTTAAAAAAAAAAGTGAATTTCCATGGTCAACCCAATATGTTGTATTTTATAGGCAAATTATACATTTATGGCTAAAAGTCTCTCTGTAACCACTTCCTAGAAGAAGGTTAATCTCGTCTTAGACTGCAGAGCTTACTTTTCACACACATTCCAGGACTGGGTGCTCAACGTGCAGCCCAGACACCTGCTCAGGGTGCAGGCAAGCAGGAGGCGCCTGTCCCCAAAGTCAAAAGTAGTTTCTGGAAGAATCTAGTCCTTAGGAAGACACAGAAGAGTCAGTACATGGGACGTCCTGCTCTTCTGGTTGCCTGTTAATTTGAGTTTGAAATGGACATGAAATGAGAATCCCCGATTACTCTTAGTGCTTGGGGTCTGGCCACTCTGGGAACTTCCGGGCCCTGGGGCTCACGTTCGCCATCCATCCGCTGACAGCGCGGTCAGACACAGCCACAGAGAGTCAGCTGTGGAGAGGCCCTCGCCCCGCCCCCTCTTGTTCCCACCTCTCGGGACCCACCTGCACCCCTGCATCCCAGCTAGGGGCCAGTCTGCAGGCTGCGAGACCCAGCATTGGCCAGAAACGTAAAGTCAATGTCTGCTAAGCGGTGATCGGAGGATCCCTGACAACCAGGACTGAGACCTCTTTGGCCTCGTGGCCACCCCTTCTCTCCTGGAAAGGTAGAACTGTCATCAGCTCCACCACAGTTATGTCCTCAAATGTCTGAAACCCCTTAAGGGAAAGTAAATACCTACACTGAAGACACAGGTGTGCTCACACGTGTTCATACACACACACACACACACACACACACAAACAAACAAACACCCCTACGTGTGCTCAACTCAGGGTGGCCATTAATTCAGCATCTCTTTTACCAAATACTGTGAGAGACCCGTCCACTTCTGCTCCCCTCCCTCATCAGTCTCTAACTTCCCCCAATATCTCTGTCTCTTATCAGTATTATTATTCTTGTAAGCAGTCCCGCCACAGCACTTCCTGCACCGCCAGGCGGGGTGGAGGGGCGAGCAAGCAGAGCGCTCTGTGCTCACCGGCCCCCGTGACATCTGTCTCCGCGGCAGCTCCACTCTGCCACCAGGCCTGTCGGGCGGCTCCACGGACGGTGATGACGGCTGTCCCCGCCGCTGTTTCGTGGGCTGCCATTTTCTTTTGATTTGCCTTTTGATTTCAGAAGCATTGCGCACGCTTTCATCGCGCGCTGGACAAAGTCACCGGCAAGTCCCCCATGGCTGTCTTCTGTGTAGGCAGCCCCGGCAAAGGGGGAGATCCCGACGTGACTGTGCTTTGAGGTGTAAATGGGGCTGGGCTGGCCTGGGCCAGGCAGAGCCCTGAGCTGGGAGGCTGTCCCTTCCCCACTTTCCTGGGAGAGGCCGTTCTGTTGGTCCTCTCCTAAACACACACAGGCCGCGCTTCGCCAACGACAAGTGTCCCTTCATGTCAATTAGTTTATTAGTCACGCAGCTGGACAACGTGGTGACGTGGTCATGTGGGGGTGAGAATGCACGGTGTCCTCCCGTTGCCCGCTGGGCAGGGCACTCATTAAAGCACCCCTCCCCTCCTCTCTAGAAAATTCTCTCTGCCTTTGTGCACACCCCAATGAAAAGGCCCGAAACCGCAGCCCCTCTCCCCACCAACCCCCCACCCCCACCTCGCACCCGGCGGACAGAGCCTGACAGGGTTAAATTGCTGATCGAGGTTCCGTGAGGTCTGCCAGAGCCGAGGCTCCAACACTTACATCTGTTCAACAATTATTACAGCATTTTTGTCATAAAAAATTCAACACCCTGAGTGTCGTGCTAGCAAAACCTGAAAATTTATGCAGTGAATAGAATAGCTAATTTCTCTGAGGAAATGCAGGGGGGAAAATTACAGATTTTACTTAAATTCCAAACACCAGAGCACACACATCTGACTCCCTCCCTGGGTTTTGTCACGCCGCCAGACCGAAAGGGGACTTTCCATCCATCAAGGGGCCCCAGGGTGGCTCGCGGCGCACGTTCCCACCTTCGAAGAAACCACACTGTGCGTGACACTCCGGAAGTGTCTCTACCCCACGCCCGGGGTGTCTTGCAAGGACCTCCCCCCCCAATGACATTTGTGCTCGTGGTAAGGACAGAAACAGGCCGGCGACAGTTGGGGAGCGGGGTTGACGGGATTGATTTGCGTTTTCAGCAACTCCCTTTTTGCTATTTGCCCCACGCCTTGAAAACAACTCCTTGGAGAAAACAAGAGGGTGGGGAGAGACTCCAGCAGCCCCTGAGTCTTTAATCTCCTTAATTCATTCTAATGCCGTGTGATGCTTGCAAAGCCAGCACTGGAGTTCGCCTCTCTTCCTCCGTAAAGTTCTGGAATATGGATTTTATGCTAAAACTAAAGCTGTCTAGTTAGGATGGCGGTGGAGTGGAAGAATGTGCTGCAGGCGATCGCCGACTGTTCCCCAGGGCCCAGCCTGACTCCAGACGGGCTGTTGGCTGCCGCGATAATCACTGCGACCGACCGACCGGGAGGAACAGGAGTTTCTGGCCATGTCACCACAGTGCCAACATCAACATTATTCCAGATACTCAGAAACCCGCCCGCCGGGAGAGCGTACATGCTCCTCTCTCCTCTACAGCTGCTTGAGGGCCTCTGGCTTGTTGACCCTGGACCAGGATGGTCCAAGGCACCGGCTGCCCTTGGCCGAGGACCCAGCCCCATGCACACTCCCGTCTGGGCCTGGAAGTCATCCCCGCTGTGGTAGTGTGTGTCTGTTCCTTACTCAGCGCAGGGCTGGGGCATGCTGGCCAGGGGCACACGGAGAAGCCAGCATAGCAGTCTGCCACTGTCATTCCTGTCCTAACGAAGGCAGGTGCAATCTCCAGATGAAATAAACGCACATTCTTCCTCTTTGGGTGTTTTTCCTCCTTGCCTGTACACAAAGGTGCGGAGTGCCTCTGAGGAGCGCAGAGAGGCTGCCCTCCTGGGTTCCCTGATTAGTTCTGGGGCGGATGTGTGAACAGGCCTGACCGGGCGCCCGCGACAGGCAGTGACAGAGCGCGCGGAGCCCCTCCCCTGCAGGCGGGAGGCGCCTCAGGCACGGAGAGCCCAGTGGGAACAGGGCCGCCCCTCCTGGCTCCCAGCCCAAGCCTCTCCCTCTGCACCGGTGACAGCCCGGGCTCTGCCTCTGGCTGTCACACAGAGAGGCCTCCCAGTGGGTCCACCTGCCTGACATCCCCCATGAGTCTGTCCCGGGGCTGGACACGTGGGCTGAGCCCCGGCTCCAAGGTGGGAGCCCGCGGGGGACGGGAGTGACCCCGCATGCACCTGCTTCAGGCCTTGTGAGGAGACAGTCGGATACAAATAATACAAACACTGGTGGCAACCGCACCACTAATGATAGTGAGCAATTAGCACCTTCTGGGCTCATGGGCAGAGCACTTGGTCTTGTTGAATTTTCAGAGCAACCCTATGAAACATGTAATGTCATCTCCTTTTCCAGCTGAGGACTCCGGGGCTCTAACGGGTAAACCAATTCCCCAAGACTGCCCAAAGGTCAAGGCCAGACCGAGGCTGGTCAGACTCCAAGCCCGTCTCTCTCCAACATGCCACACGGCCCCTGAGCCTGCCTCCCAGCTGAGACCCAGATTGAGCACATGATACAGAACGAGACGGTAAAGGACAGACCTAGGGCATCAGGCATGTATCCATGTGGGGCAGACGACACCTGCACAGTCTGTCTGTCACTCAAAGGACGTGGGCAACCAACACACTAGAAAGCTCGGAAGGAGACAGGGAATTAGCCTACCTTGAGGTAAATGTGCTGTCAGAGGCAGAATTCCAAGAGTTTCTGTGGTCTTCTCCCTTCACTCAGAGCTGTGATTTTCCATGTGCGGGTCTCAGAGGGGAGCAGTTGTAAGTGGAAATGGGTCACAAAGCTCCAGGGCCCTGACATCAGTCACTGCCGACCCACTCTTATTAACTTGATGTGCCAAATCTTGGAATTCAGGCCCAGGAACATCCATTCGGTGAGACCCCCCACCCCACCCCCCACACACACACACACACTCTGCAGCCACCACCAGCTGCTTGCTGGTCCGGTCTGTGACAACAGGAAGCTCTCAAAGCCACCCTTCACCCTGGCTGCCTCTGTACAAGGCACTCCAGGCCTTGATGTCAGCAGGAAGGGATCTTTGTGTTTTCACAGATACTTTGTATTAGTTATTTATAGCTGCATGACAACTTGCCCCGAAGCGTAGTAGTGTGAAACAACAATATTCTTTATCTTGCAGTTTCTATAGGTCAAGAATACGGATATCTCATTCGAGTCCTCTGCTTCAGCGCCTCCCCAGGAGCGAGCCAAGGCGGCAGCAGCATCTACCGTCCTGGAAGGCTCCCAGTGGGGAAGCATCACTGGCGAGCTCGTTCCCACGGTTGTCGGCAGGACCCTGGTCCTTGGAGCTTGTTGGGCTGAAGACCTCAGTTCTTCACTGGCTGTTGGGCGGAGATTCCTGCCCAGATCTGTGGCATCTCCACCAGGCAGCTCCCGACGTGGCAGTTTGGTTCTGACAAGTCAGCAGGTGAGAAGACACAAGGAGAGTAGAAGTGTCCCAGAAGTCAGCCTCCAACAACCTAATCCCAGAAGTGATATTCAGTCACTTTCATCATACGCTGTTTGCTAGAAGTGGGTCACCCGTCCAGCCCACATCCAATAAGAGGAGCTTACAGAAGGATGTGAACACCGGAAGGTGCAGATCACTGGGCATCACCTTAAAAAAACCATCTCCCACATCCCTCAAAGTTACCCTTGTAGGACGGACAGTTAAGAAAATGTCATGACTTTCCCTAAGACAGAGGGGCCTGAACCATTAGTTTGGTTCCCCACTACTGGGCGCCAACTTTTTCTCACTTCCGGGGGCGGCTTCTAAGGACACTGAGAAAAGCCTGCTCCTCTTTCTCTGCAAAGCCCCTGTCCTTAGAAGAACAAAATCCATTGCACTAGAGAGTCACCGCCATGGGCTGAGTCCCTGCTACAGACGAGGCATGAAACCAGGGCTTTGGAAGTTTCGTTCCTCCGTCCTCAGACCGAGGCAAAGCGGCGACACGCAGTGAGGACTAAGAAGTCCAGCGAGGCTAAGGACTCGCCCAGCATCACTCAGTCACTTGAGCGGTGGAGTCTGAGTTCAAATGCAAGCTGTGTTTTGTCCACTCACTCGTGGACTTTCAGAAATGTGCCTGCAGCTTAAAGGAGGTACACCAACTCAAGCACTCCAACTCATCCCCCCTATCAATTCCAAAAACCGACTCTTATACGTCTTATGCACAGGGCAGTATAAGGTCCAGCATAGCCTTGTGTCTCAAAGTATTAAGCCAGTCGGGTTATTTTATTCATTTAATAAAACAATTCTAGGAGCACACAAAGAAATATGACTTAGTTCTCATCGTTTGAACCACCTGACATTGACATGGCTAATGGTCAAAAGAGCAAATGTAATTCTTCACAGGTTCATCTAGTATATTTTTGTGAATAGTCTTATCTAAATAAATTATCTTCCCATGTGAACAAATGATGATTTCATGTTATAAGTGATTTTTATCTATATCCCAACTTCTATAGATTAAAAAAAAAACCCACGCTATTTCTCTGTCTGCAGATACTGGCATGAGGCAGGAAGAGTAGCAATTCTGACAACATTTAATGAGCATCTCTGCATGGGCCCTTTCACACATAATGTTTTATTAAATCTTCATGATAACTCCAGTGTAGATACGGTTATTCCAACTTTTTATACTTGAAAAGAATCGCTTTTGACTTGCCCAAATCCACACAGCAAAATGCCAGTATCAGCATTCTAACCTACATCTGTTTAAGAACTAATGCTCTTTCCTCTTGTTTCTGAGTCTTACCAAGAATCACATTCCAGGGATTTCCAGGTGTTTGTGGAGCTCTGCCCAATTAAGGCCAACCCTACCTGCTATCAAAATATGCATAAAACCAAACCAAAATAATAGTTAATACCTACTATAAAAGTTCACAGTATCTCTGAAACAAACCCATCTCCGAGACCAATTGCCCACTCTACATCAAAGGTGACTAAGAAAAGACGAGTCAGTGATTCACATCTTGACTCTGAAAAATGCAGCATGGCCAAACAGAAGAAGACAGGAAGATACTCCCAATCAAACAATCTGAAGATCCCTTCCTCAGCTTCTTGGGGCTGCCCCACTGAATCTGAGACCTGGCGATGACCCTCACTCTTCTAAGCACTTCCCGAGATGCTCAGAACCACCCCATTCGCTCTCATTTCTGCTCACTTGTATCTTCCTCATCTGTAGCCATGAGGAAGACTAAAACCCCCATCACCAATTACTGGACAGAAACAGGACACGAAGGTAAGGAGACAGTGTATGCTGAGACAGGGTGACAGCGGCAACTCAGGACATCCAGGACACACCCCAGGAACACCGGATTGTCCATGGTGCCATTCTGTATCCGTCAACGTGAGCAGAGGCATAGATTGCTCTAACAATCCAAGAACAAAATTTTACCCAAAGGACTGGAACAGGGAGCAGGGAAAATCCTAACGAGACCGGTAGAAGCAGCGTAGAGCATTTGCCTGCTATTCACTCGAAATTTTGCAACAGGCTTTGCATGTCAGGGGAGCCTTTGGATTAAGATCCAAGAGGATTATTTTAGAAATAGCAAGAATAATAGTGACAGGAAGTTCAATCCTTGCTCAAGTAATACCAAATACAAAACAAAACAACCCATGCCCACGTGAACGGTGAACAAGGGGAACCAGGTTTCTAAAAACTAGGGGAAAGGCACACTTGAGAAAACCACGCATTACAAGAAACCCAGGAAATCTTAGAGTGCATCTACCATCTTTCCCCATGTATAAGACGCTCCCATATATAAGATGGGACCTTAATTTGGGGCCTGAAATTTGGAAAAAAGAAACCATTACATAAAGTTATTGAACTCAAGTTTTATTCATCATAAAATTCCTACAACTCCTCATCACTGTCAAAACTCCCATTCATTAGCTTGTCCTTATCTGTGTCTGATGACGAATCACTGTCTTCATATATTGCCTCGTCCTCAGTTCCATCTATGGCATTTGAAATGCCACAACCACTGTATAAGACACGCCCAGTTTTTAGACCCCAGATTTTTCTAATGACGGTGCGTCTTATACATGGGGAGATATGGTACTTGTGTTCTCTTTAAAGTACAGTGTAATACAGAAAGCACTAAATGTGAGAAATAAATGTTTTGTGACACAGCTGGTTCAGACATAGCCTGAGGTCTAAAAAGAGATATGAAACAAATTATGACAAAAATCAACAAGAGCTAATACTTACCAAAGTTTATAGTGTCCCTGACATTGTTCTATGTGCATGGTCTCTGTGAGCTCAGTCAATTCTTTTAAGGACTCCCAAGTAGGCTCTTTGTCATGCCCACCTGACGGACCAGGGGACTGAGGCACAAAGCAGTTACATAGCTTGCCCAACTCAAAAAAAAAACTAGTAAAAACTCCTGACCAGGTGATGGTGCGGTGGATAGAGCATTGGACTGGGACGCAGAGTAGCCAGGTGCAAATCCCTGAGGTCGTTGACTTGCACGTGGGCTTATCAAGCTTGAGCGGAGGCTCACTAGGTTGAGCGCGGGGGTTGCTGGTTTGAGCGTGTGATCATAGACATGACCCCATAGTCGCTGGCTTGAGCCCAAAGGTCACTGGCTTGAAGCCCAAGGTTACTGGCTTGAACCTGAGGTTGCTGGCTTGAGCAACTCACTCCTCTGGAGCCCCCTGATCAAAGCATATATGAGAAAGCAATTAATGAACAATTAAGGAGCCACAACAAAGAATTGATGCTTCTCATCTCTCTCCCTTCCTGTCTGTCTATTCCTATCTATCCCTCTCTGTGTCCCTCTCTCTGTCTCAGTCACACACACACACAAATAACTAGTAAATGGAATAGTCGATATTTCAAGCCAGCCATCCTAAGCCTGAACACATAGTCATGAGACCATCCTTCACTGGAGCAACCAAAGACTGGATTCTACATGGCAGAAAAATAAATCAGTAAATAAAAAACAAAGGAGAGGTTGGCAAACCTCAGTCACAGGCAGAATCTGGCTTACTGTTTGTCTCATTGGAACACAGCTATTGCTAATATATTCATTTATTTACCCATTGTCAATGGAGGTTTTTGTGCTTCCAAACAAGAGTTGAGTTGAGTGATTACTGCAGAGAGTACATGGCCCACATAGCTGAAATAGTTTTCATTTACCCTTTTACAGAAAACGTTTGCTGATCCTTAATGTAAATGGAGAAGGCAAAGATATGCCAATGATGTGAAGAAAGGAGAAGATGTGGCAGACAGAGTGCAAAGACCCACCAGTCAAAAGCTGGCATTTTGGAAGACACGAGCACGGTCAACGGAGCTAATGGCCAATAAAATATCTACATAAGAATTCAGAGCTGAGCACCTCTGAGTTTTCCTTCTCAAAAAGGCACACATTATTCCAAATACCTATTCTCCAAAGAAACATACATTAATGAAATTTTGCATCTCTGGAGAAAATTTTCCTACAAACTTGAGAACTGATGGGAGAGTAAATAGGGTACTTGTAAAAGAAAATTTTTTAAATTTATTTAATCCCAAATTTCAAAATATTTCATATCAAAAGGCAAGTGAAAGGGTGTCTAATGAGTATTGAGGAGAAAATGGCATGACTCAATTTTATACCCAGCCAAGAGATCATGTGTGAAGGACAAAGGAAGATTCTCAGCCATGCAAGAAAGCATTCTACCACTATACTTCTCCTGGAAAATATGACCTAAAGATACACTGAAAATGACTGAATAATTAATCAAAATAAATAATTCAAGGATTGAGAAACTTTGGTTTAGGACAAATACAGTGTGTCCATAAAGTCATGGTGCACTTTTGACCAGTCACAGGAAAGCAACAAAAGACTATAGAAATGTGAAATCTGCACCAAATAAAAGGAAAACCCTGCTAGTTTCTGTAGGATGATGTGGCAGCTTGTGTGCATGTGAAGATGATGACATAACACTGTGTATACAGCAGAGCAGCCCACGGCCATGCCAGTCGAGATGTGGACGGTACAAAGGAAAGTTCAGTGTGTTCTGTGGCTCTCTAAATTCGAATCCGTGACCAAAGTGCAACGTGAATATCAGCGCGTTTATAACGAAGCGCCACCACATAAGAATAACATTACTCAGTGGGATAAGCAGTTGAAGGAAACCAGCAGTTTGGTAGAGAAACCCCGTTCTGGTAGGCCATCAGTCAGTGACGAGTCTGTAGGGGCTATACGGGATAGCTGCCTAAGGAGCCCTAAAAAATCTGTGCGTGAGCCCACATCGAACTGCACTGAATAGGTATGAAACTGGGAGAGTTTTCCTTTTATTTGGTGCAGATTTCACATTTCTATGATCTTTTGTTGCTTTCCTTTGACCGGTCAAAAGTGCACCATGACTTTATGGACACACTGTAGTGTTTTGAGTGTAGATCACAACTACTAAACACTGACACATGCAATTAACCCAAATCCTTTTAGTAAGTATAATTTAAAAAATTAAAAACAGAATTAAAAATTTTTAAAGTTATATTGAACAAAGTATGTAGCTTAAAAATAATAAACTATTTTAAGAAAAGCAAAATAAATATAAAGGTAAAAGAGGCTAAGGAAAAATGCAATAAAATCAAATATCATTGATAAATAATGATAATAACTGGTATTTAGAAGAAAATAAAATAAATAGGCCACCATTAAATCAAAATTAATAAGCAAACAGGCAAAGTGAGGTATGAGAAACTAGATACTGTCTCAGATGAGACTTAAATATTATGAAAAATAGGATGTACAACCCTGTATAAAGACACCCAGAAATGTAATGAGATATATGATTTTCTGAAAAATTGAAAATAACAAAAATTAATCCAAGAAGAATCTAAAACTTTCATAAATCTATAGCTATGGGGGAGATATGAAAAAAGAATTTTCAACATAATTATCTTCCCAAATGACCCCTAGGCCAAGTAATTTTGCTAGTTCTTAATAACATCAAGAAATAGGTAATTATTGTTATATATGATTTTATTCAGAGCATGCAAAATAATGGAAAATTTTTCATTCATGCTATAAAGTTTCTTCACACTCACATCGAAAGTGGACAATGAATGGCACAGAACGGGAAGCTAGATGTCGCAGTCACCATGAGAACACAGGAAGTGTCCTAAATCGAATGCCAGCTCAATTCATTCAGATAAATGGTAAGACAATTCTGGATATTTTACTAGAGATATAAAGAAGGCTTAATATTAACAATCTATTAATTTAATGTATCCCATTGAAGTAAGGTGCCAAAATCGGAAAAAAAAATTATATGCACAATATGATCTTTATAAAAGCCAAAAATTTTTTTTGTAAATATTCAAAACCCATTTCTTTCAAAGACCTTCTCAAGCATTCAAAGACTAGAAGGATGCTTCCCCAGTATTCCACACACTATGTTTCATGAGCAGCAGACCATATAACATGCAATGCACGCATCCCAGCTCTCCCCCATTCAAATCACGACCAGTGCAAAGCACTGGCTCCAGCCCGCCTTATTTAGCACTGTTCTGTCTCTGCCGATGATGTTTTGAGATGGGAAAAATAAACACAAGTTATACAAGTCAGAAAGAAGAAGAAATGTGCTCATTAATCATTCATAACCATTAATTTTATAAATCATTACATAATGTCTCTGGGAGATCTTACACAATTAACTGAAAGAAAGTAGCCATAGCTGTAAGCCAGTTCGATAAATTAACCAGCTACAAGACAAACAAACAGGCTTGGGCACCACTGGGGCACCCCATGTGCCATCTTAGCACAAGCCACATTCAGAGGAAACACAGCAGCCAAAAAGAATTGGAAAAACAATCTGTATCTTTACAAATTGTGTGCTTTAAAAAATGCCAAAGCAGTTTTATGTTATATTACACACACACAAAAAAAAAAACAACCTTTAAAAATTCTCTTTAAGCATCTCTTGCCCCAATTTTTCATTTGTTTATTTCACATGACTGCTGTGTCCAATCTCTTGTTGAGATTCTTTGACATTACCCCAGAGTTTGCTTCAAAATTTCAATCCATGCTGCTCTTGGAAAGAAAAAACAAACCAGCCCATTCTTTCCCAATTAATATAAATATTGAATACAATTCCAATCAAATACTCTTTTTTATTTATTTATTTTTTGGATCAAGGACAGGGAAAATAGATTATTTTAAATTTCATTAGAAAGATTTAGGTGAATATGCCTAAGAAATTTTTGAAAAGTAGTTGGTAGGGAAAAGATCCTACTTTAATTTGATTTTATTATAAAATCATAATACTAACAATTAAAATAATGTGATCAGAATGGCTGATTCTGAAGCAGGCTTGTGCAGGTGAGTCACCATATGTAGGCATTTATTATATTAAAAAAAGTATTAAAAATCCAATTGTAGCCCTGGCCGGTTGGCTCAGTGGTAGAGCGTCGACCTAGCGTGCAGAAGTCCCGGGTTCGATTCCCGGCCAGGGCACACAGGAGAAGCGCCCATCTGCTTCTCCACCCCTCCCCCTATCCTTCCTCTCTGTCTCTCTCTTCCCCTCCCGCAGCGAGGCTCCATTGGAGCAAAGATGGCCCGGGCGCTGGGGATGGCTCCTTGGACTCTGCCCCAGGCGCTGGAATGGCTCTGGTCGCAACAGAGCGATGCCCCAGAGGGGCAGAGCATCGCCCCCTGGTGGGCAGAGCGTCGCCACTGGTGGGCGTGCCGGGTGGATCCCGGTCGGGCGCATGCGGTAGTCTGTCTGACTGTCTTTCCACGTTTCCAGCTTCAGAAAAATACAAAAAAAAAAAAAAAAAAAAATTCAATTGTAAAGTGATTGATTATCCAATCAATGAAAATTAGAAAGTTACAGAGTTTAAAAAGAAAACCCAGTTTTAACTCATCTCAAGCAGATTGTATATAAAGTTTAAAAAATAACAAAACAGAAAGACTTCCAGAAAACATACAGATGCTAACATTCTGGATGAGTAAAAAGTCTCCTTAAGCATAAAACTCTTGGCAAAATCTTTCACAAAAATTCTTAGGACACCTGATCATATAAAACTTTAAATATTTCTCTCTCAAATGCCATCATAAACAAAATTATAATGCAAAAGAAAGAATGTTTACTAGAAATCTATAGAAACAATATTAATAGCCTTTAGACATAAAGATACCCAACCAATTGAAATCAAACATAGACATCATCTCTTCCTTCAAAACAAAACAAAGCAAAATGGGCAAAGTGCATAAATAAACAACTTAAAGTAAAAAAGCATATGGAAATGGTCAAATAAAATCTATTCATTGGATTCGTTATCTAGAAGATAAAATTAAAACAATAAAAAGCTGGCATTTTTGTCCTGGTTAATTTGGAGAAATTCAAGGAGGTGGGGACCTTTCTGCACAGCTCCTAGAAGGTTCACAGGCTCCAGGACGGACAGCCGTCATCTGACAGGTGCGGCAGCCAATAGCAATGAGTGCTGAATGGAAGAACTTAACTTCCAGAGGTAAGATATTCAAGGAGCTTAAAATATTTACTTATATTTTCTGAATAATTCTACTCCTATAAAAATGTCTCCAGGAATAATCAAATATTCAGATAGAAATATACTTAAAGGAATGCTTACTACAGCATTGGCTATCAGTAAAACAAACGGAGATCGTGAACATGTCTAATAATAGCAGTAAGCTGACATTCATTCACACAAAGACAAGTTAGGTGAGTTCTTAAAAAACGATATTGCTCTTAAAATATTTAATGGTATCAGAATATTAATAATGAGCTGTTACTGGAAACAAGAATGGTATGTGTATATACACATGTATGTATATACTCAAAGTATGAAGCAACTTTCATAAAATACATGTTGTGTATATATTTGAATATACATTCTATATATGTGAATGTATGTATGATATATATATGCAGATACATGAAAAAATAAACACGTTGTTTTACTTCCCTTCTACCCCAAGTCCAGCCAAGCCCTCTGAGGGTTACTCTGACTTTTATAGCAAAATTTCTTTATTCCTGAACCTCACTGTAGAGATAAACATCCAAAAGAAATCAATTTCAACTCATTCAATGTACCTGTACTGAAGCTAGATTTAGCACATAAAAACACAGGATTCCCAGTTCAACTTGAAGTTCAATTAATCATTTTTAGTGTAAATGTATCTCAGATGTTCAATGAGATACTTATACTAAAAAATTGAGTATCTGAGATTCAAATTTAACTGGACATCTATATTTTATATAATACACCTAACAGAGAGCGATTGTTTAAAGAAGAAAAGAGAAAAACTACAAAAAAGAAGGCAATTGGGGTGAAAATAAGGAGAATACCAAGGACCTGGGTTTCAAACCAGTTTGGGGAGGTTGGGGGGCAGGAGAGAGGGAGGGGCCACAGAGGTCTGGGGGGGGGAGGAATGGGGGAGTGGAACCTTGCAGAGACAGACAGAAATGAGCATTTAAAATTCTTTCCCAATCAGTCTTGGAATGTCAGACAGATGTTTCTTTGGAAAGTGACATCACGCTGAACCGGGTCTTAAAATGTCCCTTTTAATATGAATAACCGCAAAGCAGAATGATTGGCAGGGTCAATGCGGACATTCGAAGGGGAAGGCAAGAGGTGACTTTTTTATTCTTTTCTGCATTTTTCTGTACTTACCAGATTTTTTTTTTTTTTTTTTTTTTTTTTTTGCCCTGGGCATGATTTGTTTTGTAAATAAGATAAACATGAAACTTGTTTTTAAAAGCCAACCTCGCACACGCCGCATGTTTCTTGGCATTGGTAGAATGCCCCCAAGTGAGGGTGAGGGGCCTCGCTGGGCATCCTGGGTCAGGAGGCCAAAGCCTCGCTCCCTGCTGGCCCCACCGGAGCCTCCTGTCAGGTCAGCGTCTGACACGCGAGTGTCTGGGGCTGGCAGGCGTGATAAAATGAGGCCACCTAGGGCATGGTCGCTGTAAATCACCCACCCCCGACCCTGCTGAACCCCGGGGTTTTTGTGTGAAGACTGACTACACCCCATTTCAGATTCATGCTGAGGAGGGACTTCCAAAGCTTCCTCCAACCAGACTGAAGGTTACGCCACCTACGCCTGTTTCCCAGTCCAACCCACGGCTGCCTGTCGCACACCTAGCGATCGCTAAGCTCCGCGTTCTCCAACCCTGTCTGTTACCCCACCTACGCCTGTTTCCCAGTCCAACCCACGGCTGCCTGTCGCACACCTAGCGACCGCTAGGCTCCGCGTTCTCCAACCCTGTCTGTTACCCCACCTACGCCTGTTTCCCAGTCCAACCCACGGCTGCCTGTCGCACACCTAGCGACCGCTAGGCTCCGCGTTCTCCAACCCTGTCTGTTACCCCACCTACGCCTGTTTCCCAGTCCAACCCACGGCTGCCTGTCGCACACCTAGCGACCCCTGGGCTCCGCGTTCTCCTACCCTGTCTGGCAGAGGGAAAGCAGTGAGTCTGCGGGGTGCCCCAGACCCTGTGCCCGGGGCTGCACCCTCATCCCTTCAATGAACCTTCACAGCATCACGTGGAGCAACTGTTAGGATGATCAGTTCACAGTTGGGCTCAGTTACTGACCCCAAGTCAGCCAGCTAATAGGTTCTGGAGATGGGACTCAAATCCCGCCTTGATCGGACCAACCATGGCAGCAAGCCCTGATTTCACTGCTGTGGTAGGTTCCCAGCAAGTAGTTTTGGAAGAAAATCAAAGCACCCAGAGAAGCCAGGGACTTCTGCAAGGCCACCACCCTCATGCAGCCTATAGGTACATTTGGTTTACCATGTGCGGTGTCTTTAAATGATTTAAGGTCGATTTTTTTTTTCTTAAACATTTGGAGATATTGCATCATAAGCCAGATTTCTGGTAATAATTGGTAAGAAACCTCCAGCTCTTGCAATCTCGTTGCGTTCCCTGGTTTCCTGACGGCTTGTCTGTGGTCTTCCTGTACAGTCCCCGCCTAGAACCTGTGGGTATTGGTGACAACTTTTTCATGCCTACTCATGGTTTTATTTTCATTTTCATTTCATTCTCTCCCTACTTGATGCACTCTACCCAGGGTCCTTTATAACCCGTTATCTTCTGCAACTGGTCAAACCTTTCCCTCCTCTGAAACTTTCCCTGGCTCCATGCTATAAAGTATTCCCATTTTCCTGCATCCTCGTAGCTCCCGGTATGAACCCTTGTGACAATTATCAAGGGCCTACTGTGTGACAGTCACTCCTAAACAACTCAGTCCTCATCGGGCTCTAAAAGATCAAGGGTAGAGTCACATTCAGGACAGCCTCACCCCTGGCCCCAGGGGTCTCCCACCAGACACACTGCCCACCAACCACACTGTCATGCCCTGCAATTGCTTCAGTCTATGAGCAGGTCTGGGCTTCCGGGAGACAAACACCCGCCTGAGCACCATGAGGCCCCTCTGTCGAGGTGTCCCGGTATTTGGTACTGCCCTTGGTGCATGGTGGACACTCCCTGAGTGCTTATGCATTGAAAGGAAGAACAAATAAAAGGAGGGTGAGAGGGATGGGACGTTGGTGTGAGCCACCCCGAGGGCCTGACTCCAGCAGCAGCCTGCCCTTGTAGCCATTGGGTGAACTTGTAGCCCTTGGAGTGGTGTGCGGTGCTTGACAGCCACTCTCTTCCTAAACCACAGTCACCTTGCTGCATGGAGGTCCCAACATGGTCACTAAGTCCATTCAGATCTGCTTGTCCCTGAGCCAGGTCTTTGGACAAAGACATAAAATAAGTCATTATTGGGTAGAAACTGTCCCCTAACAGATTAGACACTGGAGTCTTGGAAAATCATTCAGGGCAAACCCACCTTTTTCTCCTGAAAACATAACATTAGCCTTAATTTAAGTCACGGAGCCGGGGTTGGGGAGGAAAGGGCAGTCCTTTCAGGAAATCTGAGTGACGATTGTTTAATCCCATTTAGGGACATTTTGAGCAATGGCTTCTAGATAATGAGAGATTTAAAATTCTTTGGTCAGTCTCTAGAGAAAGGCTTTTTACCGGGGAAAGAATGAGTAATTCAATGCAGATGATCTTGCCGCACATAAGCTTTGATTGGTGATTTGTTGGACATGGATAACAATTTTTGCAACCAATCTATTAACAACTTAAACTGGAGCTTGATTTCCCTGTTCTCTACACAGCATCTCAGGAACACGCGTCATAACTGCGGGATCAATAACGACTCCTTGCTACAGTATCTGAGGTAAGCGAACATGACTACTATATTTTTATTTATTGAATATCGTGTCAACAAATTCTCATTTCAAGTATAATAAAACAAGTTCCACTCAATGTCAAGGTTGTTTACCCACACAAAGGGGGACGCAATGTATGTCACTTTTTTTAAAAAAAAATTGTGCTAACGTTCTTTATTTAAAATAATCCCTGTTTGATCCACACTGCCAAGTAAAAACCACTCTGCATTGAATCTGTCAGCTGTCGAATCCCATCACGGCTCGTACAAGGCATGGCAGCTTCCGGAAGGAAAGCACCCGTGGGTTCTGCCCGTTGACTGAGCGGAGCATGAGGTTGGTTGAGCCAAGGCGTTAATGTAAACATGGACACTAGAGAAGGGATATGGCAAGGAAAGCAGTAGCTAAATTTACCAGTTGACGAGAAAACGTAGCTGCGGAATTATTTCCAACCGATGTTCTCACACACAGCGGGAAAAGCCTGAAAAATGAAACTTTAGTCATTAGAACCTGACAGCTTCCAGTCATAATATGCTGACATGTGTAGCACGAATTAAAAGGTTCTACCAGCAGAATGAACATTAATTTTTTTTTTCTCCAGCAAATCATTAATGCTGGCTCTGTAAGTCACAGCACAGCAGATCACCGGACACTTATAAATGACATAATACAACTTTCTGAGGCTTTCTGTGCCTTCTTAAATAGATTCCACTTACGGACGCTCATTACTGGCTGAACGGAAACACATTCTGCAAAGCCAAGAGGGCTATTCGGCATGAAAAGAAGTTTCCAGGGGCTCCGTGGAGGGGCTCGGATCATTGGGGTCCTGCTGTGTGTTGCTTCCCTAAGGTGATTTTGAGTTTTAATTGGTTTGTCTTTTCAGGGAGGTATCACAGAACCCCCCCCCCATTCACTCAGCATCGACAAATATTTATTGAGTGTACTGTGTGCCAGATATTGTCCCATCTACAGGAACACAGAGAAGATCAAGGCAAGGGTCTCTCAGCCCTCTGACTCCCCCTGGAGGTGGGGGACAGACACACAAACGAGTCAACACTTGGCCCTGCCAGAGCAGGTCGGGGAGAACTGAAGGCCAGGTAGCCCCGCCGGGGGATGCCAAGTCTGCATGAGCAAAGGCTCTGGGGTCAGCTGGCCTGGAACAAGTCCCAACAACTGCAATGAGAAGTTCTGTGGCCCTGGACAAGGAATGTGCCTGTATCTTCCCTTCCTCCTCCGGGGAATGGAGCTGCACTGCTCACCGTGCTTCCCGCTTAGGGCTGTAGTCTGAACTAAACAGGGGGTCGTATTCTCTTTCCAGCAGAAAGTGGGTTCTCAGAAAAACAGTAGGTGTTTGCCAGGGTGATGGTGGAAGATGGCCTGACACCATGACCAAAGCTCCCAGGGCAGGACGGATGGTCCTGCCGCGTCCAACAGGCGGAGCATGGAGCTGAAGTAGACTATTGAGCCTTAAAATCTAATGGAATTCCACAGGCTGGTGACCCATTTCTTCTTTCTGATCCGTCCCATTCAGAACGGGCATGCCTGTCCCCAGCCTGTCCCATGATCGTGTTAGAGAAACGTACGTGATTCCACAGGCTCATGTGGATAGAGAGGAGTTTTGCCTCAGGCTGACCTATCACTTGATGCTCAACCATCCTGATTTAGATGAGAGTTTTGATAATTAGATGAGAGTTTGGATTTAACAGTTGGTGCCGGAATAGGTTAAGATTTTAGAACTTCGGGGATGGAATAAACGTGTTTTGCTCACGGGAAAAACATAAATTTAGGGGGAGGGCACAGGGCGAAGTGTTATGGGATGAATTCTTTCCTTGCAAGATTTGTATGTTCAAGTCCTAATTGCCAGCACCTCGGCATGTTCCTGCATTTGGAAAAGGGGTCTTTAAAGAGGTAGGTAAGTTAAAATGAGGTCATTAGGGTGGGGCCTATTCCAATAGGACTAGTTTCTTTATAGAAGCTGAGAAGAGGAGACCAACAGCTCTCGAGGACAGACGATGGGGAGACACAGGGAGGAGATGGTCATTTACCAGCCAAGGCGAGAGATCCTCAGAAGCCAACCCTGACCTTGGACTTTTGGCCTCCAGAGCGGTGAGAAAACACATTCCTGTTCCTTCAGTTGTCCCGTCTGCAGTGCTGTGCTCTGGCGACCTTAGCAAGCTACCTGACAGGCAAGGCTTGCAGGTGCTTCTGCCGGGCCCCTCGGGTGCAGAATCCTGTTTCTCACCACCCAGTGCAACCGTCCCGGGAAGGCAGAGAAGAGCAGAGATGAGGCTCCCACCTGCTCTGTGCTCACGTCTGATTATTCACCAAGTGACCCTGGGTTGCTCCCTGCGGCCTTCTGGGTCTCATATTCCTCACTTGAAAATAAAAGTGTTGGACAGGATCACCCACCGCTACCAAGTCTTCCCACAGTGGCTTTCTGTGAAATCGATCCAATAAAGTTCTGCCTCTTACCCTTCCTTCCCCAGCCCCGGGGGTTGGGTAAGGAAGAAAATAACAGATTAGCAAGAAAAGTGTGGTTTCTGTGCGTCAAGAATTCCCAGTCTGGATTCGGGGGTGGAGTGAGGTGTGGGGCGGGGGGGGGGGAGGGAGAAAAGAAGATAAAGATGAAGCTAGCGATCACAAATTGGCATCCTGAAGCAGCCAATGCTTGGCCAAGACAGGATTTTACACATCTGGAAATTCTCATAAACCTACACAATTCTAGCTTAAAAAAAAAAATCAGAAGTCAAAGACCTGCCACATGGACACACATTGCATAAGGCACCACTTTGGGCTCCCCGCAGTGGGGAGATCATGTTCCCAGCACACCCCCGAGATGAGAACGTGGAGGTGAGCGAAACTTTGGGGATCCTTGAAGTGGCATTTGACCAAAAGCCCCTGGAGAGTTTGGGAACCCACAAGTAGCAGGAAGAGAGAGCGGGGGAGCAAGAAGATCAATGTCGGGGAGTGTTAGTCACGAGACAGGAAGGCTGGGAGAGGGGTGCAGGTACGCCGGTGCCGCTTTAAGTCGTTTAATTTGCATTCTCGCTTTCCGTCTCCACCACCACCAAGCCCGGAGAGGCAGGTTAAGTCATTTATAGGGTGATTAATTTTCTTCCAAGGGATGTAGGCCTATTCCCAAAGGGCTCGCGTAATTTAAAACTAGCACAATTCGAGATTAATTCTCTGGAGGAGGAAATGTAAAGTAAGGTTTGCATTATTTTGAAAACTGTGCATAAACTAAGACTATTAATACACTATATATCACAACTTCAGATTTGCAGAAAACACCACCACACTCTGTACATTTTCTGCACCTGATTAGCGGGTCCAAAGAAACTATCTATTGTGAAGGGGACCTGGAGCCAATATGCTCGAAGCCAGACCACCTGAACCAGAGCTCCTCACACCCCGGTCATGTCTTTACCAAGGCAATCTTGAAGAGCACATCTCCCCTGACAGGTGAGTGCTTTCTGAAGATTGCTTACCTGTGATGGGACAGGACAACGTCGTGGCCAAAACTTTCATCTTTGACTTCAAACAGACATAGGTTCAAGTCCTGGTTCTGTTATAATGTTCCAGGCAAATATTTCCACCTCTTTAGTTCTCAGGATCCTTGGCTTATCATTAAAAAAAATACATAAAATGGTAAAAATAATAATAACACCCAATTCAGAGGGGTGTCTTCAGAGTTAAACGAGACACAGCAGATCAAGGACATATTTTGTGCCCTTTGCTCATGTCATCATTTAGTTTAGATATCCCACGATCTCTTCTTCTCCTCTGGTCGACCATGTTAAGATTTCAGTTTACAGGCAAACAACTGGGATGTTAGCTAAGAGACTAATTCAGGTTTTGTAACTAGTAAGACGACAGGAAAGGAAAGGAACCCAGGTCTTGTGGATGCTCAGCCTATGTGCACATGTTTCACCCCAACTCTCTTGCCTTGGGTAACACACGGAACCTACTGTGCAGTGGAATGAGTCTGAACCGTGGAGCAGATTGGGCCTCTCTGGCCACCGTACTTTCTCCGGAAGCTGCTACCGGTAGGACTGGTCCACACACACGTGCTTTGTGTATGCTGCGGGCTTTTCTATAACGCCACGATTTCATGCACAGTCAGAACAACACATCGTTGCTTCTTTGAGGCTTATAAAAATAACTGCGGCCCAGCCTGGCCTCTGTCGCTGATAGTTTATCACATTGCACCTGCTTTTGTTAATAATGCAGCTTACATGCGTCAGGCGAATTCTACAAAAGTTAGGGAGCCTGTTAGACTTCAAGTTGAGAAGTGACATGCATAGATGTGACTAAGATATTTACCAATTTTTCAAATCCCACATGGAGGCCGATCTCGTGGCCATGAGGGGAGAGAGGAGGGTGCTGGGAGTGGGAAGATAGGATGCCATCCAGTTGGAGAGACCCAGGGTTAGAGACCCTGGTCTCCCTGCCACTGCCTGCTGCTCACACATCCTCTGAGTCCATCTCCACGGCTTCAGGTCCCTGCCCCTCGCTGCTGCCAGACCAACACCAAAGGCATTTTATCATTCAGTTTCTTGAACAATACTATAAATTTCTTTAGATGGGGGACTACCATGGAATCTTAATTTATTCATTTCATCATTTGTTCAACAAACAGAATATAGCTAATATATGCTGGATGTTTTGAAGGAGATGGCAAAAAAAAAAAAAAAAAGATAAGGTATATTTTGCCCATAAGGAGTTGCGGAGTCATCTTTCTCTGAATGCGCCTTTTGGCTGTTCTTGAATTCCGAATGTGTCTGGAACTACCTGAAACTTTTGGAGATGGTCCATAACCTGGGGGCCATTAATGAAATGTGGCAGGTTCTAACAAGAAGACCTGGTGTGCAGTCTATTGGCCAACACTGGTTAGTAGTTGAGCGTCCCACGCCTTCTATACATTGCACGTCCGTGGGGTGTCCGAGTGTCCCCTGGTTAAGGCTTCGGTGCATACATGCACTTCCGGCATTTATCCACTCACTGTGAAACCCTACGGGACTTTTATTAGCAGGCTTTCAAAAATGTTATCTAACGTTTTTGAATGCCTGCTAATTACCAGGCCCGGCTCAATCAATACTAGCCTGTTTAAATCCTCATGACAACCCAGTGACGGACACTGTTATTATTCCTATTTTTGCAGGTGGGGAAGCTGAAGACAGGCAGGTTTAATAATGTGCTAAATGATAATTAACCACAAAGGGCAGTGAGATAGCTCATTCATTCATTAAAGAAACATTTAGTGAGGTCTCCCCACAGGGATACAGAGGACGATGGACACAGAGTAGCATTTATAGGAGGACTAAGCCATACTCCCTGCCTTTAAGGACGTCCCAGTCTAGGGGAGAGATAGACCTAAAGTAATATTAGGTGACAGGTCTTGGCCAAAAAAAAAAAAAAAAAAAAATGGCAGGTGGCTGGGACCCTCCACATTAATGGGAAAGATTGGTAAACACAGCTGTATGAGACTTGACAGACAGAAGCGTCTGAGGTCAGCCTAAGAAACATGGCTATAGAAACTGGAGAGGCAGCCGGTGGGATAGGGGTGCTCCCAGCCAGAGGTAACAGCTCCTGCACAGGTGTGGGTTTCTGAGAGGAGTTCCTCCCCTTCCCCAGTGTGCTCTCCACACATCCTCCCCCGCTGAAACCTTCCCTAGCTTCCAGCACTTCTAGAGGAAGCACCAAAATTTTCACTCTCAAATCCCAGGGTGTCTGGATCCTGTTTCTTTCAGCTGTGTCTTGACCACTTTCCAAATTTCCCTCTCAACCCCAGCCTCCCTGAGCTTCCGTCAGCTCCGGAGCCATCCCGATCCATCCCAGAACTCAGTGGTGGTCACCAAACGCGTTGATTAACACACTCATGGCTGCGAGTCAGCGGGACAGACCCACTCAAGCTGCAGGTCTGGGGTTTGGCTGAGAGGCTCTGCTCCATCCTCTGGGGCTAGCGCACTACTCAAGGTGTGTCCCTCTCAAGGTGTGTCCCTCTCAGGGTGTGTGCCTCTCAGGGAGTGTCCCTCTCAGGGTGATAACAGGGGCATGGGTGCTAAGTTCCTCTGAGGAAGCACACTTTGATACTTTGCTCATGTCATGCCCACTAATATCTCACTGGGCAAGACAAGTCACGTGGCCAAGTCCAAGTCAGCGAGATGAAAAGCAAACTGCCATCCAGAGCAGGAACGTGAAGTAGATATTTACTGACAGGCAATGCAAACTATGGTGTCAACACCATACCATGTCAGGACTTGGAACACAGAGTCATACTGCTTACTGTCAGCTACCTTCCAGAGGAAAGAAGAGGACGCAGAAGAATTTCTTCATGGCCAGAAAATAACTCAAAATCAGGTGAGTTTGAAACTATGATATTGTTCTCAATAGGAAGGTCCATGGGGAGTTGGTGTTCCTTACCATGCAGATTGAGAATCAAAGTTCCCAACATTTCCCAAGATTAATTAGAGTAATAATACCCCTAACTACCCATGATCAAGCACCTATTATGTGTTTCCCCAAAATTATTTCCACCCTGTCAACCACCTTCTAAAATGGACATCATTTGATTGATGAGGAATCTGATCCTATGAAGAGTTAGCTAGTATCTTTAAAGACATTCAGAGACTGAAAGAAAGAGCGAGAATTTAGACCCACGCATGTCATGGTAGACCGCCTTTTAAGATGGTTCTGATGATCCCCATCTCCTAGTGCTGACTCTGTGCAATACCCAGTCCCTGAGTGTGGGCTGGACTCATGGACTCAAGGCTCATGAATAAAGATACAGCAGAAGCAATACCACTTCAAGGTTTGGTTATAAGACCAGGGCTTCTGTCTTGTGTTTTCTCTCTCTCCCTTTCTCTCTCTCTCTCTCTCTCTCTCTCTCTCCCCCATACTGAAAGAAGCAAAGAGGCACTGTGAGTAGGAGAGACCCCCTGGAAGAGGAACTTATGTCTCTGACCAACAGCCGGTGAGAGTAGGAGTCTTTCAGTTTGCCAGCCTGTGAGGAACTGAATCTCACCCACAGCCATGTGAGTGTGGGACAAGATTCTCCACAGTCCAATCTGGAAGTTCCAGGAGACCCAGCCAACACCTGGACTTCAGCACTGCGAGAGACACTGAATCAGAGGTGCCAGCTAAGCCCCGCTGAGCTCCCGAACCAGAGGCGCTGTCAGATCATCAGTGTGTATCGTTTCAAGCTGCAGAGCTGGGGAATAATTTGTTACACGGCAATAGCTAACCAATTCATAACTCTAAATCTAAACCCCGTGCCCACAACCCCCACTGCCCACTGCTCCACAGAGCTTTTCATGTCCCCCAGGCCTGAGGCACCCACCCCTGACCTAAAACAATCAGGTGACTCACCAAATGTGTATTGGAGTTTGAGGTGAGGAAAAACAGAAGCACGGACATCTCGGGGCAGCTCCTGTGAGCGAAATCATTAGTAAAGTGTACTACCTGCCAGGGTGTGCATTCAATGTTTTCATAAAAGGATTGTTATTTAAAACAGTTGTTACAGGAAAGTGAATGTTGCCTCAGTTTGAAAGTTCCCCGAGGTGCCCAGCTTATTAGGAGAAACCCTAGTGAAGACGTGTGCTTGACAAAGACACTCGTTCACCTGTTCACATTATACGTGAGCACCACGGGGTGCCACGCGCAGGCAGAGATCCCTGGCTATGTTTTCAAATCACACTTTGGGACCTGTACCTAAACAGACGAAGAGGAAATGGAAGTGGGTGGCCTCAGGCACACAGGGCCTTGCGGCTGGGTCCTCAGAGAGGGAAAGCATCAGAACAGGCCAGAGGCGGGAAGGACGAGGAAGAAGATTTTCTTTCCAATCAATTCAGTTGCCAATTTATTCAGCAGATACTTATGGAACAACCTCCGTCCCTATTGGGGAGGTCGCAAAGGATACAAAACAAGACGCCATCAATATAAAAACATGTAAGTGCAGCCTTTAGAGACTGTGTAATTGACCGGTTATGGGGGGCTGATCAGAAAAGTTACTAAAGGTTAGCACGGTCTTTCCAAAGATCAGTGGATGGCTTCCTAGTGGAAGTCTCGCTCAACAGCCAAGGCGAGATTAGGCCCCTGCATAAAGTCACCATATCTAGAATCATCCAAACAAGGACGTTTTTCAGCATGAAAGATGAAACTATGGATAATTAAGCTTGAACAGCAGGATGAGCTGTTGGAACTGGAATCACCCTCGCCCTGGACGGCAAGCGGCAGCTCGCGAGCCACATGCGGCTCTCTGGCCCCTGGAGTTTGGCTCTTCCACAAAATACCACGTGCAGGCACTACCTCGATAAGGAATGTACCTACCTATATAGTTTAAGTTTAAAAAATTTGGCTCTCCAAAGAAATGTCAATCGTTGTACTGTTGATATTTGGCTCTGCTGACTAATGAGTTTGCCAACCACTGTAGGGGAAACCAGGATAATAATATCTTAGCTTTAAAGAACTGCTAGGGGTTACACAGGGCTTCTTAGTGGAGCGGATGACATGCGGGACTGTTCTTACCAGAAATTATCAATTGCAAGTTATTGCATAAGTTAATACAATCATGTAAGTGTGAAGATAATAGTGCTCATGATAGCACATGCTATAGTACAGGGGTCCCCAAACTTTTTACACAGGGGGCCAGTTCACTGTCCCTCAGACCATTGGAGGGCCAGACTATAAAAAAAACTATGAACAAATCCCTATGCACACTGCACAGATCTTATTTTAAAGTAAAAAAAACCAAAATGGGAACAAATACAATATTTAAAATAAAGAACAAGTAAATTTAAATCAACCAACTGACCAGTATTTCAATGGGAACTATGCTCCTCTCACTGACCACCAATGAAAGAGGTGCCCCTTCCGGAAGTGCGATGGGGGCCGGATAAATGGCCTCAGGGGGTCACATGTGACCCGCGGGCCGTAGTTTGGGGACCCCTGCTATAGTACATGTGTTGATGAAAGAGAGAGGTTGGTTTGCCAAGAATAAGCCTAACTTTTAGAAAATCAAATTCCATTCAAGACTACTGGAATTAGTGAAATCTCTTAAAATGGCTGACTTTGATTTGGGTGTTGGTTGACCTCTGAGATGAGCCCGGGTCTCTCAGAGACTGACGAGGGACTACGGGACTATGGTGTGTGCAAAGGCCAGAGGCGTGGATGCTGATCCTGAGCCCCCAGTCCACCATTCAGGTTCAGAACCTCAGTCTCCTCGATGGTAGAAAAGCAATGTGAGCTCCTTCCTCTCCAGGCCGTGAGCTGTTTAAGGAGCGTTTTCATTCTACACACAGTCCCGGGCACCCAGGAGCACACAACACGTTCCCGCTTGTTCTCTCTCTTCAGGGGTCTGAAAGCACCAACGGTGTGAAAATGCCCTGAGACCACCTTGGTTCCTGTCCAAATTAACAGCAGCCTCCTTTACAAACAAAAGAAGGACTTCTACAGAGAAAACACAAAATGACCAGAGACACCGCCCCGCTCCAGGAGGAGAAGAGTGTCAGCTGACTAGTCTTAGAAACACGTCAAGGTTTCTGAAGCCATGAACCGACAACGATTTGCATATTTTCACCAATGAATAAAGAACCAAACAGATTTTTAAAAAAAGAAAAGAAAGAAATTTGGATAATTTGACCATTTGAACAACCAAGTTGAACCGATTTTAATGGCATTTTAAGCCTTAGAAAATAAGACTTCTTAATTCAAATGCTGATAGACCCTTACTAGAGCAAGACATCCGTGGACACAGTAATAGCTTTAAGAGGGAGAGTAAAACACCTATTTCCATTTTGAGTGCCAGCCTATTCCCTAAACACCGTCGCTTCTGAATCAGATAAAAGGCCGAGAGAGAGCCGGGGCCTGACTGACAGGTGCCGCCGTGGCAGGAGGATGAACCGGGATCAATCTCGAAAGCCACTGTGAGTGATTGTTCCCATTTAAAAATCAAATGTTGTTATGAGTGAATTATACTTACTGACTGGTGAGGCCTTCTCCACTTTATACTTGCAGACACTGTGCTGCTGGGCTGGGTGCACTGAGTATCGGCCAGGGGTTCCCAACCAGGGAGCCACGGAGCAACAAACTCACTGTGTGTCCACTGGTTGTCTAGCACCAAGCAGGCATGAGTAAATATTGCTTGCTTGACGACAAAATGGGAAGAAGGCAATAGGACCATCAGTGAGGGAGGGAAGGGAGAAAGGACAGAGGAGGGAAGACACAGTCCCGGAACCAGGTTCAGGGTTGTGAAGACAGCCCGCCAGATGGTCTGGTTCACACACCTCCAAGTGCCCCGAGCCACTCACGGGTTAGAGATGGACGTGTCCCGGTTTCCAAATGACCACACTTCAGTCTCATCGAACATCTCCGTTCCGAGGGTCCCTGACTGCTTCTTTCCCGTGAGGCTTTGCTGCTCTGAGTCTGAATGTGTGGTGCAGGACATCGTTAATGGGGAAGGGGTCTTCATATTTGGGTGAAGGCAATGGCCAAGTCCAGCCCCTTCCGTCCCAGCCACAGTCCTATCCCACAGCCACCACCTTCCGCCAAGGTGATGGCAAAGCTTCCCTACCGGCCCCTGGCCCCACCCCCTTCCATTCATTCCCGCCAACCCCAGAGCCTTCCATGTAGAGCACACATTGAATGCTGACACCTCCTGTGTAAAGCCCCACTTTCTGCTTCTTTTGTGCTACCTCCTGTGCCCGCAGGGAGACCAAACCCCTAGGACTCAGCTTTCCAGAGGCTCATTCACAGCTTGGAAAATGGAGTCCCAGGGCGGTGACGTGTGGAACACAAAGTCTCCAGGAAGAGGAGAAGGGGCTGAGTGGGCACTGGGGTCCAGGAAGAGGAGAAGGGGCTGAGTGGGCACTGGGTCCAGGAAGAGGAGAAGGGGCTGAGTGGGCACTGGGGTCCAGGAAGAGGAGAAGGGGCTGAGTGGGCACTGGGGTCCAGGAAGAGGAGAAGGGGCTGAGTGGGCACTGGGGTCCAGGAAGAGGAGAAGGGGCTGAGTGGGCACTGGGTCCAGGAAGAGGAGAAGGGGCTAACGGGCACGGGGGTCCGGGAAGAGGAGAAGGGGCTGAGTGGGCACGGGGGTCCAGGAAGAGGAGAAGGGGCTGAGCGGGCACTGGGGTCCAGGAAGAGGAGAAGGGGCTGAGTGGGCACGGGGGTTCAGGAAGAGGAGAAGGGGCTGAGCGGGCACTGGGGTCCAGGAAGAGGAGAAGGGGCTGAGTGGGCACGGGGGTTCAGGAAGAGGAGAAGGGGCTGAGCGGGCACTGGGGTCCAGGAAGAGGAGAAGGGGCTGAGTGGGCACTGGGGTCCAGGAAGAGGAGAAGGGGCTGAGTGGGCACTGGGTCCAGGAAGAGGAGAAGGGGCTGAGTGGGCACAGGGGTCCAGGAAGAGGAGAAGGGGCTGAGTGGGCACTGGGGTCCAGGAAGAGGAGAAGGGGCTGAGTGGGCACTGGGGTCCAGGAAGAGGAGAAGGGGCTAATGGGCACGGGGGTCCGGGAAGAGGAGAAGGGGCTGAGCGGGCACGGGGGTTCGGGAAGAGGAGAAGGGGCTGAGTGGGCACGGGGGTCCAGGAAGAGGAGAAGGGGCTGAGTGGGCACTGGGTCTAGGAAGAGGAGAAGGGGCTGAGCGGGCACTGGGGTCCAGGAAGAGGAGAAGGGGCTGAGCGGGCACTGGGGTCCAGGAAGACAAGAAGGGGCTCAGCGGGCACTGGGGTCCAGGAAGAGGAGAAGGGGCTCAGCGGGCACTGGGGTCCAGGAAGAGGAGAAGGGGCTCAGCGGGCACTGGGGTCCAGGAAGAGGAGAAGGGGCTCAGCGGGCACTGGGGTCCAGGAAGAGGAGAAGGGGCTGAGTGGGCACTGGGTCTAGGAAGAGGAGAAGGGGCTGAGCGGGCACTGGGGTCCAGGAAGACGAGAAGGGGCTGAGCAGGCACTGGGGTCCAGGAAGACAAGAAGGGGCTCAGCGGGCACTGGGGTCCAGGAAGAGGAGAAGGGGCTGAGCGGGCACTGGGGTCCAGGAAGAGGAGAAGGGGCTGAGCGGGCACTGGGGTCCAGGAAGAGGAGAAGGGGCTGAGCGGGCACTGGGGTCCAGGAAGAGGAGAAGGGGCTGAGCGGGCACTGGGGTCCAGGAAGAGGAGAAGGGGCTGAGCGGGCACTGGGGTCCAGGAAGAGGAGAAGGGGCTGAGCGGGCACTGGGTCCAGGAAGAGGAGAAGGGGCTGAGCGGGCACTGGGGTCCAGGAAGAGGAGAAGGGGCTGAGCGGGCACTGGGGTCCAGGAAGAGGAGAAGGGGCTGAGCGGGCACTGGGGTCCAGGAAGAGGAGAAGGGGCTGAGCGGGCACTGGGGTCCAGGAAGAGGAGAAGGGGCTGAGCGGGCACGGGGGTCCAGGAAGAGGAGAAGGGGCTGAGCGGGCACTGGGGTCCAGGAAGAGGAGAAGGGGCTGAGCGGGCACTGGGGTCCAGGAAGAGGAGAAGGGGCTGACGGGCACTGGGGTCCAGGAAGAGGAGAAGGGGCTGAGCGGGCACTGGGGTCCAGGAAGAGGAGAAGGGGCTAACGGGCACGGGGGTCCGGGAAGAGGAGAAGGGGCTGAGTGGGCACTGGGGTCCAGGAAGAGGAGAAGGGGCTGAGTGGGCACTGGGGTCCATGAAGAGGAGAAGGGGCTGAGTGGGCACTGGGGTCCAGGAAGAGGAGAAGGGGCTAACGGGCACGGGGGTCCGGGAAGAGGAGAAGGGGCTGAGTGGGCACGGGGGTCCAGGAAGAGGAGAAGGGGCTGAGCGGGCACTGGGGTCCAGGAAGAGGAGAAGGGGCTGAGTGGGCACGGGGGTCCAGGAAGAGGAGAAGGGGCTGAGTGGGCACTGGGTCCAGGAAGAGGAGAAGGGGCTGAGTGGGCACTGGGTCCAGGAAGAGGAGAAGGGGCTGAGTGGGCACTGGGGTCCAGGAAGAGGAGAAGGGGCTGAGTGGGCACTGGGGTCCAGGAAGAGGAGAAGGGGCTGAGTGGGCACTGGGGTCCAGGAAGAGGAGAAGGGGCTAACGGGCACGGGGGTCCGGGAAGAGGAGAAGGGGCTGAGCGGGCACGGGGGTTCGGGAAGAGGAGAAGGGGCTGAGCGGGCACTGGGGTCCAGGAAGAGGAGAAGGGGCTGAGTGGGCACGGGGGTCCAGGAAGAGGAGAAGGGGCTGAGTGGGCACTGGGTCTAGGAAGAGGAGAAGGGGCTGAGCGGGCACTGGGGTCCAGGAAGAGGAGAAGGGGCTGAGCGGGCACTGGGGTCCAGGAAGACAAGAAGGGGCTCAGCGGGCACTGGGGTCCAGGAAGAGGAGAAGGGGCTCAGCGGGCACTGGGGTCCAGGAAGAGGAGAAGGGGCTGAGCGGGCACTGGGGTCCAGGAAGAGGAGAAGGGGCTGAGTGGGCACTGGGTCTAGGAAGAGGAGAAGGGGCTGAGCGGGCACTGGGGTCCAGGAAGACGAGAAGGGGCTGAGCAGGCACTGGGGTCCAGGAAGACAAGAAGGGGCTCAGCGGGCACTGGGGTCCAGGAAGAGGAGAAGGGGCTGAGCGGGCACTGGGTCCAGGAAGAGGAGAAGGGGCTGAGCGGGCACTGGGGTCCAGGAAGAGGAGAAGGGGCTGAGCGGGCACTGGGGTCCAGGAAGAGGAGAAGGGGCTGAGCGGGCACTGGGGTCCAGGAAGAGGAGAAGGGGCTGAGCGGGCACTGGGGTCCAGGAAGAGGAGAAGGGGCTGAGCGGGCACTGGGGTCCAGGAAGAGGAGAAGGGGCTGAGCGGGCACTGGGTCCAGGAAGAGGAGAAGGGGCTGAGCGGGCACTGGGGTCCAGGAAGAGGAGAAGGGGCTGAGCGGGCACTGGGGTCCAGGAAGAGGAGAAGGGGCTGAGCGGGCACTGGGGTCCAGGAAGAGGAGAAGGGGCTGAGCGGGCACTGGGGTCCAGGAAGAGGAGAAGGGGCTGAGTGGGCACGGGGGTCCAGGAAGAGGAGAAGGGGCTGAGTGGGCACTGGGTCCAGGAAGAGGAGAAGGGGCTGAGTGGGCACGGGGGTCCAGGAAGAGGAGAAGGGGCTGAGTGGGCACTGGGTCCAGGAAGAGGAGAAGGGGCTAACGGGCACGGGGGTCCGGGAAGAGGAGAAGGGGCTGAGTGGGCACGGGGGTTCAGGAAGAGGAGAAGGGGCTGAGCGGGCACTGGGGTCCAGGAAGAGGAGAAGGGGCTGAGCGGGCACTGGGGTCCAGGAAGAGGAGAAGGGGCTGAGCGGGCACTGGGGTCCAGGAAGAGGAGAAGGGGCTGAGCGGGCACTGGGTCCAGGAAGAGGAGAAGGGGCTGAGCGGGCACTGGGGTCCAGGAAGAGGAGAAGGGGCTGAGCGGGCACTGGGGTCCAGGAAGAGGAGAAGGGGCTGAGCGGGCACTGGGGTCCAGGAAGAGGAGAAGGGGCTGAGTGGGCACTGGGGTCCAGGAAGAGGAGAAGGGGCTGAGCGGGCACTGGGGTCCAGGAAGAGGAGAAGGGGCTGAGCGGGCACGGGGGTCCAGGAAGAGGAGAAGGGGCTGAGCGGGCACTGGGGTCCAGGAAGAGGAGAAGGGGCTGAGCGGGCACGGGGGTCCAGGAAGAGGAGAAGGGGCTGAGTGGGCACTGGGGTCCAGGAAGAGGAGAAGGGGCTGAGCGGGCACTGGGGTCCAGGAAGAGGAGAAGGGGCTGACGGGCACTGGGGTCCAGGAAGAGGAGAAGGGGCTGAGCGGGCACTGGGGTCCAGGAAGAGGAGAAGGGGCTGAGCGGGCACTGGGGTCCAGGAAGAGGAGAAGGGGCTGAGCGGGCACTGGGGTCCAGGAAGAGGAGAAGGGGCTGAGTGGGCACGGGGGTCCAGGAAGAGGAGAAGGGGCTGAGTGGGCACGGGGGTCCAGGAAGAGGAGAAGGGGCTGAGTGGGCACTGGGTCCAGGAAGAGGAGAAGGGGCTGAGTGGGCACTGGGGTTGAGCGGGCACTGGGGTCCGGGAAGAGGAGAAGGGGCTAACGGGCACTGGGGTCCAGGAAGAGGAGAAGGGGCTGAGTGGGCATGGGGGTCCGGGAAGAGGAGAAGGGGCTGAGTGGGCACTGGGGTCCAGGAAGAGGAGAAGGGCCTAACGGGCACTGGGGTCCTCAGCTGCCGCCCCAGGTGTGGGCTCCTCTCCCCAGACCGCTCTGCCTCAGGCCCCCAGCCCCCCCCCAGACCGCGAGCTGGATCCTGGCATTGCCGCGCCAGCCGACTTCTGCCTCTGTCTTGAGAAGTGTCAATCTGAATCCCAAATGTGCCAGCCTTATTACCATCACCACCAGACTTCTTAATGAAGCTGCCAATGCTGTCAATGGCATCTCTTAATGACACTCGGTAAAGAAAAGGAATTCTACAGCCCCCTCCCGCCATTTGCTTCCTTTGCTTCGTGTCAGACTCCAAGTGCTTTCTGAATAAAGACAAGACAAACATAATATTAATATTAATAATAATAATAACAACAACAGCAGGTCATAGTTATTGAATTCTAAGCCTGTGTCACATACTGTTCTAAACACTGATAAGAACACTAAGAGTCAGAATTGACCGCCGCGGTTGAAGTCCACCTTGGGGACGCCCCTCTGCCTGCCGACCACCACAGTCCACCACCGCGCCGGACAGGATGAACGGAGGCTGGAGAGGACCGGGCACCTGGCCCCGGCTCAGCAGACCGCAGGTAACACTCCCTTCCCTTACAAACACCCTTTATCTCCAGTCTCACTCTGCAAGCCCCAACGTCCCCCCGCCCCCACCCCCATAATTTAGTGATGGAGACACAGTTTTTAAAACCGCAGAGTGCTGTTTGATGAGCGAAAGCCTCCCATGATTTTCCCGTGGCTAACCAGAGCTCCACAGTCCATGCTTCGCAAAGGGGCGTGGCGGGAGGGGAGAAGATCTGACACGAGAAGCATCATAGACAAAGGGAGAGATGAAGGGAAGAAGTACAGATGGAGAGGAAGGAGCGTGGGAACTGTTAGTCCGCCATCGGGGCGGCTCTGGCTCCGGAACCTTTCTCTCCTCACTCACAGAAGTTCCTGTTCCGTTTGGTCTCGCCCTTCATGGTCTCTTTGGTCTCTTCAGGGGTCACGGTGGCCTTTACGGAGCCCATCATCCTGTGTGTGTGTCCCACTGGGGCCACCATCGGAGCAGCCGGAGCCTCAAGGAAAGCGAGACCACCTCACTGCTTCCATGTGGCAGACTGATCGGTGCCGGAATCAGGGCCCCAGGGAAACAGCTCGCCCAGGACACCCGGCTCCCTCCAAGCCCGCAGCGCACCTCCCAGTGCCTCTGTTAAGTCACACTGCCTCAATCGAGGGCATGACCTCCCGAGGCTGAACCACAACGCCCTAACCGGATGGTCAGCGTGACGTGCAGACACCAAGGCATGTGGACCTGTGACAGCAGGTGACAGCAGGCATGTGGACATGAGGCAGACGAGAAACATGCCAAGCAGCCAGCAGTGGCCTTTGCACAGGTGAGGCACTGTGAGTGGTCTTTCTTTCCTTATCTCTGTTTTTGTAAAATGTGCAATAATGTTGTTACATTGTTAGAAATAATAAAGTATTTCAAAAATGTATTCTCTTTCTTGCTACACGGTCTCCCCAGATGTTTCCCTTCGAATCAACTAAGAAGTTAAAGAAAGTTAAACTAATCCTCCCCAGTTTCCCAAATTAATTCATACAGTCCGTGTCCAGTAGCTGCTAGTTTCCAAGACCAAGGCCAGGAGGCATGAGGGCTGCAGATCTCACCCGTCCCGTTACAGTGAACACTTCAAAAAGTAACCAAGATACAAGACAATGTGCACGATCCAATGCTCAGGTAAACCTCGTGAGTGCCAACCAGATAGTTCCGGCCACACAGGGCGCCATGTCTTACCAGCAACCCGCAGTTCCGTAGCGATAGGCCAGGCCAACGGGGTCGAGTGGTTTATGAAGAACTCTCTATTTTCCATATGCGTTGCCTCAGATTGTTACTTCTTGATGCCGTGTGTTTCTTTCCAGCACCACTTCCAAGCTCTCTGAGTTATATTGTACTAATAAGTAGCGATTTTGGAGTCTCTAAATGTTAGACTGTATAATGAAAAAGGGCAGGGGAGTGTTTTTAAATATCAATGAATTCCAGCATCCTGGGCTGCCAGAAGTCTGGTCCTCGCCACCGGTTTCCAGCCCAAGCGTAAGGATTCGCACATGTCAGACGCTGATGGATGGAGGTTGGGCCCTCCTGTCCTTCCACTGAGGGTCCTGAGGAGGGCGGGCTGCGGGGAAGGCTGCTCACCTCTGTGCGAGGCCACCTGGAAGCGCGTCCCTCGCACCATCTCCCTCACAGGAGGAGGTCCCTGTCTGAGGGAAGAAGCAGGAGGAGGAGAAGAGGAGCGAGAGCCCCCTTGATGCCTGTTGACAGCTCTGCCATCTCTCCAAGTGCCTTTGAGGGATCGTCTTACCCCCCATGGGGCAGAGCCCAGAGGCATGAGACGAGTTGCTAAGGGCCACAGCTGCCAATGTTCCTGCAGCGTCCACGAAAGGACCACACACGGTGCTCAGAGCCGGAGGGAGGGGGCACACCCTCAAAGATACATCCAGAAATAATATTTAGCCAAATATCTGTGCACCCTGTGGCCTAGTTCAGTGGACACATAAAATTAAGCATCACAACTGCCCATCCAGAAGTTCCCAACTAGATCTTCAATAAAAACCTCGGCGAAAGAAATCATTAGCACAGGTGTAAATGAGGTAGAAGGGTGCCTGCAATCCTGCAGGAAGAGGAAGGGCAGGGTGGGGGAGGGGTGAAAAGATCAGAGGAGCCCAGGTGTACTCCTGGAAAGCCCAGCACGTAATGATCAACAGGGACGGTGGGGCGGCCAAGGTGACTGAGAAGGACCAGCCAGAGGCACGTGTCAGCGGGCGGTTCTTTGTAATCAAGTGTAACTATGTTACCAAGAAGGAACTTTCAGTGCTGCTGGGTTGAGCGAAGAGAGAAATGGTACCCACAAGCAGTCAGAGGTGGGCACGTGTATATATAGGTGGAACAGATGCGACTTGGGACGATTTTATTAAGTTTGGAGAAATTAAAAGCACCTTCTTAGACAAGGAAACTAACTTCCTGTGTTTCAATTTCAGATGACCAGTGAGAAAAAATAAAGAGATGAGATAGACAGAAAGTGTGGGCTTCAAGTAAGGGAAATGTCCAGGGACATGGTGACCTCGGGCATCGCTGAATCCAGGAGCTCAAAACTGACCTCACACATCGGTCTCTCTCCCTGACTTTGAGTTACACAGTCCACGCGTTGGCTTTAGTCTCAAGCAGGTCCTCTTCTTACAGTAAGCCCTGGAGGGTTTGGACTTATATTCTGCCAATTCTGTCAAGAGTCCCCAAACGGAGTCCCATTGACTTTGATTAGTCATAGGACTCTCACCGAATGATTGAGTTTGGTTAAGAAAATTTGCAGCTCTGGTTGACCAGGCTTGGGGTCCTGTGACTAGCCAGGAACGCCAGGACTGAGTCACCTCTAGCCTATCATGCAGATGAAGAGTTAGGGAGACAGGAGGGAGTTCCTGTGTTGAGCCATCAATTGTTATAGAACAAACTACTGTGGACTTAGTGACCTAAGAATAAAAGCGATCATCATTGGCTCTCCTCACAGTTTGGGTGTGGCTGGATGCGGACTGCTGCCTCTGTTCCCTGAGGCTTCGTCTGCGGGGGCCCAGCGGGCACTGGGAAGCTCACTCGGCACTTACTAGCAAGTGGGTAGCTGAGCTGGGCAGGTGGCCAGGGGCCTCTGCTCCTTCACTCACCAGCCTTTTGTGGACTGTCTCTGACTTCCTCAGGGCATGGCGCCTGGGTGTCCCCAGGGCAGGGAAGAAGCTTCAAGGCTCCTGATGCCCTAGCCTCTCTGGTCCCGGAACACCACCTCCTCTGGGTTCTGGACATGGAGAGAGTCCCGGAGGCCAGCCAGATTCCAGGGGAGGGGGAGCAGATCCCACCGGACAACGGGAGGAGTTACAGTCGGGTGCAGTTATCAGAAGAGGGGTGGACACTGGACAGGCCGCACATACCACACGTACCCGAGTCTTCTGCACGCTCCTCCGTCCACAGTGCTTGTTCCAGCTCGTTCCATTGCTCCTCTGAGACTTAGTGTTCCCACCTGCAGCCCGGGCCTCTCAGCACAGAGAGGATTCAGCGTGATCAGGTACGTCAAGTCCCTCTCAACAGCCGAGGGTCCCTTGCTGTCTCCCCAGACCCATCGAGACTGAAGGTACAAAGAGTGTCACGACTTGCCCAAAGCCAGACGGTACTGTGGGCAGAGCCATAATGGACAGCGAGGGGACAGGGGACACTCAGCCTGTGATGTGTGTGTACCAAGGAGGAACAGGACATGAATTAGCAGTTTTATGAGAAGCTCAGTTTCCTTATTCCAGGGCAAACGGTCTCTGTTTTATTCTAGCTAACGAGGCTGATTCAATTAACGGTACTACACACAGATCCTGCCTGAAAGTAGCTTCGGTTTACTGCTTCCACAAACCTCGTGACACTTGATTGAACAAAGCACGGAGTAATAGACAGAAGACGGCCCGTTGACTGGGGGCCTGCGGCATTTGCAGGGAGGAAGAGTTATCAGCCTGCGCCTCGAACTCAGACGGAGCGAAGATGAGAGTCGGCTCTGCCTCCTAACAGCTCTGGGACCTTGAACGTAACCTTCCTGACCCTGGTGTGGAAGGGGGTAAGACCGCCCACTGCCCAGAGCTGTCCTGAGGAAGAAACCAGGGAAACATACTATTCTGTATTAAATGGCAAACCTTCTCCCGATGCCTCTGTTGACCCCTCGTGTGACTACATTTGGAGATGGGACCTATGAGGAGGTGACAAAGGTGACATGAGCTCATAAGGGTGAATCCTTAACCCAAGATGGCTTGTGTCCTTGTCAAAAGAGCAAGAGACACGAGCGATGCCTCCCTGTCTCTCTGTGTGTCCTCGGGGTCGCCTCTTAGTCTGCGTGTGTCGGTGTCTCAGCCCCCTTTCCACGTGAGGACACCAGTCCTACGAGGTGACGGCCCACACTCACTGCTTTACCTTGATGACCTCTTTAAATTTTATCTCCAAATCCAGTCACGTTCTGAGATACGAGGGGTCAGAGCTTCACCGCAGGAGTTGGGGCACTGTCTATTTCATCCTCGCCAACCCCCTCCGAGAGGACAGGTCTCGGCTGCCCCGCTGACCGTGATGTGCCCCAGACCAGTGTGCTTTCCCCTGGGCCCCGTGACGACCGGACCGATCTGCACAGACCCAGCAGGACGCGGGCTGGAGCGGCCGCGCCTCTCCCTCCCACCAGGTCCGCCCGGACATATCTGTCTCAGCCTTCCCAAACCACACCGAGCAACCTGCCTCCCGCCTGCCGTTACAGCTCTCCCCAGCTTAGCTGACCAACTCCTGGGCGCCGCTTCCAGGAAGCCTTCCTTACAGCACGCTGTCCTCCCTGGGGGTCCCTGCTAGGACTCTCAAAATGCTCATTCTGTCCCACTCACCACGGTGGGATTAGACTGAGGGCCATAGTCCACTGACCTGTCTGTGTCTTCTCTTGTCTTTAAACATGACCGTGGCCAGTCGCCACTTGGTTCTCACCGTCTAGCAACCGTGCGGGGTATTCAGTAAATACCTGATGGATGAATGAACAGAGTGGATGAATGAGTGAGTGGGTGAGTGAGTGTGCCCGCCTCCCCGAACGAGAGATAGTTGACTCCTTGAGGAAAGGGACTGTCTTGCCCGTCTCTGCTTCCCAGCTCCGTTTTGGAACCCGGGGTCTGGGCCACCAGGGGGCTTGCCAGACCTCCGGGAATCCGGTGGCCTGTGATGGGACTGAATGGGGACAGAGCTGTCGGGAAACCGGGACGCTCACAGAGGTGGTGGTACCCACCCTGTGCGTACTGTCCCCTGTGTGTCCCACAGGTTTCTGTGGTTGAAGCAATTTTCCGTTGCCTTTTATCATTTCCTCTCCTTAGCTAGGTACCAAATTTGCTAAAGTTTAAAAAAAAAAACAAAAAAAAAAAAACACGAATCTCTGCCGTAAAGGAATGCAGGTGGTTTGGAGTCCGGAGAGTTTGGGTGCTGCTCCATGAACCCCACTCACTGGCTGCGTGACCCGGAACGTGTCCCTTTGACCCTCCTACCTTCTGTTCCTGACCCGGAAAATGAAAAGCACACGGATTACTCTCCAGGTTGCTGGGAGCACAGCCAGAGTCCTGCCCAAATAAAGTGCCGGGCGGGGCACATAGCAGGGGCTTAGTAAATGCAAAGTTCCACCTGATCAGGCCACAGAACAGTGGAAAGAGCATCGCCTGGGACACTGAGGACCCAGGTCCGAAAGCCCGAAGGCGCCGGCCTGAGCGTGGGATAATACACATGACCCCATGATCACTGGATTGAAGCCCAAGGTCACTGGCTTGAGCAAGGGGTCACTGGCTCAGCTGCAGTCCCCCAGTCAAGGGACATATGACAAAGCAATCAATGAACAACTAAGGTGCTGTCACTATGAGTTGATGCTTCTCATCTCTCTCCCTTCTTGTCTGTCTGTCCCTGTCTGTCCCTCTCTCCCTCTCTTTCCCTAAAAAAAAAATTAAATTAAAATAAATGTGAATTTCCTCCCCCTTTCCCACTGCCATGTTTTACTCCTACTCTCATTTTCATTAGTAACCGTTTTAAGGGGTTTTCTGCATAAAACGTTTATTAGGAAGCATCCTGGGGTCGGGGAAGCAGCAAAGATAGTGGGTTTGTTGAGGAGGACAGTGCACCCTCATTGGGGAAATCCGAACTTGTCTAGAATTGATTGCCATTTTCAACTAAAAAATTACCCAGGAAGTTCAGGTAGTAGGAGTTCCCAAAAAAGATTCTGGCTGTCAGTGACAACTGGCGGTGTGTTTGCGCCTCTCTCCAATTCTGATGAAAACCCCCCAATCTCCCTGCTTAGCATAGAAAATATTAGCACCTGTATGTGTGCATGCGGAGGCTGACAGAGCCAGAGCTCCCTCCACATCCGACGCGCTGCTTGTGGATGGATGGTCTTTATGTTTTCAAAAAATATTTATCACTACATTCTGCACCATGAAAACTGACTGATCTCTGTTCTGAATCAAGGCAGAAGGTGTTCTCCTTACGGGTCCCCCAACAGAGGCACACGAGGACTCTGTCTGAGGGGCACAGCCACAGACAAATGGGGCTCGGTGAAAATTCATGCATAATCAAAACAAATTGAATATCCACCCTTATTTCCACAGGGAGCAGTGCTGCCATGATTAATGCTTGACAATGATATTTAATTAAAGCTTATTTACTTTATAGATACTTTCCGCGTGATTTTCCTATGGTATACCAAGCACTCACGTTCCGAAATAATCTAACATATCATCGGTGAAGACAAAGGGCATAATAACAAGCAGAAACTCACACCGACATCAGCCACAGCCCAGAAACATTTTTTACACTGAAGAATGTTTGCTGTGCACAAATTTAAAAACAACTTGATTCTCAAGGTCTGGATCTCCTCTCTCTCCCTCTCTCCTCTCTCCCTCTCCCCTCCCTCTCTCAGAACACACATCGCATCCACAAAAACGTATCCCCAGAACTGTGTGATTTGTTTCACCTGTTTTTGTTCTAAAAACCCTCACCTGCCCTGGCCGGTTGGCTCAGTGGTAGAGCATCAGCCTGGCGTGCAGGAGTCCCGGGTTCAATTCCCGGCCAGGGCACATAGGAGAAGCGCCCATTTGCTTCTCCACCCCCCCTCCTTCCTCTCTGTCTCTCTCTTCCTCTCCCGCAGCGAGGCTCCATTGGAGCAAAGATGGCCCAGGCGCTGGGGATGGCTCCTTGGCCTCTGCCCCAGGCGCTAGAGTGGCTCTGGTCATGGCAGAGCGAAGCCCCAGAGGGGCAGAGCATCACCCCCTGGTGGGCAGAGCGTCGCCCCTTGGTGGGCGTGCCGGGTGGATCCCAGTCGGGCGCATGCGGGAGTCTGTCTGACTGTTTCTCCCCGTTTCCAGCTTCAGAAAAATACACAAAAAATAAATAAATAAAAATAAAAACCCTCACCTCCTCCGACCCAGCCTCAGGCTTCTGACATTATGAACTCTGACATTTCCGGCTCCAGCCTGTTCCTCACCCAGAACACCAGATACAGTCAGCACCGAATGGACCCACCCCGTATTTCAGACCCGTAATCTCTGTATTGATTTCAAGGGACTGGTATTAGGATGATGAAAGTCACACTGTGAAATTCAGTTCTGGAAATCCATCTTCGGTCTTTAATATTTTCCCCCAAATTCCAACCGGTTGGGCTATCATCTTCCGGTGCCAATTAATTATCTTTAGAGGAACTGAAATTAAGTATCGTTTCCAGCTGGAAGGAAGTTGACGTTCTTGTTCTGTTTCTGTGAGAGGCACGACAAACCGTTTATTCATTCTAAAAAGAAGTTAGAAGCTAGGCTTTGGACAGCACTCGCTTTTAACTTTTATAATTTTTTAATTAGCCACTAAAGCCAGGTAGCGGCAGAAGCAATTGTAAGGAAATGGAGAATAATCCTTCCTTTTGACGCACTACCCAGAGCATCATGTTCTTTGCGCTCTGCTTGCTGACCCATCCCGGCTGTAAACAGCAGGAAGTCCTGTCCTTCAAAAGGAAGGGGGGTTTCTAAGGCTGGTTGATGGGGAGGAGCGCCACCCACACCCTGCACAGGGAAGCCTCTCAGGATTCCTAAGGGCACTGCTCAGGGGGTCCCCGGGGGAAGGCCGCCTGCCTGTGGTGGCCCCGTCGCATGCTAGGCACTTTCTCGGGCATTCTGGCCAAATCAGGAAGTGCCTATTTTCCCTGAGGGATTTCTGAAGGTCCCCCCAATTGTGATGAACTTACCCATTTCAAAACTCACAACACGTGGGCAGCTCTGTGGCGACAGCATTTGTACAGCGTACGGTTAATTCCCTTGACAGGGCGACTTCGGAGTCGTCCACTTCCTTACCTTTCCCAAGGTCTCCTTTCTAATGCGTCTGATCTCGAATCAAGACATAGCAGACCGTCTTCATATTTTCTCTGAAGCTATCTAAGTTTTCATGATCCAAATAGGCTTATGTGTCCTTGACCCACGGCAGGATCAGACCCATTTTACAGAAAAGAGAAGCTTAATTGAATTAAGCCTTCTCTTTAAGATAAAATGTTAAATGGGTGAATTTATTGTATAAACCCATGACCAAACCTGGGGTCCTATCCCATGCGACGGATGAAAGTGGGACAAGCTTTAGGTTACTCAGCATGGGAGGGGGGTGTCAAACACACATGGAGAATGCCGGTCAACAGTCATTTCTGTAACCACATGGAACCCACCAGAGGGGTTCTTTCTGTAACTCCTAATGGCATCGGGCTCTCAGCTCAAGAAGGTAACTGGAAATGAATAAAGTTTCTTGATTCAGTTTTTAATTCATAAAAAAGAAATGTGTCAGTCTCTGTTCTACATCAGTTAATATTCCAAATAAGGTGCATTGCCTTTATTTCTAATCGTAATGACTAGAGTGTATGTTATAGCAGGGTGTCCCATTACTTTCTCACTATTTAGTCTCCGTGTGTACATAATGTTAAATGAGTCGGAGTGGCATTAAAGCCAATTTTAATGCTTTTAAAACCAAAGGTGACATCCATTTAGGCTGCCTTGCTAATAAATCCTGACTTTTTCACTTGAGGGAAAAAAAAATAATGTAATTGCTAAATTTATGCAATCTAACAGGGTATTTTTAGCTTCCGAATAATAGATTCCTTTTAAATCGATGGTCTTTGTGCTTGTTACAAGAGTTAACTCTACAAGGCAAGTGAAACACAAGTGCCCTTATTAAATAAGTTATTGGTAAGTTGAGACCCAGAGTTATACCAACAGAGAAACTGAGAGGAGAACAGTTAAAATATAAACAAATCGATAATGCCACTTTGCAGGAAAAAATTTAAGGAAATAATTTAAATAAATGGTATAATAAGACCCTTTTAAGAGACAGCTGTTCCTATCCATATTTAGATTCATGTCCTTTGATCCATTCTATGAATAACAACCAGCTTTCATTATTTCCTTACGTGCAACCATTTTAAAAATAAATTTCCAGTGTTATAAATCACTTAGAAGGTGCATCCGTACCCCTAATTCATGCTGTTTTGTTGACGCTAAGAAAATCACCCTTCTTTTTCACATTGTAGCTCTATCTTTTTCTCCTCACACACTCCTGTTTGCCAGAGCCTGGATAGTTAAACCTCTCTCTTTTTTTTTTTATTTCATGATTGGGAACCCACAATTTCAAATCAAAATATTTTAACATTTTTAAAAGGAGAGAAATGTAACACTCTTGGTAAATAGTCTTTACAAAGCTGTAACAAGTAAGTTGATAGACGTGTAAAAAAAATCAATATATTTGAAATGACTATTTATATGAATTTATGAAGCTTCAAATGGCCTTCATTTTGCACAAAGCAATTTTGCAGGCCATTAGTCCATAATACGGAGTAGCCTCTTTGGCATATTTAAAGAAAAAAAAAAGAAAGAAAAGAAAAGGTGTTCAATAGCCAAAGTATTGAGGCTTAAGTGGTATCAACAATTGGACAGTGGTGCATTTTTGCGAGGTGTCTTCCTTGTGTTTTCAATAATGCATTCCCATAATTCAGGAATTATACATCACACACGAACGTGCACTAGTGTACAAGCACATTACAGCATGTAAGCTCCACTATGCACGTTGCAAATACATTCAAAGGATAATATGCAAACACATTCCCTCTGTGGAATCACTAACACAAAGTCCAGACTGTTACTAATGTATCAGAGCCATAATGGCCTAAGCTGTGACTACCCAGTAGAAATAACATCTTATTTCTGATAGACACTGATAGACAATTTAACCAATCCATTGACGTATTAGTAAGACCTGCTTAGTAGTGAACCTTGGAGTCGTAATTCACGTGTTTAAAGTGCTGGGAAGGGAGGATGACAGATGGAGTGGAGAAGCCACCTGTCCCAGTTCTCCCTGAACCTACGGGGTTCCCAGCACCAAAGCCGGGAACGTCCCAGGCAAACTGGGACAAGTTGGTAACCCTCAGAAGTCAGGTGGGAATTTACTTTGGCTGCAGAAGGGTCATAGAGGAAACGGACTGAAAATAATAATAATAATAATAATAATAATTATAATTATAATAACCCTGAAAAAAAATTAACAACTCAAAAAAAGAGTGGTTTGAATTTGTGGTATATCTAAGAGAGTTAAAGAATTTCAAATAAATAAATAAGAGCCCTTTAACAGAGGCTTTTAGTCTCATAAAGAGGAAAATGTGCTCAGCCCTCCAGTGGAACAGCACCTGCAGGTGACGTGCCCTTTCCAGTATCACCTTGTGCAACGGCAGGCTGTGTTTAATTGTACTGTCTAAAAGGACCGGATTCGGTCGGCTAGATATCTTTTAACTGTGATTTTTAAGTATACGGCGTGAGGAGTCAAAAAATTTTTACCTTGGCTAATATAGATATTTAAAATGCTGAAAACAGCAGTTGTATAAAATCTTAAACTAAAACAAAACAAAAACAGCAGTCAGATCAACTTCACAAGAGATGATAGTCACATTTTTAAAACCTAGACTGAATTTCTGCCTGAAATCAGTGAATAATGAAAATAAAGGTGCCGGTGAAATCTGACAAAACTGATCCAGCACCAGCCTTTTGAAATGTTACCCCCATAAAAAAAAAAAAAAAAAAAAAAAAAAAAGCCCATAAAATTAATCTACTTGGACGCTTTCCGTGTTAAATCAGCACAGAAATAAGCACTTAGGACATCAGTTACAAAAGGCTCATTTCTGGTCGCCTGTGTGCCCAGAACCCACCATGAGGGGCACCTGGATCTCTCCCACATGACACACGGAACACACAGAGGTCAGCAATGGCAGCTCTTCAGAGCACATGGACTTTGTGCTCATTTGACAGAAGCGTGAAATCAGGAACCTGGGAAAAGACTGAAAGGAAGTTGGAAATCCACAAATCAGGTTAATTCCCCTGCAGTTGTCTGTTTCTTATACTCTCCAGACCAAAAATAAACACTATCAGTTGAGTCTCTCTGGACCACTCATTTAAAACCTGGCACAGGCTGCCCGGCTCTGCATATAACAGTGCCATCATATTGGCAAGGGGTATCTGTATCCCTTTAATAGAGGAGTGACGGCTCGTAGAGGTCAGGTGAGGTGCCTGAATGAAACCAGAAATGCCCAGGAGAACGTGGTTCTTGCTCCAGAGATACGACCATCACAGGACTACTGCCTCTGAAGGAAGTGTCCCCCCTTGCAATTGATAGGGAGTCCTCTAGAGAGGATCAAAATGAAACTTCTCCCTTTGAGGAGGAAGTATGAGCAAGAGAAAGAACCTAAGCTTCCGTGGCAGACAAGTTCCGGTTGAAATTCTAGCTCTGAGACACGCAATGATAGACCAGCTTCCGAAATCTCTCTGAGCCTCAGTTTCCTGTCATGTTAAATAGGACCACAAAGTTCCTGAAAAAATTTAACTCAGAATTACCATAGGACCCGGCAATTCTACTCCTAGCTATCTACCCAAAAGAATTGAAAACAGCAACACAAACAGGTACTTATATACACAAATGTCCACAGCAGCACTAATCCTAATAGGCAAAAGGTGGGAACAATCCCACTGTCCCTCAAGGGATGAACCGATAAACAAAATGTGGTCCACCTCTACTATGCAATATTATTCCGCCGTAAAAATGAATACATTTCTGAATACAGGTGACAATATGGATGAGCTTTGAAAACATGAACTAAACCAGACGAAAGAACAAACAGTGCAGGAGTCCACGTAGAGGAAATATCTAGAATACGCTAAAAGGTAGGGTCAGAAAGTAGACTGGAGGGTGCCGGAGGCAGAGGGGAGTGCGGAGTTACTGCACAGGCAGAGAATTTCTGTACGGAGTGATGAAAACACTTTGGAAACAGGAACAAGGGCTGCACCCGATTGCGAATGTCGTTAATGACACTTAAGATGGTAAACTGTACATCCTACATAGATTACCATGATAAGAGCATGAAAAATAAATAACAGAATCATTAATGATGCTGAGGCACTGAGTTCAGGAGAGGGTTAAACTACAGTTGAGGTGACAGAGAATGGCAAAGAGGTGACAAGGAAGCATTACTGTCTTCCCCATTATGCCCCACTCCGCAGAGCCCAGGACCAGGGCTGGACTGTGACGCTGGGAGCCCCCTGGCCGCCCTGGCAGGTGCAGTTCTGAGCTCTTGTGGTCCGGAAGTTTCCAGCTCCTCCTCCTCTGTAGGGTGTTCATTCCAACCGGCTGAGGAAGTCCTATTTCTTCAGGGGGAAAGGAGGTAGAGTGGGGTGTCAGTTTTTGACAAAGGCAATTAACAAGTTATACGCACAGGAACTTTTTTTTTTTTCTTCTAATCACGGGCTTTACAATTTACTGCATCTAGAAAGAAACTGAATTTAAAATGCAATTATTGTGCAGTAATTAACTTTGTCCAAATGAGGCCCTTTCAGAACTCAGTTTCTTCGGAGACACATTACTGAGCCCAGCGCGTGCATTCATTTATTTATTTATTTATTACATTTTTTTCAATAAAGTTTTTTATGGACAAATTAAAGAATTTAAAAAGTCTGATTCTATATATTTGGGATCTTTCTAAGAACTCTGTCATAATGTTCAGAGTTTCAGCTTTCCACTTGTTGGGGAGGGGGTCGGAGGGGGGGGGAGAAATCTCATTTCCTTAAATCAAATGTGTTTGTTGCCACGTGAAACGGCCTCTCTGGGAAATGTGCCTCCAGCCAGCAGCCCGAGACAATGACAGCGACAATTATAGTTCGGCTTTGCCCTCCCTCCAGAATTAACATGGTTTTTGCTTTAAAATTGTGTGGGCAGCTCAGCCTTGGAGAGCTGCCCTGCGGACCCCTGGCTGAAACGGAGAGGGGGCCCTTCGACCACGGGGAAACGCACTGAAAGGGCCACGTGCCTTTTCTTCACCCACATCACATCAGTTGAGATTTCTTACTTTTCTTTTCTTTCATCCTCTTCTCACTCTCTTCCCCCAGTCACCCAGGAGGCAGGACATCCTATCCAATAAAAGTAAACATTCACCGGCCCGAACACACCACACCATGCCTGACCCACAGACCGGTGCGAAGGTCACAGCTTTGAGCCAGTGAAACTGAGTCGTGCCTGCAGCACACTCCCACCCAAACTCCTTCTTTCTCTTCCTCCCGGGGCGACTATCTGAAACGGCCTTAGTTTTAAAAAGCCCTCCCAAGTCTTTCTTAAATCTTAGGAACCTCTGTGCATCTCTAAATAACGCGAGCTGTCGAGACCCTGGGTCCTGTCGCCGCAGACCACCTAGAGAGGAGATTCTGAGCGTGACGCTGGCTTTGAATCCAGGACTGCATTTCCCACGATGAGCCCCATTCTCAGCACAGCAGAACGTGAGTCCAGAGGAAGAAACTGACCCTTCTCTCCTATTCCTTGTCCCACAGAACCCCAGCTCTGCAAAGCCAAGGTGGTCCCGGATTCTGCAGACACGTGTTTTGACAAGAGGAAGAAAAGAAAAAGAGAGGAGGGAAAGAAAGAGTGAGAACCTCCACAGATATACGTCGGCCCTGCCAACGACTCTCTGTTTAACTTGTAATCAAAACAACTCAAACCCAGTTACTGTTTGCATATCTGCCAAGTTTCTCAATTTCAGCAGTCGGCAGCGGGCCCTGGGTATGACAGGCTGTCTTTCAGATGCAGCAGGATCTGCCAAAGACCCAGCTCAGAGCAACTGGTAAATTAAATGCCAGCGAGCAAGGACAGTCCTACACCTTTCCTCTACACGCGCACAAAGCAGCATCCGGCCCCGCATCCCCGCCCAGGCCCGGGAAACCCAGGATGCCCGAGGAAGGGCCAGGCCTGGGCGCACACGCCCCTCTCTGGGCACTGCATCCCGGTGCCTGCTGGGCATTAGTCAGTGCGTGAATGCGGATGGAAATCGATGACCAAGATTTCTTATTAAAAAGACACTGAGGTGGGAGTGGGGTGGGGAGAGAACTACTCTGCCAATAGATGAAAAGAATCCTCTCAAATCAAATAGACTCAGAAAAAAAAATCCCACTTTCAAGTGCCCAGCGATATCGCACAATCTATAGATAACGTTAGGTATTCAGATCCACAGCAAAGTGTAATTGAAAATAAAATAGACATTAAATGCATACAGGTGCATCTTTAAATCTTGCATCCTAAAAGCTTCTTGTGAAAAGTAAAGATAAGGCTTCTCTTTTCCTGGGAAAAGTGTAAGCTTTTAGAATCTAGTTGATCCAGGCCCGGGGGTGGGGGGCAGGAATTGGACAGGGTGAGTTTAGCGACTGCCTCTGTTCTCCGCGCCGATCAGCCTAGCAGATATTAATGAATAAGCCTTGTTTTGACTGCAATTTTGACTGTAACCTGCTGATTTAATGACTCACACTAAGTTCAGGGAGTGCGGGCTGCCATCTTAATTAGGCAAACGTGACCGCGTGCCTTACATTAATAACAGCTCGCATAACCATCAGGACTGGACAAAAGCAAAGCATTAAAGCAGGAGTGACCCTCCAAGTTGGTGGGCTCACTGGACACTAAACGGGAGGGTAATCTCCTGATGCACTTTACCCAAATCTGCCTCTACAGTATACAATATGGTTTTTTTTTAAAAAAAAAAAGAAAAGCTGTTAGCAGTAGGGCTGGGGTGCCTGCACTCAAAATGACAAGACATGAAAATTTCACTTAGTGTTTTTAGGTGATGTGGAGGGGCGAGGGGGGGGGCATGTGCTGCAAGAAAAGACTCCACACAAGGCACTGTGGCAGTGGTTTCATTTTCTTCCTCCCTGGGCTGACATTGCGGGCGAGAGCTGCCAAGGGTAGAAACCAGGGCTCCTGAGAGCCTGCCCAGTGATGTGTGTCCTGGGTCTGCGCATGCCTAATCCCTGGGAATGCCCACGATGCCGTGTCTCTGCGTAGTCCCTGTGAATGCACGCACGTGTGTCTGCTCCTCAGCTGAGATGTGCACACAGGACGGAGATCTTGCTGCAACAAATCCCCCTCTCTATGTGCGTCACCTCCTTATTCTAGAGGGGCAGAGGGCCTGCAGTAGCCGACGTCCCTTTTTCTCCATCATTTGATATGTATCCTTCCGCCTGACTGTAGAACTGAGGGCACAAACCACTTGGCCGCAGCCTGTGACGGGCCTCGGGCACAGGGCACCATCAGGGTAATGCGAGCCTCCCAGCCCTGAGATGCTGCATCCGCACCCCCACCCCCACCCCGCCCCAAGCTCAGGGGCTTCGTTTAAAAGATTAAGAGAAGATTTTTTGTGTGAAGCGTGACTCACCAATCAGCACGGGTTTTTTTTTCCCCCTAAACTACCAACACTTCCAAAACAAAACAAAATTGTAAGGGGCTCCAAGGTTTAACAGCGAGGCCAATTACCTGGTGGACATTTCTAGAGATGCAAGACACCATGAGAAAACTGCTAAAAGAAATTCTAGTCCCCAAATTTTAATTAGCTGACAGGCGAATTCCTGTTAAGGTCCTGCTTTTCTATCAGAGAAGCTATGAATGGGTCCGATCACTTTCTCCGGGGAAATGTTAATTGTGTGTGCACACGTGCGCGCGTGCGCGTGTTTAGAAACAGGAGGCTTCTAGGCAGGCTTCTGGTCTTGGTATTCTAGAGAGCCAGGCCTCGATCTCAGAATAAATGTCTCATCATCAGGTTCCCCAAGTGCCCGGTGTTGTGGCCCCTGTTGTTGCCAGTGTCCTACTCCCACATGGCCTCCTTTCAAGCCCCATGGCTTCCAGCACCTTATTGGTATGCTAATGACCAGAGCTGCCTCAACTTGCAATTGCTCCTTGGAAAGGGTCTTCGGATTTCTGCCTCGGGTAGTGGGAGGAGCAGTCCCAGAAGATTTCTTTCTCCTGCGTCTCCTGGTCAGACAGGTAAAATAAACTTAGCTCCAGTGACAGAAGACACACATCACCTCCCCAAGGCCTTCTTTGGTCTGAATGTAAAAGCAAGTTGAAATACTGGTATCTCCGCCTTTTGCAGAGATCAGGACGGGGGAGAAAGGCCAGGTCTCTTTTACAAACTGTCGTTCTTAATTATACATTTCCAGCCCTTTGTGCACGTTCGAAGAGCTGGCTCTCCACATCTTTAGTGAGCACTTCATGGAGAGGGGGCTCCCCGTTGCCTAAGATAACCCCCTTTTATTTGCATTTGAAAATAAATGTAAAGTTTACCTTGAGAACAAATGATTAATGAAGTGTTTTCAATGCACCCCAGCTGTTCACCATAAAAGAAGAATAATTTGATGTTTGGGGTCCTTATGCCGTTTGATAGCAACTGATTTTTTTTTGGACGGGGTTCTCGGGAGGGGGTGTAGGGCCATTAAAGGGTTAATATTCAAATCAGAAATTTGCAAGGCCTGCATAATGGGAGCGCCACCCTCATGACAATAGGAATTTTTAACAATATATCCAGCCTTGTTAGCAAGAGAGTTACAAGCATTGAGGGCAATCAGTGTGCCTTGTCAGTTTCTTTTTATCTACCATCTCCAACCGCGGAGGAGCCGAAATGAAGCACTTTGGAATTATCAATTTCAGCCACATTTGCATAACAAAGCCCCCGAGGAAGAGGCATGATAAATGTGAAGGACCCCTCTTGGAAAAGGAACTGTCAACCGCGCCCCGAAAGATTCTCCGACCGAGCGCCTTCTCGGGGACTGCAGTCAGCGAAAATAAAATGAAAGCATTAAAGAAAGTCATTCTCTCAGAGAGAAAAATCTCCCCCCTTCTGCACAGAGAGAACTGGATGAAATGACATTATGCATATGAAAATGTCCAGAAAGATGTTTGATTTATGTATGCATTAGATGCAAATTCCATTACGGTGCGCGCGCTGTTGTGTGATTTGGCGCTGAACACATCAGCGCCCTGATCAGATCTGATCTCATTAATTCCGACAAGGAGAGAGAGAGGGAATTGAGAAGAATTTATGGCCTGGACACTTGAAAGAAGTAAATTGTAATTCTGTTTAAAGCTATAGCGAACCTTTTAAACACCTTTTATTATAGGAAAGAAGCACTCACTTTTAGAACACTGTAAGGACTTATTAATCTTATGGGGGGGGGGACTTCTGGTCTTCATTTAGGAGGAAAAAAAAATTGTGACCTTGTTTAGAAGAAATAAAAAGAAGTAGAAAATGCCTATCTTAGACCAGAATTCAAAGAAAACATCACAATAGTCCGATCAATGGTGCCTCTGTGACTAATTGTATAAAGGCTTGGTTTTAAGGATCGTGTTTTGTTTTGCTCCTTTTTTTTTTTAGTGGCTTAATATTTTGCAATAAAATACCAAACAATGAATGAATATTTTTATAGAACTGAGAGGCAGATTTACATTTTAAAATCTCTTTAATTGCGTTGCAGATAAAAGTACTAAAAGTCTATGGGGGGGGTGCCTTGGGAAAAGTGTCTTTTGAAACCTCCACTTATACTAGAACTACTTTGGAAACAGTCTATTTCAGACCGAAATTAAGTAGAGTAGTAGTAGTAATAATAATAATAATAATAATAATAATAACCTCGCTGCCAAAACAGTTTTAAAAGGAAATATATGTCCTTAGGGGGAAATCCTAGATTGTTCATTTCTGTCAATAATGATTCTTATCTTTTGCTCCCTGCACAAGACCTTAATAAGCCGTTTCCTCTGTTCAGGAGCAATAATTACCCTTCATGGGTGAGATGTCCTGTATTTACTTGATAGCGACTGCAAAGCCGAAAGTGTCTCAGTAGGTTACGGCATCAGGAATCACGGTCCCTCCCCCAGCATTCATGGCCCCCCGGGGTGCAGCTCTGCCCGCAAGAGTTGCGTTTTTTTTCGAAGCATCTTTCATCTGCGTGAGCTATGATTAACTATCTTCCCAGGGCCAGAGGTGGAGGCAGAGACTGGATTCAGGAAACCTTAGTTCCCAATCATGTTTGATTTGAGACGGAAATGAAGATATCCAGGCGGCACTCCCCCCCCCCCGCAGCCTCCCGCTTCTAGGGGTAATCCACTCCAATCGCAGCCATCGTGGAGTTTCCCGAATGTTTATCCAAACGGATGCAGCACACACGCACACACGTGCACGCGGAGGAAGAGAACTCGGAGGGCAAAGTGTGGCAGGACCAAGGAAACCTGGTGCAGAGCCCTGTTTCGTCCGAGGCTAATCCCCATGGCTTTTCCTCATTTCCACCCAAACCGTACAAGTATCTCGTGTGCACCGTGGGTATAATTATAGATGGAGCACCTTGTTTACCTTACGCCTCTGTGTTCCCTGCCTCCCGTGCTGTATGTTTTTAAGAACGTGAGTGCGTGGCGTCGATTGGTTTGCCCGCATTCCAACGAGCCCCACCGGCAAACCAGGAAAATAATTGGGGTTTCCTTTGAGAAAGAGAGAGCGGAGGGGGTGGGGGGACTCTTCTTCTTGTGATGTTTAAAAAAAAAATTTCAAGATTTTTCTCATTTATCTCCATGATCGCTCTAACCACACAGTTGAAAGGTATATTTAGGCTGCAGGGATTGTATTTTAGAATGTGGAATTTCAAGTCCTCTCGCTTGGGGGACTTGAAAGAATTGTGCACATTTTGAATAGGATTGTCTGCAAGTAAGGGGGGGATAAAACTTACCTTGGCATTATCCGAGTGAAAGTCTTTTTTCCCCAAGGTGTTTTAATGTGTCTGGGTATGTGTGAAGGTATGCATTGAGAAACAGACCCAGTTTGCTTGCCTTCAATTAAATCATCCCTCAAAAGTACAAAAGGAAATGTATATATTTCACAAATAGTAAAGGAGGCAGCTTCCTCGTATCTTCACACAGTCAGCCAGACCCTTACATGTCACACGCACACACACACACACACGTGCACATACACACGTGCATGAGCATGCACGCACACACACACACACACATACACACACACGCACACGGAATGAATGGGAAAGGCTTGGTGATTAGGTCATGCTGTTTGTTCATCTCTGCCCTAGCTAATGTGATTGAATTGGAACAATACCTTTGAACTCCCTGGCTCTGATCTGCATACTAATTGATCTCCCGTCCTTGACAATGACCTCTTGCCAGGCATCCACCCATTCTCCTCTGCCTTGCTCAAAAGTTGCTATCAAAATCCAGCAGCAACGACAACAACAAAAAAAGAGTCTCTTTGAGCAGTGCGTTACTCCCTAGCTCCCCCTGCGAGATGCTTTCAGAAATAGTAAGTATTCCTCCAAGGACTGGAAGGGAAACAGGCTCAGCGAGGAAGGCTCAAGGGTCCGATCCTGGAACCTCAAGAGCGAGGAGAACAGGGTCGGTGTTCAGAAATCTCCCCTGTGCTTCTCAGACTTTATACCACAGAAAAAAATCTACGATATGAAATAAAAATCTCCCTGCAAGGTGCTTCCCCCAGTCGCCTCCGAGACACCAGAAGCCCGCACATAAATTTCATTCCTCTAATACCAGTAACAGGACCGGCTTCCCTCTCTATTTATCGTTTAGGCATTTTGTTCAGCATGGATTTCGGTGCATTGATTTTTTTTAATCGCATTAAATGCTTGTTTCGCTTGATTACTGACTGTGCTGCTGTGCTCCCTTAAATTTTTGCCCGAGGCGCTTGCCTCACTTGCTGTACCCTATTGCCTCACTTGCCTCTGCTGCTGGTGGCTGGATGGTGTTCTCTGCTATATTCTCCATGAAGTCTGGAAGAAAGAAATTTTAAAACTGGCCAGACCTGTGGTGGCGCAGTGGATAAAGCATCAACCTGGAGCACTGAGGTCAGCGGTTGGAGACCCCAGGCTTGTCCGGCCAAGGCACAGACGACAAGCAACGATGCTTCCCGCTCTTTCTCCCACTGCCTGCCTCTCTCTCTCTCTCTCTCTCTCTCTCATCAAAAAACAAAATCTTTAAAAAAAAAACTGAAAAAGATATAATTCCCCCCTATATATATAAATTTATCTGTGAGTTTAAATGGGCATGACAATACGGTGAAAGTATAATATTCTGTGAGGCGCTCACGTGGACACACGCACAGACGTACATGCAAAGTTATTAAAGCCACAGAGCCCCGCCGTGGGCACCTTCTAACGCGGAGCTGAGCAGTAACAAATTAACCAGCAGCTGGAAGACACCATTAATACGCAGAAGTCACATTCCCGGTGTGGCCTTGAAAAGAAAAAGACATCTCCTCCGAGAGGATTTATCAAAGACATTGATTAAGAGCAATGGGCATATCGGTCCCAAAGCATACACTCGAACAAAATGAAAGCACCAGACCCTTTGCTTGGACATGAAATCATTGATTATGTCGGACTGCAGGTGTCCCCTGAAATTTGCCTCCAGGATAAATTGGAAGATGCCGCCCCATTGAGCTGTGACCAGGACGCACACCCATTTTGTGTTATAAGCAAGGATCTGAAACGAAAGAGCCCTCCAAAGGGCTCACTGCGCTGACTGTACCTGACCCACCACCTTGCTGACATCACAGGTGTAGAACAAAAGGGTCACCCGCTTTCTGTTATGGCCACACCACAACCTGGCATCGTTGTGTTCTGGGGACATAAAAGTCCAGGCACAGGTGGGTTTTCAGCCAGGTGGCCCCAGATTGCAACATCACATACACATTTGTACTCAGTTTGCACATTTACCCATTTCAGTAAGTAGACACTTTTCCAAGAACACGTTGTTCTAAGAAAGAAAAGAGGAAGATTGAAAAAAAAAAAAAAACCTGTCATTTGTCATAAATTTCAATTACCAGAAAACTTTCCGTTTTTTTTTTTTTTTCCTTTTTTCAAGAAGGAAGAAAAAGAATTGGCATACCTCCCGGTTTGAAGAATGCAGTGAGGGCCGAGAAAGACAGAAAGAGGTGTGTGCGTAGGGTATCTCCCAACGCTCGGTTCACGGAGGCCCGGCTGGGTGCTAAGCCCCAAGTACAGGTTCCCGGAGACACGGGGGAAGAAAGCGCACTTTGCACTGACATGGAGATGCTCTGACAGGTTCCACAGTGCCTCTCGGGGCTGACATGTCACAAAGGCGGCTCTCGGCCTCCCTGCGCGGCACACCTATCAGGGAGCGCGTCTACACTCGCGAACGCGCAGCACATCAAGCAAAGGCTCTGCAGAGGACAGAAAGAATCATTTTTCAATTGGAAACCAGGAGGGAATTTTTTTTTTCTCTTTTCAGATACACAGAATACTCACCAAACGGGAACGGAACTTTTTTTTTTTTTTTTGAAATGTGCAACTGTGTGAAACTTGTCTGGTTTGAGATTTACACAGAAATTTGGAACCGTCTTGTTTTCACTCAAACAAATTCAAACTGCAGAACCTCATAACTAAGCTGGGAGCATATCTGCACCAAGAAATGGATGTTCCTGATTCATTAACCTGCGAGTGCTCGGTAGCGGTGGAGCTTACCACCTGGGCCTCAGCCGAGGACGAGTTTCTGCTGTTGTCGCGTTTTATCCAGGGCTGACTCTCCACCAGCGCTGTCCTGGGTGTGAGGTGGGAAATGGAAATAAATAAATAGGTAACAAAGAGAAAGCTGGTGCGATATCTATTCTCTGCTCTTGAGAAGCTATTCTGGATTTCTTAGGCACTTGGTACTCAGCTGGGGCTGAATACATGTTTATCAGAACCGGCAAATAAGTCAAACTGGAACCCTTACGTTGTTAACACGAGAGTGTGTAATGAAAATGCCAAACGGAATGGTCCAGATCATTCCATCAGGAGTTCAGAGGTCAGAGGAAGCAGGGGAAGTAAAACATAGACCCTCCTGAGAGCACAGCCCCCCGACCATTGCAAAGGGGTTTTGTGTTAGTGATCACAGCCCTCCTTCTGCGCAGTCCTGTGTGATGGCAGGAAACACCAAGATAAAGTCCCTGTCCTCGTGGGGCTTCCGTCCTGGGGCGTGGGGGAGACTCTGGCAGTAGGCCACATACAAGCCACGCCAAGGAGAGAAATAAGACAGGAATGAATGGACCATTGTCCAGGGCTTCGAGGTGCTGTGGCTGTGTTCGGTGCACAAAGGTAAATAAAGCTCTCAATAGGTAGGTGATACTTTAGGAAGGAAAAAAAGAAGCAAGAAGCCACATGTCACTCTAGGGGAAAAAAAATCCCAGTAGCGGTAAAAGCAAATTTAAAGGTCTGGGGGTGTGCCCAGCCCACTTGACACATTCAGGACCAAAGTGGATGTGTGTGGAGTAGAATGGTCACCTAAGAGGGAGGGGGTGGGGAGATGGTGAAGGACCTCAAAGGTCACTGTGAGGATGCAAAGCCCAGGAACTCTGACACCGAGTGTGGCCATCTGCGGGGACAGAGGAAGCCCCCTCACCATATTTGGGAAGGAGAACGCCCCGCCGCTGGTTCAGAGGGCGCAGGGGCCCAGCCCGCTCCTGAAATCCCACACCTGCCCGGAACCGTGCGCACGTTTGAAGGGAGACTCGTTTCACACACTCAGGAGTTTTCACTCCACAAAAGGAGTCCTGTCAGTAAAGATGCAACAAAGGGGAGGAAAAATAAACTCTGTGTTCTCCAGGTTTTTACTTTTCTTATGTGTAACACCCCCATCCATGTGCTGATCTGTGGTCGTGTGTTTTAAAACTGTCAGTGATGTGGAGAAGGGGGGGCGGAGTGGACTACCCCTTCCTCTGTACCTGTGTCAGCGTCCCTTTAAAGATCATCCTGCTGGACTCCCTAAATGACAGGCTCCTTTGGGGCCGAGTTTGTGGAGTGGGAGGTGGTCAGTCTCCTGGCTGGGCAGGCCCCTGCTGCCTCCTGGGACCCTATCCATCCTTGAGTCTAAAGTGCAGGTTGGTCAAGAATCCTGACCTCTGCCTCTCACCCTCTCACTAGACTAGACTGGACCTCTGTTTGCCCATCTGTGAAATGGGTAGGGGGGGTCTAACAGGTCCTGGCCCCCTGCAGAGTGGTGGAGGCACCCAGAGGAAGGCATGTGAAAGGGCTTTGCCAGATAGAAATGGAATTATATTTAAAGAAGGATGCATAACTATAATATTGTGTTTTTGAAACAGGTAGAAATAAGAAAAAAATTAAACACAAGAAAACTAACAAACAGCCTTAGAGAATCTATGCTACTTATAAATATATTGCTCACAAAAATTAGGGGGTATTTCAAAATGAATATGAAGCCATAAAATATCCCCTAATTTTTGTGAGCCGTACATATAAATATACACAAATGCATATATTCTTATAATGCAGATTTTCAAAAATATACATAAAAGCATAAAAACTACTTAACGTTTTTACTCAGAAGAACCTACAGTTAATTCTGTACTATATTTTCTTGCAGAAATTTTTTGTTTAGAACAGAAATATAAATATTTCCCAAGTATTTATATTGTTATAATGTACATGTATAAATAACATGACATAACTATTATAAGATATAGCACAACCATATCTATAACATAACATAGCCATATTTATGTCATATTATAGACACAGTATATAATACAGTTACAAATTATTTTATATAGTTATAGAAATACACTTATATATACATATAAATACCATGCAGATTTATATCATGAAATATATTATTATAAAATAAGTACTCATTTTATTTTTTTAAATAAATAAGTAAATCGTTTTATATTCTTTTTAAAAAATATCAGCAGTACCAAAACGAAGTCTTCCCCCATCTCTACCATGTTTCCTGGGAAAGGCAATAGCTCTTCCCATTGACAAATGGTGACAGGCGGCACTCTGCTCTGCGCCTTTTCTTTTTCCACTTAAAATATATATTGGCGCTCACCTGATATCAGCAGATCCATAGATGTGTGGGGTTTTTTTCCTTTGTAATGGCTGCATAACAGTATATTGTAAAGATACTTGTATTTTTATTTCATCCATAAACCTAAGTTTGACTGTTTTCAGGCAATTGCCATCCCAGACAGAGCCACCAAGAGTACGCTTTCGTGCAAGCTGTGTGCACATCAGAAAGCTAACTGGCTGAAGTGGCCCTGCCTGGTTAAAGAGTGTGAACCGTGTTAACTGCGGCACATTAGTAACGACATAGTGTATCCATACTAAATATTCTGTTTGCAAACAGGACATACCACCCACACACGTCCTACATGTGAAGACCCTTTCCGGTTCTCATTGGCAGCTTTTATTGCCCTTGTTATGAACAAGTTGAGAGATTACGTTTAATAGTCATTTGTGTTTCTTTTTCTGTGTGAATTGTCTGTGAATGTTCCTTCTCTATTTTTCCACTGGATTGTTTTTCTGTGTTAATGATTTACAGGAACTCTTTACATATTAAGGACATTAACCTCTCAGATATATTACATTTTAAGAAACGGGAGTTTAAATTTATAAAAAGTAAAATGTGCCAATCTGTACTTTTACGGCTTCAGCGTTTTGTGCCACGTTAAGTCCTTCTGAATTCCGAGATTCCTGAGAGAGAGAAATGAGCTGAAGGGTGAGGAGAAGAGGAGCATTAGGTGGAGAGGATGGTGCATGAAGAAATGAGGCACGTGCAGAGGAGGGAGAGAGCACCAGAGTGGCCGGCAGCATTCACGGTGTGAAGAGGGACATAGGACAAGAAAAAAATGGGCGACGATGGGGGGGGGGGGGGAGAATAGGAAACCTGAAACCTGTGAATGGGTTTATTGATCAAGGTAGGGATGTGCCATGATTTATGCTCTGATGTACACACCTGCGATGGGGATCGAAGGTGGGAACCCACCATGGAAGAATGCCGGCTGAAGGGAGATCTCATTTAAGGCAGCAGAAAACGCTGTGGGCAACAGGCAGCAGAGACAAACAGCTCTGTAAGGCTGGTGGCTGTGGCCATGCAGATTCACACTGAATTCGGGCAGACAGTAAAGGAACTGTGAAGCCGGAAACCGGTGAGCCAAACCGATTTATTGGAGGCTTGCAAAGACAGGCAAGCCAAAAGAAGGAAGAAGAGGAAAAACAAAAGGAAAACCTTCTTTTCTCGTGAGTGGGGGCAAGGGATCAGGAAGCAAACCGCACCTTGCAATCTGATCTCATCGCCCCCAAGGGGAAGCACTTCTATCCGTAGGATAGCGCTGTCACGTGCTCACGCACTAATTACACAAAGTGCTTGCGGCCCGTAAACCAGAGAGCAAGCCTAACACAGCTGTTGTCCCCACAAGTTCACTCTTGGTCATGGTGACCTTGAGGCACCCTTGAAAAACCCACGTGGCAGTGTCAGGAAGAGTTGTCCATGGGAGGGTGACGCTGAGAAGGGAGCTGCTCAGATACCCACGGGAACGGGAGACATTACTTCATCTCTCTCAGCCACAGTCTGCCAAATAAAGGAGATCACTCAGAAGGAGATGCTAACGGCGAGCATCTCGCAGAGCCCGGCGCTTAGTAGGGGCTCCAAGCACAGCCTTCTCTCTTGGCCCCTCCTGCCCACATCAAATACAACCATGAACACAGCTGGTTCTTTTATATCAAAAATGTGCATGCATTAATCTGGACGACTTGCCCTAAAGCACCACAGACTGAGTGGTTTAAACCACAAAATTTTATTTTTCCACAGTGACAGAGGCGCAAACAGAAGACCGCTCTGGTTCTGGCTCACCGGAACTGCTCAGAGGGGAGTGACACAGGGCGGTTGGGAGAGCCATAGGGTGATTGGGACCCATTTAGGTCTTAGACCCAGTGGTTGGGAGCAGAGGCAGTGGTGGGGACACCCCCAGGACAAGATGAGTCCTGGCAAGTACAGACCAGGGCGGGGAGTTCCAGGCTGGGAGCAGCAGGCTTGAAATGCCAAGTTCTACGATTCCTCCTGTCCCTGTCCCTGTCACCTCCCCCAGTCTTTGTCGCTTCTTTCTGGCTGTCATTGTTTATGATTTGCCCTATCTCTTCTGTGCTATGGAAAAATAACCATGACCCGTGGCAGAGGGGAGCCAAAGATGACCCTGGAGCCGACTCAGACCTGTGACCCAGGCTAGGAAAGCAGTCTCGCCCGGGACGGAGCCCGGCCAGGACTGAGCCTTGCCACCAGGGCCCCTCAGAGACCTCTCACGCTCCAGGCTTGCCTTACACGGAAGAAGCTCTGGGTTCATTTCAAGCTCTTCCCTTCTGCTTGGCAGAAACTGAGCAGTCAGCTGTCGTCAGACAGGGCGAGAGAAATGAAGGAAAATTAAGAGAAAAGTAATCGCAGGGTACACATGAAGGAGGCACCTTTGACTGAAAGAACAGTACACCCCCCTGAGCTACTGCTTGGAGAGGCAACAGCATGTTCCTTAGACAGTGACATAAGATAAGCCACCCGCAGCCCTGGCCGGTTGGCTCAATGGGAGAGCGTCAGCCTGGCATGTGAATGTCCCGGATTCGATTCCCGGCCAGGGCACACAGGAGAAGCGCCCATCTGCTTCTCCACCCCTCCCCCTCTCCTTCCTCTCTGTCTCTCTCTTCCCCTCCCGCAGCCAAGGCTCCATTGGAGCAAAGATGGCCCGGGCACTGGGGATGGCTCCTTGGCCTCTGCCCCAGGCGCTAGAGTGGCTCTGGTCTCGGCAGAGCAACGCCCCCTACCCCGGAGGGGCAGAGCATTGCCCCCTGGTGGGCAGAGCGTCGCCCCTGGTGGGCGTGCCGGGTGGATCCCGGTCGGGCGCATGCAGGAGTCTGTCTGACTGTCTCTCCCCGTTTCCAGCTTCAGAAAAAAAAAATACAAAAAAAAAAAAAGATAAGCCACCCGCACATCTCACCGGTGACCCGCCTGAGCTAAGGGACATTGGATTGGGACCCTGACTCACCCTTGAGACTCCTGGGAATTCCTGGCACTTGAGCCAACATCCTTGCGAGGGGGGGGGGGCACCACCCTGCCTGTCAAGAGATGGCAGGATTCTGTCTCCTCTGGGCACCATGTCTTCCCTGGCTCTGCCTGGGGCTCCAGTGCAGCTGGGGTGGTCCTGGGACGGACACTGAATGAATGAGAACTCCAAGCGCATTGTGGAAGAGAGCTCCCTTGCTGAGTTTGAGAAATGCTCTGAAGTTGTAGACAAACATCTGCTCCCAGACTGATAGGCATCCTGGGCCCCAGGAAAAGATCTATCATTTTCAATGGATTCCTTAAGGCCTGTGATCTCCCAAATATTAAGAACATCCATAGACATTGTTCCTTTTGCTCATCAAGAAGGTCCCACCTCTTCCCATAGACACAGCTCTTTGTCTTTAAGACCAAGACCAAACATGGCTGTTCAACAGAAACCTTTCCAGACAACCCGTCTCCTTCTCCGAGTCTTCCCGGGACCTAGCAAGTAGTTCTGTGGCGTCTACCACTCTGTATTATAATTGGTTATTCCACAGATTAGCTCCCTCCTCAGAGGGACTCGCCCGCCACCCCCGGGACCCAGGACTCTGCCTCACACACACTCACTATGCACTCAGCAAACATTTCTGAGAGTGCATGAATGCAATCCGGTTTCAACAGAGCTGTCATTTGGATGAGCCGCCCGAGCCACCTGCCTTGTCCTCCTCCTAAAACAGCAGAATAGAGGCGGAGATGTGGCCCTTGGTCTGCAGCTTCCTAGAACGTGGGTTGAGCCTCCAAAACCCTGTCCTTGGGGGAGGCGCCCTCTCCGGAGGCCAGCGTGATGAACCCTAGATAGAAATCAAGGAAGTGGCATGTCACCTGTGCTCTTTAAAAGTCAAACTCCCACAGCCCACATTCAGTTACAAATCAGAATGAGATTGTTGAGGAGGTGGAGGAAGTGTCAAGTGGATGTACTGCACCAGTGTTAACTGAATCCCATCCTGGCAAAATCAGCTTCCCATCATCCTTCGTGTTTATGTGGACACGTCCAGGGGGCCACTGGTCCTCTTTATCACCACCAATAGCCGTGTCCAGCACCATGGCCGTTTCTTTGCTTTGCATTGTTGGCTGCAATTCTTCACCCCTCCCTTCTTCCATGGCCTCATCCAGGGTGGAATGGACTCTCTACCCTTTCACTTTGCTCTTGGCCAAAGTAAATTGCTTTGGTTCATATTGTATGGGCAGAAATGATGGCATGTCAGTTCTGAACTTGGACCTCAGAGACCTCACCTGTGTGTCTGCTTGTCTTGTCACTCTTTTCACTACAAGAGAAGACTATGCATGTCCCAGAGGACAGGAGAAGGAAGAACTGTTCCAAACAACAGATGCGTGGGCAGCAAATACTTGTGGTTTTTAACCATAAGTATTCATTGTTGCTTTGTTACTTGGCATTATTGTGGCAACAACTAACTGATACATTCCTTAGAATAAAAAAAAATACTTTTTGGTTGCTTTGTAACAAGTTACCAAGAACTTAGAGCCTCAAAACAATACAAGTTGCTTACTCACGATTTCTCCATTTCCACAGGTCAGGAGTCTGGGTACCAGCTGGCTGTGTCTTTTGTCAGAGTCTCACCAACCTGGAGCTGCTGCTACTTTGTCTCAGGCTCAATGTCTTCTTCTGAGCCCCGCTGGTTGTTGGGAAAATTCAGTTCATTGTCTGACTAGACAGTGGTGCAGCGGATAGAGCATCAGACTGGGACCTGGAGGACCCAGATTCAAAACCCCGAGGTCACCAGCTTGAATGTGGGCTCATCTGGTTTGATCAAAGCTCACCAGCTTGAGCCCAAGGTCACTGGCTTGAGCAAGGGGTCACTCAGTCTGTTGTAGCCCCCTGGTCAAGGCACATATGACAAAGCAATCAATTAGAAACTAAGGTGCTGCAATGAAGAATTTATGCTTCTCATCTCTCTCCTTTTCTGTCTGTCTGTCCCTCTCTCTGTGTCACAAAAAAAAAAAATCAGTTTGTTGTGTTTATGGGGTTTCTATCAAACCCTTGCCACACGCCCTTGTCCGCAGTTCCCATCACAAGCAACAACAGATAAGCAGGAGAATCTCTCTGCCTTTACCTGCTCCCTGATCAGGCCAGGCCCACGCAGGGTGGTCTCCCTTTTGACCCAACCCCCGGTCAACTCATTGGGAACCTTAACTACATCTGTGGAATCCTGTCACTTTGCCATATGACCTCGCCACCGGAGGTGCACACGTCACCGTCACAGGGCTCTGTCTCGATCAAGGGGAAGGGCTTCTGCTCGACGTGTGCAATCCTGGGGACAGCTTAGGATTCTTCCTACCGTGAGTCTCAGTATGCAGAGTAAAGCAGAGCCCTATTTTCACATTGCCGGGAGTTGCTTTTTGGAAATTTTTTGTTGGTGCCCAGAAGGTACTTCTATTTCTAAATGTAAATAATTTTTTAAAATATTTTTCCCCTTTCACCCCCGTCTATTGAGAATTTGACAGGGATTCCACAGCAAGACTTTCCAGACTGAAGGAAAGTTCAGACCGCCCACCCCCACCAAACCTGACTGTGACAGATCTCAGCTGGAGTTGGTGAGCTCTCTGCAGTAGAGTGCCATGGGTCGGGCCAGTACCAGCCCATTGGTGAGCCCACTGCCATCAGCCACATGGACAGCGAACAGTCACAGAACGTAACTGGTTTCAGAGTCAAGGAGACAAGTTTAAATCCTGGCTTTCCAACAGTGAAGGTACGGCCAATTGTGCTATGCACACATGGAGACACACGTTCTCATGCACACACACACACATGCACAAAGCACACACAAGCACACATGAGCACACAATCGATTTGTAACATTTCTATAATGAGTACTGATTACTCTCCCTCCAGTCTGAGTCTTGGCTCCACCTCTTATTGACTGTAGGAAAGTCACTTAACCTCTGGGCATGTCAGTTTCCTAACCTATAAAACAACAGTAGCAACAGTAACAATAATGGAAACACCAAGAACCGCAGCTCCCTAGAGCGGTGGGGATGAAATGGGATAACAGAGTGAGATTAACACAGCGCTTGGCTGTCCAGACACCTGGTGGATGGGGAAGTCAGATTTCTATCATTCTTCCCTCCCTCCTTTCTTTTGTGGGTCATGTTGTCACACTTGGGTAGAGACACCAGAAAGACGAAAGTAAGTTAGGCACAGTCCCACCTCAGAGATATAGAGTCTGGTGGGAGACAGAGGGAAAGAAATACTGCAACGCAGCACTTGAAATTTTCTTTTTCCCTAAAGAGAGAAAAAAAACTTAGAAGCTTAGAAAGATGCAAGGAAGGTAAGTGAACAAGGATGAAAATTTGTGTGTGAGTGTGCGTGTGGGTGTGGGGGTGGGGGTGTGTGTGTGAGTGGGTGTGGGTGTGTGTGAGTGTGCATGAGTGTGCATGTGCGTGCGTGTGTGAGTGGGTGTGTGTGTGAGTGTGTGTGTGAGATAGGGTGAATACAAAGAGAAACGGGAATGATGAGAGCTCATTTATTCTACGTTCGCATCTCAAGAAATGCCGGTCCTGTCCCTCACTCTCATTTTAAATGAAATACGAGCGACAGGGAACGTGCCATTGCCCTTAGGAGCACAAGACAGAGGTCATCTTGAAACCAGGAGGTCAGGGAGAGGGGCATCCTTTGGAAAGTGACTCATCAGCCTCCGCAGCCCCTCAGACCAGCTGTTTCTGGAAGCTCTTTGTTTTTAACCACAGTACATAAACTCGAAATTTTAATGCAGGTTCAATTCAGATGCAAATGGCTCTGTCCAAGTGGTAAATGTGAAAGAAAGACCAGGGTGACAGCAGGGACATTTATCCCTTCCTGCGCCGGTTCTGGGTTCTGCGTGCCCGAATGGCAATGCTGTAAGTTTGGGGAGTGAGCTATCACCCCCGGGATGAGTAATGAGGGGCCGTCCTCCATACGTTTCCCTGTGAGCTGGATGGCAAACCCAATTAGTTATCTCTGAGGACAACCCGTAAATATTATCGGGACATAAAATATTGTGGGCATTTGGAAAGAAAATACAGTCATCTAAATATTGATGCTTTTCAACTGAGACTTGGAATTGGAATTTGAGAGCAGGGAACAGCCGGAGACATAACTCGCTCAGACTCCTGACTTCAGAGGTGAGCAGAGGAGGGTCCAGCCAGCTCAGTTTTCGTTTTTGTTAGTTCATCCATCCATTCGTACACGAGATAAACAAGCTCCACAGCCACCTCTTTGCCGGGCCCTGTGTCGATGGGGAAGGGCTGAGGGTGCCAAGGTCAATGACATGCAGAGTTGTGACTGAGGACGCTAAGAAACAGGCAAGGAAGCGGGCTGTTCTCATAAAGACAGGTAAACCCAGGGCTCTGGGCAGGGCCAGACCTGGACCTCCAATCTCGTCAGAAGTATCAAGGAGGGCTTCCTGGAAGAGGTTACATCTGAAATGAGTCTTGAAGGCTGAAATTATTTGTTTCTGTATCCCTTGCATCTAGCACAGGCCAGACACAAGATTGGCGTGCTCAACATATGAATTGATATGGAAGTGTCTATTGAGAATACGTAAGTTACTGCTACATTGGCAAGGGTCCTAAACTCAGACATCTCCAGGGGCTTAGCTGGTATTTTTAATGCATAAAGAGACCAGACAAGAAGCATAGGGAGGGAGGGGGGGAGACAATGGTGACCTGCAGAGCACGTGTCCCGTGTGAGCAGGGTCAAAAGTTTCCATGCACAGATGTGCATCCAGAATGGTCCAGGCTCTCGATTTACTAAATAGAAATTTAAAATCTACAATTGCCTTATGAGATCTTCCCATTTGTATATGCCAGCAACTGATTCAAATTTTTAAGCACCGTATGAGGGCTCAACCATCTGCATCCGTGGTCCTCTCTGGCTCCGGGGCTGCCAGTCGGGGATGTGGGTTTACTAAGTCCGAGGAGGAACCTTGACAGAAGTTTTGCTACATCACTCCCTTCGGTCTCCCCCCAAAGCTCGTTGTCGAGATGGGCCATTGCGGGGCACAGCGGCTAATAGGCACATCCCTCATCTTCAACATCACCCTCGTGAAGGAAAGGAACGGATGGCTTCTCCGCGTAAGCCAGACGGCAGAGGACGTTGCCTGTGTGAGGCCAGGCAGACAGGAGCAAGGACGAGGAGGAGCAGGTGAGCATGGTGGGATCTGAGGTCAGAAAGAGACAGAGATCAGGCCGTGCAGCTTGAACGCCAGGACAGGGAACATGATCTGTATTCTTAAATGAATGGCCCAAGAACTCAGGCACGATTCTCAGCTCCTTCTGTGATTTTGGTTCTCCAGCCATGGAATGGGGCAGTCGGAGCACCCGCTTCATCAGGCCATTGTGAGAACCCCGTGAGTCGATACACTGAGGACAGGGCCCCGGGACATATGAGTGCTCGGTACTGCAGGACCACTGTCAACGATTACGTCAGCACGGACCTACCTCTGCCCCAGAGCACGCCCGAGACGGACCGGATGCAGAAAGTAGCCGGGCAAGTGACAGTATTATAAATTGTGGAGAATGTGACCTTGTTGGGGCGCTGGGGGTCTTTGCCAGGGTCTCTCCCTTCTCTCTGTGCTCTCAGTGAACAGCTGATGAGAAAGAGATGCTCTGCCTTTGGTGGCTCTCTTGCTGAGATGACAACCTAGGGCCTGTGGAGAGGGGAGCTGCCATCCCTCTGTTCCAGTCACACGGGGACATTTCAACATGTAATTCGGGGATTTGAACTCATGGATCACAGGCGTCTGTGGGTCCCCACGGCTCAGATTCAAATAAAGAAAATATCTAGACTTTTGAACAGGGATAAGTAGTCATGACCGTAGCAGGTACCCCTCTCCAGGACCCTGACAAACCACACTGATCACCAAAAGGGAGCCGATGAAACTGCGCTGCCCAGAAGAAGAGACTGAGGTTCCTAGAGGTCGATGAGTTGCCTGAGGCCACACAGCAGCTGGGTGGTGGAGAAAACTCACGCAGCTCTGGCTCTGCCTGGCTCTTTCACTGCGGCCCAGAGGACCAGGGTCCCAGCGCCACCCTTACCTGGTGTGGTCTGCAGAAGGCTTAGTGTGGAAGGCTTGGATTTCATGTAGGAGGAGGGTGGGAAGAACTGATCAGGGGGAGACCACCAGGGGGCACATCACTGCAGTGAAAACCCACCTGCACCTCCCACCAGGGCAGCTTTCACCACCAGCCCCTCCCCTGCCCCCGAATAAATAAATAAACCCCAGAAAAAGAAAAGGGGGGGGAAAAGTTTCTGACTTTCCATAACCTTTCCTTAGAGTTCAGATTATTTCTTTAATGCATTTGTCTGCTTTAAAATTGTCTCCTTAGCCTCTCAAGGGAAACCAATATAATACACCATCACATTTCTCACCGGAGAAAAAAAGAACACTTACCCTTAATAGGTGGCAATTTTGCCAGATGTTATTGACATAGTAAGTGCGAAATTTCCGTGATAGTCAATGCAGAGTGCAGCAGATTAAAGAACAATGAGCCACAGAGCAAAATGGAGTTTCCGGAGCCGCCGTGTCAAAGTCAGGGAAGGTGCAAAAAATGACATCTTCGCCGCACTAGTAAGAGCAAGTTTACTAATCACTCTACCTGGCACAAATTTCATAATAAATTCCCCAAGACAAGAGAAAGTTTTACAAGTGGTGTTTTCCCCCTCCCTGCTTGTCAGCATTTCTTTTTGAGATAGAGAGACAGAGACAGAGAGAGACAGAGAGAACAGAGAGCTGGCCTGGGTCATTGATTCCTTCCCTTTTGATAGGCCAACTTCCAAAAGCCGGCTGAGACCCAGTGACCCATCACCTGGACACCCTCTGGAAGATAGCAAAGCTCTGTCCAGCCCTAGAGAATCAATAGGCCAAGGCTGGTGATGGAGGCAGGACAGGCACCGAATCCCAGGACGCTCCTCGAGGCAGGAATCCTGACCACGCCCACCCCAGCCCCCCAGCCCCACCCCAGGATCAGGTCGGAGGTGAGGAATCCAAACTGAGCAATGGACAACGGCACACAGCCCCGAGTCTGCAAGGCAGGGCCTCCGTCCCTCGGAGCATACCCTCTTCTCCTTCTGTCTAGGACATCAGTGGATTCTAAGTTGTTTTTCATGCAGTGAACATCTTTGCCCAACTGAAACCTTAACGAGGATCCGAAATGGAAAACAGAGGGACACAGAGTTCTCCTGCATGGGAGTGGGGGCGGCAGAGTTACCTCCGGCTCCCACGGCTCCCTTTCTGTCTCTTTGTTCTGTGGGACCTCGTCCATGACCCATGTTGGAGCTTGTGCCTATGCGCGAATGTGCACACACACGGGAGGGGAAAGAGCGCATGGAAGTTAACCGGTTTCCAAAGACGTTCATGATTCTCCCCGAGTTCAGAAATCACATCCTCACTAACTCCACGGACTTGACTCTGCTGGGGAAGTTCCACTCGCTCCTCCAACAAATGGCGTCCAATTCACTGAGATCCTGGTGATGGAAGCCGTGATTCCCAGGTGCACAGTCAACACCAGCTTCTTTTTCTAATTAAACTTTTTTTTTTATTTTGAGATCACTGTCGAGTCACACGCAGCTATAAAAATATGGCCAAGACACCCTCGCTTTCTCCCCAATATCTTACATAACCATAGGGTCAAACCACAACCAGGCGACGGGTACAGACTGCCGATGGTATACGCCTGTGTGCCCAGTTTTACTCCCTTGTGCGTGTACATGTGCAGTCACGATTTATTATTATTATTATTATTATTATTATTATTATTTTAATGAGATGCTTCTCAAAGGAATGAATACCTATGTAGAGCAACTTTCACTCCATGGGGGACCAGATAGAAGGTGGTGTGACCCATCCCGTTCTGAGCGCGGAAGGTCTGAAATGCACCCCGACCCCGGGTGAACTGACCGCAGCAGGTGCGAAGCCAGGATGTGTCCGTGGGGGCGGCTTCAAGGCCCAGCCCGGGCGTGGCAGTGGCTCGGGGCAGCAGAGCAGGCAGCGTTGGCCTGGAGACCCCACCTGACCCTCGGAGACTGAAATCCCCCCAACTTTCTAGATGAGAGTCACTGCCCTGAGTGTGGCTGAGGGCAAACGGGGAGGGGGTGCCCGTGGAGACAGCAGAGACCCAGTGCCCTGCACCTGTCAATCCAGGGGCAGTCAACCTTTTTATACTTACCGCCCTCTTTTGTATCTCTGTTAGTAGTAACATTTTCTAACCTCCCACCTGTTCCACAGTTATGGTGATTTATAGAGTAGGGAAGTAACTTTACTTTATAAAATTTATAAAGCAGAGTTACAGCAAGTTAAAGCATATAATAATAATTACCAAGTACTTTATGTCGGACTTTTGCTAAGTTTGGCAGAATAAATCTTTATAAACCAACTTACTCTAGTTAAAGCTATCTTTTTATTTATACTTTGGTCGCTCCGCTACCGCCCACCATGAAAGCTGGAGCGCCCACTAGGGGGCGGTAGGGACCAGGCTGACCACCACTGTGTTAATCCCTCGGCTCTAGACGTGGTTGGGCTGTGATTCTGGAGACTTCGCTCTCTCTCACGGCAAGAACAGAAATGCGAACGGTACGGGCACTGCTGTCTTCTCAGGGACAGCCTACGGCTGCCCTCCCTGGGCCTCATTCCCCCAGCTGGCCACTGTCCTCTCCCTCCCCGAAGCCATCCTCAGCCCTGCCAACACATAGCCCAGTGACAGAATCTCTCAGCTCTGGCCGGGACATTAGGTTATCGGGCTAACCCCTTTATCTCACAGGCGGGGAAACTGAGGCCGCAGGCCAATGGGAACCCTGCACCCCCCCGGGCAGCGAGCTGAATGAAGTAGAGGTAGACACGACATCTAAAACACAGCACAGTGACCTCCCAGTGTGGAGCTGGTCGCGTGCTGGGCTTGTCACCTCTGGGAGTCACCGTTTTGCCATCTGTACCAGAAGAAAGCAATCTGCATTTTACAAAGCCAGGGAGGCTCGGTGGCCGTGAGGCCCCCAGGAGCGTTGTGGCTCGGAGCGGCCATAGACAACCTGTGGACAATCTGTGCCTGGCTGCGTTCCAGTCCAACCTGATGCACGGGAGCAGGAGGCCGGCAGGGCCCAGCTCGGGAGCCAGAGCTGGGCCGTCCTCATCTACATGAAGTCCCCTCACACTGCTCCTCTGCAACACAGAGATGGGGCAGGTGGAATTGTCTAGAATGCCTGACTCATAATCGGTGCCCTAGACACGCTGGGTGCTGTGCTATTCTATGTAACATCTGGTATTTAAATACATGTAATATAGGTCTGATCCTAGAGGGAAGTGTGTCTGAGTGATGCTCAGAGGCAGCCAGGGTATCTTCCTAGAAGCTTCTGGCAGAGACCTGTGTGCGGGAAACAGGGATTCACATTTATAGTAGGTCTTGTACTTATGGTTCTAAGGGGCTCTTGACCTGGCAAAGGAAAACTCACATCAAGTTACTGCATGTGAAAAATAAAAAAAGTTGCCTGACCAGGTGGTGGCGCAGTGGATAGAGCGTCGGACTGGGATGCGGAGGACCCAGGTTCGAGAACCCGAGGTCGCCAGCTTGAGCACAGGCTCATCTGGTTTGAGCAAAGCTCACCAGCTTGAACCCAAGGTCGCTAGCTTGAGCAAGGGGTTGCTCGGTCTGCTGAAGGCCCACGGACAAGGCACATATGAGAAAGCAATCAATGAACAACTAAGGTGTCGCTTCTCATCTCTCTCCATTCCTGTCTGTCTGTCCCTGTCTATCCCTCTCTCTGACTCTCTGTCTCTGTAAAAAAAAAAGTTACTGCGTGTGACTGAGTAATAAATGCCGCATCTGGAGACCTAAAGACAGCTCCAACGTTCCAGGAGAAAGCTCAGCTACACCTGAGGCTGCTCCTCACAGCCCACAAGTCAACTCAGGCCGCAGCCCACGTCAGCCGGGTCTCGATGGGGCACAGAGTGCTCCCTAAAGGTGTGGCTGCTCGGCTCAGACCCTCGACACAGGTCAGAAGTGTTCAGACACAGCACGTGGCAAAGAGCAGAGGAAGTGTCATGTGCAAAGGGCCTGAGACATGACATCAGCACGTTTGAGATACAGGAAAGGACAAAGGAGCCGGGAACATAATGTACAGCTACCCCTCACTCCAAGAGACAGATTTATAGAAGGCAAGGAAGGCTTCATGGAAGAAGTGACCTTGGTGTTGAAGAGTGAATAAGAATTTGTCAGGAGGTAAAGAAGAGGAAAATTATTTCAGAAGAGAGCAGAGGCTTTAAAAACATAGACACCCCCAGAAGAATGTGGAGTCATATACAATTTCAAGTACAGGAAAAAGTTTAAGTGCCAAAAAAGGTATGTTTGCAGACAAACCCCCAGAAAGGAGCGCACCTCATCTTCCTCCGCCCCGGTCTCCCCCCCACCACCCCGCCCCGGTCTCCTCCACCCCGGTCTCCCTCCACCCCGGTCTCCCTCCACCCTGGTCTCCCTCCACCCCGGTCTTCCTCCACAGAACGCGAGGGAACAACCACAGAGTGGACCAGCGGGCCAGAGAGAAAACCATCTACCTTCCATGGGGGGACAAGCATTGGAACTTTGTGATTATCCATTGTCTTTAGTTTCTTCAGAGCAAAAGCTGGGTGTCATTCATGTCTGTAGACCTGTGCCTTTGTGCCTGGTCATATCATAATGGGGACATAGTAACTGTTGAGTGAATAAATATATACATGGACAAATTAATTCAATGACTCTACTATGGAATTTCACTGTGTATGTCCAGATGTAAAAAGAACTTCCTCTGGTTTAATAAACATAAACTATAAACATGCCAACTGTCCCTTGGAAAAAAAATCTCCTGCATTGTTCCTCTGAGTTTGCAACATGATGTCAGGAGGGAAGCAAACCACCCACCCTGATTAGGGCCCCGTTCCTGGAAGCTTCTAACTCTGATCACACCGGCGGTGGCTTCATTTGCGGAGAGCGTGTCTTCCCGCGGGAGACCCCTCCTCCACTCTCCCCTGTCGGGTGCAGTCATTGTGCGCATCTCCTTCTCCGTTTCCTCTCCGTAACTGGGCTCACCTCTACTGAACTGTTTTCACCTCCATTCAAGTCCCCAACTCTGCAGAGACATTTGGGACTTAGCTTCTACCCAGAGATTGGGATCCAAGTTCAAGAAGGGATGGTGTAGCCCCAGCGCCAATCTTGGAGATTAAAAAAATAAATTTTAAAAAGCAGAACTGTTTGGAAACCTTTTAGGACCATCAGATGTGAAATGTGTCTCTCACTGAAACCTGGGCTTTTCTCTGGAACTTCCAACACCCTGTCCACCTCCCTGACTAGCCAGGAGCCAATGGCCCAGCTGCGCTCATGAAGGAAATAGACCAAGAATTGTCAGTGCAAGGGGCCGACTGCCCTTTCTCGCGCGGAACCCTGCCCGATCTCCCTCAGAGCTGCCTAGCATTGCACATGAAAAACCAGCCTCTGGAAATGGTATTCTTCTCGTGGCTTCCAGGTTCCATCAGGGTGACCTACGGCAATTCCATAGGTTTTGTCATCAGAACACTTTCTGTTGTCTATCCCAATTGGCCAAAAGTCATCTCCTTTGCCTTGAGGTCTACACCTTGCCCTCAAGTCAGTGAGTCCAGGAGGTGTATATGGAAGGACCACGCTGTCTCGGGCATTGTTATAAGTACAGGCACCAACGGTGACAGGCGGGCATGGTCCCCACCCTCATCGCTTGCAGTCCACAGGGAGCCAGATACAGAAGCTAAGCACCCTGTGTGTACTGAGTGCGGCTTCATTGAGTTACCATTCCTCCATCTGTGTGCCAATAAACACTTGCTGGTGACCCCCTATAGTCTGGAAACTCCAGCTTGTGTGTTAACAGAAAATCCCATTTGGCATAGATAAGCCACGTTTGGTGGAATGCCATCTAACGGGGGACCGGCCATGGGGCTGGGGTCGGGCTCGAGCCTACCTGAGTGAGGACTAGCTCTGTTCTCATCCAGCCTCGGGTGAGTCTCCCAGGTCCTTAGGTAGCGGTTTCCTCACCAGAAAAATACAAGGGTGTTTCCTCACCAGGAAAATGCAGGGGTACCTCATCCCCTGTGGGTCTTGTGAGGGTCACAAGAGCTAAGACCCAAGATGACCCTGGGTGTCCTACATAGCTGATAAAGAGAGAAGAGCCTGGCATTGCGGCTCGGTAACTCTAAGTAGACCTGGAGTCAGGGTGACCCGCTTGTCCTGATTTGGCTGCAACTTCTCTGGTTTTAGCACTTGTAAGTCCCGAATGTCAGGACCTGGGCAAGCCAGGGTACGGTTGGTCCCCCTGCAGGCATCTCTTGAGCTCATCGAATCCGTGTTGGAGAATCTCCGTCTCTCCTGCAGACACGTGGCTCACTGGCCTTCAGACGGGCTGTGTTGGGAAAGCCTGGGGGGAGGGCAGGGGGGTTTGCTGGAATGGGGGTTCCGGTGCAGAGCCCTTTAGGGGGGCGGGCGGCCCAGGGCCACGCTGTTCCTGTCTCGCCTTCTCATTTGGAATCTCTTCTTTAAGAAAAGCCTGGCTGTCCTTCCAGGGGGCCTTGTCGGCAGTAGCTGTTCTCATGTTGAACCCTGGGCATGTACCCCAGTTTCTTGCCTCATTTATGAAGGAGTGGGGGGGGGTTGTCTTGTGAGAAAGGAAGAGGAAGGAAGACAGAGGAATGGTGGGGATGGACTCCCACCTCCTCTCCGCCCTCACCCTTGAGCTCGCTTTTTGGTTTGTTTGGATGCATTTTTTTGAATAGATCATAAATCTGGGCTGGTTTCAAACCCCAGTGTGGAGAGGGGGAGGGAGGAAAGAGAAAGAATTATCGTCACGAACAAGTCCACGGACACACCCTCAGCTTCTGGGCTCCCTCCCTCTGGGGACCCTTCCCCCTCCCGCGGCGTTAGCCGTCTCTGACTTCTGTTCTCCGTGCTCTCCTCTGCCCCTTCTGTCCCGGCAGTGCGGGGGCGCCTGCGGGCACCGGTCCCTGGAGCGTCACCGTCTTGTACTGATGCTCTGAACATAGTACATTGTCCCTTCCTTGATGTCTCCCAACTGCCCACTAGACGTGGCGCCACTGTTTCCGGGGGGGGGGGCTGAGGGGACTATGCAGAGACAGTGTGACAGGTAAAAGGGGGGGGTGAAGAGGGAGCAAACACAGCATGAAGTATTCCTTTCAGCGTGAACGAGCTGGGGAAGCTGTCACCCCTCCCACACGGACTGCTCTGCAGCCTTCAGACTGTGCGTGGGGAGAGTTTGCAACAACTTGGATCGGAAGCTCGAGATACAATGTTTACATGAGGGAAATCGGATGCAAAATACACGTGGCGTGGTTTCACGTGCAGGCCTGGCGTGACGCTTAGCAGGTGGTAAAAGTTACGGAAGTGTTTATTGTCACTGTTCTCACTCTCAGTGCTGGGCTTATCGTGGCCACAGTGCAATGGAGTCCCTTGTATCTGGGAAGTGCGTCTCGAGAATCCAGGGAATTAAGCCTCCATGTTGATGTGTACATTACATTCTAATTTAATGATGTCTTTGAAATAAGAACATGTTTCTAAAGTTGCATGATCAAAAAAGGAGGGAATTAGCCAGCTCCCCTGTGGGCTCCCACCTGCTAAACTCATCCCAGGTCAACCCATAGGTGTTAAGCCCATGGCCAGAGCAAAACATTCTATGCTCCCAGAATATCCATTAGAGCTCCTCTCCAAAACTGTGAGTGTCTCGTCCTGGACACCTACCAATAATGATAATGATAATGACACTTGTAATAATGATAGCTAGAAACACACACTGCTTGTTACATATTTGGAGACTCCTGTCTATAAATTGGTACTTGTATTCTCTCGAACAGGTCCTTTATGACTGGTTCAGCATGTTTCCAGACTGCGTTGAAACGTTTTCTAAAAGGTCCAAATCAAGCCCCCAGCCTTCCTCTCGACCTCACTGGGCCGCCCTCTCTTCGACCCCGGCTCGCTGTTACTGGGGTGCAGGCTGCTCTCTGCTTCCCTTGACCAGCCTCAGTCCACCATCGCTGGAATCACCCCTTTCCTTGTCCACGTCCTTCCCTACACCGTGAGCAAGACTAAGGGAAGGGGCGGGATCTTACTCTTCTCTCTGCCCTCCACCTGGCACAGCACATCCCGGACAGACAGCTGGACCACGCTCGGGTGGGTTAGTGAGCGAAGAAATTGGTTGCCAAGAATCAAGAAAATTCTCGAGCCGGAAGAAAATGAAACGAGCTGCCAGTGGGTTTAAGAAGACATATGGTTGGAGGCCGAGACGAGAGGTCCCCAGCCAGGAGGCGGGCAGCGAGGAGGTGCCACGTATTTGAAGATGGGTCGTGCGGGTTTTCACCTAGTAATTCTGGGAAGCTAGCAGGACTCTCCGCTCTGCGAGTGCAGTGTGAGCTCCTGAAGCTCAGATCTTTAAAAGAGCCAGGCATTAATCACACGCAAAAATAAGTTCTATCCAAAACTATGACAAAGGTATTTGGAAACTCAAGATGTCAGGGAACAACAACCACAAAAAAAATCATGCCTGAAATCCACCAAGAATCCAAGATTCCAGGGGTTGTCCAGATGGGCAGTGACCTCATCGAGCACCATGTATCTCATATACACACTTCGGGCAGCGTAACTGTGTCCCCGGGGAGGGGTGTAAGGCTCTCTGTTTCATGGAGTCAAAACCCCACTGCTATGCTAATTGTAATATTTGTGCAGATCTTCATGCTTCCCAAATTGCCCCTTTGTAACCCTTAACGCAAATGGCATTTTAAAAATCAATTCTTTCCTCTGTTAATTTAAAGACTCCAACATATGTCAAGACAATACCGGCAATTTCAGCCAATCAGCAGTTGGCAAGAGCCAAGAGTTATGCTCTGTTTATATCGCATTGAGATGCAACAATATCAGAAAGAAAGAAGAGAGAGAGAGAGAGAAAGGCAAATCCATGGAATACTGATGAATCATTTTGTCATCAAAAAACACGTGGTGATGTGGGGTCAGGCCACAGTTGCAAGTTTAGACTGGTACGTCCCCATTGGCACACCCAGGGCACACCGTGGTGCGGGAGAGTCGCTGTCCAGCTTCTCTTAGTCACCTCTCCATATTGTCACTTGTTCACTGACTTCTTACAAAACCTTACTGAGCACACACACCCTGAGCATCGGAATCTGTGCTGGGCGCTTGAGATTCTCAAGGGAACAACGAGGCTGGCCATCAGCAGATACGAAGTCTAGCGCGGTACTGAGACAGTTTCTAGTTAGGAAACCGTCATGCTTGCAATGCAATGGCTTGGCCAACCCGTTCACTACCCTGCTGGGAGCCTGGTGGGCACTTCTGGTACTTACTCTACTAGTTCAAGATTAGATAGGCACGCAAGGGAGAAGACCTACAATTACCATGGCCTAAATAGAGCTTCTTTTCTCGCTCACATATGGGGCAGTGGTCAACAGCCCAGGGCTGGCGTGGTGTTCCATGGAGACAGGAACTCCATTTCCAAGATGGCTACCGTGTCCTAGGAGGGAAGAGGGATGGGGTGTTTCCTGGAAGTTTCATAAGCCACTTTGCCTATGTCTTATCGGTCAGAGCCTTTCCACATGATTGCCCATAGCTGTGTGGGATTATAGGAAATGTGGTCGTTACTTAAGGACCTTCATGCTAGCCAGAATTCTGCAACTATGGAAAGCAGGCATGGGAATTTATGCAGTGACAACCTGCCACATTCTCTTTCACTGTCATCATGGAAGTATGGACCGAGTTTCCCCCATTCTGAGCCCTCCATTGCTAATCCATAAAATCACAGGTCAAATTAGGTGGTTTTAAGAAACTCCCCCCAGCTCCCAATAAATATGAAAGGAAAGAATGCCTGAATGAAAAAAAAAGGGGAACATCTTTTTTGACATTGTGAAGTAGTATATGAAACAAGCACCGCTTTACAGCTTATTACAAACACAGCCCACCCATCCACGCCTGTGCATATTAGTTCCGTATATTTGAATAGAAATGTCCCTGACCCCACACTCTTGGCAGCATTTTGACTGAAAGTTTCCTGGCTCGTTCATTTCCATAACTGACTTATCACCCTATGTGACAGAGGCACTTTGCCTCTGTTTCTTCCTCGAATTTTAAAATTATTCCCATCAAAAGCTGGCATTGCCTTTTTTTCCAGTGAGGCCCAGCCGAACCAGAGAAGAACATAATCAGCAGGTTTCAGAGAAAATTAAAGTCAGATCACTGCCGACCGCACCCCACTCAGCGGCAATGAGATATGCCTTATCAATGCCTCTGTTTTTAATGTTCAGACATCTCACGTGAAGCCAGCTCCTGCAAGGAAAGGATTTACTGATTAGTTCCTGATTTGGTTGAGAGTTATCAATGGCAATGACTTCTGCGATCTTAGCTAAATTTTTATTTTTAATTTTTTTTAAAAAGAGCTTATAGATAATTTGTTGCAAAATGCTTGACAAAGGTATGAGTCCCCTCCCATCAGAATCATAGTTACACTTAATCAGTGATGACTTCATCGGGAGTTTTTATTTATAGCTCACGCAAATGTTAAAAAAAAAAAGTGCGGCCATTAATTATTAGTAGGTTCTTTTTTTTTTTTTAAGCCCAAGTGCGAGTTGAATAAACGTACTTTGAGACACTTAAAGCTGAGGCATTCTTTATAAAATGACTAGCTAAAGAGTCCCTTGGGCTGCCTTTTAACGGCTTTCAAAGCGCTAATAGCACTTTTTCCACCAAAGACACACCCCTTGAATCCTCAGAGAGATACAATAGCATAATTGTTCTTTTAGGTTTCAAGGCCCTGACATATCTGTCACAAGGAAGAATAGTGAATAATAATACCAGAACTATCTTATGCAAATTCCACTTAGAGGTTTCAAGATTTCCCTGAGATGGATCTTACCCCCTTGTTGACACTGGTATTGTCACATTAGCTTTACATAAGAAAGTGGTGAGAGTTTTCCTTTTGTTAAATAATTCTCATTAAAAAAAATAAAATAAAATAAAAACCCTTTAGATAAAGTTAAAAAACAAATACAGAAACAATGAGATGGAAACATCAATTTGGAGAAGGATCCGAAGGAAAAACAGGAGGTACTGGAATGGTGTTTGCCCCCCGCCCCCCCAGGCTGGTTAACCTCCCTGGCCCGATGGAATCCTGCTTTCGCAGGAGCCCAGGGCCTAACATAGAAGATAGCCAAGTCGCAATGTATGCAAATGCACACTGTACACCGCCCAGCACAGAGGCCGAGAGGGCGGAGGTATTTCCAGAGGCCTGAGCCCTGAATTCACAGACTCTGCAAGCAGAAGGTGTGTACAGCCATGACATCTTTAGAGCAGATTCCTAAATATGGTGACTCCAAAAGCAACCTGGTCATCTGAGAAGTACACTAGAGCATAAGATCAATACTTGTTTAAAGAAGTTCATCAACCCTTCCGGCAACTCAGAAAATCCCTGTTAGGCTAACCAAACTGTACATCACAAATAAGGTTTATTTCTTCTGAAACATGACCAAAAAAATAAATGTCCTCTGGGTAGACTAGAATCCAAATTACTGGTGTTAGCTACTTACACATTTATGGAAGGAGATCATCCCAACCCATCCATCTATTTATCCACCCATCCACCCATCTGACCATTTATCCATTCAGCCATTTATCCATGCATGCATTCACTCATTCCTTTATTCCTTCTGCCTTTACTAGCCATCCTCCATGTGCTAGATCCAAAACCCTGCTCTGTGAATTCAGGCACACCCTTACCATCTAGGTAGACATGACCCTTACCATCAAGGACTTAAAATCCAGTGAGAAAGGCAGATGGGTCAATAAATAGAGGAGAGGTAATAGAAGAAATTGAATACTAAACATGTCTTTGCATATAACAGGTGTTTAATTTCCTTCCAGTGAGTGGAGGCCAGCCTTCCCAAGCTTCTGTTCTGCTCTGGGAGTCACAGCATGATGGACTCTATGCGAGGACCCAGGCGGCAGGGCAGGGGCATTTAGTGGGGAGCCCCACCCTGGTAGCTGCCCCTTCTGCATGGTCAAGGGCCTCACACACACGCTAATGTCTGTTGGCTCGAGCTTAGTCTTGGCTACTTAAAAAAAAAAAGGGAACCTCTTTCTTAGGGTTCTCAGCCCAGATCTGTTGCTCACTGCCTGTGAGCCTTGGGCAAGCCAGGCGCTTTGTCCAGGCCTCAGTTTCCCCATCAGTAAAGCTGCTTGCACCGCAGAGCTCCTTTGATCAGCAAAGCCACCGTGGCTGGGAGAGGGCTTTGCTTAGCCTCTGCCACGTCTGCTCGGGCTGCCGCACAGAAATATTGTAGGACAGGGGCGTAAACGAGAGGTATTGATTTTTGCACAGTTCAGAAGGCTGGAAGTCCAAGATCAGGGTGTCGGCCGGGTCAGGTTCTGGTGAGGGCTGTCTTCCCGGCTTGAGGGCGGATGCCATCCTGTTGTGTCCCACGTGGCAGACTGAGAGAGAGGGAGAGCAAGCTGTCTGCTTCTCCTCCTGTATAGGACAAATCCCATCGTGAGGACCCCACCGTTATGACTCTATCTAACCCTCATCACCTCCCAAAAGCCCCATCCCCAAACAGCATCACACCGAGGGTTGGGGATACGACATGTGACTGGAAGGGGCAGGCCCAGCTCGGTTCCTAGCCGGCTGCCTAATGTTGGCGTTCTGGGTGCAGACAGAGCAGCTGTCTGCATCCGGGAGGCTGGCGGATGCGGAGACAGGCCGGGGTGCTGTGGAGCTGTCCGTGCGCAAGGGGCAAAAGCACATCCGACCCCATCAGCGAGCACACAATAATTACAACACACTAACCATTATTGTATGCCAGATGCTGCACGTACGATTGCACTGGATCCTTCCAAAAGATCCAGAATGTTTTTTTCGTTTTACAGACGAGAAAACTGAGACTCAGGAGGGTGACTTGCCCAGATCACACAGCTAGGAAGCGCCTGGGCAGGGACTGAAGCTGAGTGGTACCCCTACGAAAGCATAAGTCCAAAACCCCCCACCCGGGGACAGCACTCTCTACAGTAAAGAAAGGTCATCCTCACAGGCGTGTGCTGTTTGAAAATACGTTCTGAAGTTCTTGGACACCACTCCCACTGGGGGACGCGGGGGTCTGTGCGCATTCACGGCCTTAGAGTGTTTGGAATAAGGGTCTTTGTAAACATAACTGAGGCAAGATTCTTGAGGCAAGAACATCTCATATTAGGATGGGCCCTAGATCCAAAGATGGGCATCCTTATGAGACAGAAAAGAAGATCTGTCGTCCCCAAGGGAGGCTAGGTGAAGATGACTGGAGTTCTACAACCCCATGCCAAGGAGTCCGTGGGGCCAGGAGAAGCTAGGAGAAGCCGGAGGGGTCTTCCTGCAGAGAGAGCTGGCCCTGCCAATACCCAGATGTTCTGAGTTGAGCAGGCCTTCGTGACACAGCTGTAGCCAGTAGTGGACCCCAGACATGACCATGTGTGACTTCCAGCACCCGGTCAAAAAAGAAACAAGTGTCTTGCATTTTGTTCTCTAGACCATTCATGCTCGGAGCCTAGAGCAGCCATGTAAGACATGTGACTTCCCCAGGCCGCCATGCTGTGAGGAAGCCCAAGCCACCTGTGTCCACATTCACACCAACAGCCCCAGGCACCAGACACAAGAGTGAAGATGCTTCCAGAACATTCCAGCCCTTGAATCACCACTGATGTTTGAGTCTTCCTGGTGGAGGCCCTAGAGATCATGGGCCTATTTATAATTTCATCAGACCCCTTGGGAAAAGAAAGTGATAAAATGGTGGTTATAAACCACTACGTTGAAGGGTGAGTCCTATGGAGCAGGAGTCACTGGAACAGTGGGAGCTGCGGCCAGCTGAGGTGGGGGTCCACCCAGGACTGAAGAGGCAGAGGGTCGTCTGTCTGGGTCATCAGAGACCTCCCCCTCCCCCCCTCATGGGAAGGTCACTGCTTCCCACTCTCCTCGGTTGAACCTCCAGGTCAAGATGTAGGAATGCAGTCAGTCTCCACAAAGGCGAGGCAAAGTGCCCTGGAAGGTAGCTGAGTTCAGTGCAGAGAATGACAATTTGGGTTTTGGAGACACCTGCAGATCTGGGTTCGAATCCCACCTCCCCGTGTCTACCTCTCACTGACTGTGGCCTTGGGGATGCAAGTCAGTCTCGTACCCGTGCAGTGGGGTAATTAATTACTGCTACGACACGATCCAATGCAGGTCCCGAGCCTGGGCTGACACACAGCAGGCTCTCCTCAACAGTGCTTACCCCATTCTCTACCTTTCTCACGGGGCCCGTCACACGCATCCTCTCAGCCTCTGGTGCGGGCTTCCTACAACAGCGGATGCCAAGATTCCCTTTCACGCTCACCTGCATGGGAGGAGGCCACTCCTGTGCCAGGAAGAGGATAGACCAACTGGCAGCCTCCTGCATGAATTTAACACCTCCCCTGGGGGGCTGGGAGGCTTAATGTTTATAAAGTACTTCCAGATCCTGAAAGCAAAGACTTGATACAAATGCGAGATAATCATGATAATTAACCCACTGTTACTGAATATCCGTAAGCCTTATTGTTCCCTCATCCCAAGGTGAGCAAACTCTTGGCGGACTCTCTAGCACACTGAAGAGATAATTTGCTAAATCATATACCACTGCCCTGAAAGTCTTACACACCTATAGCTAGGGACAGGGTCCTGCTCAAAAAAAAAAAAAAAAAAAAGCTAATATCTAAGGTCCAAAGTGAATTTCTCTATCTTTCTATCTTTTCTTTTTGAACTTTTTGGAGAGAGAGAGAGAGAGAGGGACAGACAGGGACAGACAGGCTGGATGGGAGAGAGATGAGAAGCATCAATTCTTTATTCCCACATCATAGTTGTTCATTGATCTCTTTCCCATATGTTCCTTGACTGGGGGGCTCCAGCAGAGCATGTGACCCCTTACTCCAGGCAATGACCTTGGGCTCAAGCCAGCATCCTTGGGGTCATGTCTATAATCCCACGGTCAAGCCAGTGACCCCACACTCAAGCTGGTGAGCCCACACTCAAGCCAGCAATCTTGGGGTTTCAAACCTGGGTCCTCAGCATCCCAGTCCAACACTCTATCCACTGCGCCACTGCCCGGTCAGGCTTTCTATCATTTCTAACATCTGGAGACTTAGTCAACATTTAGCCTAATGCCTACATGTTGTAAATGAGAACGCTGAGTTTCTGAGAAGTCACATGACTCAACACAGGCCACCTGTGTGCAAACTGCAACTGTGCACCCCCTCTACTGGGGCATGGTCTGACCAAAGGCTGGGTGGGTGGCTGCCCTGCTCACCTGGCCAGGGACACTGCTCTTACTTTTCATTCAAGAATATTGCTGTATTTCAAAATATAGGTTTATTGTTATTCAGGTATTATCGGTCAACAGATCAGGAGACAATGTCATTGAAAGATGGCTAGTTCTGCCTGACCCTGTGGTGGTACAGTGGATGGAACGTCGACCTGGAACTATGAGGTCACTGGTTCAAAGCCCTGGACTTGCCCGGTCAAAGCACATGCAAGAAGCAGCTACTTCCCCTTGATGCTTCCTGCTTCTCCCCCCCCCCCCTTCTCTCTCTAAAATCAATCAATCAATTTTTTTTAAAAAGACAGCTGGTTCTACCACAAAACCCAAGAGGGGGGGTCGCCCACTCTGAAGGGTCCACCGGGTCAGCTCTGAGGCCAGAAGGCTGTGGGCGTGGAGAACGGGAGCTGGAGCCTTTACTGTGGTTTCCACAGAAGGGACTAGAGAGGCCCGGGCAGCAGGATGACTGAAACTTCACTATTTTGAATAATTCTACAGGTTCTAGGGCAGACGGGCTGGCCTTCCTTGTCTGGCACCTGTGCCTGGGGTCCTTAGGACGGAGACAGTGTCCTGGAGTATGGGAGCCAGTGAGGGAGCCCAGTGAGGGAAGTGGTTCGCTGTGGGTTCTGATTGGTTGGTTTGCATATGAAAGGCATGCTCTGTGATCCAGATGTCTGCTACCCTGGAAATTAGCTAGCCCTGGGAGGGGTGGTCACTGAGGAGGCAGCCAGTGCCCAGGAGACCAGAGCATCAAAAATGAAAAAGGAAAAGACATGCTTAATCCATGCTGGAAAAGACCTTAGAGACTACGGTGTCAAGCATGCCCATTTCACAGATGAAAAGTCAGAGGTCAGATAAGTGAATATAACTAGAGCTTTAGCACCAACAGGTGGTAACCAAGGAGATCCTCTAGGAACAATACGGACTAGGACTCATGCTTAAACCCCTTTCTCACATTCCCATTCTTTAGAAAATAATGTCCAAGTAACCTAATTTCACAACCACGGCCCTCGATGCCCTGACCTCACCGGAGGCTTCTCCACCCATCACCAATCTCCAACTCTGCTCCAAGGTTCAGGGGAGCGATGGATGCTGTTCTGTCGTGGCAAGTGTCCTGCCTTTGCTTCCGCTGTTCTCTCTACCTGCCTACAATTCCTCCCAACACTTTCCTACCAGGAGATCCTCTCTGCAGCTCTGAAGACTCATGCAGAGCTGACTCGTTCTCAAGAGCTTTGACCAAAGCCTAGGACTGGGCTCAGTTCCCTGACCTTGGGCCCCCAGGCACCCCACACGCCTTCCCCTCTCACACAGCCTTGCCATGGCATTGGTGTTTCTGTTTGTGGGTCACTGTCCTCCATTGGACGGTAAGTTACTTGAAAGCGGGGACCACGTGTCACTCTTAGGTTGACTGTCGGCATGCAACACTCAGGTCTTAAACCACAAACCGAGCTCGGCTCATGGACTCCGAGTTCAGTGCTCCTTTCTGCACACACACACCCTGTAAAGTTTTCCCTCAACTTCCCCAAGAGCAGAACAAACTACCCATCGAGCAATGCTTTCGACAAGCTGTAGAGTCTGAGCCTCATACAATGTATAGCTGTGATCACTTTTGCTGGATTATTACTTTATATTTTCTTCCTTTGTCAGAGTCAGCTGGATTTTCTGAGGGAGAGGAAACGTGCTTTTCCGAGTCGCCGGCTCTGAATGGGGCTCCCTCGCCTCCTTTATGCCTGCGTGTGTACAGCCAGGCCTTGTTTGCCTGCGTGCCTTTCTTCTCCTGCTGATTTAGAATCTGCAAATAGATATCTTCTTCCAAAACATACCTCTCCACAAAGCCAACCCACTGAATCAAGCTCATTATCCGAAGACACCTTTATGGCCAAAGGTGATGCTTTCCTGAGCTGTATTAATCTCTTTGTCTCAACAGCACAGGCTTAATTGGTTTAGATCAGAGTTGTACTGTTTTGAGTAAAAGGGTGTGATTAATGTGAGCTAAAGATGGTTGGACGGGCGCAGACTAATTCATCAGCATACACAAACCTATTATCATCAGAACCGTGAGAGCTTGGGGAGACCTGCCCCAGCGAGCAAGTATTTTTCCCAAGAAAAACACAGAACCTGAGAAGGCTGCGGAAGACCCTCAGTGCAAGCCAGGCGCCAAAAACCTCGTCCCTGGCCTCTGAACTGTCCCCTGTCACCTTCGGCAGTCCCAGGGGAGACGTGGACACCGTTCACAGTGGAGAATGACGGCTCTCAGCAGAGGGGAGAATTGGGCAGGGAAGGTCAGTGCGGAGGAGGCCAAAGGCAAGTCGAGTAAGACGTGCCGCTGTGGCCGGAATAGTCCTGCGGCCCCGGGAGCAGAGAGGGTCCAGGAGTCGCCGAGGCCCCTGGTCGTGGACACGGAGCCCCGTCCAGCACACAGGCTGTTTCTTCCGTTCTCGACCTATTTCCTCTTCCAAACTGTGACCAGATGCACGTTCAATCAGGATGAATGGAGCTCCTTCGTGGTGCAGTGATTCTGAGCTGCGCACAGTAATAGCTTCATAACACATCCTTCCACCTTTCCCGGAGGTTAAAAATGATATCCTGAAAGCTTGAGCCTCTTCGTCTACAGTCTGAGCGGTTCCGAGTGGGAGCGATCAGTCCACTGCGTTAAGCAAGGACTGGTTTAAAGAGCCAGCGGTGAGAGTCTGGGGCCGGCTCGGAACCAGCAGCGTGTTGAATGTAAACACCCACTCCTCGGTAGAACTCGCCGGGCGGCCCCCACTCACCGCCGCCACGGGGCTTGTCCCTTCTATTTGGGTTGGATTCTTTGCACATTACTTATTTCCTGGAAAATCTTCAGAGAGGCCTGGATAGCGTCGTTATAAAAATTATTGTAATGTATTTTCCGTGCATATTAAATTAGCTCCCCAGACTGATAAAAGGTTGAAAAGCTATTATTCTTTATTCTGCCGTTTACTACAACCCTAAAGTAATAGCCCTCTATTAAAGTTTATTGATTGCTCCCACTGTTAACTAGCAAGCCGGTGTATAAAAATAAAGCCGAAACCTGCCATTTCTCCCTCGTTTTTCTCCACAGCATGCGTCCCTTGAGTGGGATTTCAAAGGACCCGTGTCGGTTGTGCTGTGAGGGATCACTGGGGTTTGGGGAGGTTTTGGTTCAATTGTTTAGTTTTGTTTGTTACCTGTTTTTGTATGGTGCAGACATTAGAGTTTTAAGAGAGATTTAGTATAATTTTTTTTTTCTCTCTCTCTCTTCTTTTTCAAAGAAAAACACAAGAGGTCTGGTCTGAAAGAGCGTCCCGGGTTAGTATGCCCATGGGTGGCACGATTCATCCATTCGTTTCTGTAATAATTCCTGGCCACCTACTACGTGCGGGACCAGTGCTGGGCACAAGGAGCTTCACTGGCAGCGCCCCGAGCGACGGCCGCTCTTGTGACGCTTACTTTCCAGCGCCTGGGAGATGGGTGACAAGTACATACAGAAATAAAGATTTCTCTGTTCGATGGCGATCAATGGTTATTTTGTAATAACCAAAACCGGCAATGGCATTGAGAACACGATGGTTAATTTTATGTGTCCATTTGGCTGGGTCACAGGGTGCCCAGCTGTGTGGTTAAACACCACTGCTGGAGCTGTCTGTGAAGCGTGTCTGGACAAGAGGAGCGTAAAGGGGTCAGACTGGACAAAGCAGATGGCTCTCCCATTGTGGGTGGGTCCCCTCCAATCCATCGAGATTTGTGCTGAACAGAAAGGTGGAGGAAGGGAGAGTTTGTCCACTCTGCCTGACTGCTCTCAGGCTGGGACGTCGGGCTGCTCCTGCCCCCAGACCGGGTCAGACGGTCAGCGGTCCTGCTTCTCAGGCCTTTGGACTTGGACTGGACCCATCCCATCAGCTGGCCCGGCTCTCCGGCTGGCAGGCCGCAGGGACCCTCTGCCTCCTTAATCTAAAGAGCTAACTTCTTATAATATACGTGCACACGCCTCCTGTGGCTCTTGCTCTCCGGCGAGCCCTGGCCAATACAGAGCGCGACGAGTATTTCTTAGATCAAGAGGTCAAAAAAAACCACTCTGATGAATGACATGTCAAACCTCAAGGTGACGGAGTTTGCAGGATATTCAAACAGAAAGAACCCAGCAGGGGCTCTGAGCTTAGCCAACGGGACACCTTCTCTTGATCAGAGACAACAGTCACACAAATATTTTCAGAGCATCTCCTAAAGCAGTGTTTTTCAGCCAGCGCGCCGCGGCACACCAGTGTGCCGTGAGACATGGTCAGGTGTGCCGTGGGGAAATTAAACATGGGTCCCCAAACTACGGCCTGCGTGCCGGATACAGCCTGCGGAGGCTATTTATCCGGCCTGCCACCAGCCGCCTCCATCCGAACATAAACATTCCCCTCACAATCCCTCCAGCTATCAGCGACAGGAAGAGTGGAGGCACAGGGAACGCTCACTGACCAATCACCTTCTAGGATTTATCCTGACCACTAGCGATGAACCAATAGTAGGCTGCCTCTCATCCACACCCAGAAAGGTCCCCGTGTGCGGGCTGCCACACACTTGTCATTGTGTGGCCGCGGCAAGTAGTTGAAGCTGCTCCTTCTTCCCATGGTCCCGATTTCTAATCCTGGTCAGGACTGGAGGTTAATGTTGCCACCACTAGATGAAGCCTCAGCCTCAGCTGGTTATGTCTGTCCTGATGGTGTATATAGATATTTGACTTTTTTCTTTTTAAAAGAGGCCCCCGCAGAGGGTGATATACAATGCATCATAATGCATCACAATGTTATCTATATTGTATATGGCCTCTGGAAGGGTCATCTTCTTAAAGAGCTCAAGTCTCTATATATACCATCAAAACAGACAGAACCAAGGCCCCTGCACCCAGCTGACCATGGGATTTGAACCCACAACCGCAGGGAGAATTCTAGTATTTATCAGAATCCTTACCTAGAAAGCAAACTTCTCAATCTGACAGTAGAGATGCTCTGAGGACTTATGATGTTACACAAGTACCCAACATTTTCTAAAATTGATTTTTTCCAGTCTCTATATAGAGAGAGTATTTGCCAAATTGATTTGAACCCACAATCTTGATGAAAGCTCCAGTATCTATTAGCGGGACTGTATATACGAAGGGATACAAAGGACTGTATATATGAGGGGTTACATGGGACTATATATGAGGGGATGTTATGTGGGACTGTATATGAGGGGATGTAACGTGGGACTGTATTTATAAGGGGATGTTACGTGGGACTGTATATATGAGGGATGTTACGTGGGACTGTATATATGAGGAATGTTACATGGGACTGTATATATGAGGGATGTTACATGGGACTGTATATATGAGGGGGTTATCCTTTTTTATTTAACTTTTTTTTTTAATAAATATAATTTATTTAAAGGACCTCTGCCAGGCATATTTCATTCTTGTGACAGTTTGGGATCTCAGCAAGACAAGCAAGCAACAGTGATGGAGAAGTTTTTGAGAAGGGAAAATGCAAATGCCGAACAGGGCCCTGGACAAAATTCTGACCCAGATGAAGGCCCTAGTATGAGTGGTCGACAAAAGAAAAAAGACAAGATGGTGAGCTCAAGGCAATACAGCGAAAGCTATCTTTCATTTGGATTTACTTTCACCGGGGATGAGACAGCACCGACTCCGCTGTGCTTGGTGTGTGGTGAGAAGCTTAAGCACCATGGTGCCAAGCAAGCTTAAACGCCATCTCCAAACGAAACACCTTCCATTCAAAACAAGTCGCTGGACTATTTTGTATGCTTACGTACAAACAATGAGAAATGGGCAACTTTTTTGAGAAAAACCACAAAGGTAAACAAGAGAGCCCTCAAAGCTAGCTACCTTGTTGCTGAACTTGTAGCTAAATCAAAAAAGTCCCACACTGTGGCAGAAACATTAATACTGCCAGCTTGTAATGCCATTGTAAATGAGATGCTTGGCCCTACCACGGGCAAAGAGATAGCTAAAGTGCCTCTCTCAGATAACACAATTGCCAGACATATTGATGACATGTCTGTGGACATTGAAACTGTTGTTTTGGAAAAGGTGCACATCAGTAAGAAATTTGCCTTTCAACTTGATGCGTCGAAGGATATTAGTGGACATTGTCAGTTCTTGGCCAACGTGCGTTTTGTGGATGGAGAAGCCATTAGAGAAAACTTCCTATTTTGCAAGGCACTGCCAGAAAATCAACAGGAGAGGAAATATTTTGGGTCATGTCAGAATATCTTGATAAAAGCGGGCTTACATGGGAAAACTGCACAGGTATCTGCACTGATGGTCAGGCGCATCAAAGACTTCATAAATAGGGTCGAAGAAAGAAACCCAGATGTTATTGTTACACATGGTTTTTGCACCGTGAGGCCCTTGTTGCAAAGGCCTTACCAGCAGATCCAGCTCCTGTGTTGGATGATGTTGTGAGCATAGTGAACTTTGTGAAGATGAGACCTTTGAGATGTCGCTTATTTGCGTCTTTGTGTAAAGAAATGGGAGCAGAGCATAAAATCTTATTGCTCCACACGGAGGTCCGGTGGCTGTCGCGCGGCAAAGTGCTGGCCCGTGTGTATGAGTTGTGAGAGGAACTTAAAGTATTTCTGACAAAGGAGAGGTCCAATTACTCAAAGCTGCTTGCAAGTGATGAGTGGTGTGCAAAGCAGGCATACCCGGCTGATATATTTCATTATCTGAATGAACTGAACACACGCATGCAAGGCCGAAATGAAAACCTGCTTACAAGCACTGATAAAATGAACGGATTTTGTTTAAAGGTGCAGCTCTGGCAACAACATGTGCAGCGCGGCAACCTTGAGATGTTCCCGCTCACCGAGAAACAGCATGATGGCAACACTGCTGCAATGTGCGAGGTGATTGGCAGACATGTGAAAACTCTTGAGAAGACGTAGTCATTTTATTTCACTTCAGCCTTCACAGAATGCCTTGACTGGGTTAGGGACCCATACAGCTCAGGTTCGTTGCTGGAAAGGACATGACTTTAAAGGAGCAAGAGGAATTCATTGAACTGAAACAAGATCATGGTATAAAGCTAAAGTTTGCTGATCTTCCTTTGGACAGTTTTTGCTTATCTGTTGCCAAGGAGTTCCCCATTCTGGCCAACAAAACTATTTTGACATTGCTCCCGTTTTCAACCACATATCTATGTGAGCTAAGCTTCTCAAGCTTGACTGTGATAAAAACTAAAAACAGAGAGAGACTGAGAACTGTTGAGGAAGAGCTTCGTGTGTGTCTTTCTACCACTCCTGCCAGGATATCCCTTTTGTGTCCATCGAAACAGGCCCAGGTTTCACACTAAGTGAGTATAAATACATTTAGAAACTATACTATTAACTCTATGTATAATATGTACTGTGTTAGAGTGTCATTTTGTGTCATTTTGGTAGGTGGTGTGCCCCAGGATTTTGTAAATGTAAAAAATGTGCCGCGGCTCAAAAAAGGTTGAAAATCACTGTCCTAAAGAACACAGTATTCTACCAGGCCCCTGGAACGAACTGATCAATTCAACAAGAAAATGCAGCCTCTGCTTCTTCGGGAGCCCCCAGTTGGCTAACGGGGATCACCATGGAAAACAAAGAGCACCAGCAGCCTGACAGGCTTAGCAGGTCGAACAGGAAGACACCACGTCTACAGACAGCGGCTTTCGGGAACCACGTGGTGAGTGCTGGGCGGGGCCGCTCAAGGAGTGTTACAGTAACATAACGTTATAGTAATTACATATAGACGTATAGAAAAATATAGCAGATATATAGAAATAAGTTAGGATATAATAGTAAAAGCCATGAAGGCAAGTGAATGAGGCTACACGCTCTGGGTGGGAACTAATCTAGGGTGTAGAGATATGATAGGCAAGACTATGTATGCCCTCTGCGCAGGGCCCAGTCAGTGTGTGTGTGAAATCATACACAGATAGAAAGAGCTCCCTGCGAGGAACTCCCTAAAAGCGGCTGATGTGATAATCGCATAGATTAACACCTGTTAGAAGGCATAGGCCAGAAAGGGTACTTAAACCGAGGGGGCCCCAGCTGCAGTCCGTCGCTCAGACTCCAATGTGAAATGTGGACTGTCTCCATGCCGCTCTGACCAAGGACAGCCAGGAGGAGCACACCAATGGGGCCCCTTAAGCTGTACCCAGGCACGCCAAAGGATCTGCGAGTAATAAACTGCCTGTGTGATTCTGGCAATTAACTTGTGTGTCGGTTGTGTCTTTCCTCCGGTGGCAGTTGGTCTCGGTACCAATAAGTAGAATCCTCACAGCCACCTCAGGAGTAGTCTGGAAGAGGCTGCCAGCCTGCTGATAAGCAGCAGGAGTGTCCCACTGCACGGGGAAGTCGAATCGGAGACTCCCGATCAACGTAGAGCTCGGGTTCTACTGGGACACGGAGCTTTGCAGGAAACCCGAAAGGGAACTTGTCTGTGTGCCGAGGGTGACCTCTGGGCTAGATCTCAAAAGAGGAATCAAAATTAGGCAAATGCCACACGAAGGGACCTTCCCCATCGGTGTGACTCTCGGCATGGTGGGTGAATTCCGCAAGGCCAGGGAGGAAGCGAGGGTGGAAGAAGCAGCCTCAGGGGCAGGGCTGAATTGACAGAGGGAAGTCAGGTGTTATCCGGTGGGTGATGTGATCTGAAAGGTTCAAGCCATGATGCTGATTGTCAGGTATTTCCGTTAGAGAGACAGGCCTGGCGGCCGAGTAGAAAACAGCTGGGGAGAGCTTTATTTTTTATCTCTTTTAAAAATTCTATTTAAAAAATTAAATTTAACAGGGTGACATTGATCAATAAGTGTACGTGGGTTTGAGGTGAACGTTTCTATAGCTTCTGAACCGTTGACTCTGTTGTGTGCCGATCACCCAGAGCAGCGGCCGGCAAACCGCAGCTCACGAGCCTCATGCGGCTCTTTGGCCCCTTGAGTGTGGCTCTTCCACAAAATACCAGGTGTGGGCGCTACCTCGATAGGGAATATACCTGCCTATATAGTTTAAGTTTTAAAAAAACTTGGCTCTCAAAAGAAATTTCAATTGTTGTACTCCGCTGACTAACGAGTTTGCCGACCACTGATCCAGAGAGCTTTGGAGACAGGGCCGGTACAGCTCCCATGGCTCGTGTACTCGGCTGTAAGGTGTGAGGAGGGGGTGAGATGATCCCTAGGTTGGCAACCGATAATCTGGGCACACTAAGAGATCAGTAAATGACTTAACAGCACACGCTCTCTCTCTCTCTGACATAGGTTTTGGATATTTTGAACCATTTTTGCTTTTAGTCAATGAGTAGCTATGAGCCCCCCACACTGACTGTGGGAAAGAGAATGTCCTTATTTTTAAACAAAAGGATGCCCCCTCCTCGTCTTGCTCCAGCTAGATGCGCATGCGGGCGTGTGTGTCGTCGCTTCTACGATTGATGTTTATTTTCCTCTTCTGTATTTTTCACATTCGTTCCTAGCTGCCCCTGTCCTATCAAGAATAATAATCCGACCTTGGACCATTTGGGCCTCAGGAATGCAGAGGCGTGCTGACCCGGGGAAAGTCCCCTTCATTTTTGTCCTCAAGTGAAATTCTGAAAGGGAACAGCAGGTTCCAGACAACATTACCTGGGGAGAGACACAAGGCAGAGGCCCCAGGACCCTGGCTGAAGACCCCCTGTGGGAGAGGAGCTGAGCTTGCCTCGAAGGGAGGACTTCGGCACCTTCCCCGGTGCCCGCAGGGAAGGCCACCAGGGTTGGTCCCACGTCTCCACATAACCTGATGTGTGACCTGCAGTTCTTTACCTTCACTGTAAGGGGAAGACCAGGTGAGGCCTCTCTCTGCCTCGGGTGTCCTGTAACTCAGGACTAGGAAGCTAGGAGTGACTGTGGCAGAGACAGCAAGCTGACGACCAAAATGTGAGCCCCTTCTTCCCCAGTGGAGAGTAGGCACTGCCCAGCCCAGGACTACATTTCCCAGGCTGCTTTGCATCAGGATGGGTCCAATGTGACCAGTTGCTACCAAACAGACATTAGATGATGATTAAGAAGCCAATGCTTTTTCCATCATTTCTTTTCATCCCCGAGCTGGGCAGAAGAGAGCAGAGCCACCAGATGGAAGGACCCTGGGTCCCTGAAGTCACCAAGTGGAGGAGGGTCACCACCAAATACAAATACCCACACCAGTCTGTTATACGAGAGCTACATAAGTTGTTTCTTTTCTTTCTTTTTTATTTTTTTGAGGTCTTATTTCTACTAGATATAAACCTCTATTTTGCTAGTCCCTGAGAGGCTGGGGTTTGCTAGGGCAGTTAGTATTCTCCAAACGATGCAAAAGCCCGAAGAGGAGACTGACGTTGGGATGTGGGCGCTGGAAGCCGTGCCCCGGGGACCCCACCCCACCTTCCGGCCTTCGCAGTTCTGCCCGTGGCAGGAGGGCGTTCTCCATGGGTGAAGGGGAAGTCCACACTAACCGTGGCCTCCAAACCAGAGTGTCATCCAGACCTTGTAGAAAGAGCCAGGTGGAACAGCTCAACCATGTGGGCCGAGTTTCAAGCACTGCTCACGGTTATTGCTCCGGGCCAGTAGGTCTGCCGGACCCCGAGCAGAAGGGAGTGGTTAGTGACCCAAATGGACATTTCTGTTTGCTGTTTGCTGAAGAGCTTTCAGATGTCCCATCAAGGGACACAAAGCTCAAAACTATCTAGTCAAATTTGTTATTCCTCCCCTTATCTTTCCTGGGGCACAAAACAAGCTTGTATAGCTTTCTGGAGCTTTAACTGGGAAGGCAACAAAACCAAGAAGTGAGTTTGTCATCATTGAGAGGATTCAAGCACAGAGTGGGCAGCCGGCTGGCAGGGTCGTTGGGAAGAAGATGAAAACTCACCTGAAGCATTGGACTAAGTCGGTGATTCCCGACCACGGTTCCTGTGCTGTGGCGGCCGGTGTTCTTCGGGCTGGGGATGCCCCTGCCAGGAGGGGTCTCAGATCGGCCAAGAGCAGGTGTTCTGTGAGGTCTTCTAACTCAGAGGAGTATCGCTCTCATACATGGTGATAGCACCCTAATCCTGAGCACTGCTCACTGGACGAGTCTGGGTGCAGAGACAGCGCAGAACACGGCTGTGCACCGGCTTCACTAGCAATCAAATAAAAAGACAGTAAGATTCAGATGGAAAGGGGGTAGATAAACTTTCTCTGAGTAATACTGAAAAGGATAAGCAACCATGACTTGCTTCACCAGGTACTGAAATATATCATAAAAGCAGTATCCACAGAAACGATGTGGTCAGAATAAAAGAGAGGGTCAGCCAGCCAACGGACCAATCAGGAAGCCCAGCCAATGTGTGAGGGCACCGAGGGTCAGTCCCGCCTAGCATTCCTGAGACCAAGATGGTGCCTTTCAGACAGTAGCAATGAATAAATATTTACTGAGTGAATCAAAGTGCGAAATAAAGAAGACAATGCTTATTTGATTTAAAAAAAAAAAGTTTAGAATAATTACTTGGTGATGTAAAAGGAAATCAACTTAGATTCAGATTGTATTTTCAAAACTAGAATGGATTCTGGTGAAAAGATTAAAATGTAAAAGAAGTGTAAATGTTAAAAAGAAACTACTTATCAGCATCGCGGAGGGTTGCAGTCATTTGAGCCAGACAGGCAGACGGGAATGGAGAGAGACGAGAGAGAGACGAGAAGCATCACTTACAGTTGCATCACCATAGTTGTTCATTGATTGCTTCTCAAATGTGCCTTGACTGGGGCAGGGGGAGGGGGCTCAAGATGAGCCAGCGACCCCTTGCTCAAGGCAGCAACCTTGAACTGAAGCCAGTGACCTTGGGCTTCAAGCCAACAACCACGGTATCATTCTGATGATCTCATGTTCAAGCTGCCGACCCTGCACTCAAGCCGGTGAGCCTGTGCTCAAGTCAGACACCACAGGGTTTTGAACCTGGGCTTCAGCATCTCACGTCGACACTATCCACTGCACCACCACTGGTCAGAAGGTGATGAAAATTTCAATAATAAAATATCAACCTCAATAGAAAGTATACAATTTGATTATAATTATGTGAAATACTAAAAAACTATATGGAAATAAAAAGTTTTGTTGAAAGGGCCACGTGGGGTTATTTCAAATGGAGTTGTTTTTTTTTTTTTTCTAAAATGGTTTTTAGTGCTGCTATGGTATTTATTAAAATGAAAAAGAAAGAAAGAAAGAAAGAAAGAAAGAAAGAAAGAAAGAAAGAAAGAAAGAAAGAAAGGATCAGATACCCTCATGGATCCATGAAAAGTAGGAAAAACAAGACCATTCTTGTTTTTGCCATTGCCAAGGAGCATCAAGGCCAGGTGCCAGTCAGATCCAGGAGGCCCGGTGCCCGTCCACCAAGGATGCTGACGGCAGGGAGGCAACCTGTGTACACATGTGTGTGTGACCCGTGTGCAGTCCTGTGCCATGACCAGCCGTGGTACGGTAGTGCTCCATTGTTGAGCTGAGCTGATTACTGTGCGTGTATACGAGTGCACAGGAAATGAATTTGACACTGACTTCATGACTTACTAGCTGGCAATGTTGGGCAAGTAATCTAAACTTTCTGCACCTCAGTTTCCCCATCTACTACTGCCTCTTTCATACACTTCGTAGAAATGTGACCTATCTATACAATCTGGTTAATGTTAGCTACCTGCCTTAATCCTCATAATTTTTAAATAACCTTTATGGCGGTAGATAATTTCATCATGGTAATTGACACCCATTCTTATAGAGGACAAGCACACACACACACACACACACACACAGTCTTTGGACTATACTTACCTGAGTTTGAATCTCAGCTCAGCCATTTAATAGCTGTGTGACTGTGGATAAGAAACCAGATCTCTCTGTTTCAACTTCTTCTATAAACTGAGGACCATAATGGTCCCCTAACTCAGAATAAGGGCTGGGAAGATCTGAGATAATGCTCAGTTATTACTTGCCTTCCACCGACTATAGATTTGTCTCTATTTGCCTGTTGGTCAGAGAAGTTGTGGCATTAGCCACACCTCAACAGAAAACAAGAGAGGACTAAAAAAGAAGAAGAAGAAGGAGGAGACTGGGAGGTAGGTCATGATGTTTCCGTCAGGATTTGCGCCCCACCATGGAGGTGCTCATCGCATCACTGCTGTGGGGCGCGGCTGCCCAGGCCCCGCCCACTGGGCATGCCCTGTCTGCACTGTTTGCCTGCCCGGTGCTGATGGGGCTCATATCCGAACCCAAACGCGAGTGCTGTAGTAATGCAGCCTCAGGAGCTCCATGCCGAGAAAGGAGGTAGTCAGATCCAGGCAATGAGAGGAACAGAGGAGAAGCCCCCTGGGCCCACCTGGGGGAAAGCAGGGCTGCCTGGGGTCAGGGACACATCCCTGAACCAGGGAGCTCAGAGCTGACAATGACCCCAGCCGCCCGACCAGGCTCTGCTGGATGGAGAATGGTTTCGTGCACCCTCAGAGTTCAGCTCAGGATTCGTTTATTAAATGAGTAAATGATTCAAGAGGCTGAGAACCAGAGAGGGGAAGCCGGAGGTTCAAGGACACACAGCTAGCTAGTCAGAGACCAAGGAAGCAAAGACCCCAGGTGGCCTTCCGCCAGTGCTGTGACACTCTCCCCTTTAGGGGGACAGAGTCCAGCCTGCACCACGCGTACAGAGAGGCTAGTGCCCCCCCTCCCCCGCCAAGCCAGCTCTCCTGGGAGGCAGGAGTCGCAGGCTCTTTGGTCCTGAAGGCAGAGCTAGTGGTGCCTGAGTCAGGCTGGCAAGAGCTCAGGTGGCGGGGAGGGGGGCACTCTCCTCCTAGTTTTCTGCTTTCTGGACCTCTGTCCCATTTCCACTGCGGATCGTCTGCACTGTTTGCGTTTTGGTGAAAACAGTAAGCTGTGGCTGGCGTGGAGTCAGGGCCTCCGGAGGGTCAGGGCTTCCCGGCTTCTCCCGCCAGGTCCGTAGAGCAACCCCGACTGAACCGGTGGCGAGCCCCCGTGGCCCCTTGGACAGGTGCGGAAGCGGACACCTCCAGAGGCAAAGCCCCTCCCCAGACCCGCCAGGGAGCAAGTCCCAGTGCAGACCTGGAACCCGAGTCCTCTCACTCCGGACCTGGGGGACTTCGGCTTCGTTCTGGCCTGCGAGAGCGACCCAAAGCGGAGGCGACTGGAGCAAACAGTGAACCCTGAGGTCCCAGGTGGGAGCCACACTGAGACCGCTCGTGTGGGCTAGGGTTGCGCAGAGAGACATCCCCCTGGAAGCTGGACTGTGAGACGGGGTGCACGCCGCCAGCCAGCCCAGCCGCGTGGAGCCCCGGGCCCGGGGCCAGCATCCGGGCCTTCGGAACTTTGCTCCTGTGGTCCTTCCTTTCTCCACAATACTTTTAAATAGATTTTGTGTCCGTATTGGTATTTTGTTGTATTATTAATTATACTAGTCATTATTTATTTTCTTCTTTTGATTTTAAAATAAATTAAAATCTTCGGTAGGCCCCTACCTGTGCCCTGGGCACTGTGCCCGTCTGCCTGATTGGAGGAATGCACCTGCCACGTCCCTGAGGGGTGCAGGTGACATGAGGGTACCCAAAGGCTCAGGCCGTGGCCTCTGCACCTCGGGGCGCTCAGGCCAGAGCAGAGGGAAGAGGACGCGCTGAGCAGCAACCACAACAATAAGTAAGAGGGAGTGTGCTCCCCTATCACACAGGGAAACTCAACTGGAGGGCCTTCCCAGGAGTGAGAAGCATTCAGGAAGGCTTCCTGGAGGAGGCAGCACTGCAGCCCTGAGGGTGGGGAGGCTCCGCACTCACACCTCTCCCCAGGAGCAGCCTGGAGGACAGAGTCCCTCCTGCACAGACAGAGACGCACCCCCCACGCAGACACAGTGCCATTGCTCTCCTTTCCTCCCCTCCCTTCTTTTAGACTTAAAAAAAAAAAACATAAAAAGAGAAGGCAAGGGAAGAGGGTTGGAGGGAGGGAGGGAGGGAGGGAGGGAGGGAGGGAGGGAGGGTGGGAGGGAGGGAGGGAGGGAGACGAGGAGGAAAGGGAAACCCCCCACACTGGCACGGTTATCATTCATGTTGCTGTCAACATCCCTGCAAAGACAGGGAGCAGGAAATCACTGCTGGGGGGCTGGGAGGGGCGCGGCAGGCCGGCAATTACCGTGGCCTAGTTTTTCCTCTGGGAAGGGGGAAAAAGTCCAGCACCCAATCTCGGTTTTTTTTCTTAATAGGTGAAGTTGAACTTAAAGCACTGTAATTTTAATCAAATCTTCCCCATCTGCGTGTAGTGTCTCTGAGAAGTTGAAGATTTAAGTGTATGTTGTAGGGTTGTGGAATTGTCCCAGCGGGGGAGGGAGAGGGCAGCCTGGTGGTAATTATGCGACACTTAAAGGTATTTTGGTTGCCAAGGAAGGCTTTTTTCCCCCCCTTTTAATCTCTTCTTCCCCTCATTGAGGCTTGGATGATGTCATGAATAGGATGAGGGGGGGACTGCAACAGCCACCAGGGTGAGCAAGGGCGGGGGCGGTGGAGTTCCAAGTCTCAGTTTGGGTGAAGGTGGCAGGAATTTGGGAAGTGGGAACGGGGTCCTCTGCAGGGCAGGGCAGGGTCTGAGGTGGAGAGGGGCGTGTCAACTAGCACAGTGCACATGCACCCCCACCCCACAGGGACACCCGCACACACGCATTTCAGATACGCTCCACGCCCCGCTCACCCTGCACATGGGTGCAAGGTGCACGCACTCACCTCATGTGCAAATGCATGTCAGACCAGGCTCGCACCTGCAGCACAGCAGAGTACGCAAGAAGAGACACCCCCAGCACACACGTGTATGCCCACACGGGCCTGCACACGGGCCCAGCACTCAGAAATGGGTGCAGACCGATGCAGGCAGTGGATGGGACACACACCAGCACACACAGGCCATCTGAGAAACTCACACCGACATCAGCACCTCCAGGGCCCTGGACAGTCACCAAGCTGAGGCCCAGAGGGCGGGGAGCGTGGGCACGGGTGAAAAGTGGGGAGGGGGAGATAAATCCGTGTGCCCTTTGGCTTTTTATTGTGCTTTCCAATTTAGAACAGGTTTAGAGAAAAGTGGCAAAGACAATGCGGGGTGCCCCCAGCGTTAACCTCGCACATTAGTTTGGTCCATTTGTCCCAATCAATGAGGGAGTATCGACCCTGGTTTTCAATGTTGTGAGGGGGGGTCCCTTCAGCCTCACACCCCCCGGGACACAATGATTTAACACTTAGTAACTCCCGGCCAGCTGTCATTGAGAGATCTCTTCAGAACCTTCTGTGCCAGACTCAGCGGCCTAAGTGTCATTGTTCCTGGCAAACCCATACACGCCAGCAAGGTGTTAGCTGAGGGACGCCCGCCCCTGCCAGGGCCACACTCTCCAACCACTCCACCGTGACAGACTTTCGGAGTGAAGCGACCACTCTGTGGGCTCCGGCCTGACACTCATGCACACTTGCACTCTGTCAGGTTTCTGTTGAACAGCGCGCTTGTCCAGATCACATCCTCCCCCAGGAAGACAGAGTTAGCCTGTATCGGGGAGTGCCAAGGGGGAGAAAGGGCAGTTTCTTTTATGATGAGATTTCATCACCTAATTCAAGAAATAAATTCAGAAAGGGGCAATGCCATCAGGAACGTTGGTCGGAAGTGGAAGGTCGGTAGATAGTGGGGAAAGGTCAGGTCCGGGAACTTTGGCTGGGACCGCCCACAACCAAGCGCGCTAAAAGAAACTTCCCAAGATCCCTTTGGAAAAGAGCGACACCTCCGTCAGCCAGTGAGGTTTCACCACGTCATATTAGCTCGACCGCCCTAGGGACCCTTTAAATATCTCTCACGTGGGTCACTCCTTGCGACTTTCCTACCCTCCATCTCTTCTCAGGGCCAGGGCACCTCCTCGGGCAGGAAGCACTCTGTACTCAATAAAGCCTTTTGTTATTCCACACTTCGTGGCTCCAGCCCCTTCCTTCTTTCTCCGCGGGGAAAAATACCTTACAGGAAGAGCCTGTCACAAACCTCCTGGGCTCCAACATCTCTCTCAAGGTCCTGCCCTTCCCACCCAAGTTGATACTTCGTCCCTGCAGATCTGAAGAGTACCAATCTCTTGAAATCTAGCACCTTCTCCAGGAAGGCTTCCTGGGTGCCATCTATTCTCTCGTTTGCTATTGAGACACTTCACCCGGTGGTATTTAACACCTGCCACTTGGCATTAAGGTCTGCTGGGCCTTGTTTTATCTCCTACATTAGTTGGCTAGAGCTGCTGTCACTAAGAATCTCAAAACAAATGACTAGAATAACAGAAGTTTGTAGCAGTGCAGAAGGCAAGAAGTCTGTGGTCCAGGTGTCCACAGGGTGGCCTATGGCATGAAGGAAAATCTCCCTCTCTCCTCACTCCAGTAGCTTGCCATCGTTGCTGCTCCTAGGCTTACAGACGCCCCACTCCGATCTCCGCCTCCATCTCCACGTGGCTTCTTCCCTGTGTGTGTGTGTCTGAGTCTAAATCTTTATAGGGACACCAGTCATTGGGCTTAGGGCCCACGTCAATGAATCACCTCAACTTGATCATCAGCAATGACCCAACTTCCAGGTAAAGTCACATTTATAGGTACTGGGGGACAAGACTTCAACATCTTCTAGGTGGACACAATTCAACTGATAACATCCTCCCTGCCCAAGCACCATCTGCAGCCTCCATTTTCACACTCACCGTGTGGCACGCCAGATCTGGATCTGGGCTGGACATGTGGTGACGGCTTAGCAAAAGTTCACTTAATGAGCTAGCCATACCAGATAGCCGTTGCTGAAACACTCTTTACAAACCACTCCAAAAAGAAACAATTGTGTTCAGCCAGATGGACCAGGAGACGCTGGCATTCTGGGAAGTCGACTCAGAGCAAAATCCTCTTCAGCGGAGAGAAGGACCTCTCATATGTGGGCTCTTTAAAGGGACAGCATTTGGCCAAATAGCATCTCCCGACATGCTGACAGCAACTGGCCTGTTGACCTAGTCTCCGGTAGCTTGCCACTGAAACGAACAGCATCCTGAAAGCTACAGTGCATTAGTGAGAGCCTGCTGGACAAGGCAGAGGGAGAGGGCAGGGACTTAGCACAGCCATGAACAGAGAGGCCATCAAATGGACTCAAGTCCCTGAGCTGGGAGGCGGCTTTGCAAGGTGGTGGGCCGTGCATGTGTTCAGAGTCGGGGCACTTGAACACTGTGTCAGGATGCAAGAAAGAACGAAGACCAGACCTGGGTCCTGAAGCAAGAGAAGAAGAACAGATGAATTGGCAAGGAGGAGGAACAGTAGACCAGAACGAGAGGTGGCCCGAGTCCGCGCCAGGGTGAAAGACAACCGTTGCTCTGACTGTGCGCCTGTGCGTGCAAAGTAAAGGTTCACGCGCTGGGGGCCACATTCTCGCGCCGTCCAGAGCTGAGCCCACTGGGAGCCACCCAAGGTGCGTCTTGGCTTCTTCGTCATCTATAGGACCTGAATAAGACCTTGGACCTTGTTGGGCATGACGAATCCAACAGGGAGGGCTGAAGAGCTCCGAGCCTAAGCCCACTGAGATGTTGGGGCAAAGCCAAATGACCCCAGATTCCAATACGAAGAATTTCTGTTTTGAAAGGGAGAAAAAGCCCTCCCACGGAGCAGCCAATCCGGGGGAAGGGGGCCATCAACGACTTCTCCTGCAAATTGATATGAACTTTCTTGCTGCTGACAGTGCAGGCAGCTGGCCCCATTGTCTGCCTCTTCACAAAATTCGATATTTCCCCTTCTGTTATTCTTGGCACAATGACAAGAAAGGAAGAAATAAAAGTTCCCCTTTTTAATGAAGCTGTTGAAGGAGCCTTTTTTTTTTATTGGAATTGACATGACCATTACCATTTTGATTCCGGTTCTGACACAAGAGTCACATAGCAACATCAACCTCTCCATGGCAACCTCCCCACTCTTCACACAAAGACAATCTTGACAGTTTAACATTCAATAAAAAGTACTTTTAATTAAAAGATGACTCAGAACTGGCAGGACAAAATATATATATTAAGAACAGATATTTTCAACTGTTGTTAACATTCATTTATAAAGGAAACGACCTATCTCAGCTTGTCTCTTGAAGAGAACGGTCATCTGTCTTGCGTGAGGCGTGGAGAGATTTCTTGAGTCCATCTTTGGATAATTCTACCCAACAAACCTTTCATTATCTGCTAAAGGCTAGGTCTTCCCCCGGGTCGTGAGGGCAAACATTGGGATAAGGCTCTGACGGTGTGCTGTGTGACAGTTCCAACAACAATGACAGAATCACAGCGATCACCACCATCCATAAGGACTGACTGTTGCTAGACGCCACGCTGGGTACGAAGCCGGCGTTTCATGCCACCTCAGCCTCACGGCTCACAGCCTCCTCAGTGTGCACCCGGGGAAACTGAGACTCAGAAGTGATAAATCCTGGTAGGACAGCTGGTCCTCTCCAGAACGTGCGTGAAGATGCTTGGTCTGTGCCAAGTGGTCCTTGATGTTCGGTCCAGTCTAAAATGTTCATGCTCAGAAAACGTCCCTGGGTTCAAACAGTTCCTAGTGTTTATTTACCTTTTTTTGTTTACAGGATTTAATACATAGGAGATACCATCATGTTTTTGTTGGTCCAATAATTGTGATGGGTCCCTGTTGCCAGTGATAGCCACTTCTTGCCTCGGTAGCCTGGCTGGTGGTGGCATATGGTATTCGGTAGACGGGTTGAGGTTTGAATCTTGCAAGAGAGTGGGATTTAAATTTTAAGGGCCTTTTGGCGTGGACCAAATGTCTCCATGGAAGCTTTGGACAGAACCAAATATCAAAGCCCTTTTGATATGGACATTTTGGACAGAATCAAATATCAAGGACTTTTGGCATAGATCAAATGTCTCAGCGGACCTCTGGACAGGACCAAATGTCCTGCAAGGGCGGTGAAAGTGAGCTTTTTCCTAGAAAAGGCTGAGTTTTGCTGGCGGAGGTTGGCGTCAGGAGCATGGCTTATGAGTTACCGTGAGCGGTGGAAGGGGGTTTATCTGAAATCGGTCAGAAAGTTAGAAGTGAATGATTGTGATTCATAAAGCACACCAGAACTAGGAGCAGATAGATGATGCATGTGTGTGTGTGCGTGTGTGTGTGCGTGTGTGTTCACACACATTGCATGTGCCTACATAGCTCTCTCTGTCTAGCTGGGTCCTGATTTTTTTCTACTTTCAACAAGGGCTCACCCAGTGTGTCTCAGGGATGGAATGATGAGCATGCCAGCACAAAAACTGGGCTGTGCCCCACTGTTTCCCATCAGCGAGATCATGTGGGGCAAATGGATGTTTTCAAGACTAGCACTAAAGATGACTGACTGTATGGTCTTATTTAATCCTCACCGCAACTTCATGTATAGAGGAGAAAACAGAGGGTCAGAGAAGTCCTCTTGCTTGTCCAGCCACACGCTTAGAAACAGACTCAAAGAACAGAGTCGAGGCATCTACCTGCCTGGCTATTGCATTTCCCTTTCCCAAAGCTGCCTCCCTCGACACATAGAAAAGGTGGATATTCCCTAGAACTGGGGGGGGGGGGGTCTAGGCCTCTGATCTAGAACCAGCGCAACTGGGCTCATTGTCAGAACTGGAGTCCTGGCCCAGCTCTGCCTCTCGCTTTGGGAAGAAAAAATTAACATTACTGAGCCCCGCTTAGCTGGGCCCCCAGTATAAGGAATCTCAAAATGGTCAAAACATCCTAGTGAGGCCACTCACAAGCTCACTTACGGAAGAAATGGGAAGCCCAAGGGTCAGGGAGGTGACCACTCTTGACCCCAGTTATACCGCAGGCCAGGAGCAGAGTAGAAGTTTCAGCACAGGCCTCCTGATCCCCAGACCCATGGCTGTCCCCGCCACACCCCCACTTCCTGTCTGAGAGAAGCTGGCAGCTTGTCTGGCCCGACCGTGCCCCATGGCCCCTGACTCCACTCAATAACCGTGAAGTCACTTGTGCTTCAACAGCCCTCCAAAGGGCAGTGTTCCCAGAGGCACATCAGCTCTTGTCTCAATTAAAAACAACACCCTGGAGGTGTGGTCTGGCCCCGTGCCTCTCCAGTCACCAGCAGCTGTCCTCTCTCCTCACTATGTCATGGCGTAATTGACTATGGTGTGAGAGTGTCCCCTTTAGTACCTTTAACAGCCCAGTCGCCACTGATTGCCCGCACTGATGGCTAATTTAATTCCTGTCAATACAGCACGGAGTGGCTGTAAAAGAACCATTATCCACCAGGGCGGTACTTCGGGGAGACGGGAGAGGGTTTGTCAGAGTGCCGGCATGTTCGACGCTGCAGCGGGCCTCAGAGGTGTCCGGTGCGTCCCCTCAGCTTCTGGGTGGGACAGCGGAGGCCCGGATGAGTTCAGGACTTTGGCCAAGGTGTCGGAGTAAGGGGCCTCTCCTGCTACCGTCCCTCTGGGGTCACCTGTGAACCTCCCCTCTTCTCTGCTCCACTCTGTGCCCAGAGGACCTGTGGAAAAGGTCGAGATGTGGCTTTTACCTTCTTCTTTAAAAGAGTTCCTTAGTACCACGCTCCCACAGGGATGCCGTTGGGGACCTCCCGGGGGGGGGCGGTCCTTGGTCACGGGGCCCTGCCTGACTGTCTACCTCTCCTGCGCCTGGCCATTCAAACGGGGTGCACTTTCTTGAGCTCGCCATGCGCCCCCCCACCCCGAACCTGTCGCGCTGTGGCTTCTCCTACCTGCAAAGTCCTTCCTGACCTCGTCTGCCCGAACAACTTCTCTTCGTCGGCAAGAACACAGCTCATTTTCTCTCACAGCCCGCCCAGAGATTTCCTTTATTCAGTCAATCCACTGCGGTGTATTGGTTGAAACTTCATCCTCTGTCAGGCTCTGTGACTGATACTGAGCATAAAATGAAGAACAAAGCTCACATGGTCCCTGCCCTAGCAGAGCTTACCTTAAACCAGGGGAGACAGATGTTGAACAAAATAACAGCACCATCTGAATGCCTGGTGCCATGGGAGGAGCCGTCGTCGGGGCGAGGAGCCCCAGCTGCAGGAGTCAGAGACTCCGCACGCCCATGACTACCTGTGCCCAGGCCTGGGGTCACTCAGTGCTGGCACACTTCTGCTCGTGGTTAGAGCATCCTAGCAACCAGCCCGGGGTGCAGGGTTCAGTATGTGCTTGTAGGAGGGATGGGACCTTTCTCTTTCTTTATTGTCAAATTAACATGGACCACATGCAATGCCTAGAATACCAACACCTTGTGCATCATAATAGCCGAAAAAATATTTTCCAAAAGCAATATCCTCCACTGGAAATTGTTGTCAAGACTAATCATCTACCCATCACCCATACATTCACCCACTCTTCCATTTATACATTTTCCCATTTATTCATTTGTTTATCATTCCATCTGTCTGTTCATTTATTTAGTGTATCCAACCATCCACTCATTAATTTATCCATTCATTCATCTGTCTATTCACTCATCAACTCCTCCATCCATCCATCTATTTAATAAGCATTTATTGACCCCCTAGTACATACCAGTCATGTGGTAGATGCTAGGGCACATCGCAAGAAATCATGCATCGCTTTTCTAGGCTAACTCTTTCTAGTCCTTAAATCTCCTCTAATCACTCCCACGAGGAACCCTCTCTCGCTCCCATTACCACGTTATCCCTCCTGGTCCCTCTCGCTCCTGTTCTCTCCATCATCATTCCAAGGGCCCTGCATCCCACTCTCTCTGCTAACAACCCTTATCGTGTTTAGCACAGCATCATATTCGCTTAACTATATTTGCATCTCCCACAAAACTGAGAGTTCCTGCCTCTTATTATCATTCCTTTGTCATTGTCAAGACCCCACCTGTGTCTGTGAATGATGAATGGTTAGATCAATGATAAATTACCATGACCTTGAGCTTAAGGGGGTGAGCTTCACAGGTAGAAGCAAGACCTATACACAAGTAACGACAGAGGGATCCAGCCAGTTAGAGATGGAGGGTTTCCAGCCCCACGAAACCACAAGAGAAGAGGCATGAAGCATGGGAGAAAGATCCTTACAGCCCACAAAAGCCCAGCTCTGGGCATTATTTTTTTCCAAAGAGCCAATTGACAGTCTTCCCACGAAATCTTAGACCTGGCCCCAAATACCTAGTTGATAAGGTAAGATTGCCATTAGTTGATATTTATGGTGTATGTGATATAACAGGAAGTCAGTATGTGTAAATAGTGAGGATATCGGGACAGACAGGAGAAAGAGATGAGAACGTAGGGATCAGGAGCCAAGCGACTTGCACCCGCCCCAGATCTACAGAGTAGAGAGAGATCCCAACCCGACCCAATCGGTAGCTGCAAAGAGTAATGGTTTGTTAGTGTTTTTAGCAACCTGCCCTGCTCACTTAGCCTCCTTTTTAATTACATGGACTCTGAAGCTTAAAAGAAGCGAGAGGCCCTGGTCAGTTGGCTCAGTGGTAGAGCATCAGCCTGGCGTGTGGAAGTCCCGGGTTTGATTCCCGGCCAGGGCACACAGGAGAAGCGCCCATCTGCTTCTCCACCCCTCCTCCTCTCCTTCCTCTCTGTCTCTCTCTTCCCCTCCCACAGCCAAGGCTCCACTGGAGCAAAGTTGGCCTGGGCGCTGAGGATGGCTTTGTGGCCTCTGCCTCAGGCGCTAGAATGGCTCTGGTCACAACAGAGCGACGCCCCGGATGGGCAGAGCATCGCCCCCTGGTGGGCGTGCCGGGTGGATCCCGATCGGGCGCATGCAGGAGTCTGTCTGACTGCTTCCCTGTTTCCAGCTTCAGAAAAATACAAACAAACCCCCCCCACACACACACACAAATAAATAAAGAAGCGAGAACTTTTTTGTTTCAAAGTTGAATCATTTTCAACATGCAAGGTGTGACGGGTGATGGTCGCTAAAGTGCTGCACAGTAAGATCCGTCGTCATGGTGTCTTGGTGACCCACGGCTGACACTCTCAATGAGGCAGACGTGGAGGCCACGTGCCAGAACCTCCCTCTAGTCAGCATGGCTGCGGTTGGAGGGGAGTCCAGGAGCGACTTGGCCAACAGAACCGGGTAGGAGCTGGTGTCGGACTGTGTATCAGTCACACAGGCGTCTCCAAGGCACCAACAAGAGGCGTTTTGAGGTTCTGCGACATAGGCGTCCCTTCCAAAGATTTCCTTACAAGACAGATACAGTTTCAAACAAGGTTGGAAGGCCACCTTATACAGAGATTCGTGGTGTTTACTGCCCTTCCTCCCAGGAGGGCTTGCCGTAGGGTGAAGGAAACACAGGCAGACCTGGCTCGGGAAGGAAGGCTGGTGTGTGGGACGTGCTGGGGTTGGGGTGCCTGCGAGACGTTCCAGCGGAGTCTCAGGGAGTCGGTCACAAACGTAAGGTGGGTCTGGAGGCCAGGGCAGACAGGCATGCTAGACACAGGGACTTGAGGGTCGCCAGCTTGAAGGAGAAAGCGGAGGCCATGGATGAGGATGGGGTTGATCTGAGAAAGCTAATGAGAAACAAAATAACCTCAGATGGAACAGACATTACACATTGTTAGCCCACCAGCTGCTTTTCGTTTATTTTGTCTTCCAGAACTCCAATTTGGGGTTTCAGTAGTAAAATGGCACATTGGCTCCCAATGGCTGCCATAACAAATGATCGGGGACTTGGTGGCTTAGAAAGACAGGAAGTTATTTTGTCCGTTCTGGAGCCCAAAAGTCCAAAACCAAGGTGTCCAAAATCAGGGTGTGCCCCCTGCAGAGGCTCTAGGGAAGAATCCTTCCTGGCCCTTCCAGCTTCTGAGGGTCCCTGGCAGTCCTTGGCTGAAAGCTGTCCTTCTAGTCTCTGCCTCTGCCATTGCATGACCTCCAGTGTCTGTCCTCTGTGTCTCAAAGATCACTCTCTCTTCTTTTATAAAGACGCCAGTCATTGGATTTAGGACCCACCTTCAATCCCAGATGAGCTCATCTTGAGATCCTTGATTACATCCGCTAAAACCCCTCCCATTCACAGGCAAAGAAGCTGAGGATTCGGACATACCTTATGGAAGGACACAATTCAACCCACTAAAAACGGTGACTCCTTGATCTCTGAGAAAGATACAGACTTCTTCCAGCCCCGGGGCGTGCATCTGGATGGCTCCTCACGACAGAAGTTCAGTCCCAAAACACCGGTTCAATCAGGAAAATGATGACAATCCCATTTCCATTGCTACACTCCCTCTCCTCAGCTTCTCTTGCATCAGGGGCGAGCAGATTGGACCGAACACAGTTCTATCCATTGAGACATAAAGAAAATCCTGCAGGGGCTGCTGGGAAAGATGAAAAACAGCACACGGCATTTGCACCTGAACTTCCTGCCGTGGGTGCTGCTGTGAGGACACGGAGCATCAGGGCGCAGTATTTCAAGCACGAGGTGACAAGCATGGGAGTGCAAACCAGCCCACTGCGGGTCCACGGTGCCACTGCCGGTCAGCGAAGCAATGCCAGCCTCTGCTCCCCTTCAAATGTCTCTTATTCCTCCTCGATGAGGTCACTGCTAGACCCGTGAAACAGGAGGTGACACCCCAGGAAGCAAGGAGAGAGGGAAGCTGACGAAGGAGCATGCCAAGTGACATGTGAATGGAGAGGTCAAGTAAGAGGATGAGCACAAAGGTGGTTCTTGAAAAGGGGAGGGGAGGACGTGTTGACTTGGCTCATCGCGGCCCAGCGGAGCTGCCAGCCAGAACCGACCATGAGCCAGGTAGCTGAGGTGGTCGGCACCAGAGAGGAAGAACTTAAACACATGGAGTGAGTTGTTAAGAAGAAGGAAGCGTCTGGGTCAGGAACACCTGAGCCAACTTGGCGTAAAAAGGAGGTAACAAGCCCTGACTGGTCGGCTCAGTGGTAGAGCATCGGCCCGGCGTGTGGAAGTCCCAGGTTCAATTCCCGGCCAGGGCACACAGGAGAGGTGCCAATCTGCTTCTCCACTCTTCGCCCTCTCCTTTCTCTCTATCTCTCTCTTCCCCTCCCGCAGCCGAGGCTCCATTGGAGCAAAGTTGGCCCGGGCGCTGAGGATGGCTCTATGGCCTCTGCCTCAGGCACTAGAATGGCTATGATTGCAACGGAGCGACGCCCCAGATGGGCAGAGCATTGCCCCCTGGTGGGCAGAGCATCGCCCCCTGGTGGACGTGCCGGGTGGATCCCGGTCGGGTGCGTGCAGGAGTTTGCCTGACAGCCTCCCCGTTTCTCACTTTCGAAAAATACAAAAATAAAAGGAGGAAACAGACCTCAATCTCAGAGACAAGGGAGAGAGAATGGGGAGAGCTGAGGAAGGAATTAGACGATACACAGAGATGTCAGGGGTGAGTCCGAGAGGGAACTTGAGAAGTAGGGAGAGCTCCGGACAGCGGCTACCTGTGGGAACAAGGCCACCGTCCAGAGCAGTGAGGCCGCTAGCTATGGCAGAGCCAGGTGGTTTTCCAGCAGCAGGTGCTGAGTGGAATCTCCTGCACTCTTTGTACCAGCCTCTTGTCATGTCAGCCCGTGGCGATGTTTCTACCTTCTGCCTCAAAAAAAAAAAAAAAAAAAAAAAAGAGCAACCCCCTGGACGCTGATCTCTGTTGTGGCGTGTATCTTCATGGAGGGAGAGGGGAGGAGAGCTCACCAGCAACAGAGAAGTAGCCTGTCCCCCCTCCTCAGGGAAGAAGGGAGTCATAACTGAGAATCAGCGGGGGCCTCACGTCCGCATATGCACACCTGCCACTCAGCGAAACAGAAGCGTCCTTGGGTCACTGTTAGGGCAAATAAAAGCACTTGTGACGTGAGTTCTACCATCGATGCAGTGCCGTGCGGAGGATGTTTGTAGGAAGGAGCTGTCTCCTGGTCTTCGCCTAGGCGAGCGACAGGTGCGCACTGTTTATGTCTGTGTACGAGTGAGCATGTACGCTTAATATTTTAGAGCCCGGGGGCGACATGCCGTTTTGGGATAACGGTTCAGTTTTTCATTGCTGAGTGAGGTAAGCAGAGAAGCCACGGTCACCTGCAGCTTTCTGACAATGCTTTCTACCTATTCCCGCTTCACTCAGAAAAGGACCTGGGAATCAGATCACCGTGCAGGGAGGAGGAGGTGGGCTCCAGGGTGGCAGGGAGGAGGAGGAGGTGGGCTCCAGGGTGGCAGGGAGGAGGAGGAGGTGGGCCCCAGGGTGGCAGGGAGGAGGAGGTGGGCCCCAGGGTGGCAGGGAGGAGGAGGAGGGCCCCAGGGTGGCAGGGAGGAGGAGGTGGGCTCCAGGGTGGCAGGGAGGAGGAGGGCTCCAGGGTGGCAGGGAGGAGGAGGAGGAGGGCCCCAGGGGGGCAGGGAGGAGGAGGGGGGCCCAGGGTGGCAGGGAGGAGGAGGAGGGCCCCAGGGTGGCAGGGAGGAGGAGGTGGGCTCCAGGGTGGCAGGGAGGAGGAGGGGCTCCAGGGTGGCAGGGAGGGGGAGGTGGGCCCCAGGGTGGCAGGGAGGGGAGGTGGGCCCCAGGGTGGCAGGGAGGGGGAGGTGGGCTCCAGGGTGGCAGGGAGGAGGAGGTGGGCCCCAGGGTGGCAGGGAGGGGGGGGGGCCCAGGGTGGCAGGGAGGAGGAGGTGGGCCCCAGGGTGGCAGGGAGGAGGAGGTGGGCTCCAGGGTGGCAGGGAGGAGGTGGGCTCCAGGGTGGCAGGGAGGAGGAGGGCCCTAGGGTGGCAGGGAGGAGGAGGAGGTGGGCCCCAGGGTGGCAGGGAGGAGGAGGTGGGCCCCAGGGTGGCAGGGAGGAGGAGGAGGGCCCCAGGGTGGCAGGGAGGAGGAGGTGGGCTCCAGGGTGGCAGGGGGAGAGGAGGGCTCCAGGGTGGCAAGGAGGAGGGGGTGGGGGGGGGGGGGGGGGGGGGGGGGGGGCGGGGTGGGGTGAGGAGGAGGGGCTCCAGGTGGCAGGGAGGAGGAGGTGGGCTCCAGGGTGGCAGGGAGGAGGAGGTGGGCTCCAGGGTGGCAGGGAGGAGGAGCTGGGCTCCAGGGTGGCAGGGAGGAGGAGCTGGGCTCCAGGGTGGCAGGGAGGAGGAGGTGGGCCCCAGGGTGGCAGGGAGGGGGAGGTGGGCCCCAGGGTGGCAGGGAGGGGGAGGTGGGCCCCAGGGTGGCAGGGAGGGGGAGGTGGGCTCCAGGGTGGCAGGGAGGAGGAGGTGGGCCCCAGGGTGGCAGGGAGGGGGAGGTGGGCCCCAGGGTGGCAGGGAGGAGGAGGTGGGCCCCAGGGTGGCAGGGAGGAGGAGGTGGGCTCCAGGGTGGCAGGGAGGAGGAGGTGGGCCCCAGGGTGGCAGGGAGGAGGAGGAGGGCCCCAGGGTGGCAGGGAGGAGGAGGAGGGCCCCAGGGTGGCAGGGAGGAGGAGGTGGGCCCCAGGGTGGCAGGGAGGAGGAGGTGGGCCCCAGGGTGGCAGGGAGGAGGAGGAGGTGGGCCCCAGGGTGGCAGGGAGGAGGAGGTGGACCCCAGGGTGGCAGGGAGGAGGAGGGCCCCAGGGTGGCAGGGAGGAGGAGGAGGGCTCCAGGGTGGCAGGGAGGAGGAGGTGGGCCCCAGGGTGGCAGGGAGGAGGAGGTGGACCCCAGGGTGGCAGGGAGGAGGAGGGCCCCAGGGTGGCAGGGAGGAGGAGGAGGGCCCCAGGGTGGCAGGGAGGAGGAGGAGGGCCCCAGGGTGGCAGGGAGGAGGAGGAGGGCTCCAGGGTGGCAGGGAGGAGGAGGTGGGCTCCAGGGTGGCAGGGAGGAGGAGGTGGGCTCCAGGGTGGCAGGGAGGAGGAGGAGGGCTCCAGGGTGGCAGGGAGGAGGAGGTGGGCTCCAGGGTGGCAGGGAGGAGGAGGTGGGCTCCAGGGTGGCAGGGAGGAGGAGGTGGGCCCCAGGGTGGCAGGGAGGAGAAGGTGGGCCCCAGGGTGGCAGGGAGAAGGAGGAGGGCTCCAGGGTGGCAGGGAGGAGGAGGAGGTGGGCCCCAGGGTGGCAGGGAGGAGGAGGGCTCCAGGGTGGCAGGGAGGAGGAGGTGGGCCCCAGGGTGGCAGGGAGGAGGAGGTGGGCCCCAGGGTGGCAGGGAGGAGGAGGAGGGCTCCAGGGTGGCAGGGAGGAGGAGGGCTCCAGGGTGGCAGGGAGGAGGAGGAGGTGGGCCCCAGGGTGGCAGGGAGGAGGAGGGCTCCAGGGTGGCAGGGAGGAGGAGGAGGGCCCCAGGGTGGCAGGGAGGAGGAGGGCTCCAGGGTGGCAGGGAGGAGGAGGTGGGCTCCAGGGTGGCAGGGAGGAGGAGGAGGTGGGCTCCAGGGTGGCAGGGAGGAGGAGGTGGGCTCCAGGGTGGCAGGGAGGAGGAGCTGGGCTCCAGGGTGGCAGGGAGGAGGAGGTGGGCTCCAGGGTGGCAGGGAGGAGGAGGTGGGCCCCAGGGTGGCAGGGAGGGGGAGGTGGGCCCCAGGGTGGCAGGGAGGGGGAGGTGGGCCCCAGGGTGGCAGGGAGGGGGAGGTGGGCTCCAGGGTGGCAGGGAGGAGGAGGTGGGCCCCAGGGTGGCAGGGAGGGGGAGGTGGGCCCCAGGGTGGCAGGGAGGAGGAGGTGGGCCCCAGGGTGGCAGGGAGGAGGAGGTGGGCTCCAGGGTGGCAGGGAGGAGGAGGTGGGCTCCAGGGTGGCAGGGAGGAGGAGGAGGGCCCCAGGGTGGCAGGGAGGAGGAGGAGGGCCCCAGGGTGGCAGGGAGGAGGAGGTGGGCCCCAGGGTGGCAGGGAGGAGGAGGTGGGCCCCAGGGTGGCAGGGAGGAGGAGGAGGTGGGCCCCAGGGTGGCAGGGAGGAGGAGGTGGACCCCAGGGTGGCAGGGAGGAGGAGGGCCCCAGGGTGGCAGGGAGGAGGAGGAGGGCTCCAGGGTGGCAGGGAGGAGGAGGTGGGCCCCAGGGTGGCAGGGAGGAGGAGGTGGACCCCAGGGTGGCAGGGAGGAGGAGGGCCCCAGGGTGGCAGGGAGGAGGAGGAGGGCCCCAGGGTGGCAGGGAGGAGGAGGAGGGCCCCAGGGTGGCAGGGAGGAGGAGGAGGGCTCCAGGGTGGCAGGGAGGAGGAGGTGGGCTCCAGGGTGGCAGGGAGGAGGAGGTGGGCTCCAGGGTGGCAGGGAGGAGGAGGAGGGCTCCAGGGTGGCAGGGAGGAGGAGGTGGGCTCCAGGGTGGCAGGGAGGAGGAGGTGGGCCCCAGGGTGGCAGGGAGGAGGAGGTGGGCCCCAGGGTGGCAGGGAGGAGAAGGTGGGCCCCAGGGTGGCAGGGAGAAGGAGGAGGGCTCCAGGGTGGCAGGGAGGAGGAGGAGGTGGGCCCCAGGGTGGCAGGGAGGAGGAGGGCTCCAGGGTGGCAGGGAGGAGGAGGTGGGCCCCAGGGTGGCAGGGAGGAGGAGGTGGGCCCCAGGGTGGCAGGGAGGAGGAGGAGGGCTCCAGGGTGGCAGGGAGGAGGAGGGCTCCAGGGTGGCAGGGAGGAGGAGGAGGTGGGCCCCAGGGTGGCAGGGAGGAGGAGGGCTCCAGGGTGGCAGGGAGGAGGAGGAGGGCCCCAGGGTGGCAGGGAGGAGGAGGGCTCCAGGGTGGCAGGGAGGAGGAGGTGGGCTCCAGGGTGGCAGGAAGGAGGAGGTGGGCTCCAGGGTGGCAGGGAGGAGGAGGTGGGCTCCAGGGTGGCAGGGAGGAGGAGGTGGGCTCCAGGGTGGCAGGGAGGAGGAGGTGGGCCCCAGGGTGGCAGGGAGGGGGAGGTGGGCCCCAGGGTGGCAGGGAGGGGGAGGTGGGCCCCAGGGTGGCAGGGAGGGGGAGGTGGGCCCCAGGGTGGCAGGGAGGGGGAGGTGGGCCCCAGGGTGGCAGGGAGGAGGAGGTGGGCCCCAGGGTGGCAGGGAGGAGGAGGTGGGCTCCAGGGTGGCAGGGAGGAGGAGGAGGGCCCCAGGGTGGCAGGGAGGAGGAGGAGGTGGGCCCCAGGGTGGCAGGGAGGAGGAGGTGGGCCCCAGGGTGGCAGGGAGGAGGAGGTGGGCCCCAGGGTGGTAGGGAGGAGGAGGTGGACCCCAGGGTGGCAGGGAGGAGGAGGGCCCCAGGGTGGCAGGGAGGAGGAGGTGGACCCCAGGGTGGCAAGGAGGAGGAGGTGGGCCCCAGGGTGGCAGGGAGGAGGAGGTGGACCCCAGGGTGGCAGGGAGGAGGTGGGCCCCAGGGTGGCAGGGAGGTGATCTACAGCCAGTCCAGCCACCAGAAAAGTAGTCTTTCGTGTCACGTGTCAATACTTCTTCATTCTTCGTTGGAGGATGTCGTGCCAGGGCAAGAGGAGACTGCGACCTTGAAGGCGAAGGGGCTCAGACAAGGCTGAGGAGGAAGGAGGAGGGAGAAGCACAGCTCCCCCAGCTCCCGTCTCAGTCCGGCTGGGGTGGCCTCAGATGGCCTCTCCTCCAGGCCTCCTCAGAAGCCATTCGGACTGCCGGTCTGCCCGCCACGCCCTCTGGGAGGTTCCTACTGGCTTCCTGAGTGGACGTTTATCTGGTGAGATATTAGACCCCCCATGGACCCTGAAGAGATGGGGTTTGTGCCACGTCTTCAAATTGGCTCAAGCCTTGTCCATCAAACACAAATTCCTAAATATCCAAATGTTTCTTAGGACACGAACCCGGGGAAGCTGGCAGGAGGCGGCATCAGCCCCCGCGGTGTGTGTGAGGCCCGACGGGAAGCGGTTGTACTGGCCGTCAGGGCAGCGCGGTGAACACCAGGACTGTGTCCGGAGACGCTCCTGAGCGTCGGAGCAGCAGGGTCCTCATGGCTGAGCCACGAGGAGCCTGAGGCAATCGCTGGGGGCCCAGTCTCTATCCCACAGGGACTGAGATGGGAGGACCGAGGCGGGCCAGCAGGCCCGAGTAAGCGAATTGGAGAGTAACTAGATTCATTACAAGGGGGTGGGACAGCGCTGATTTGGGCCTGAGCACCTGTCTCCTTCCGTCATGTAGTGTAGAGACTGTCCCCTTCAAGCCCTTCAGCTCTAAAAATATGAGAATCCTCAGCTCTTGAATCTACTCCCCTAAAATGATTCCATAGACAGCTAGGTTCTCAACTTGATCCCTTCAGTTATTGTATACAATTTGACTATTTCTAGAAAGGATGTCAAGCAAAGTTTCTTTTAAAAAGACACAAAGATATAAAAGAACCAGAAGAAAAATCCAGTAATAGAGGTCAAGAATTGCACTAAAAATCCAGGGCAGGTATAATTATTATGGTGATGCACTGACTTGAACAAAGCAGGGGTTTCCTAGCAACCAAGGCAAAAAGGGAAGGAGGTTAGTCACCACAGTCCCGGGTCTGACAGAACTTTTAGCCTAGCATTCAGTAAGAGAGAGAAAAATTTCCTTAGCACTAAAGTCTTGGGGTAATTGATTGTGGAGCTTTTTATGCAGTCGGCCATTCAATAAACACTTTCTTCAATAAAAGCTTTACAGAAGATACAGAAATGTAATTTGGCATCCGTGTTTTATATGATTCTTTATTAGAAGCCTCAGTGAAACTGTAGCTCTCAGAAGGCATTTCTGTGAGAACAAACAGTAGGTCACATGACGCGGGGATCTGAGTTCGCATCACCGTAGGGTGTGCCACTCTATCTACCAATCACAGCACAGTTGCTTGAGTATTTGCCCCTCCCCCCCGCAAATTTCAACTGTCTTGTGAGTCATGCTTGTTTGTCTGTTTAATTCCTATTTGTATTCCAGTGCCCAGAACAGTGCCTGGCACACAATAGAGATTTCTATAACAGATGTTGGATACAGGGTTTCATTTATTTTAACCCATAAATAGTGCTCAGATTGGCATGTTCCTTAGCCAAAGTGCTCAGTACTAGCTGCAAATATAAACTGAAATAATTTGATTGCAGTCTAGAAGATCTTGCTAACTGTGATGCCACAGGAAGGCGTTTGACAAACTGCCCTTAACATCGTTTTCCTGAATTGCGTGTGTGGCCCTGGACACGCCCTCTACCCCTTGGACTTTCATTTGTTTTATCTGCCAAAAGAAAAAGTCATGGTCCTTGATCCTGAACGCCTTCACAATCTAGAAAAATCTCTTTCTGGACCAATTCAGGGCATTATTTCAACACTTTGATCGTTGCATCAGTGTAAGACAAGGGGCCATATGAAACTGTCCCCCTAGCGCTGGCATCTCACATTATGTCCTGTTGATACTCTTAAGGGTCCAACATATTGTCTTAAAGCGCACTTTCCACCAACAAACATTGGCACGTTTCCCTAATACATGAAAACAAGCATTCCCTTGAATTGAAGATCAAATCGAGTCTGGTTGATAATTATATAAATGTCACTAACATTTTTATTTTCTTTAAGGTTTTAGTTGATTGTTCCTTCATAAATCATAAGAGGCTGAAATGATTTAATGTCAAGTTCACGTGGCTTTGCAAAAGGGAAGACAGAAGATTATATTCTTTAACTCAGACCTCCAAGCAGATTCACAAATGAAATTTCCAGTCCGATCCCATCTCTGAACTGTAGAGCTTCAACTGGGGGTGTTTTCTCAATGCTCATAAATCCAGAGGTCATAAATCACTCACATTCCCTTTTATAAGTAAAATGTCCATGGTAAGGTCATTTTTTTCCAACAGGACTTTGACTGGAGAGAAGCAATGCATAGAATTGCAGTCATATCACTGTTTTTTAAGTCAAGGACTCTGAAGACACTCGGACCACATGGTAACGGGTAGTCGGTTCTTATAGACACACGAATGTATGTAATAAGCAAGATAAAGCTGGAATTAATTTAAAGATACTGAACATCAGGCTCATTTTGACATACTCCCCATAGCAAAATCCAGACAGGGTCAGAGATGCTTTCTCTCCTGGACGGAGGACCCGGAGGACCAGCCACACAACCTTGAATTGGGCCAGGAAAGATGGGTGGAAATTCTCTCAGGGTGGAAAGGCTCTGGGCACATCCGCAGATCAGGAGAAGGTAGCTTAAGGCGTGAAGTCACTGCCATTCACGGGCCGTCTACCTGGTCTTTGCAGAGGCAACGCCTCCCTCTTCCTCTCTGCCCACCCAGTGCCCTCTGGAAGAGCCAGCGTCTCAGTCACTACTACCAAAGGGGAAAGAGTGTTAAATTTAGAACAGAAACTTCTGTGTTCGGATCTAAATGCAGCACAAGGAAGCTCTGAGGCTTGGAGCAAGTCCTTGATATTTTGGAGGTCCAAGTTTGTTTACCTGCTAGTGGGCTTTGTTTTTATGAAATCGTCTCCCCATCCTGGGCCAGTTGTGGGACAAGCGGATGAGAACCCTGCTGTCTGGGTCTCTTTGTCCACATCCTTCCCCTCAATGTCCTTTGAGGAGGCTCCCCCGACCCCCTCCCCAGCTGGGTGCCCCTTCTCTGAATCTGAACATCACCTCTGAGCTCTGCTGTCTGGAATGTGACTACCTCGTTGGCCGCGGCTGTTACCTGGCATGGTCTCTCTTTAAGATGATCACCTCCGGAGGGCAGGGACCAGATCTGTCACCACTGTACCTTCTGTGTGCTGCAGAGAGCACTTTCGGAAAAAATCCACGTGAAATATTCCCAAGCACAGTGCTCTCTCCCCGGCCTGCCGGCCCAGCTTCCACACAGGTGGTGAAGGTGTGCACGAAACAGGTTGACCGCGCCCTGGAAACACCCCTCATCTGACGGTGGAGTCTCTGACGCTGACCTCTGAGGGGAAAGAAGCCAGATTTCGTCACCGACAGAGCCGACATTAGCACCACTTCCCGCCGGTCCAGGCCACACCTGGGCCTTTTCCCGGCGTGCTCACAGCACTCTGCGTGAGGGCAGTCTTGCTAGCTGGAGCATGACGGGGACAGCTGAGCAGGGGACAGAGGGGCTGCACGAGTTGTTAAAGGACTGGGGGTGTGAAGTGACGATGCTGGGGCCCTAGCCTGGAGCTCCCAGAGTCGCTGCTCCTCTCTAAACTTCCGTTTCCTGAACTGTGTAATGGGCTGGTCTATCAGTGCTCTTCAAACTTATTTATGCCTTCTTTTGCTTTGTGATTAGTAAAAAAATAAAATAAAAATTGTTCAAAATGTAGCCCAGTATAGCAAGTCACTCTGCCTCAAGTAGGAGTGTGGAGCCAAAGCTGCTCCCCCGCCCTCCACCTCCCGGGGGCCCCAGGGGCTCCACTGGCGTTCTGGGGTTCTTTGGGACACACTTTGAGAACTGTGGCACCCAGCGATTAGAGGTCCCACTGGCTCTAGCAGTTCTGACCTCAGCTGTGTGGCTAGGGTGACCGACTGGTCAACCTTCCCCGGAACTGGGGAAGTTCTGGGGGCATAGGACTTCCAAGGCTGAAACCAGGAACGTCACAGGCAAACCAGGCTGGGTGGGTGGCCTGGCTGTGGTCAGACCAAACCGTTTCTCTGCGCTCTGGGGAAGGACAGAGCCCTGCCCTGCACGGCCAGCAGGGCAGGTTGGGACCCAGTGCCTTTGAGAGCAGAGAATGCATGGGACATCACCGATTTCTTCTTCCCAGAGCTACAGCTGGACATTGTGCCAGAATGAAAGGTTGAGGAGCTGACTGGATTTTCTATTCCCTAGTCATCTCTGTCCTTGTCCCACCCAGCCAGTGACTCCCACCGGTTCAGGAGAAGGACAATATGGCCGAAAATCAGAGACACCATGGGTCTGTTCCAAAGGATTTGCCAGCACCTGGGCTTTTGAGTTTGAAAAGTCAGAGGCATGAAGGACTCAGTCATTGCAATGTGTTTAACAAACATTAAAAAAAAAATAGATGAAGAGCCATACTGAATTCCTTTTGCTCCCATAACAAATGACCAGAAATCTAAAACAACACAAATTTATTATCTAACAATGTAGAGGTCACACGAGGCTGACATCGAGGCTTCAGCAGGACCACGGTCCCTCCCGAGGGTCTAGGAGAGGCTCCATCTCCTTCAGGGTTCCAGCTCCCAGCGCTCTGGGGCTCAGGCCCCTCCCTTGATCTTCAGAGTCAGCCGGGTAGCAGCTCCTGACACCTCTCTCACTCTGGGCAGCGTCACAAACCCTCTTCTCTCTGACCTCTGTGACGACACTGAGCTCGCCCAGGTCACCCAGGATACTCTCCCTATCTCCAGGTCACCCACTGCAAGGTCCCTTTGCCACGTAAGATAGTATAACCACGGGATCTGGAGATTAGGACATGGACACTTTGGGGAAAGGGTGTCAATATTTTGTCTACCACAAAAGCCAAGAAACTTTTCCAACTTCAAATATTCTTCAACATCGAGGTGGGGGAGAGGCGGAAGGTCCCAGGGAAGGAGAGGTCACTGGGGTCTGGAATAAGAGGACTCAGAAACAGTGGAGACAGATGGGGCTGCCATCCAGACCCATCCAGCCTCAATTTGAGAACTCATCTGTTTCTAGTACCAGAGAGCTTTGAGAGCCACATTCAGATCCACAGGTGGTCCAGTCTTCAACTGACTCTGCCCACTATCAATAACCAAGAGCCTCATTGGCCACCTCTGCCACTGAAGTCCAACAAGAGCCAGTTCCCATCAACCACGGTCAATATGGTGCCCATTGATTGTTCAGTGGGGTCATCTGGAGCCCATGGTTTAGCCTGGACAATCCCATATGAACAACTTCTAAGCTCAAAGGTTGAGGATGATTGACATCTTCCCCAAGAAAGAGAGTTGCATGCTAGACCCAGCATGGAGTGAGGGAAGGAAGGAAGGAAGGAAGGAAGGAAGGAAGGAAGGAAGGAAGGAAGGAAGGAAGAAAGGAAGGAAGGAAGGAAGGAAGAAAGGACAAAACAAAGAAAGAAAGAAATGAGTTTCCCCCACACACTCTTTGCTATATCTGGTAGGGCAATGAATTAAACCAGCTCAGAATTTCACCCAGATTATGGTAAAACACTGTCTTATCACAACAGCATTGAGTTTATCAAATGAGAATCTTTTTAGTTCTAAAGTATTATATTTCACTCTTTTTCTTCTCATTTCCATTTTCCCCTTGCACACTGTGCTCTCTTAAAATCACGTCTTCACAGTGTGCCTGTGTCAGAAGGCACAGGGTTAGGACAAAAAAAAAAAAAAAAAAAGTAGGACACCAAAAGACAAAAAGGATTAAAAAGATGTCTTAAAATTTAACATACTCTGAATCCTGGCCACGTAACTTTATCTTTTAACAAAAACAAAGCGCTCGGCAGAGGCCGCACGTGAGAATCCACCCCAGGCTCGGCAAACGTGGAGGAGGAGGCCCTCAGTACATCTGAGGTGCGACTCTCTCGTCTTGTTTCCATCAAAATAAAAATCTCAAATCAAAAGCACTTGTCCTCTCTCTTGTATATGTCAAAATATAATTGGCAACGGTTGGGGTTTGTTGCCTTTATTGCTTTTAATAGCTGTATAGCCACTGATTGCCCAAGCTGATGGTTAATTTAATTTCTGTCAATACAATATTGGAGCTGTCTGCATATTCAGACCGTGATTAACTGCTGCGGAGTCCATAACACTGGCGTTATTATTACTGCATTTAACTACCTCTCGGGAGAAGACAAATTAAATTATGTTGAAAATGCTGTTGATTATCATTACGAACTTATTTGTAGAGCACAATTACTGATCTGTTGTAAAATAAATCAAATTTTTTTATCATCTTGGTATAAATTAACTTTACTGTAGGAGAACGGAGAGGAGGCTGCAAGAGTTGGGGTCTCCTTGTGTAAGTCACCGGAGCACTGAATTAAAATAATAACCACACACAAACGCAATATTATATTTTAATAACGAGCCACTTCAGGACCGAGGAAGAGCGCCTCGTAGATTATAGAATTTCAACAAGAAGGCAGCCAGTTCCACGGGCGTCACGTGCTGTTTACTCCAACGCGGGCTGAGAACCGGGGATGGATGACCCCTGGGCTGTGACTCCAGCTCGGTCTGAAATCGCCACTTTAATCATTTAGGGGAGGCGGCCCTGAGAACACATTGACATCGATAGATAGCTTACGTGTGATCATCATTTAGCTGTTGCCAATCCCCCGACAATTTACTAGGTTCCGCTGCCATAAGGCACGCAAGACCAACCCCAGGGCGTGGCTCCGTTGGAACTGCAGGGCAAACCAGGGACACTGGGCCTGAGGGCCGAAGCCTTTTAGATTCATGGTCCCGTAATTCCCTCACACACGCCAGCTTCGTCTGCAGACGGTGTTCCGTGCAGCTGTGCCGCAGGACAGAGCTGGGAGCTCAGCAGAATTTCGCTCCAGTCTCTTCCCTGCCACAGACAGGGTGGTCTCGGACAAGATGACCCACCGTGCTGGGCCTCAGTTCTCTCTTTTGTGAAATGGGGACACTTGGCTTGCGTGGCGTATCTGAGTGTATTGGTTTATCGATACGGTGTAAGAAAGGACCGCAATCTTAGGGGTTTAGAAGAAAACAAAAACATCTGTATCTGAGGTCACAGTTTCGGAGGTCAGAAGTCCAGGTGAGCAACCATAATGACAAATGTTCTCAGCAGTGACCCAAAGCTGCTGCTCCGTGGAGGAAGGCAGGGCGTGCGGTAGGAGGCCCCTGGCCACCACAGAGCAAGTCCTTCGTGGGTGTTCCGTCCCCCAGGTCCCCGAGGGAGCAGTCTCCAGGGCCAGCCACACACTCAGCCCTGCCCTCCCACGTGGCTGCGGGACAGGCCCCGCCCCTCTCCGCCTTCTCAGCTCCCCTTTCATTCGCTCTTTGGAGAAGCCCCGCCCCCCAGCTCACGCAGTTCCTGCTTTTTTCGTCTCAGCTCCTTCTGTGTTTTCTTTTTAACCCAGAATTACCTGATCTGTGTATTCGTGTTTGGGGGTCTGTGTCCTTCCCGAGAGGATGGCCCAAAGTCTGACCCACAAACTCACTCGGAAAACGTTTCACACGCACCTAGTCGAGGGGTGGGGGCAAGAGATCACACACAGTGGTCAGAAAGCTCTGGAATTAGGTCAGGTACAAGATGACAGTGGCTTCGACCAAGGCAGTGGGGACGCAGCAGACAGAGAGGGGTTGGGGTGGGACAGAGAACACACGTGGGTGTGACACAAGTCAATGCAAGCCACGATGCTGGAGTTTCTACCGTGTACTGCTCTGCCGACCTGACCCAGAGTATCTAACAAGTCACCAGCTCCTCTGTTGTCCCCAACCATCCTACTTTGACTTGACCACTAGAAATGGTCTGAGACCATGACCTTGGAGGGACACCTCGGACCATGACCTTGACTTGACCACTGAGGAACAACTTAGGACCGTGCCACTGAAGACACCCACCCTGCGTGCTTCTTGAAGGACATGTCTGCCTCCGGGGAAAGGGTTAGAACCACCACGCGGAGCTTCCCTACATCTGCTAGCGTTTGCACAAGATGGACCACGGACATTCTTGCCACGCGGGGACCCAGAGCCACAGACAGCTCAGGTCTGAGCCCGGCCACCGTGATACTTGAGCAGTAGCAGTCATTCTCCTCCGGTACGTGCTCTGAGTGGCCTTGTGGGGGCGCTGGAGCCAGCTTAACTTAGCTCCCTGTCACAAATTGGAACTGATGTGCCATTCGTGTGAGTGGCGCACATGGAAAGAAATATTTCATCTGGGAGAAGCAGTCATGATGACAATGTTGTTTCTTCTTCAGAGACACACTTCAGCCTTCACTCTAGCTCTGAGAGCCATCGGAGCCTGGGGGTGGGCGGGGAGAAGCACTCTATTACACAGCCTCCCTGCTGTTTTTAAGACTCCAGGTCCTGGGTTCCAGAAATTGGGGCGCAGGAAGAGACCACAGAAATCAGGCCCCACCTGCTTTCCAGGTTTCTCTGGGAAGACTGGAAGTGTCGCACGGCTCCTCGGGACCAAGCAAGAACTGAGACAGACACCCTGGCATCTGCCTTGCAGCCCATCAGTGGTGGACACCCCCCCCCCCAGTGTTCCTCCTCGTCCCGGTGGGACCCGCCCGGCACTCCCTGCCTGGTGTGCGCGTGCAGTGTGGGTCTCGGTGCCCACGTGACTTTCCTGCAGCGTCCGCCCTGACCTGCCTGATGAGGTCCAGTGCCCCCCTGCCCTGCCACACCCCCCTCAGGGCACAGCTGTCCTCCCCCCAGCACTGGACAGCACTGCAGTGGCCACAGCTCACCCGCCGTCCCTACGACTCCGCTGGCGACCCACTGCTGACCGCACCCCTCTCCACCCAGCCGGTGAGGGAACGAACCCCACCTCCAGGCAGCGCAGCCTCTGACTTCGGATCCCTGTAGGAAGATGCGAAGAGCAGTTCCAGGAAGGCCGGTCCCTTCCACAGCGTTTCGCCCACGGACCGCACAGACACCCGGCAATAAATCCCAACAGGGCTGGACCATCCGTTACCACCCCTTCCCTGCCCCTCCCCTCCAGGGTGTCCCCTGCATCTCGGGGAGAACGCCTGCCGTCCTGGTCCTGGCCTTAGTCAGCCTCTAAGCCCGAAGCCGTGGCCCCGAGGGCTGGTTACTGGTAAACCAGGAGCAGCCTGGAGGTCGAGGCGGCTTCAAGTCGACTTTTAGAGAGGCGCCTAATTTGGTGCGGCCGACTACAAGAGCTGGTCGGGCTTTCCTGAAATTCCTGAGGTTTCCAATGGCCTCTGGGGGGGGGGGTGCTGCTTCCACATGCCACTGAGATGGTCAAGGGTGTCCTCGCCACCTTTCTGCCCGCCACCCTCCTAATGGTTGTACAAGTGTCTAATTTTTTACAATGCCTCTTAAAGTCATCTTTTAAGACAGAGGCAAGCTCAGTCTAAATTGATATAGAAACACAGGCCTTAGAATAGCTACAACAATCTTGGAAAAGAATCATAAAGTGGGAGGAATCAGGCCATTCAATGTTAAGCCTTGCGATATACCTCGCATCATCAACACAGCATGGTGTCATCTGACAGACACACGGATCAATGCCACAGAATAGAGCTGCAGAGACAGGCTCCCACAAACATGCACAAGTAATTTCTGACCAAAGTGCAAGCACAGTTCTGTAGAGGGAGGACAGTCCTTTCAGCAGATGGCCCCGCCGCAATTGAGCATGCGCAGGCGAATAAACGAACCTCACCTAAACCTCTCACCTGATGTAGAAACGAGCAGAGTGGGCCGTGGCTTACATGCAAGATGGAAAAGGATAGAGCTTTTAGGAAAAAAAAAAAAAAAAAAAAAGAGAAAATCTTCAGGATTGTCTAAGCAAAGTGTTCTTAGGCTTGACCCATTTTAAAAAAAAAAAATGTGATTCACACAAAGAAAAATACAAAAATTATACTTCATCAAAATTATACACGTTTGCTTTGTGCAAAACACCATTGAGAGGGTAAAAAGACAAGCTGCGTTCTAGGAGGACATGTTTGCAAACCACACATCAGAATGCAGCAAAGTATGCATGTGTGCCACACATGTATGCAACAAAGGACTGCATACATCTAGACTATATAAAGCCTTTCAAAACTCAACACTAAAAAACTAGATCATCCTGTTAAAAAAAAAATGGGTTAAATCTGAACTGACGTACAGATTTGCAACTAAGGCACATGAGATGTTCAGCCTCACTGACCATCAGGGAACGCAAAGTCAAACCGCAATGAGATACCAGCACTCCACATGCCATCAAAACGACTAAAATTTAAAAAACATTAACAACTGCAAATGCTGGAGAGGCTGTGGAGAAATGGTTACTGCTACCATGCTGGTGAGAAGGTAAAATGAATGGTACGGCCATTGTGGAAAACCGTTCGGCAGATTCTTATAAAAATAAACATGCAACCACTTACAAAGACAAACAGCAACTGTACTGTTGGGCATTACTCCCACAGAAATGAAGCCTAATATTCACATAAACACCTGGACATAGATGTTTATAGCAGCTTCATTCCTCATAGTCAGAAAATAACCCGGGTCTCCTTCAATAGAAGAATAGTTGGATACACGGTAATCCACTCATACTACAAAATACTATTTAACAAAAAGTGAAAGGAACTGATACATGCAGCAGCTTTGAGGAATCCTAGGGAATTATGCAGAGTGGAAAAAAAGCCAATCCCAAAGGTTACCTACTGCAGGATCCCACAGGCATAACATTTGTGAAATGAAAGATTGATGGCAGGAGACAGCAGGTGAGGAATCGCCAGGTGTTAGGGAAGGCAGAGTGGGGGAGGGGCCGGGGAGGTAGGCGTGGCATTAAAGATACTTCTGGTGACTGATACACTTAAGGTGGATACACATGCTGTAAAACTGCATGGAAGTAACACACACTCACACACACAAGTGGGTACAAATGAAATGGGAAATCTGAACAAGACCGCCAGACCGCACTTACAGTTTTGCAAGAGGCCACCACGGAAGAAACTGGGTACAGTGTACGTGGATCGCTCTGTATTGTAAGTACTGTATGTGACTCTACAATTGCCTCACAGTGAAAAGTCTAATCATTTCAAAACAATTCTTGGCTCCTGGAATTCGTGAATGAAGGCTAAAGAGCTCCTCACACCAACCCCCCAAAAGAGAGTCCTGAAGAGATAGTTACCACGTGAGGATGGCTCTCCGCTTACCTGACCCCCATGCCTTTAGAAAGGCACTGAATTCTTTTTACACCCCTAGGACCCCTCTAGAACACCCCATCAGTGGAAATAAATTCTAGAGAGCAATTGGTTTCTTCTCTTGGGCTGATGTGCTATTTACTGCTTCTGAATATTAAACATATACACACAGAGAGAAAGAGAGAGAGAGAGAGAGAGATGAAAGGGGAAAAGCTAAAAGAGGCCTTTCTCTCCAGAAATCAACAAAGAATATTAGTCAATATCTGCTTGATGCAAATCTCAACATTTTGCTTCTCGTTTCTCTGTGCAAGACCCGCAGAGATGTGCAATAGATGTAAACAAAGTAGAGATGAAAAAGCAGACTCTGAACTGTGTGGGGATACTTAAATTGGATTTCTTTGTGATTTAAGACACGTTAGGTCATTCATAATTCATTACCAGCGCATCTTCAGCGAATACAGTAAAGCCCCCGTGCCACCAGCCTTTTCTCATCTGTGTGAGAAGGACGCACTTGAGGTGTGCCGAGCACAGGGGGACAGCGCAGAGAGGAAGAAGTGTGTGTGCGTGCGTGCGCGCACACACACACGTAGACAGACCATGCAAACTAGCCCAGGCCTCCGACCCATGATGCCCCTCAAAGTCAGCACAGACTGAAGTTGATCAGAGTCAGGTGACTTGTGCAACCTCCCGCTAATCTCAGTAGGTGTTCAGGTCGAGAGCCAAGTGGGAGCCTTTGCTTTTCCGGCACCGGGGGGGACAGGTGGTCACCGAGGCTTCGCAGGTCCATGCCTGGAATCTGTCAAGCTCAGTCTGCAGGTGTGGAACCTGAAGAAGAGGGCAGATGTGGCCCAGTCCGTTGCACAGGCTCGGCGGTGCTGAGCCCGCAGACGGCTATGGGGGAAGCCTGTTCACATTTCTAACACACAGCCTGTGGACCTGTTTGCTTTTCCCATCTGTACTGAGCTATAACCAACAAATAAAACTGTCAGATATTTAAAATGGACACCTGGCCCTGGCTGGGTAACTCAGCAGGTTAGAGCGTCGTTCCAATGTGCCAAGGGTTTGATCCCCGGTCGGGGCACATACAGGAGTCAACCAATGAATGCACAAATAAGTGGAGCAACAAATTGATGTTTCTCTCTCTTCAAAATCAATCAATCAATAAAATTGAAAGTGTGCACGTGGCGATTTGATATATGTGTACACTGTGAAAGAATTTCCCCCACTGAGTTAATTAGCCCATCCGTCATCTGACACATTCACCTTTATTGTTGTTATTAAGTTTAAGTTCTACTCTCTTAGTAAAGTTCCATTTTACAATGCAGCGTCATCCCTATAGTCGTCGCGTTACGCACTAGATTCTCAACTTCATTCATCTTGTAACCAAACAGTCTCGCCCTGTTTCCCCAGTTCCCAAGCCCCCGGCCACCACTTTTTGCTCTCGGTTTCTCAGTTCAGCTTTATTTTTTAGGTTCCACATGTAAGTGACATTATGAGGTGTTTAGCTTTCTCTGCCGGGCTTATTTCCCTCAGCATCACACCCTCCAGGTTCATCCATGTTATCTTAAATGACAGGATGTCCTCCTTTTTTAAGGCTGAGTAGTACTCCACTGACTCGTCCTGAGCTTTGGTTGTTGGCGAGGTGTATCTCTCCCCAAGTGGCCCGTGACTCCTAGAAAGTACAGGTTGTGTCTGATACAGCGCTACCTTCCTGGAGCTGCGCCCACAGTTGGCCCAGAACCGTGGCTGAATGTGTTGAAAGATGCTTCTTGATAGCTAATCTGCTGAGTGTTCTTATATAAATAACACCTTATTTTCTGATTACACAAATAGTCTTAGTTGCACTTCCAGATATAGTCGTTGGGGAGTTCTTTGTTTTTTCTTTTTCTGCTGGGTCCAGTATCCAAGGAGGCTACCATATTGATTATGTTATGTAGGCCTCCGTGACCCCCGGATTCTGCTTGGTTTCTGTCGGAGGGGTGCCCCATCAGAAGATCTGATGGCGGGAGGAAAGAGAAGTGGGGTTATTCCTCGCCTCCCCTGCAGCACTGGTCCCAAAGTACAGGCCTGAGAGGCTCACAGCTTCCCTGTGGCTAACCACTAACCATGTTGACGTCTCTTGATTCCTTGGTGCTTTATAGCAGTGGTCCCCAACCCCCGGCCCGTGAACCAGTACCGGTCCGTGGGCCATTTGGTACCCGTCCACAGAGCAAGAATAAATAACTTACATTATTTCCGTTTTATTTATATTTAAGTCTGAACGATGTTTTATTTTTTTTAAATGACCAGATTCCCTCTGTGACATCCATCTGAGACTCACTCTTGACGCTTGTCTTGGTCACGTGATACATTTATCCGTCCCACCCTAAAGGCCGGTCCATGAAAATATTTTCTGATATTAAACCAGTCCATGGCCAAAAAAAGGTTGGGGACCACTGCTTTACAGAACTGTTTCCAAAGCTTCCAGGTTCTTTATCTTGACACTCGTCAGGAGCATGCTTCCGGGCTTCCTCATTGGGTGGGACCATATGCCTTTCCTTGATACATTGATTGACAATGAAGTACTACCAGAACTTTCTGTTACCTTGTGTCACAATGACCAGCAACAGTTCAGAGAGAGGTGGTACTATCAGCCCAGACCCCAGAGAGAAGGCAAGGAAGGAAATGGAAAACAGAGTTCAGGGACCTTTCCCAAGCCGGAGGCATGAGCAGAGGTCCTCTGAGATTCCTGGGCTGGAATGACATTGAAACATCATCTCACCTGTCAGGACTAAGACAGGGACCTTCACCCTGAACCTCTGCAAACTGTCAGCTCCTTGGATGCCCTGCGGTCCCCTCTGACGCTGACATCTCTTGCCTATGAGGACTCTAAGTGGTAGTGGCCCATTTTGAAAACTTTGAAAAGTATAGATAAACAAATAAAACAATCACTCAGAGAAAGAGCTGCTATAAATATTTTGACATGTTTCATTCCAGCCTTTCTTCTCCATGTATATGGCAGGGTGGCTGGAGTAAGTGCAGTATATGTGTGTGTGCAACGCGGGGAGAGGGTGTGTGTGTGTGTGTGTGTGTGTGTGTGTGTCTGTGTATGTTTCTATGTGTATATGTTTCTATGTTTTTGTCCATACTTGAGATCAAATTATAATCAACGCCCTTCTTATTGCTGCATAACTTCGTCCAATAAGATAAAAACTTAGAAAAGTAGAGTTAATACATTTAGCCAACACGGCTTTGACCTTGTTTAATTGAATTAACCGGTGCTCCAGAGAAAAATAGCCAAGCAGGGCCCAACCACACAGTGATCTGATGCTCATTCCCCTGAAGCTCTCTTGCCATCGTCTCTTCCTCCAGCTCTTACAGTAGAAAAAGGATGGAGGCGGCTTTGCCAATGGGAAATAAAACACCCGACCCCGGGAGAGCCGGGCACAATGGCTGCACTGGTGGAAAACAAGCCATACAGTGTCAACAAACGGAGGATGAATGGGGCCTGTCATGGAGCTGGAATTGGGGGAAGGTCTGGCTTCCAGGCGTTCTGTGGCAGCGACAAAGAAGCAGGGAAAATTCAGGTGCGTCGTCAGAGGGGCCGCTCCCGACACAGCCAGAGCCTCGCGGTACAATGGGAGCACGTCGCATAGGCCAGCATCTGCATGGCGCCCCGCTGAGCCTGCGGACAGGCAGTGGGCTGGAATAAACCGGCCTGGAACCGGAGTCTGGCTCAGCCTCTACCTGGGTGGAACTTATCAAGGTCAAGAACTACCAAGGTTACAAAATGATTAGGGGGTAGATGAAATTCAGGCTCCATTCTCTCTGACCCCCAAGCCCCCAAGCCCCTAAGCCCCACTGCATCAAGGGCAAAGGGAGATGTAGAGAAGATCATGTTACGCCTCTGACAGCCAAGACTTTGGTGTGGATGGCGGAGTCTGGCTAAGTTGGTGTCTGCCTATCCTTCCTCTTCTTTTTTGGTATGAGAAGACTACATTTCCCAGATTCCCTTGCAGTCACACTGTGGTCATGTGATTAATTCTGGTTAATGAAATGTGGATCTAAGGCAGGGGTAGTCAACCTTTTTATACCTACCGCCCACTTTGTATCTCTGCTGGTAGTAAAATTTTCTAACCACCACCGGTTCCACAGCAATGATGATTTATAAAGTAGGGAAGTAACTTTACTTTATAAAATTTATAAAGCAGTTATAGCAAGTTAAAGCATATAATAATAATTACTTACCAAGTACTTTATGTCGGATTTTCACTAAGTTTGACAGAATAAATCTTTATAAAAGAACTTATTATAGTTAAATCTACCTTTTTATTTATACTTTGGTTGCTCTGCTACCGCCCACCATGAAAGTGGGAATGCCCACTAGTGGGCGGTAGGGACCAGGTTGACTACCACTGATCTAGATCCTTAGGTTACTCTCCCTTCCTTCTGTTTGTCAGAACCAGGTAATATAGAGCATCCAGATGTCTGAATTACTGGTTAGAGAGAACAGTCCGGGAAACCGTGTGTGTGTGTGTGTGTGTGTGTGTGTGTGTGTGTGCACGCGAGCGCGTGTATGCATGTTTGGCCACTTTAGTTTTGCTAAGCTACAATTTTGGGCTTGCTTGTTACAGCATCTAGCATGTGTTCCTCTGACTAAGAGAGTTTTGTACATTAGAGACACAAAATGTGTGTCACTATTACAATATATGCGAGGGTGTCTAGGAAGCAGGAGAAGTCACGTTCAATTAAGGCATGTTGAGGACAAACATACCTTGTGTCCCTCCCATATTCTGAGTCTTGTAAAATGTTTTTATAGTCACGCGTCTACTCATTAAAAAAATACTGTGAATAACCTGATATACTAGATATCATGTCAGAAAGTGGGAGTTTATTTCTTGAACAGGTATTCACCAAGTCTCTACAATAGCAAGGTGCCAAAGATTGTGCTGGGTGATGGGGACTAATAGTATTAAACCCAAACCATGTCTGTGTCATCAAGGTGTTGAGACTGTATGTGTGATGTGGTGAAATTTCACTTACATTGTTGTAGGTGCATAGTTCTAGGCACATTGTTCTAGACACATTGTGAAGAAACCACGGATGAAGCTTGATGGGAACAAGAACAGACCACAATAATAGAACTTGGTTCCCTACCTCACACCACACATAAAGCCCAGTTACAGATGGAATTAAAACTGTAAGGCAGAGACCAAAGGCGGCAACCATTTCAGAAGACATTCTAAGAACAGGCATTGCCTCAGAGTAAGAACAGTTTTTTAAAAACAGAACATTAAAAAGTACAAATCATAAAGGCAAATATTGATCAAGTTGATTACTTAGATTTAAAAATCTCTATTCAAGAAAAAGACATCCTGGGCAAAGCAAAAGAGGCAAGCCACATGCAGAAGGCCCTTGCAGACCCAGGACCAAAACAGGACCAACATCAGCATGCCAAAAACCTACAAAAACAAAGAAGCCAGTTTTTAAAACGTGGACAACTGTCATTGATGGGCAAGTCACAGGAGGGCACATATGAATGGTAAATAGTGTCCAAATTCTCAAGTTGTTTAATAATCAGGAAACTGTAAGTTGATGTTGCAATAAGATATCATTTTATACCCACCAGAGAGCAAATTTTAGAAAGAGGATGAGGCACCAATACCCCTTCTGTCTTCTTCTTGGGCAGAGAACGAAATGACCATTTCAGCTGTGGGTGTAGGCAAGGGTGGCCGTGGGCGTGCTGGGTGCTTCCAACCAGGGGCGTGGGAGGGAGGTCCCTTTCAGACTCGTCCTCCCTGTGCAGAGTGGTACGGCGACTCTCAGGGTGACCTTGAAAGCCAGGTATTAAAAATGATAGAGCTAGCCGTGGACTCTGAATGTCAAAGGGGAGCAAAGTGGCCCCAAGCAGGAAACCCTGCTTGGACTGTTACGGGAGGGAGAACTCAACATTTGCGTCTGAACCATGACGCGCGTAGGGTCTCCACATCGCCGCATCGGTCCCACGCTCGTGAGCACAACAATGGGAGTGATTGCTTAGAGAGTGGGGATTCTCATGCAGTCAAGTTACAATGTGTACTACTTTTGATGGAGAAGTTCCACCACTCCTGTACATTCTAGAGGCACACACGGGAGCAGGCATGTGTGAGAGTCCGCGGACAGCGCTGCTTCATGAACACGGAAACTGGAAACAGCCCATCAACAGGGAATGGACGAAGGCGTTGTATAAACACGCTGTGGTAGCTGTGCGTCTATCTGTGTGGGGGGGAGCCTGCATATGTGCGTACATTCTGCACATAGCCCTCTCAGCGTTGCCTGTTCCCTCAACGTTGTGTTTAAAAATTCATCCGCGTGAGAAGAGTAGCTGCCTTATTATTCACTTTTTAATTTAGAAATTGAATGTAATGGGGTGACAGTGATCAATAAGAGTCCATATGTTTCAGGTAAATATTTCTATAGCATTTGAACCATTGATTGTGCTATGGGCCTATCACTCAAAGTCAAATAATTTAACTTTTATACATAACTCTATTGTGTGTGTGTGTGTAGATTTAACTATGACAAAATTTGCAATTTTCATAGAAATATATGCAGTACAATTCCCGAACTTGAACTCCAGATGGTCCAGGAACACTCACTGTGAAGGACAGAGGATGACACCCCGGGACCCAGCAGAGTCACGACCTCTGGGGAGAACAGGAAAGGCACACACAGGGCCTCAACACTGCTGCTGATGTTCTAGCCCTTAAGCTTAGCCCCTGAGTCTCTTTGCGTTGTTTATACCATTGTTCTTTGGGACTTCTAGGTTACTTATATATATTCTTGTGTGAAATAATTCATAATCAGGTAAGATCAAAGTAGGGAGAGTGAGAGACAGACATTACTTGTGTACAAGACTAAAGGGAGCCTAGGGGGACAAACTAGGAGGCCATCGTCGTGGTCCCAGACGAGAGCTGGGCACAGTGGCTTGTCCGTGGGCACCTAAGGGTGACATGGCAGGGGTCACAGGCAGGGTGGGCATGGGTGCACCGTGGGCACCTAAGGGTGACATGGCAGGGGTCACAGGCAGGGTGGGCATGGGTGCAGAAGGAAACAGAGAGTCGAAGGGTAGCTTCTAAGTGCCTGGACCGCATCGTGGGCGACCGTCGTGTGGTTCAGTGCCCTAAGAGATGTTCAGAGTGTCAATCTCAGAGACATGTGGACATGACTCAGGCTGAATAGAGAGTAGCAGCAGAGACCCAGATGGGAGAGCAGGGACCCAACCTCAACGAGGGAAGGCCATTTCCCTCAGAGCTAACAGCAGGATGAGCGATGGAGAGTTGGTCAAAGGAGCAAGACCTTTTCCTTTTAAGAAGAAGAGGAGGTGATGGTCTGGAAGCAGAGGTGCACCACTGCACCCTGGGGTGCTCTGGGTCTGCGAGAATAAACAGTCGGGAGGATTAGCAAGAAGTCACGGGCTGCTTCAACGGATACTCGGAGGTGAAGGAGGGAGCGCCCCGGAGCAGGTGATGGATGGGAACGGTCATGGAGGAGGGAGAGCTCCAGGAGCACCAGACATGGGGAGGGTGTGGGCGGGGCTCATGGGAGCTGGTCAAGGAGGAGAAAGCACAGACCAGCTTGGATACGCGGGGTTGCAAGGGATGTGGGCTTTGATTCGGGGCATTGTCCAGTGAACATAAGAATTTAGATACATGGCTCCAGCCAGTTGCCTCAGCGGTAGAGCATCGGCTTAGCATGTGGCAGTTTTGGGTTCGATTCCTGGTCAGGGCACACAGGATAACGCCCATCTGCTTCTCCACCCCTCCCCTCTCCTTCCTCTCTGTCTCTCTCTTCCCCTCCTGCAGCCAAGGCGCCACTGGAGCAAAGTTGGCCCGGGTGCTGAGGATGGCTCCATGGCCTCCACTTCAGGTGCTAGAATGGCTCTGATTACAGTGGAACAATGGCCCAGAGGGACCGAGCATTGTCCCCTGGTGGGCATGCCAGGTGGATCTTGGTAGAGCGCATGAGGGAATCTACCTGACTGCCTCTCCACTTCTCACTTTGGAAAAATACAAAAAAAAAAAAAAAAAGAATTTAGACACGTGAGTTTGGGAGGGTTGCCAGGAAAGGGGCAGGGATCATGGGCTAAGGCCCGGGTAGCTGGCTCACGCGGGCTGGGCAGACATACACGGGGACTTGATGGCAGGCCCTGTACCACAGGGCCTGAGTGTAACCAACCGGGAAGATTCAGGGTCTGCTCTCCAACGCCTGGGATGGAGTCTGACCCAGAAGGCAGCGGAGGTGTGGAATGCAGGTGACCCCCAAGACTGTGCACTCTTTACAGAAAGAACGGGTGGGGAAACTGAGGCATTTCAGAGGCTTGCCCAAGGCCACCAACTAGAAGGCAGCAAAATTAGGCATCACTCTGCCTGACCCCAGACTGCACCCACCAGCCTCAGACAAAGTGGCTCAATTACAGAACACTTTGGCTGAGCGGGTCTGGCCGGCGCCATCACCTGTGCAGCCCGGGCGTAGCACGAGGCATCTGGACGTCCATCTCTCTGGACGTCCATCTAGGAGCACCATCCTGGAGGACCCTGCTGTCACCCATCGCCACCCTCACTATGCTGGAGACTCTGACATTTATATTTTTAAACCCCTTTTTCCAGAAAAAATGAATGCTAACATTCCCAGGTGCAGGATTCTACCCCATGGAGCACCTGCAGAAGCAGGAATAAATTGTAAACAAGAATTCCTGGCATTACATAAGCCATTAAAATTGGAACAAAAACTTGAATTTAAATCCATCCAATTTGCCATCCCTAATAGCAAACGCCGAACAATGGAGAAGCCCTTTCTCTAGTCACAGTCTTCCAAGAACAAAGGGAATTGTCCCCAAATAAAGCAATAACCTAATACCATATTAATAACACCCTTGCATTAGTGTAGCAGAGCGTTTTTACACCTGCCGTCGTGTGAGGGAGGCGACTTCAGGCACAATTGTAGTTATTAAGCAAAACCGAGAGTGTATTATAAGGTGGTATTTTTGAACAGCCAGCAATCGACCTTCCACACTGAAGCCAGAGCTAAACTTTCTTGAAAACGGTTCTATTAGGATCTCTCCTGAGTCATAAAACCCCGGAACCCTCCTCCCTGGCCCCAGAATGAAATCAGAAGGTCCTACGGTGGTGGCTTGGACAACTTGGCACCCTGTCCTCTGATACTTTCTGAGACTCATTTCCCCTGTGTCTAGGTGGCGATGTTGCCAGGGGGTTAGGGACCCTGAGAACGGGGCTAGGTTTAACCCTGTCTCCTCCATTGCGGCGGCCCTCCACTCGGGAGCAGATCCCACCGCCTCTGTGCTGCCGCTGTAAAGTGAGGTTAGTCGTGTCTGCGCCACCGGATTGCTGGGCTTCAGTGTGAGTGGCACGTACCCCATGGAAGCCTAGTTCTTGGTCTTTGTCACCTGCCCCTTCGCACCAGGATGAATACACCCAGCTGGCTATAAGGACTCCAAGAGATCTGCCCTCCACCTGGTCCTCTGAAGCCTGATTGAGCCTGATCCAGGTCACTCTCTTCTGGACCTCCAGACACTAGACAAGGCTGACCTTGCGGCTTCCATGGTCTAGATGTTTCTCTTGTGTCTTTCTTGCTTGGCCAGCTTTGTTTTAGACCCAAGATAAGAGACCCAGGAAAAAAACACTACATCTGCATTGTCTAACACAGTCATCATTGGCCACAAATGTGATTTAGCCCCTACAAGGTGTCTAGTGTGAATTTGTGCCAATTTTCTGAGCTAGTACAAGATGGCAAAATATTTCAATTATTATTATTATTTATTTTTATATTTTTGCTATTTATACATGTTGAAATAACATTAAGCTATATTGGGTGAAACAAAATATTTAAACTAATTTCACCTTTTACTTTTCATTCTTCTCAACATGACTACTAGGAAACTTAAAATTCTATGAGTATCTCACTTTATGTTTCTACTGGACAGTGTTTGTTGACTTTGAACAGCAAAAATGCCTTAGCTCACAACTCTAGAGACTAGAAGTCCGGTATTCACAAGGGCCATGTCCCTCATGGGCGCTACTGGACAGGATCTGTTTCCTGCCTCTCCCAGCTTCCGAGGGCTGCAGGCAATCTCAGAGGTCCTCATCGCAAGACTCTCAGCTTAATCACATCTGCAAAGAACCTTTTTTCCAAATCAGGTCACATTCACAGGTTCCAGGGGTTAGAATGTGGAATGTCTGTGGGGAGGGGGCACCATTTAACCCTGTACCCTTCTCCTGTGTTGATGACAAACCGGAGCTGTAATAGGCTGAGCTAGGTGACCTGAGGGGCAGGCACTCACTTTCCTCCTGACTGTGTCACCAGTGCAGATAAACGAAAACCTCCATCAGTAGATCACTAACAATGTCTTTCCAAAATGACAAATTCTCAGGGTCAAGAGGGCTACACTGGATTCTTGGCCTGAATGTGTGTTCTTTCTTGGGGTCCTTTTATGCAACCATCTTCTCCTCTTTCCAGTGCAAACAGATGCTGGGCGCAGGGTGAATCGGACATGGTCCTTATTCCCAAGATGGCCCACGCCGGCAGGAGGCTTGCTGGTTTACATTTCTGGGCCTTCCTTCACCACTTTAAAAATGGTAAGATCAACACGTTTAGGGAAACAGGAGGAAAACAAGATGTTTTAAAATGTTTCTAGTAAGTGTCAAAGCAGAAAAAGACCATCTAATTGTACACATGTGCACCCATTGTATGCAAGAGGAGATAACATATGTGCTTGCTGGCTCTTTGCGAGTGCGTTCTCTGTGCTTGACTCTCTTCTCTGTTCCTCATACGACTGCCTCTTCCATTTCCTCCTGGTCTCAGCTTAAATGTCAGCTCCTCAACAAGATTTCTCTGACCGCTGGATATAAAGTAACTGCCCCTCACCACCACATACATGCATGAGTTCAGTGTCATTCTTTATCTCCCCTGTACTTAGCAGGTGGTATTTTATGTGCTTGTACTGACTTTTTATATATCTGTCTCACTGGAACATAATCTCCATGAAATCAGTCTCCATTTTTGTTGTCCCAGTGCCTTGCAGATACTTCTTGACCCAGAAAGGAGTGATGAGTAGATGGAGGGATGGATGGATGATAGATGGATGGATGATGGATGGATGGATGATGGATGGATGGATGGATGATAGATTGATGGATGATGGATGAATGGATGGATGGATGGATGGATGGATGCAAGGATGCATGGATGGAAGGATGAATAAATGGATGAATAGATGGATGACAGATAGATGGATAGATGGATGGATGGATGAATGGACAGACAGATTAAAAGACATATTATGACTAATTGCATTAGCACATTACTGACAGGGCAGAAAGTCTGATGGAACTAGCACGTTCAGATGATACTCACACCAACAAGTCAAACTCAGCCCTCTCCTAATGCCCTCAGATACCAGCCAACAGACCCGACAAAGAGCAGGGTGTGAGCTCTAGTTTAACAGACCTAGAAGTGCGAGCTACTAAGAGCAGGGCGAGTTCAGCCAAAACCTGCCGCACTGCCAGACTGAGAGACCCCGGAACACAGCTATCAGGAGAGGGGCAAGGGGGGCTTGACTCACATCGCTGCCACCAACCTCGAAGTTAGACCGATTGTTCCGTCTGTGTGGTTGGGAAGGATTATTTAGTTGGGTGCATTATACTCAGAGTGGGCCGAGTGCATAAAATTTATGAGAAGTGCACTTTCATGTCTGGTTAATGAAGCCAAAGATATTTTTACACCAAATAAACAGCGTCAAACGTGTCTGCTTTGGGAGAAGGGAAGGGCCCCGTGGCAACGCCGATGGGTCCTTGGCGAGAAGTGCGCATCGTGAAACACCGGATTTTCCTCGACTGTAGTTACTGCAGACGGTTTTCTTCCCATAGAGATGAAGGAATCTGGAAAGGTTGGAAACTACGACATCAAAGAGATGAAAAGCAAGAAGAGCTAAACAGAGGGGGATGGCTGGGAGAAGACAGGAGACAGCATGGAATAGACATCATCATCATCATCACCATCATCCTGATGATAATACTGAATGTCTGAATGTCTGCTCACGGTTAACACACGCCAGATCTTGTCTAAACTACTTCTCATGCCTTCTTCTTTCGTCCTGACCACAGCTCTATGCGGTGGCTACTTTTATTATTCTCATCTTTTCCAGAAGAGGTAGCCAAGCTGAGAAATGGTTAAGCAACGTTCACCACAGGATAGAAATTCTGATTTCCACTCCACACCCCGTGGCCTGACCGCAGCGGAGGTGACCAGAGGCGAGCACTCCTTCCCTGGGGTAGAGATTGCTCCGCAAAGCTCCTCCCCATCAAGCAGAAGTGACAGGTGTCACATCCACGCCAAGCCAGCTGAGAAGCGGGTAGGCCGTCTCCATGCTGCCTCTCCTCTCTGTCTCCCTCTTGAGAGCCCTGCATGGACAATGTGGGGCTGGTCCCTTGACCTTCACGTTTGGCCTGAGGCGTGAGCGAGACATAAACTGTCAGGTGTGTGTGAGGCCGCTGATCAGGGAAGGGTGTGCTTGTTACAGCAGCAAGCCTCCCTGGATAGTCGGTCGCCAACACTCCTTACTGTAACCTCACCGCTGAGCCACGTTTTCTTTCTTTCTCTGTAGAATGACGCTTAAGATGACGTACGCCCCAGGGTTGCAGTCAGATGAGAGCAGGCGTCCCAAGCATTAAGGTCAGATGGCATCCTGTGTCCTGCAAGGTCCCGATCACGTTAGAAGACATCATGTATGCAGAACGCCTGGCTCACCGGGCATTAGCATCCGCTGTGACATCTACTTCTGTGTACTGAGTGCCGCCAACTTGGTTTCAGTTCACTTTGGGTTTGAAGCAGCCTATCCAAGTCAGCTTTATTTATCTAATGAAACATATGAACACGATTTTTATTACATCCAGGGTCTGTTACATCCCAAGCAATGGCTGGATTTGTTTTCTGCTCACATTCTGCACGGCGATCCAACGCACTGGCAGACGGCACTGCGCTCGCTCCTGGCCCTACGCTTAGAGCCCGAGAGAGGGAGGAAGCTCTTGGGTCTTCAAGACTGCTCCTGTGACACCCCCCACCCCAGGCTACAGTCCAGAAATCACCGTGGACAAAATGTGTGTCTGGTCTCAAAAGTGAATCACTTGGCAGTGACAAATACATGTCCACGATTTTCCTGGGGGAAAAGAAAAAAAAGAGTACTGTTCTCAAGCCAAAAGCTAATGATTAGAGAATAATCCAGTAAACCATGTTTATAGCGTAATGGAGTTTCTCTGCAAATAAAGAAGTAGAAATAGGGAGAAAACATCTATTCACCCATTGGTCCATCCATCGCTATTGAATTAACCTTTGAGCAGCTGTTTCATCTCTTTCAGGTTAGCCTGATAACTTGCATTGGCTTTGTTCCTTTAATTTTATTTTGAAATATGTCCAGACTCACAGAAAGTTGCAAGAATAGTATAGAGTCTATTCTTTCTCCTGCTCCCCTAAGAGTGATAGCTCACATAAGTAGCTTACACCTCCAAACCAGGAAATCGATAGATGCAACCTACACACCCAATCAGGTCTTTATCGCACCAGTGTTTACATGTACTCGTGTGTGTGTTGTTCTATGTGACATTATCACATATAGAGATTTGCCTAGCCACCAACACAATGCCTTTGGTTTTTATTCCATTATAAAATATACAAACATCCATTAGGAAAATATTAAAAAGTGAAACTAAAGATAGCACCAACGATGATTGTGGTCCCACCTGAGTGAAAACTCATTCTTACCATCTGGGTGCATTTACTTTCACAGTATTTTGCATATTTCTATGTAATTTTTCTTCTCTCTCTCTCTCTCTCTCTCTCTCTCTCTCTCTTTAAGCTAATTTTTGAGCACCTACAATGTGAGAGTTGTCATGATCATCTATTGCTTTTATTTCACCAAAACCTCTGACCAGGTTTTTGAGGCAGACGCAAGGATATCATTGTCTCTATTTTATACAAGAAAAGACAGACACCCCTGGGGTATAAAAGACTTATCCGAGCCATGGAGTCAATGAGGGAGACAGCCGGTTGGACTTGGAAACCCAAGTACCCCGACTGCGAAGTCCATCCGCTCTCCAGTGCACGGGCAGCATCCACACACGCTCTTCAGGGGAAGGGAGAGTCAGCACACACATTATTCCATCGCGTCCAAGCCCCACAACCCCAGCAGGGCGAGAGTGAGCAGCACACCGTCTTAGAGAGGAAGAAATAGAGGCTCTCTGCACATCCACTGAATAGTACACACACCTCGTAAGAAGGAAACACAAAATTGGACCCAGATTTCCTGCCTCCTAGTTCAATGTCGACTGCTGTACCAGAACAGCAGGGAGGGGCCTTCCTGAGTCTATACCCCTCGCTGTCCACAGCTGTATCCGTGGCACGTTGGTCAGGGCAGTGGTTCTTGCCCATCTTGGATGTGGCTCAGAATCCTGCTTTACCCGAAGCACCGGACAGCCACACTCAGCCCGTCAGTTTGGTGCTCCAGCTGAGACCTCTCTCTGCGCAGCACCTCTGATCTGACCCTGTGCGTACTGTGGGACCCGAGCAGTGGCTGGGGCACGCCACCTGGGCTCCCCTGCAATGTACTTTCGTGTATGCCCATGCCAAAAGGAAACAGCCTTTATTCTAACTATTATTAGCACGACTTAAAAACCTATGAAGGCACATGTAATATCTGAGCGGATCCTTAGCGACATCAAAGGGAGAATTTCAATACAAGGGCGTTTGCATTAAAGCCAGAGCTGGTAAGAGCTTATAATAAAAGTACAGTAATGAGCGAGCTTTATGATAAAATTAATGTAATTAATTAGTGTTTGTAAAGGACTTCAAGATCACAGGGTGAAAGGTGCCAGCTAGAGGAAAAGTCATCTTAGAAATTACCACTATTATCATCTTAAGACACGGCATATATTATGCACGATATGAGCATTTCCAAGCATATATTCACGTCCCAGCTATAACTACGTTAATTTATAGTAATTTGCAAATCAGTTCTCTGATCAGCCCTGGGAACCCTTTCTGGATCTCTAAGTGGATGAGGTTATGACTCAAGTGGTATTTTAAACTCTATCCTGTGATAACCTATTAGAGAGAGCGGCTCCGTCCCCCGGTGTGTGCTCAAGTTAGAGACTCAAATTACAACTGACACGCGTGCGCCCTAAGGTGCGCTCCTGCGCTCCGTGGCAGGTCTTCCGGGGCTTGGGTTGGGTTTTATTAGAAAGAAGTCGATGAACCTCTCTTTAGCCCTTTTTTTTTCAGCTTTTTAAGATTCATACATTACTGCTTCTCTCTGATCCGTTCGTATTTCCCAAGTTCAGGGCCACCTCCTTGCTGTCACCATGTCCCCCAGAATGCAGGGAGCAGGGTCTGACATGCTGTCCATCTCAGGGAGTTGAGGCTGTTGGGGAGTGCTCCACGCAAAGGTCTCATGTCCAAAACAGGCCTTTTATTTCCAACCATCCCAAAGGACTATCCCATCTGAAAACAGAATATTATATTTATTAACTAGAGCAGGGGTTGGAAACCTTTTTGGCTGAGAAAGCCATGAACGCCACATATTTTAAAATGTAATTCCCTGAGAGCCATGCAATATGTTTAACACTAAATACAAGTAAATGTGTGCATTTTATGTAAGACCAACACTTTTAAAGTACAATAAGTCTCTGAACTCTTTCTAATAACGTTGTTTTGCTGTTGCTAACCAATGATGAATAAAGTACTTCTTACCATTAATGCGACTTCTGGTGCCGCATGGTTTTGCTGATGGCTTTGTAGTCTGGTTGATACGTGGTGAGGTTAAGCTTCATGCAGGCGTTGAGACTTCCATCCATTAGACATGATCGTAGGTTGGTCTTAACGTTCTTTAGATGTGAGGAAGACTGCTCACATGCATACGTAGAGCCAAACATTGTCAGTACAGCAATACTCACACGCTGCAGTGTGTAGTATGTTACAGGAAGTGCGTTCCAAGTTTTGACAATCAGCTGGTCTGCGGGTTGAAGTTTTTTCATTTCTCCCCACTTGTGTTTGCTCGCCAACTCTGCTTGCTGTCGTGCAAGTCTTTCCAAATCTTTATTCAGTGACTTATTTACCCACATGTCTGAGGCCTTCAGGACAGCAGCTTGTAGATCAAAATCTCTGACGAAGACACTGGGGATGTAACTCAGGTCGGCGCTGTCCACTGCACACTCGTGTGGAGGGTGATGAACTTAAAAAGACGAGTGCGCTCACGAAATTCTCCAAAGCGCGCTTTGAATGACTGCAGATTAGATGTGAAGCCTGCTAGTTGCTGGAGATCAAGATGTTGAGCAGGGTCACTTGCTGTGCCTGCATCTTTAAACTCTCCCAGTTTTTCAAAGTGTAGTAAATGACCTGTTTCAATGTTGGCGATGAAGAGTTCCAGCTTGTTTCCAAATGCAAACACTGCTTGTTGAAGGCATAAGACTGTATTTCCAACGCCTTGCATTTTTACATTGAGCTGGTTCAGATGTTCAGTCATGTCCATGAGATAGTAGAACTTCAGGAGCCACTCAGTGTTAGCTAACTCAGGATGCTCGACGTTTTTCATTTCCAGAAAAGTCCGGATTTCGCTCAGATAAGCCGCAAAACGGCTGAGCACCTTCCCTCTTGACAACCAGCGCACACTGCTGTGCAGAAGCAGACCAGGATAATTATTCCCAACTTCATCCAACAGAGTTTTAAACTGGCGATCATTTAAAGCTCAGGCAACAATAAAGTTGACCACCCGAATGACCAGCGACATCACCTCACCAAGCTGCTCACCACACATCTGAGCACAGAGCGCCTCCTGATGTGGGATGCAGTGAAAACTTAGGATGGGTCTCTTTTCATGTTCATGAAGAAGCACTACAAATCCTCTGTTTTTCCCCACCATGCACAGAGCACCATCAGTACACACCGAAATAAGTTTATCCATTGGTAGATTTTTTTCTTTAGTGAACTCAGTGAAAGACTTGAAAAAATCCTCCCCTCTTGTCTCTTTCAAGGCAGAGAACAGCAAGACTTTCCTCACTTAGTGTGTCACTGACAGCATACCTTGCAATCACGCTGAACTGGGATAAATGGCTTATGTCTGTTGACTCATCCAAAGCGAGAGAAAAGAATGGTGCTGCATTTATGTCCTTCACTTGTGTTGCCTCAGTTTGATTTGCCATCATGATGGTATGATCGTGAACAGTTCTTGCCGACAGAGGCACATCTTCTATTCGTTTGATTATCTTGTCTTTATACGAAAAGTCGTCAAAAAGTTCATTGGCAACATCAACCATGAATGTTTTGGCATAACTCCCCATCTGTGAATGGCTTTCTGTTTCTCACAATTGCTAAAGCACCAGCAAAGCTAGCTGAATTCCAGTCACCTTGTTGGGTCCAAACACAGAGTTGCTGCTGACTAGCTTGCACTCTGCACAGTAGCTCTTGACATGCTTTCTTTCTGCTGTCCCCCGCTGGATATTTCGATGCAAATGTAGTATGGCATGTGTCAAAGTGCTGCTTTATATGTGACCGTTTCATCGATGCAATTTTATCATTGCATATTAGACACACTGCAGAACCTGCTCTCTCTACAAAGGCGAATTCCTCTGTCCATTCCTGCTGAGAAGTATGATACTCATCTTTTTTTTTTTTTTAGCCATCCTCTTCGTCAAAAGGGTTTCTGCAATTAGCTAGCTGACTACTTGATTAAAAAGAGGGAAGTTTACTTCTTGACCTCACAACAACTCGTGTACGTTACGCATTATTCAATAAAAATTTGGTGTTGTCCCAGAGGACAGCTGTGATTGGCTCCAGCCTCCCGCAACCATGAACATGCACGGTATGAAATGAATGGATTGTAATACATGAGAATGTTTTATATTTTTATGTTACATTAAATGTAACATAACATTATTATGTTTTTTATTAAAGATTTGTCTGCGAGCCAGATGCAGCCATCAAAAGAGACACCTCTGGCTCTCTCGAGCCGTAGGTTCCCGACCCCTGACCTAGAGGAAACAATACCTATTGGGCTTTGGGATACATTGAAAACTTTAAGCTAATTGTTTGACAGTAAAAGTCATCACCAGTAGGGAATCTGGGAAATAAAGAGGAAACGAGAATAAAGAACACTCAAGCATTTTCAGATGTTGCTTTTTGCTTGGCAGTTTTCCATGCCTGGCCACCACAGCTGTCATCGTCTCCATTTCCGACGCCCTTGTCCCCAGTCCCTGGCCAGGGCGTGTTCCACCGAATCCAGCCCTGGGGAATCAGCTGGCAACGAGCTGGACACGCTTCTCATTCAGGAAGGCGCCCAGGGGACCAGCTGCTGCTTCTGTCGTCGTACAAAGACTATGACAGTGGCTTTAAGGAGCATCTGACCTCACCACAGACATTTCGGGTTTGAGTTCTGACTCTGTCACTTTCTCCCCGTGTACGCCCGGGGAAGTCCCTTTCTCTTCTCGTCAGTGTGCTTTCTCAATCGTCCAGAGGAGGGCGAAGAAGTGAATGGAGATTTACCGGTCAAGAGAGGACCGTTAGCCCCTCGTGCACATGCCATTGCACAGAGATGTGTGAGCACAAGCACACACATGACCATGCACGCACACGTGCACTCAGACATGTGCACATAAGCACACACGCGCACGCACATACACTCCCTGAGGAGTTGTACCATGGCAGACATTGAAAACCCGTCAGAGTCTCTCCCCCAGGAGCCCAAACACAGCCTCAGCACCCTCCTCACCCCCCTCGCTCCTCCTTCCTAACCTGATCTCCCAATTGAGAGGAAACCTGAGTGTCTTCAGCTCCAAAGACGCGAACTGTGCTGTGATTTTGCAAACTACTGTTTCCAGTGGCCTTGCGAGAAAGCATCCGTGTCTGAGTAAATACATTTATTTATTTTTTTCTCATGAAAGCTTTTCTGGCTGCCACATTTTATGAAACTTTACGGAAATTATAATAACCTCTAAAAACCAAGTAAAATAAAAAACATCATAATTAGAAATGCAAACACACTCGGCTAGACAATCTGCAAATGTAATTGTTTAATAACGAAACATAAATTAAAAAGGAAAGTACAAAACAAAATGCCTGGGGGACTGTTGCGCTCTTTAGCTGTTGGGTGCGATGAACATGGTCCCGAACAGTTCGCGCTCCGCACATTGCTCCCACGTCACGTGATCCCCGGGCCTGCGCGGAGCGGAAGTCCGGGTGTTTTTCCAGCAGTGCACGTTAGCATTTTGGAAAACCGCAGAACTCAAAAAGATAGCTCTAGTCAATACGCCAATATGCTTTATAAAACGTCACTTTCCTTACAGCGTTTGTTTTCTAAAGATCATTTCCGCACCTCATTCCATCTTTGCAACAATCTAGCGAGCCCATGTTATCACCACCCCAACTTACAGATGGGGAGACTAGGTCTGCGTGAACGGAACTCCTGGGGGGCCCAGTCACAGAGCGGGAAGTCTCTAGACCGAGGATGGAGCTCAGAGCTGCTGGACTCCACAGATTCGTATAAGAGGAGTGCATGGAGATGAGCGTCAGAGTTACCTTTGAAATCTTAGCTCAGTCCCCTGGATGCACCGATGAGTCCACGGAGGCCCAGAAGGTAAAGGGACTCGCCCAAAGTTGTAAGACAAGAGATAGGGCTGGACTTAAAGCCTGGGTCAACAGACGCCTCATTGCTAGGACGAGAGAGCTAGGGCTACCGGAAAAGGAGAGGCCGGGGAGGAGGGGTGCTTGAGGGAAGGAATGGAGTCATGGTGGGGAGAGGAGCACAGCTGGGAAGGAAGGACGGGACTGGGCAGGGTCGGCAGAGAGAGTTCCGCTGGGACACCACAGCGCCCGTCACTTCCCTGGCCTCTCTGGGAGCTTCCTGCCGCAGCTGCAGAGCTGATAACTGGAGACCTCAGACCTCCCTCGGTTACTACCCAGCTCTGGACAGAAAAGGCGTGTCAACCCCCGTGCGTGCGTGATGAGGCTGACAGCCGCGGTCTGAGCGTGGCTCGGCTCCAGATCACGCGCCACCTCCAGCGAGACCGCGCTGTTCCCCCGGCCTCAGTGTCTCCATCTGTCCTACGTCTGGCTCGAAAGGAATCTTCTCCAAGGCCCCATCACATTTCACATTTTGCATTTATTATCTCGGCATTTTGGATTTCTCCTCCCCGGGCGCATTTGATGTTCTTTCTCTGGTTTCCAGCCCACATTAGCCAGTCCGCGTTGGTAACTCCCCTGGTGACAAGACCAAGGGGAAAGAAACATCAAAATGGAGCCGAATTCAGGCAATTTCCACAACCTTCAATGTTCTTGGGTTGGGGATATATTGGCAAGACCAAGGTTTCTGGGGAACTTAGACCCCTCCCCCTCTTGAATAGAAAAAAAGCTCCAGAAAATGTTTCTGTGATCTTGGATCTTCACAGACAGCTGGCCCCGCCCACACTGCCTCTCAGCCCCACCCTGCCTCTCAACCTTCGGGGTTCCAGTCTCTCCCGGGCCCTCAGCTGGGTCACTGACAACTCTGCTAGGAAATATTGCAAGGTTAACAACGACAACAACAACAACAAAAAAACATACATTTTAAAAGTGATCATATATTTCATTCATATTATAATAGCTATTATAATTGATCCACAGATATACATTTGGAATTCGTAATTATTTAAATCCTGTCTTGAGATGGCCATGTATTGCATTTAAAAACGTTGCAGGTTACCCGAACTGGATGTCACTTTGACATAAACTTCCCGACTTTCTAAATCTTGCTTCCGTAACACCAGAGGCGAAAAATTTCATCTAAATATTATTGAATTCCAGCATGACATTAGCATGCAGAGATATTTACAATAACAGAGCCATTACAACTCAATCAAAAGCTGATTTCAGCCAGAATTATGCAGAATTAAATCTTGCAGGATTCAAATTATTAAAAATCAGAGACTCAATAAAGTGTGGTCTGGAAGTCCCATTTATCAAGGGAGTCGGAATGCCTCCACAGTTATAGCGACTTTTTCATATATATTCTGCAAGAATTTGCATGCATTTTAAAAGATCAGAGTTTAATTCTTACGGAATTCAAGTAACTGTGCTATATTTATAAGGCAATGGGAGCCAGCTCCAAAAACGTTCCCCGCGTTTCCTCTCCACATCTCACATTTTAAATGCATTGGTTTTTATTTCTCATTCCCACTGGTTAGGAAGATCCACAGTGAGACCCCAGCATCAAGATAATTGTTGACTTCAATCACGGCCAAATTAGGGTGGCCACAGAGACAGAGAGAAAATCCAAAACCATTTATAAAGCTTATTATGAGACAAACATACTAGCAAAGTCCCTTCATTCGCTCTGTTTGATCATACCAAGATTTAAAAAGAAAAAAACAAGTTTCATTTAATTCCTTACCAGGATCCTTTCCAGAACATTTCATCTAAATAGAAAAATAATTGATTTCTAAAACAGAGGAGGTAGAAAGAGACACAGAAGAGAAGAGAAATGGGAGAGAAAGGGAAAGGAGAAAAAAAAAACAGAAAATAAAACCAATAGGTAGAAATATGAAAGTTTTACATAATTATGAATCTTAATGTCCAGGAGTCCAGTTCTCTTGACAAAGAGCACTTAATTAATGTCTATCCTGTGCCAAAGACAGGGAAGGTAGAGGCATAGTTATTGACCTCCAAACCCCTCAAAATCTAGTTGGGGTGACTGAGATATTAATAGGCATTGGCAATCTAGGGTTAACAGTGACCATGCAGATAAGGATAAACATTTGTATAAGTCAAGAATGCAATTGGCTATAGTATATAACAGTATAAACATAGTCTGTCAGTGGGCTGTGCAGGACTAAGCTGGTGACTCAGCACTGCCACAAAGAATCTGTCTTCCTCCCATCTACTAGGCCATTCTCAGTGTGTGGGTTTCTATTCTCATGTATATTGTTTCTTGGCTGCAAGAGGGCTGCCTGATCTCCAGATATCGCATCGGCATTCCAGGCAGGAAGAAAGGAGAATGGTGCAAGTTAAAAATAGAACGCCCCGACAACCTTGGCAGGAACTGTGTCGCATGGTCACTCTTGGTTGCAAGAGGATTTGGGGAAGTGAGTTTTTAATAAACTTAAACAGAAAAAAAGGGGTTTTGGAGAAGACAACCAGGACTGTCTCCACTGGTCTGGAGAAGCACAGAGGGAGAAGTTGCAATGTCAAGGAGATGGTATCAAGGAGGTCCCTGAGAAAGATGCTGTTGGAGAAGGGCCCTTTTCCCAGCACATAAACAGAAAGGGTTCCGAGCAAGGTAGCGGCAGGACCAAGCGAGCAATGCTAAAGGCACGACAGCCAACGTTTGCTGAACCCTTCCCACGTGCCAGGCCCCATGCGTGTCTCATCACCGCAATCCCATGACCTGTTCTGACGAGGAAACCAATGCTTGCCAAAGTTGTGTGACTTGTCCAGGGTCACAAAACCACTCTGCAGACTCTTCCACCTCAACCTCACTTCCTGGGCAGCCTGGCCTGAATACGAAGGATAGATTAGAGGGAGATGACCCTGCAGGGGGAGACAGGGCGGGGGCCCTCCTCTTCACTCACGCATGCCTGCTCCGCACCAGGGACCACGCCCGACGTGGTGGTCTAAAGATAGGTGACATGGGGTCCCTGTGTTGGTGGAGGAGGCAGACGTGTTCAAACCTAATTTACACCATAAGGTAGAGAGGAGTGGCTGCGGAGGGCCTGGGGCAGCCCAGTGTGGTCCCTCACCAAGAACAGCTCGTTCTGACTAACTCAGACGCTATGTCTTGACCCCACGTGTCCACCCAACCCCTTCCAATCCTTAAAGCCAGTAAGCGCCGGGCCTCCTAGAAGTGGCCAGAGTAAGAACAGCAAGCCTTCTCAGGGAGGTAGGAACATCCATGTTCGGCAATGACCTTCTCTGTTCTAGTCTTCTGTCACCAAAGTTTTCAGGATAAATTAATGTGACTTTTCTCTCTGGTGGGCCTGGGAGCATCTCCCTCTTGGTAGTTTGTTTTTTTGTTTTGTTTTGGGGTTTTTTTTTAATGTTTATTGAGGCTTCACCTCTGTGGGAGGTAAGGAACCCGCCACATTGCACCCACACAGCCTCGAGCAGGTGGGCAGGTCCTGATGCTATTTTGTACAGGGCTGTTTAGCAATGAGTTCGGGTCATTCCTGGTCGTTCCGACCTCCCTTCTTCTAAATTCTGGCTCCTGCTGCTGGGCACACACCTGGTATTCCTCCAGATTTCCGGGGCAGGGAGATCCGGATTTTCAGTTGACTCGGCAAGATGTCACCACCGGGGAAGCAGGCGCCTGTCTCTGGGAGTGCCTTTGCCGGTCTGCAGAGGGCTGTCTGGACTGGGTGATAAGATGCATTTCCAGCTTGATTCTGAAGCAAAGATGTCTCCAACGGGGCAGAAAGCTTGAACCCCACGACGCCTCTTACGGATCAGACAGCCGCTCAGGACAGAGTGCCACACAGCTCACTGCTCAAAGCTGCCACAGGAGGGAGTGGGGCAGGTGAGGCAGCGGGGCGACCCTGCCAGCGTCAGAAATGCCAGGAAATGCCGCCTGTGGTGCAGCAAATCGGTAGCTGGCGGCTTGCTTCCCTGGAGCCAGCAGCGCCCAGAATAGTCCCAGATCCTTGATTCTCTTCTTCCGGTCCCTGAGAATCCAACATCAGGACGTATTTCTTTCTTCCCTTTGACCGCTAGGAAGCTTAGAGCTTCTTCCAGATTTCTTTTTTATTAACCTTACAGACACAGATGTAGGACAAACTGGACCTGGGACAGTATTAATGTCCTGTACACATTCTTTCCATCTCAACTCGGTGGAGCGACCTGCCCATCCCGTTGATTCGGGGGCCGGTCACGTGGTCTGCTCTGGATGTGAGCAGCCATTTCTTGAGCAGAGGCCTGTAATGTGTCTGTGTAGGTTGGCGTTGGGACTCATGCCATTTCCCAGAGCATGCCTTGGGTCCCTGGGTACAGAGAGGATACCAAGCATGGGGCTCAGACCTGAACGCACCTGGAGCCTGGGGCCTGACCCAGTTACTCCACAACCTGGTGAAGAGATCTTTTGAAATCTACAGACCACCGTTGAAATCTACAGACCAAGTGAGCAAAACAAAATACATGCTTGAGACTGTCAGCATCTGAGTTGTGGGGTGGATTGTTATGTAGTTTTATAGTGACTACAGCTAAGACAGAAATTATTACCCCTGCCTTTATCATCGTATCCTCCCCACCCCCTCAGAGCTTTCTGAAAAGTCATTCTTTTTATTCACTTGTCTATTTGTTCACTAATTCAGCAAATGTTTCTTGACTGCGCGCTCCGCTGGCTACTATCCGGGTGCTGGGACACTACAGGGTGAGTGCGGGCGGAGCCCACTGTCTCCATTCTTTCCCTCCAGGGCGCTGCAGGTGCCCTTGGCTTGTCTTCCAAGAGCCCTGACACCTGTCCTCATGAATGCCCCACTTTTGCTCTGAATAACTCACTTGATGGAAAAGAACAAGCTTTCTTCTCTGCTGAGCACAAGGCAGGAGGTGAGTCCTCCCAGCAGACACTGCAAAGACTCGGCAACTTACGATGAATAAACATTAAAACCTCAGTCATTTCACAAAATAAAAAAAAATCAGTACTGAGCTCTGGGCGGCTTCTCCAAACCTCAGTGAACGACCACGGCTCTGTTTTAGGGTCAAAATAATCTCAAGCTATTTTGTATGAACGGATGACTCATCTAGCACCAGAAGAAGAAAAAAAGGGCTGGGTTTATGTCAGAGAATAAAGTATGAAATCCGCATGAAAAGTCATGATTTCATTTGTTGTTTCAAATTCAGAGTGATTAAACATTTTTTATAATGTACCTAAACCCCACACCATCGCTGTGCTTCCGGGCTGCCGTGCTACTTACTACCCACATTGTGATCTGAACTTCCCAAAATGCAGGTGCTTAGAGTATGCATGGTGAATAATGCAAAGAAACGGTGACTGACAGTCTGTGACCCACCCAGGTGGGAGTGAGCATGCCCGACATCCTTGGGCCAGCAACCTACGGAGTGCCTATCAGAAGCCCTGCTCTTCAGGGTGATGAAAACAGGTCCCTTGGAAGATACTGAGTTGAAGGAGGTTGAATGGGATTCTTTGCTGCGGGAGTTCTCAGAGGCTTTGCTGAGCTAACATGCCCTGGAGCCCCCAAAGGAAGGTTCTCTGAAGAAGTTTCCAAACTCCCCCGGCCTGGGTGGCCTGGGCAGCCAGCCTTTTGCTTCTGGGGCAACTCACAGAGCTAGCGGTCCAGAAACTCCTGCTGGGAACTCCTGGCTTAGAGCATCCACTAGCCCTACCTCCCAACGCCCAGAGGGACATTCCATTAAGCAGCATTTTATAAGCTCAATTACAATTCCTATTTCTTTAAGAAAAAAAAAAGCAACACAGAAAAGTTTATATCCAAAGGTCACCTGCAATAAACTTGAAAGGCCTTTTTCTCTCTTAAAAAACAATCTTCTAGATTGCAAAACTAGCTTCAGCAGCCACCCCCTCCCCCCAATCCCTGAACAAACCCCTGAATCAACAGCAAAAGGTTTGGGTTATTTGAAAATAATGGTAAGATCCTGAGACTGTACATGCTTGGGGTCCTGAGGTACATTTTTACATCTCTATGGAGCGAATTTGGCAAAGCTATACTTATTTTTGTTTTTTTGAGAGGGTTTGAGTTTTCTATTTTCAAAACCAGCAGCTCAGTCAGAGCCAAGAGCTGTTAATTCTGCATTGACTTCCCTTCTGCAGGTGTGACATTCCAAAGTTGATGGCTCTTAAATACAGCCCTTCAGGTGACTTCTGTCACATCTAAAGCAGATTAAATTATGAGCTGTGCAGTTCCAGTATATTTTGTTGTATTATAATTCTTCGAAAACTGATAATTCATGCATGGCATATATGAGAACTCTCTATTAACCAGAGCGTTTAATTAATGAGCCCGGCATGGGCTTCTATCACCCCGAGTGACGGCCTCTGCTCCACCTGGATGCATGCAACACCCATACTATTCAGTTCTCCTGTTTGTTTTAAAGGATTATAACAGCACTGTACCAAAATAATAATAATAATAATAATAATAATAATAACAATATAATAATAATAGCATCAGACTGGGACACAGAGGACCCAGCTTCGAAACCCCAATGTTGTCAACTTGACAGCGAACTCATCTGGTTTGAACAAGGCTCACCAGCTTGAGCTCAGAGTCGCTGGTTTGAGCAAGGGGTCACTTGGTCTGCTGTAGCCCCCTAGACAAGGCACATATGAGAAAGCAATCAATGAACAACTAAGGTGCCGCAACAAAAAAATTGATGCTTCTCATCTCTCTCCCTTCCTGTCTGTCTGTCCCTCTCTCTATGTCTCCGTCACACACACACACACAAAAAAAAAAAAAAATTAAAAAAAAGAAACTCGAGTCAGAAAACATGGGTTTACTCCCCTGTTTTGTGTCTCTACATCTAGAATAATGCCTCGTGCCGAGCAGGTGTGTAGTAAATGATTATTGGATGAATGAATGGGTAGATTGGTAAATAAATAATAGAACTTATGAATGTTTGGATGAAAGAAGGCTTTCTGACTCATTCTCTGTCCAACTTAGATGCCTCTATTGGCTACAGTATTTTCTTAGCATCTTGTGTGGACAGCCCATATGATCTGTGACATCCCATTGTAAATATCCTTACTTGTGTCTTCCCATTCATTGGAGCTGTAGGAGGACAGTGGCTGTGTCTTAATCCTCTTTCTATTTTTAGGACTCGGCAGCTCCTGGCCCTTCAGTAAGCACTCGGTAATGGTATCTCTGTTGTCCATTGAACATGTGTTGCTTTACCACAAAAAAGAAATGGATTAAAGTGTCTCTAACAGTAACAAGAGAGAAGCCAGGACGCTGGGGTCTGGGTGGGAGCATGAGAAGAGGCAGGCGTCAGAGAAAGAGAGCCAGGAAAGGGCAGGTAAGTGCAGGTTGTCAAGGAAGGGCAGACAGTGCAAAGGAGGGAAGAAGGACCGTCTTCCACAAAGTCTTCTCAGACTTCGAATGAAGGTTGGAAGTGGTATAGGTGGTCCCCTTCCCCAGCCTGAGTTTATGGCTATTCCCTAAGAATGTATGGTTGGATCAGAAAATTGCTTCCTTGACCCCCAAGAAATAAAAGAAGGAAGAGGAGCAGGAGGACCCAACAATGCCAGGGACCTGTTAAGAAGTCACACCTTTGAGACCAAAGACTAGAGGACCCATCTGTAAACCATGAGCAAAGTCAGACCCAGTGGGAATCACCGGAACCTCACTGTCTCAGCTGAAGTTCAGGCTGTTAGAATGATGACAGCCAGGACGCGGCAAGGGCGGACAGCCTCGATGTCTGACTGTCGACACTTTGACATTTCCTTCTCCCGGCTGCCTGAGAACGTGACCGTGAGGGAGGAGGAGGATTTGCATGCGAATCTGTGCCTCGAACAATGACAGGGAAACAGTAGGAGCTCAGTCGGTATTTGCGTTATGAAAGAAAGTCTTGGTGTTTCTACAGAAAGAGGCAGAGGAGGGAGAGCAAGACCAGGCGACATTAGAGCGAAGGTATCAACCAGGAAACAATGCAATCGGTTACTAAAATTTAAGTGTGACCTCGGGCAAGTCACTTTCTCACTCTGAGCCTGTTTCCACAGGTGAGACTAGGAGACCTGAAAGATTCTTTTTAGATCGAGTTCCATAATTTCATGATTCAGAATATTTAAGTGATAGAGTATTGATTTTATTTAAAAAAAATAATGCATATATTCAATTCATAACTTTATCCTTTGGAATCTTTCCCAAGAAAAGAATCTATTATGTAGACAATGATGCATATAAAGAGGGGTGGTCTTCCCAGCATTGTTAATAATAGTGACAAAACGGAAACCACTCGATACCCGACAGTAAGGATTGGCCGGGAAATGACTGTGCATACTCATGGTCGACCTTGAGATTTACGTCTAATAAAAAGGAAATGTCCCCTGCAGCACTGGGGAATTAATAAAACCTGGAATCCAAGGGCAGATTCTGAAGTCAAGTGCCTTTGGTTCCCAACTCTGCCAGTTAGTCGCTGTTGTGAACTCAAGCAAATTCCTTGCCGTTTCTGTGCTTAAGTTTCCTACTCGTAAAATGAGGTCAATCTATCTCACAGTATTCTTGTGAGAAATATGTGACATAACTTTCATAAAGCGCACAGACTGGTCTTGAGCAGAGAGTAAATGAGTAATGCTCGCTATTGCTACATACAATATAATTGTAACAATAACTACTTTTGAAGAACTGTTTACTCTGTGATTCACAGGATATTCGGATATTCTACTGGAAGAGAAAAAGGAATATGTTAATGGTGACTAACTTTAGATGGTGGGCTATATGATAGATCATTTCATTTGTTTTCATTATCCCATCATATGTTTTTCAAAGTATTTGCAATAAGCATGTTACAATTATAATTTTTTTTTAAAGTGTGGGTTTTTGAAAAGCAAATTTGTACATAACCATTCACTGCATGAGTAACTATTTGGGAGGTGGTGTGTGCTTGGATTTAGACCAGCCTAGGGTAGGATGCTACTTTGTCACTTAAGAGATGTGTGGCTCTGGCTAAATCATAAACCTCTATAAGTCTCAGTTTCCTCAACTGGATATTGGGGGAAGGAGAGGGACAATATGAGATCATATATTTATATAAGCATATACCAGCTGTTCAATAAATGATCTGTTACCATAGAAAATTTACTTGGGTGCATCTGTCCTTGAAGAGCTTCCAGTTTCACTGAGAACCCCAAAATAAGAGATTTAAAGGGTGAGAGAGAGGAAAATGATAAATTGTATTCTGGCAATTCAAGGACGGAGGACACAGGGGTGTCTAGAGTTACCTGGGAGGACTTTATGAAGAAGAAAGAACTAAACGTTAGCTTTGAAGTATGTAGAATTTGCATATGTAATAAATACTAATTGGGATTAGAGTTAGCTACTAAAAACAAATTCTGACTAGGGTGACTTAAATGCATAAAGGCATCTTCTTTTATGTAAGAGAGGAGTCAGGCTAGAAGAAAAATATAGACAGCTACTAGATCTGTCTATATTTTATTTATTTATTTATTTATTTATACAGAGACAGAGAGAGAGTCAGAGAGAGGGATAGACAGATAGGAACGGAGAGAGATGAGAAGCATCAATCATTAGTTTTTTGTTGTGACACCTTAGTTGTTCATGGATTGCTTTCTCATATGTGCTTTGACCGTGGGGCTACAGCAGACCAAGTAACCCCTTGCTCAAGCCAGTGACCTTGGGTCCAAGCTGGTGAGCTTTGCTCAAAACAGATAAGCCCGTGCTCAAGCTGGTGACCTCAGGGTCTTGAACCTGGGTCCTCCGCATCCCAGTCCGACGCTCTATCCACTGTGCCACCGCCTGGTCAGCCTAGGTTTGTCTATATTCTAATCTGCAACATAATGTCACCTCATGGCCCATAATGGCTGCTAGAGCTCCAGCTATCATAGCCAAGTTCCAGGCCAGCAAAGAGGAAAAGCAGGGGAACTCATTTCCTCTAACTTGAGTCAGCATCTTCTCCACAGCTGTTCTCTGTGTCTACTCACACATCATTGGCCAGATCTGTTGTAAGAAAAGCTAGAAGGTGTTGCTTTGTATTCTGAGGGTGTCTAGCTAAAATGTGAGATTAAGCTACTGCAGAAGGAGAGGCACCCAGTGGCCTCTCCCCAGATAGAGACACGCCAGTGCAGTGGTACAACATGAGCAACAGCCTCATGCAGGGGGAAGTGAACATTGGGGGGGCCATTAAATGTCATGTATGTGCCCTTAGGGACTATTGGGGGAAATCAGAGCAAATATTGCTGGGCTCAAATGGTGCCCATATTTTTAAAGTTGACCCAGAATACGACAGGTTCTTTATCCCTGTTTTCTCCATCTCCATAGTCCTTCTGGGCAGGGTTACTTCACCAATTTTGAAGACAAGGAAAGGGAAAGTGAGGTGCAGGCAGGTTTCGACTCAGGGCGGGGGGCCTGTCTGCCTCAATGTGCTAAGGGCGCTTGTCTCCAAGGGCTGCAACCCTGGCTGCCCTACTTCAAAACCAGAGCCATGTGAACGTCAGGCTCTGTCCTTTCTCCGACCATTCGGCCGCACAGCTGACGGGCTCAGACATGACTGTTGGGAGGGTCAGAGCCTTGCAAAGAGGGAAACAGTACCATTCTGGGTTTGTGCGTGAAGAAGGAGGACCTATGTGATGGGGGGGGGGGGTCACAGGTATCAATGAGACATTGATTCCAGACACTGACACCTCTGTTCTTCTTTTCATATTTGGAGCAGCCGCAGAGCCCAGGTTACTAAGAGACTCTTTAGATTACTTACCCAGTCGTAAAACTGAAAGACAGGGGAAATCTGAATTGAGGTTCCGAGTCTCACAGGTATCCTGGGTCTTGTCACGAATGCAAATGGACTTACGATTAAATTGTCACAGCACATTCCAGCCAGGTCACTGGTGCCTCCCCAAACTGGAAGTTTCCCGTGCGCCTCCCCAAGGATTGAATTGCTCATGCCCCCCACTCAGCGTGTGTGTTTTTAAGGAAACAAGTGGTTGGAGGATAATTTCGCGGAAAAATATAAAATAGAGATAATAACCAGTGACTTTTTTCTTAAAGATGAACGATGCGAAGGGGGGATAAATCGCATTTGCTATGAAAATCGGAATTTCAAGAAGTCTATTATGTCCTCCAGTGTTCCCAATGAAAAGAAAATTATTTCTTTCTTGGGGAACACACTCTTATGGCATTTTAACTTTTACGACATTTCTGATTTGGGATGATGAGTCGTCTCCGCAGAAGTGATTCAAACTCCCATTTCTGTGGAGTGCGTGTCCGTAGAAATTATCCTGCCCGGCGAAACCCCTCCCAAAATGGGGCGGTGTTTCTGCCGAGAAAACTTGCCTTCCCCGTTTCTGGAAGGTGAGTGCCGATGGAGACGTGTACCAGGGAAACAGATTGCCCCTGATCGCTAATCAACCTAAGCTCAAAGTGGTACCAGCTTTTCTACGGACGAAAATAATTTTCCTTCATAAATAACGAGCAAAGGCACATTTTACTGGGTGCAATTAAACGTACTCGTGAGGACATACGGAGATGGGAACGCGACTTTGCCCGGTCGCGACAAGCCCCAGGACACCAAGGCTGCCCAGATAGATCTTGTACACCTTTGGAGGAAATTCTCATTTTTGTCTTCCTGGAAGCGTGAAACAATGCCATCCAAGGGAAACTCGAAGCAATGATGTTTATTTAGAATTAGAATCGATTTTCATTTTGCATAACACCTTTCATTTTCAAGGCTCCCGAAGTATTTTCGAAAGCAATAAGCTAGACAGTAATATTGCTATAGACAAGTATAACCGTCATTATGCGTTCTGTAATAGCTCGCAGGCTTGGGAATTAGAAATCGAGGGAGAGAGATGGAGAGACAGATAGAGAGGGAGCGAGGGCCGCGGAGGAGACTGGGGAGACGGCGAGGGGCTGGGGCGAGAGAGCTGGAGAGGCCGAGGGAGGCAGAGAGAGACAAAGCCGGTCTCTCTCTCTCTCTCTCTCTCTCTCTCTCTCTCTCTCGGGCAAAGGCCCGAGGTCAGGCTTCTCACCGGGGCTTTGTTGTTTTGAAACGTTTCCCACAAATGCTTTATTTCCATCTCTGATGACAGGCAGCGACATCCTCAGCCTCCCATCTGAAAGGACAAGAGGGTTTAGAGTCAGAGAGCTTCCGACTCACCTCCCAGCCCCTGTCACCGGTTGGATGACCCTGAGAAGCTCATTTAACGTCTCTGAGCCTCATCTTTCCTGTCTATACAATGGGGTCAGGAGACAGCCTATGGCATAGAGCAGGAGAAAGGGGACAAGACTCATAAAGGGCCCGGAGGCAGAAGCGTCAGTCAGAGTCATCCACGCCCTCCCCCCCACCCAGCTTGCCTGCACGTTGAGAGTACGAGGAAAGCAGGTCCTTTCGGATTTCCAGGACACAGGGATGAAGTAATCCTGCATAATGCTCCACGGTTTGCAAAGCCCTTGATCTCATCTGATGAAGTGAGGCCAACCCAGCCATCACAAGGGCAGAGCAATGCATCCTGATCTCCTCCCAGCTTCTCGACAACTTTGAGACTGGAGTGTCCTTGTCACCATTTCACAGAAAAAGAGACTGAGGCTCAGAGAAGCCGAGTTGCCCCAGGATCAGCAGGGCTGAGACTCAGCCCAGGGCTGTCTGAGCTGAAGCCCGGCATTCTTCCCATCGGCTCAGGCACCTGCTCCCGGAGGGACTGGGTCACGGTGACGCCCCGTCTCTCTGAGATGCCCGTCTCACCCAACGAAGTCGGTTGACACTGCAGGAACCCAGGAACCCCTTAGAAAACAAACTGTGCTCATTCTTGAGCTGCACCCTCACTACAAGCTGCTTCTAAGCAGAGGGAATGTTCTGATTTCGCATTTCAGCATCAGCGCGGGCGGGGGGGGGGATTCTCCATTATCACAGAACCTGCAGCCTGAGAAGCGGGCAGTAAACATTAGTGATGAATTCTGCATTGATTTCGTCACTGACTCCCAGACACACATTTTCCGAGAGCCTGCAGTGTGTCTGGCCCTGGGTGTGAGGGCCGGAGAATGAAGCTGAGACGGACGGCGGTGACTACAGATGCTCTGATGGAGCAGAAAAGAGAAAGGGTCCCGGAGACACCTGGAGAACGAACGGGTCTTACCTATCCTTGGGGTGGGGTGGGGGAGCAGACCAGGAAGACCAGGAGAAGGCTGTGGAATATTCAAGAACAAATGATGGTCAAGAAGACAATGGCAATGAGGATAAGTGAGAAAAGAAAGAATTTGAGAGCTTCTTTGGAGAGAAAAAAAAGGGACAGCTCTTCTAGACTGACTGGGCAGACGTGTCCACTGTGGGGGGGGGGGAGAGAGAGAGAGAGAGAGAGAGAGAAGTCTGTCCCTCTTCTTAGAAAGCCTGCCCTCTCAATAGAAACTAAACCAAAATAAGAGAAAGTGATGACTCAAGGCTCAGTTTCAGGACAGCCTCTCCGTGGCCATCGCCGGGCGGCCTTTTGACTCCGTCCTGCCCAAGCAGACCCGGCCACCCTCCCTGGCTCAGTCAGAGGAGAGGGGAAGAAATTTCACCATGCGATCTATTACTTATTTTAATCAAATACCTTTTTTTTTTCTAATTGTCACGGCGCGGCAGCCTCACGGGGGCTGGTCTGACTTGTGTACACCGTGACAGGGAAGCGCCATCAGCAGCTGCGCGTGCCAGCCCGCCTGTGTACGGCCCCTCTCCCGTCTTGTCATTCACATCTCCCCTAATTACGGAACATCTGCTTGCTGTGGCCATTAACACCGCGCTACCAGCTTGTCTCGTTTAATACCAGTGACTCCTGACCTCCCCCAAGGAAGGCGCTTTCTGTCAAAATGTTCCCCCAAAGAAGCCAATTCTCCACACGAAATGTGCACTTTCTTTCTTCTTCTTTTCTTTTTTTTTTTTCTTCTTCTTCTTTTTAAACACGACCTTACTGAAGGGAAGGGGTTGGGTTAGGCATCATTGGGAGAAGGGGGAGGAACAGCCGGGACCTCCCAGAACCTTGTCTCTGTGTTATTTTGTTTTGTTTGGGGAAGAGTCTTTGCAAATTAAAACTGGAAGTCATTGCCAAGGCTAGGAAAGCAAGCCGGTGTCCCCCACCCCCTTGTTGCAGTCTCCCCCCCGCTAGGGGGCAGTACAGCCACCAAGTCGGGCTCCTCTCTGTAAGGAGGACATCTGCCTACCTAAGGGTAGACCCCATGGAAGATTCCCACTGCCGTTATTATTATTATTATTTTAATGGTGCTGCTCCTGCTCCCTGGAACACCCAGGATGCTAACACTTGGAAAAACAGAGTCCCCTGTCTCCAGGGGAGGTCTGGAAGCAGCATCTTGTCCTGAGAACATCAGAACAGTGTTTGTAATATAATAGTTCACAGCTCCCCCCCCCACCCCATTGCGAAAATAGAACAGAAACGAGAGGAGAAAATATAGAAACAGTGTTTTATTCAAAGCACAATGGATCGTGACGCAAAGGGGTCCTAGCCGGGGCTGACGCCCCTTAAGACTCCCGTCCATCCGAGGACATACCGCAGGCCCAGCCTGGTCACCGGGGAGCTATGTAGATCAACAGGAAAGAGCTGCAAGATTATTCTATCAAAAAATGGAGCATGGGAAGGAGTTAATTTTAAAATCATCCCCAACATGCTCCCTGAATCAATTTTTTTTTTAATCATCTTGCACATTCGGTTCTGGCTTCTGCTTCCTGTTCTGTTCACAGGGCAGACCCTCTTTCTTCCCAGAAAGGGACTTTGGGATGGCTCGCAAGGAGCCAGGGGCACGTGGCCGGTAGACTGGATCTTGCGGCCAGACTTGGTTTCCAAAATGGAAACGCATGGGCTCCAGGCAAGCCTCCAAACAGAGCCGGGCAGTTTCCATCGGATGCAAACCTGGACCGGGGCCTGGGGGGGGAGGGGGGGGCGGAGGGCAAGCGGATAGCTGGGTTTTTTTGTTTTTTTTTTTTTATAAATAAATTTTTATTTTAATGGGGTGACATCAATAAATCAGGGTACATACATTCAAAGAAAACATTTCCAGGTTATCTTGTCATTTAGTTATGTTGCATACCCATCACCCGAAGAGAGATCGTCCTCCGCCACCCTCCATCCAGTTCTCTCTGTACCCCTCCCCTCCCCCTCTCCCTCCTTCCCTCCCCCCACCCCCCATAGCCACCACACTCCTGTTCATGCCTCTCAGTCTCGCCTTTATGTCCCACCAATGTATGGAATCCTGCAGTTCCTGTTTTCCTCTGATTCGCTTATTTCACCCCGCACAATGCTACCAAGACTCCACCATTCTGCTATAAGTGATCCAATGTCACCATTTCTCCTAGCTGAATAATAGAGCTGGTTTTAATTTTATTTCTCTCTAAGGGAGTCAGAAGTGATCACCCACCCAAAGCACAAGTAAATTCCGAGACAGGAGAGCAATGTGATTAGGAGAGAATAATCCTGAGTGTTGCTATTTTGCCCCGCTACAATGTAAAAGCATTCACGATCCTTGGCTGCAGGGAATTTTGTCGCCCCTGGTTGCCTGCCAGCGCTACTCTGGGAACAGGACCAGCTGAGGAGGCATAAACACAGGAAGGAAGGGGAAGGGGTAGATGCGTGAACAAGTACTGCAGGACAATACCTGGAACTACCTTTTCTAAAATCTGCATTTCCAGTCTACGGCATCGTCTTCATTGTTGCCCTTTTCCAAAGCACCTATCGGAGAAAACGTTTCAACAAGAGGGGCAGGAGAGAAGTGATCTTGTAATCGCAACCATAAAAGCGTTTCCATCCTTTGTATATGCTGACTTACAAAAAAAAAAAAAAAGTGCTTTCCAACAACAAAAGACGAAGCAGTAATTACATAAATCTCTTCATTCTTGATGAAGACACAATGGAGTATGAGCGAATCAATACTGTTGCTGCGGTAATTCTTGTTTTTATTATGAGCTGAGTGCAAACTTGTTAAAATGGAATTCTGCTCCTTGGGTATTTAAAAAAATTAAAAAAAATAAAAAAAATTTGAATTTGCACAAATCTGGAGGAAAAGAACACATGTTCTGTAAACGTTTATTTTTTTTTTCTTTCTACGCTACTTAGGAGATTTGTCATGAAGTGGAATCAGATTTAGACAGGATGTGACTCCAGGAACGGGGTGTCACTGCCTATATCCCCCAAAACGAGACCTGCCACCCACCTTGCCAAATCTCATTTTAGTTGCTGTACTTTTTAAACGTGTTCAGAAGGCCCAGAAATTACCTCCTCAATTTTTAATTCCACTATTAAATAAACTAAATGTACCCTGAAGTCAAATATCTGCACCTTATTGCCAATAAACTGGCTGTAATGATTTTCCTCACAACCCACATTTGTAATATTTTTCCATTGAAGACAAAGTAATATTGTTGATTTTCCAAAGAAAAGGTAAAAATTATTGCATTTAAAAATAATTAATAAATGGGCCTGCCTACCTTTGAATTAAATTAAAGAAAAAAATATTTCTTTTTTTGTGAAGATGATTGCATTCATATCCTGTTTGGTGTGAAAAGTAGATTCCAAAAAGCTTTTAACTAATTTGTTCAATTTGTTTCAAAGCCAACATGAATAGGCTTGGTGCAAATTCAGATTCATTAAAACTTAATTAATATGCATCATTATGCAAATGAGGTTGCAGTTAATGAGTTCTTAAAAGAAGCTTTCTTTAATTAGTTCAGTTTTAATGGCATCATCATTTATCTGACTTGTTTTTAAAGCCACATGACATGCAAAAAGTGACCATCCTCTACAATGCGCTGCCTAATTGCGTTTCATCCTAATTGTTTAATGTTGAAAACTTTGAAAAAGTTAAAATGTTTTGATATTCGGGTCTATTAAATGGCTTTCACAAACTTTTCCATTCTGGAGATGGAGACGTTCTTCCATTCCTTGGCTTTTTCACTACTATTGCTTTCCAATTTTTTTTTTTCACTTAGCTATTTCGATCACCTATTTTGATGACACAACTCTTCTGTCGGTGTATATATATTTATACACCGAATAAGCCATCGTTACAGGTGCACACGTGAAGCTGTGACTAGCCCCGCACAACCAGCACACTTTATTGTTATGTGCATGCATTAGGGCGGATTATTATACTTACGCACTTGAAAAATTAAAACGGGCTTTCTGGAGGCCATCTGCTAACTTCAGGAAGCTTGGTAACATGTTTCAGCACAAGATTTTAAAATGTAGTAATTCACAAGAATTACAGCCACTGCTATCACCGACGTCTACATCAGAAATGCCTGCCTGGCAGACAAGAATGCTTAATAATTATTGGGGAATATGGAAATCAGAAAGGGGAAAAAAAAAGCCAGGCTTAGTGCAGAAAAAAATAATGCTAACCCAGGAAATGACTTTGGAGGCTTTGAAATACAATGGGTTTTTAAAACATTTTCCGATTTATAAAATATTGTGCTACACAATTACAATTGTGTTTTGACATGTGGTGCCGAATGTAATTCTTTGGGGGAGAAAAAAAAGGAAGCTGTTTTTTTGTGTGTTTTTTGTTGTTGTTTTTTTTACACAGGGTCCTAGAGAGGGATGTGGTATGCTGCGTGTGTTACACATTTTTACACCACTGCGAGGAGTTTTAAAACTGAGATGAGCTACTTGCATTTGGAGCTTAAAATAAATAGATGCGCGTTGCATTGGTTTAAAGCGAAGTCTGAAGTTCTGTTTCAGCGAGGATGGAACGGTGCACCCTCTATTCTAATTAACAACAACAAATGCCACGGAAGCCTTGCATTTATCAAGACATGGGCCAACGCTGCACACATTGTACATTTCATACGGAAAAACAAAAGGAAAAGGATAATATTCCCACCTTTTTTTTCTGACACTTGTCTTTTGAGTAGCACTTAGACTATCCTGATTAAATACCTGGGGGAAATAAATCTCACGGAGAAGGGATCCGAGAAGCCTTTATTTGGGGGAATTTTTCTAATGAGGGGGCCCGTCTTCGGCTGGGAAGATGGTCTCCTTTCTCCTAAGTCGGCTGGTTACGACAATGTACTTGCTATCACACCACCATATGGTGATTGAAATCATATTAATAGAACTACATGAATAAGTATTGGGGGAGGTTCTGTTCGCAAATAGGACATCACGCAAAAGTGAGGAGTGAAGCCTTGTCATTATGGGATGTTTCTCAACATGGCACAGACTGTAAGGTGGTCATCTTAACGTAACAAAAAAAATTAAAAAGCAAAAAGCAGTGCAATCTAATGTGGAGAAACTGGAACAGAGATTTAATTTTTTTTAAATTCAGCTTTTTAAAGCTAACCATATGTTCTCAAGGGTCAGGGAACTTGTCTTATTTGTGACTGTCCCGTCAACACAGAGCACGGTGCCCTGACTATACAGACACCCTCTAAATGTTTACTGAGTACACGATTAAAACCATTAAATCAGGTCAGCATTTGCTAATCAATCCTTTCTCTAGTGTGTTCCGACAAAAATGTGCATTTACAAAACAATCATATGGAAAAGGTGTAAATATTCTCATGGCCCCTAATCTCACATCTACAGTCAGAAAGTAAAATATTTGCCTCTGTATAGGAATAAAAACAAGCTTCTGTTGGCACAGTGCTTTAGAGTTTATAAAGCAATTTCCTGTACTGATCTCTTTGTAATTTTCATACATCCCTTTGAAATTGGCAATGATATCTGTTTTTTGTTTGGGTTTTTTTTTTTTTTTTAACAAGGGTAAGTATCCCATCCCAGAGACAAGATGTGACTTGTCAAGGTCACAAGAATAGAATTCCAGGTGCAGAGCCAGGAGGTCGACACAAGACTTGGGACCCACCGCCACACCAGCACCGCTGCCCACACAATGGCCTTTCAACAGATTGATTGACAGCCAGTAGGAAAGACTTGGGGACTCCAAATCCATGACCAGAAAGGCAGAGGGTTTGACACGACACCCCAGTTTCTACCCCCAGCCAGGAGTTTTCATAGAAAGGATAAATTATCTGAATCCACAGCACCAAGGAGTGTTTAAGTTTCGGGCTTTCAGAGATAAATACGCAAAATGATAGTGCTAGTGGCCATCAATCACAATTATTTTAAAATTCAATAAACATTTAGTGAGTACTTTCTTTGTGTCGGGGCATCGTGCCAGGTGCTGGAAAAGCCTCACTCTATTTAATCCTCTCGGGGCTGCCGTGGGGGTGGGGGGAAGGGGGTGCACGTGTCGAGGAAACGGGTGGTTGGGAAGGTGAACAACGCAGCCCTAACTCCCTCCCTGCGTCAGGGGGAGAGGGAGCACCCCCACTGGGGTTTGCAAAGGCTGTGTGTGCTCCTTCTCCTGTCATCTGGACTGGGACTCCGAGCGCATTAATTAAAAACTGATTAAGAGTGGACGGCACAGCCCAATAGTGGCATCTAATAAGCGTGGTATCAGTTCATCAGGCAGAAAGGAATCTGTGAGCGGGAGCGTTCAGAGAAGGCTTTGTAGATGAAAGGGAAAAACGTGTTCGGCTGAGAAGAATGGTAACGGATGCTTATGACAACAAGCACAGCAAGAACCGGTGTTCGATGGGCACTTGAAATATGCAGGTAGAGCTTTGAGTCTTTTACAGATGCTGACGCAGTTCATCCTCATGATATTTAAGAGGAAAGGCCCCCTTGTGGTCCCGTACTGCAGGTCATAAGACTGAGTCCCAGCAGGGCTAAGCTTTTAGTGACAGAGCGGAGAGGGCTTTCCTCCTAGGACTTGACTGGTCCTCACTCTTCAAACATGCGCATTTTCACCATTTCTATGCATGGAGTAAAGTGTACTGTGTTGTTTGCAAAAACATTCATCTGAAAAGACAGGGAATTTTTTTTTTCTCCTTTCCAAATGCACACACCGCAAATCCAGGTGATGTGAGTCAGACCTTTGGTGGGATGAGTCAGACGGGGCCCCGGTACCTGCTCTGAGGCCGGGGATAACAAGGCGCTGCTCACATCCACTGAGCGCTCAGAACAGATTGGGAGATTTGGTATCAGTGGAGAAATTTCTGGAGATCCTTCAGTGGCCAGCCACAGAGAGCCACGCTGGAACTTGGAATAGGCTTTATCTCAGCAGTCACAGGGGAAGGTAATAAAAAAAAACAAAGAGCGGCCAGAAGGCTCCATCAGTTCCCAGCTCATGCTCCCTCTTGGGGCTCCTGTGTCTGCCCCTCCCGAGCCCCTGTGAGCATCCTGGCCACCGCTCTCTTAACCCTCCCTCCTAAGGAACCCTGGTGGTGGTCCCCGTAGACCCCACCTTCACAATGCCGCTCGCAGGAACCCTCTGCTCCGTCTACTCTCACCATCCCAAGGCCTTTGTCTCCTCGTCAGGCCTCCTTGTCTCTGATCTCCAAGCTGAACGCAATCTCATGGCTATCACCAGAGAACCGTTTAATTCAGAGTCCGTCACTACCTCTCTCACAGACATGCAATGGCTCCCCATTGCTTTTTCTAAGTATCTTCTGGGCCTGACGTTCCGGTCCTTCCAGGGTTAGCCCAAATCCTGTTTTGAATCTTCTTTTTCCTTTCATTTTCTGTTATCTCCCAAATCAAACCAAATAATGTGCCCCCCCACTTTCACCTAAAAAAGTACTGAAATATTAGACTGCAGTTCATGAGAGACAGTTTATAAGACAGAGAAGAAAAGAATAAAGAAAAAATAAAATACCCTGTAATCTACACACCCAGATATAATCCCTCAGATATCATAAATACGGTGGTTTATTTTGTCCTTTTTTTTAATTAATTAATTTATTTATTCTTTTTTTTTTTTAGAGAGGAGAGGGAGAGACAGAGAGAGAGAAGGGGGGGGGGGAGGAGCTGTAAACATCAACTCCCATATGTGCCTTGACCAGGCAAGCCCAAGGTTTCGAACCGGCGACCTCAGCATTTCCAGGTCGATGCTTTATCCACTGCACCACCACAGGTCAGGCTACGGTGGTTTATTTTGTATATGACTGTTTCTTGAGCAGTGACAGCATACCCGGTACTGGACACAGCCCTGGGGACACAGTGATGGCAGTGGCGGGGAGGGGGAGGGGGGGACACGACACTTTGTTCTTCAGGAACTCAGAACTTGGAGAGGAGAAATTTCCATCAGCAGAGTCACAATTCAACCAGACACGCGCCTTGGCAGAGGTCAGGCACCGGGCAGCTACAGCTACGGAAGCACAGAGGAGGCGGGGCCTGGCGTCAGGACAAACCTTCCCGGTCCCTTCTTCTTTCTCTGCAACGGTGGTGGGCAAACCTGAACACTTCCGCACGTGGTCATTCTCTGAGCTGCGGAAGCCCTCACGCAAACTTCCACTTTCTGACCTTGGTCTTCAGAGCCGCGCCTTTCACCCACCCACGCACAGCCGCCCCATTCACCAGTCTACTAATCAGCCAACCCGTTTACTCATTTACCCACCCGCCCTCCCGTATACCCACCCACACTTTTCACTCGTCCATCTCCTGGCTCATTCGTTTCTTTGTTGATTTGTAAAAAAAAACAACAACGTGGGTTAGGTTCCCCCGGCAGCGGAAGGTGGCTTAGACGCCAGGAGAAAAGGTATGACTAAGATGAGTGTTTAAGTGAAACGAATTCCTGTGGTGGCGCAGTGGACAAAGTGTTGGCCTGGAACGCTGAGGTTGCCAGTTTGAAACCCTGGGCTTGCCTGGTAAAGGCACATATGGGAGTTGATGCTTCCTGCTCCTTCTCTCTCTCTCTCTCTCTCTCTCTCTCTCGCTCGCTCTCTCTCTCTCTCTCTCCCCTCTCTGAAAATTGAATAAAGTCTTTTTTTTTTTGTATTTTTCTGAAGCTGGAAACGGGGAGAGACAGTCAGACAGACTCCCGCATGCGCCCGACCGGGATCCACCCGGCACGCCCACCAGGGGCGACGCTCTGCCCACCAGGGGGTGATGCTCTGCCCCTCCTCTGGGGGCGTCGCTCTGTCACGACCAGAGCCACTCTAGCGCCTGGGGCAGAGGCCAAGGAGCCATCCCCAGCGCCCGGGCCATCTTTAATCCAATGGAGCCTTGGCTGCGGGAGGGGAAGAGAGAGACAGAGAGGAAGGGGGGGGGGGGAGAAGCAGATGGGCGCTTCTCCTATGTGCCCTGGCCGGGAATCGAACCCGGGTCCCCCGCATGCCATGCCAGGTCGACGCTCTACCACTGAGCCAACCGGCCAGGGCCGAATAAAGTCTTTTAAAGAAAATTATTTTAAAAAAAAAAAATTGCTAAAAAAAAAAAAAAGAAACTAATTCCAGAAATAAAAAAGCCCCCATGTGCTCCTGACCAGGAAGTTACAGCTCTTGTTTGGTACCGCCTGACCCAGCAGGTTAAGACGGACGCAGCCTTGAGACCCTGCAGCTCCTTCCGGTTGGGGAAGTCTTGGTCCAGAGACTGCTTTCACAGAACCACCTCCAGAATGTTACAGATTTCCCTGCCCCAAACTCACTCTCTCCAACCCGAACCGGATCTCTCGAGTGCCCTCCGTTTAAGCCGTGCAGGGCCTTTTATACAATGACCGGCATACTAACGTGTCAGTTTTTGTTTGATTGTTTGCAAGTCACTGTCATTCAAAAACAAATTAGACTAATCTGACTCACGAAGTTATGCATCTTTAACATGAGATACTAGGGTATTTTAGGTAACATATCATAAAAGAAATATTTTAAAGATTGGGTCTCTGCTGCTCGTATATTAATGTTGACAAGCCCCAGTATTCAAGAGGTTGTCTGTAATTTAATAAAGGAAGAAAAGGTTCAAACCTCTCTGATACGCCCTCTCAATATAAAATGAAGGGGGGAAAAAGAATAAAACGTCGTATCACCCTCTTTTAATTGATATCTCATCCTTCGTTTAAATTACATGTCAAACTGCCTATTTAAAGAAGAATATGGATATTTTATTCCTATCACTTTTTTGGTTTCCTGCGGAAGGAATAAAACATGAAAAACGGTGATTACATATGAGTCACGTTTTATTCATGGGAGGTGCCGTTTAATTAGAAAGATAATTTTTACCACTGGTAATACGGTCTTACAAAAGCGACCCGTTCTTCCATGGGAAGCTGCGTGTCACTCAGACAGTCCGACCTCCGTGAAACTCGTGTCCACGGCACCTGCGTGGTGAGCACCGTCACTGTCTCCGTCACCAGGACAACGGACGATGTGTCCCCGGAGAATTCTGAATGAGAGACCCCCTCAAGCTGCTGAAACCCAGGGGGAGGGCTAGGAAGGAATAAAGAGAAGAGAGTCCGTTAAGTACGGAGCTGCAGGGCGGGAAGTTGTCAGGGTGTGGAGTCCCCTCCCTTCCTGTCGTCACCGGGGAAGAAAAGGACGCCCTGTGCAAGAGAAACAGCTGGGACTCACCCTGACGGTGACACATCTTACCTGCACCCATCGCCCAGTTCCCTCGCTCCCACCTGCACCACAGTGTAGCCACGTCCCTCTGAAACAGCAGCCCGCCCACATTCCACAGCTTGCCCTGCTCTTTCCTGCATCCTGGACACAACCCAGCGTCCCCTAACACAGGAGTCTGCTCATCTGTGTTGGTCGGGTGCCCTTACTGCAGTGCCGGCTCTGTGAGGGCAAGAGCTTCGCCTGTGTGGTTCAGGGGTATGTCCCAAGTACCCGTGAGTGCGCATGCGCCGTGAACGCGCACATTCACAGTCGTGTGATGAATGAATGAATGAATGAATGAATGAATGAATGGTGTAGTGGGGAGCTGGGATCCATTGGTGTGGTTCCGGCAGTGGATCCAGAGAGAAAGGGATGCTGTCGTTTTCATCCTGGTCCCACATTTCAGGAAGAAAATAAAAGTTGCTAAATAACACAGACTCCTCAGCCATGAAATGGGTTGTGGTGTTTGGGACCGTTTCTTTTCCTTTCCTCAGGAAGCTATGAGGAGAGCGGCCTGGCGTGTCATGGTCCCTAGCACTGTGAGGGGTAGGCTATAACCAGGAAAGGGGACATAAAGCTGGGGAGAGGCTTCTGCTCAGGCCTACTTAGCATTTCAATCTGTATAAACTCAATGGGCCGTGGAACCCCTCTTTTAGATACACTCGGCAATTAACATCATTCTTTAATAGGAAGAAGTTTAGGGGATTTCTTTTTAAAGGTGGATTCAAAGTAACATGCTTTCATGCCTTTAGACCTGAACCTGAATCATGAAAACTTGGTGCTAATGAGTGCAATGGGATCAAAGTTACACACAGCACTTTTATGTTTGCTTTTCAACAACCTTACAGATGCCTGTAAAAGAGCCTCCTTTGATGGCATGTAAGGCCTTCCATGATCTGACCCGAAAAGAAACAATCTTTTCTACCTTTCCCCTACTCCATCTCTGAAATCCTCAGACTCTTCAGTGCCATGTCTCTGTAACATTTCTGGTCCTGTTCCTTCTGTCAATGGGTACACTCTCCCTCTCTTGGGCCGCCAATATCACATTTACACCCTCAAGATCCTCACTTCCTACAGATGCCAAATGCCACATTCAGCCTTCCTTGCTCCCCCAGCATGACTCTTGTGCCCTTATTATACCTTCCCTTCTGTTTTTTGCAGTCATCATTTAATTCCAGGTCTGCCTCCCTGGATACAGCACAGATGCATCATTGGTCTTCTCAGCAGGAACCCCTATCACCAAACAAGGGCCCCCACTCTCCCAGCCTTCAGTTCAAGTGCTCTGGGTGGGGGTCTCCAAGTCTAACCCAATCAGTGCTCAGTGATTGGCTCAGGGTGGTCATGGGACCTCGGCTGGTCCAATCATTGACAGCCGCAGAACTACAGCAGGAGCTACCAGGACAGTGGGTTTGGTGTCTTGACTTGACACTGAAAATGGGACAGGTAAGACCTGCTAGAGCCATTTTGTCACAGAAAAGCCACGAGCCCAGAGACAAAGCAAGAATCCAGGCCCTTGCCTACAAGATTCAGAGCTCAAATTCAGCCACGCCTGATGCCAGACCTGCCCTTAAACTTCTCAGTTAAGTTGAAAACTGTGATGTCACTTGCAAGTGAAATTGCACGACTGTGATGCACACCGCATCATATCTAGATTAGAAGCTTCTAGAAGGCAGGCTCCATACCCAGGTACCACTGCATCTTCCTAGCACCATTTAGTACCACACCTAGCACATAGTCATTGCTCACTTAATGCTTGCTGGATATACTCAATGAAATTAGAAAAGAAAAAAATACTTCTTAATCACTTGGCTGTGCTCACGACACTGAATTTCCCAAGTTTTTATTTGACGTAATTATGAAATAGCACTTCCAACCAATTTAGTGTATAAAAGTTCTAGGGGAGACCTTTGCCTTCATTTAAGTGTTTCTTAAATATTACTTGTCCTGCTTGTGGGAGAAAAAAAATATTCAACGGCATTAACGCTTGTGTGTTGAGTATGAGATAAGACTCCTAAAGACTGATTTTCCAGATTACTTATTTTATATTTAGTGCCATTAATTCCATATGTGTGAAAAAAAACATGTAATTATCCCCCACACTATTAGTCCTGAATAAAATTCTGTATTATTCAAGGGTGGTGATAGATAAATTGGCACGAGACTCATGTACACAAATGGGGCTTTTGAACTTTAGTGTGATTTCCATTCTCTCCCTGTAGCATCAAACGTGCTTAGCAAAATGCTCCAAGTCCTGCGTTTGCTAAATAGTTTGCCACCTCCACCTTTATTCCAGGAAAACAGCCTACCTGATGAATTTCTGCGGACACAGGACGCCTGAAAGGTGAGCGTTCTTTTCAGTAAAAGGATGAGGGTAGAAGAGTGCTTCCCAAATCCTGTTCCCGGGAGCCCCAGTGCTCTGAGATGCCCCGTGAAAAAAGAGAGCTGCATGAGCACATGAGATTTGGTGGTGGGACCTCCGGCCCAGCCTCTTGAGACACCGTAGTATGTCAGAGGCTCCGGGAAGTCCTGCAGGGAGGCGTCCTGTAGATTCCTGTTCTAGGCAGCATGTCCCTTGCTTTGTGGACCACAGGGCTCCCCTTTGCCCAGCACCTGATGTCTCTCAACAGCCTTTGGGAGACAGTACCCTAACAACTGAACAGCAGCTGGACATGACCTGCCCCTTTGCAGCCCAGAGGAGCTGAAGTCCTCTTGTCCTTTCTGGCCTGATTTCTCAGGTGAACAGAGCATAATGTTTCGTTTTGTTTTTAACTGTTCAAGGAGTGAGAGGGGAATCTGTCCAACCTGCTAAACTGAATAAAGTTTCTCATTGATTGTCTTTCTCTTCATGCTGATGGAGACAAAAACTATTTGTTGGTCACTCCCCATGTGCCAGAGAAAACACCGAGTCACGTGTCAGCTGGGCCACCCCAGCCCCTCACGGCCTTAGGTCAGCTGGTTTGAGCCCCACCCCTGTGCCCCTGCAAACCTCCAGGCAGGCTCTCCCGTCCTCACACTTGCGTTCACATGCACTGTGTGTCTTTTTTACTCTGATGCAAAACTCAGCCCTTTCAAACAGCACCCCGAGCCCCGTGGCAGTGGGAGGGGCCACGGGAGACACAGAGCTGCATGGAATTCCAAGGAGGGAGGGAGCTCGTCCCGAGGGACAGCCAGAAGGACGTAGCACAGGCCATGACCTTCCTTTAGCCTGAGTCTCAGTGGAAATGTGGGGTTTAGTTCTTCCTTTAGGAAAGGGGCTCGGAAGAGCGCCCCCTGGTGGAAGAAAAGGCTGTGCCAACTGGTGAATGGCTGAGCCTCGCGAAACGGAAGCTCCTTGATTGTAAAATCGTCAGATTCGGGAGAGAACCAAGTGGGTTCAAACTCGTCCAAAGCCTAACGCTGCACTGGGCACAAGGTCAGGTTTCCTCGAATGCCGCCGCTATTGACGCCATCATCACTCTTACCGTTGTCACGATGATACGGCTTTATTGGGCCAGAATGCCAAGTTCCTGAAAGGGGATCATAAGAAGAAATCACAAAAATAAATGTAGTTCAGAAAGAGAACCCCATGAAGAAGACTGCAGGGTTAGAAGTAAATGAGGAACCTCCTGTGTCAGAAGTGAGATTTCCTTTTTTGTTTCTTTTTTTTTTTTTTTTTTTTTTTTTGTCTCCCTGTACCTGGGGGCACTCAATACCTCTGGAATGAACAACTGAGCTTGCACGGACCTGTGCACGCACTCGCCAGGTCAGGAAGCCAGGTCAGGGCACAGAGATCTGGATTAGATGTGATGCAGACAGAGGAGGCGTGGAGCGGGGGGAGGTCACTGAACGCCGGGCGGCTGTTTCTCGCCCGCCAGAGGGGACAGGGGACTGTGGTAGAGGGTATTCTCCTGCTGAGCTCTCCTGCAGAGAGAAGCCCCCTGATGTCTGTGCAGACACCGTGCGCGGGCACCAAGGCGACCCTCTCCAGCTCGGGGGCCCCGGCGGGCGGCGCACCCTTGGCCTGCCGACTGGCCCCTTCTCCTTCCTCCCCCGTCTGCCTCCATCCTCACCCCGCAGGGGCCGCCTCGTGCTCAGCCGTGCGCTCCCGGAGAAAATTCCCCAGGGCCCTCTTTGGATGGAGCCTCTGTGACAGCTACAATGTCAACTCCCTCTCATAGCCCCAAACCCCTGCCCTGTCCAGGCTGCCTGTTCAGCTCAGAACAATTGAATGGTGTGTTGGGATGAAAAAGAAAAAATAAAAAAGAGACTCATCTCAAATTCATTTGAGACTGCAGGGCTCCAGAGGTCAAGACATGGCAGCAGAATTGTAAACTGGTGCATTGACCTGAACAATAAAACGGGACTTTCTAGACATCATCTGCTACCGATTGTGTCTATAACACGCTGGGGCAGGGGTGCCTCTGGGCAATAATGGAAGATAAAATACACCAGTGTTCCTCCAGCGCCCATTTGCAGATGAATTTACATGCATAAAAGCTCAATCGAGATATAAAAGTTTATGAAAATCGTTCAGAAGCTTTTCAGGCATTCACTTACTTACAACATCGCCGTACCGTGCCAAATATTTGTTCCAAGCGCTGGAACTTCCTGAATGCTCTTATACATCTTTGTGTGGCTCTAGATAAGGGGTGGGGGGGTCTGCAGGAGAAGGTGGCCCAGATGGCAATCACGGGTGACAATTCTGACTATCAAATGCCACTTCTGTTGGACTGGCTTTTCTCTTCAAATAGTTTAACAGGAAATGTGTTATCGCTCCTTATTTACACAAATCTCAAAATCTAAGACAAGGTGGTCAGTCAAGAGCCCCCATATGTATAATATGTACTGTGTTAGAGTGTCATTTTGGTAGGTGGTGTGCCCCAGGATTTTGTAAATGTAAAATATATGCTGCGGCTCAAAAAAGATTGAAAATCATTCATGCCTACCCCACCCCACCAAAGATGGCTCCCCAGCACACTGAGCCACTTTAGACAAAACAGGCTACCCCAGTGCCGCTTTGTAATTCCACGTTTCCTTCTCTGACTCTGACCTTTCTCCCTTCTTCTAAAGACCCTGCCCTGGCCGGTTGGCTCAGCGGTAGAGCGTCGGCCTAGCGTGTGGAGGACCCGGGTTCGATTCCCGGCCAGGGCACACAGGAGAGGCGCCCATTTGCTTCTCCAACCCTCCGCCACGCTTTCCCCTCTGTCTCTCTCTTCCCCTCCCGCAGCCAAGACTCCATTGGAGCAAAGATGGCCCGGGCGCTGGGGATGGCTCTGTGGCCTCTGCCCCAGGCGCTAGAGTGGCTCTGGTCGCAACATGGCGATGCCCCGGAGGGGCAGAGCATCGCCCCCTGGTGGGCAGAGCATCGCCCCTGGTGGGCGTGCCGGGTGGATCCCGGTCGGGCGCATACGGGAGTCTGTCTGTCTCTCCCTGTTTCCAGTTTCAGAAAAATGAAAAAAAAAACCAAAAAATAAAAAAATAATAAAAAAATAATAAAAAAATAAAGACCCTTATAGTATCATTGGGTCCCCTTAGATAACCAGCGAGCATCTCCCCATCTCAAGAGCCTGAGCTTAATTACATCTGCAAATGACTTCTTGTCACGTGAGATAACATACCCACAGGTCGGGGGAATCGGGACGGAGACATCTTTTGCATAGAGGGGTGCGTTTTCCTGCTCACCACAACGAACAAAATAAAAAGGGAGATACCACTGTTTATGGGTAATTTTTATATCCTTCTGCCCCCACACTCATGTTTAAACCTTACCCTTCACACTGTCCACCCTGTGAGGGTATTAGGAAGTGGGGGGGTCTCTGGGGTGTGATTAGAATTAGATGAGGTTATGAGGGTGGGGCTCCCATAATGAAATTAGTGCCCTTATTAGAGTCTGGAGCGAGCTTGCTCCTCTGCTCTTCTCTCTACAATTGAGAAGTTGGCAATATGGAACCTGAAAGAAGGTTCTTAGCAGAATTCAGCCAGATGAGCACCTGACCTCTGACGTCCAGCTTCCAGAATGGTGAGAAATAAATTTCTGCTGTCTAAAAGCCACCCATTGATGGTACTTGGTTGTAGCAGTGAGGACAAACGAGATGCCATCTGTGCTACTTGAGGGCCCTCCCTTAACTTCCTGCCGTCAGCCAGACGGGTGGACTTTGCATTGCCCGGGGTGAGCGGCTCTCTACTTGCCAGCATGTCACCGGATTGCTCTTCTTGACCCCTTGTCCTTGGGCGGAGTCATGTGACTAGTTCCGGCCAATGAGTTGCAAGCAAAATACTATGCATTCCTTCCCGGCTGGAGCATTGAGTTGCCGGTGCACGACCTTCCACAACTCTCTTATTCTTTGGACGTGGTGCTCGCGTGAGCAGAGCTCCCTGCAGACCGTGGCGAGGATGCATTAGGAGCAGGCCTGCTCGGTGAAATGCAGGACACTCAGTTAATTCTGAATTTTACAGAAATATGTCTTTCCCAATATTGCATGTGGCCTACTTACACTAAAATACTAAAATATTATTTGCTATTTTTCTGAAATTCAGATTTAACTGGGTGCCCAGTTAAATTTATTGGTTGAGACTGGCCCTCCCAAATGAGAGTGAGAAATCAGCCTTCTTCGTTCAGGCTCTGAGAGTTGAGGGGTCGTTTGCTACCGCAGTGAGCCTACGCTTTCTGACTGCCGCAGGCCACTCGCCGAGGTGGCCATCAGGGTCGCGGTGACCCCAGCAAGGCCCATCATCCTTCGGAGAGCGAGGAGTGTTCCAGCCCAGAGCTCCCTAGGCCCAGAGCACATCTCACACCTCAGCACCCACAGCAGCCTGGACTATCAACAGAGTAGGCAGGCCTGATGCCGACCAAGCACCTACCTCCCTTTCTGTCCACCTCCGAAGGCCAGAGAGTGATGCCCTTCCCTGCTTTGCAGGAAAAAAAAAGGAGGGCTTTCTCAATTTTCAATCTTCTCCCATGATGGTTACCTAAACCTTTGGTGCCCACTACTGCTCAGCAACGCTCGAATCCCTCAGCAGAGGAAACACGAGTTAGCAGAACATGATCTATTTTGTCAGTTTACGTTTCATATATCCTTATCTCACGGCGCGTGCGAAGGAGTCCGGCTCAGTGTTTGGATTAGAAAGCACTTCTGCAGCCACGGTGTGACGAGCCCTCTCGTTGACACTGATGATGGCCACACTTGTAAAACACTTTTTAAAGCCACTAGAATTGCACCTGACAGACAATTTCAGCGGATTTGCAGCAATTGTGGTAAAAAAAAAAAAAAAAAAGGGCATGAATTTACAAGTGACCCTTACAGACAGAGAGGTTGCTAGCTCTTCTGAATGTTCCTTTCCCTGGAACCTGGAGAGACTGGAGGGAGGTGGATGGATTGAGAAGAGCGAATGAGAAGTTTTTTAAATAACCCGATCCAGGACCTCACATGTAATAGCAATTTCATAGTTGTCAGTGTCCTCTATTTGAAAATGTCCATCAGATTTTAGTGCAAAGACGTGGTATTGAATTGTGGACCTTTAGAAGGACATCGCCCAAGGAGACACGTGTGGCCTCTCCCTCTTCCCAGAAGGAGACAGCCAGGCACGCACGGTGGAGTGTTATTACAGCCGGGTCCCTGGCCCTGAAGGAGAGCGCGGTCCCTCTGAAGAGGTGAGGCAAACGCACAGGAGCTGACGGCAGGACCGCAGCACCCCCACTCCGAAGAACGTGACTGAGCACTGGGCTGTGTGTGACAAGGATCCCCTGCAGAAACGTAATGAGCAAACAGACCAATGAGGCTGGTGCCAGCAGAAGTGACTTCACAAAGGAGGAAAGGCTTTCTTAGGCTCCTGGACGAGGCCCGCAGTTGGGAGAGCGGAGAAAAGACAGGGTCACCAGTGTGGATTCTGCAAAGGTGCCAGGCAGGGAAGGCAGACCAGAGCAGCAGTGCTGTGCTCTCGGCCCCAAAAAGCCAAGGATGACAGAATCTCAGGGTTGCAAGGAGTCGTGCCATTCGTGTTCATTCTCACCTATTTATGAAGATGGCGGCGGCCGTCAGACGGGGAGAGCCCACGGTGCACTGGGAACCCCGCTCGGCGCCTTGCAAGGTGGGAAAAGGTCTCCAGAAAGGTCGTGCTGCCCCCACTGCAGCAGTCGCGTGCACAGAGTCCCTGTGGCGGGGTTTCCGTGCCCAAGAGCAAGGGTCTTTTCCGTAAGTGCAGCAGCTTGTTTCTTTGAGGGACAGCTCTTCCTCTTCCGTTCAATAGGAGTCGCATCTGCATGCGGCCATGGACCGGGAAAGCAAGCGTATTCCGGATTCAGACGGACCTGAGTGTGAATGGCAGGTCTGCAGCTGTGCGAGGTGGGGGAAACGTCTGTATTGAGGTTTCTAAGCCTCGGTCTCCCCGTTCTTGCGACAGACTCCCTGCTCCCTAAGCGGTGGGTGCCATGCGACGGCCCAGCGAGCAGCCCGATGACAGCTGTTCACAATGCACTTCTGACTCCTGCATCGCTCAGTGCCGCTACCCACATGGAGGCAGTCCTCCTTCTAGCGGTATTCCTCTGAGACACACAGAAGGACAATGACCTTCCGAGGACCTCCTCCCCATCCAGGGACATTAGCAAGAAAACCTCTTATGTATTACTGGGACCCCTGAACCGACTCTTGGTGCCTGCCTCTGTCCTTCCCGTGTGTCACCAACCGTCTCACGTACTTCCTCCCTCAGTTCTGCCAGCCGCTCAAGGCAGGTCCAGGTGCCCGAGCTCTCCTGTCTGACAGTCAGACTTCTTTCTATGGCACGTTCTCCATAGCGTCTCCGGTATTATTGTCCATCTCAGTCCCCCCCTGCAGTTCCCACCAGGGTGTTCCAGAAACGGAAAGGGGCTAGACCAGAGCATCTTAATCCACTTTAAGTCAGGGCTGGCTGCCCAGGAAAACCCTGGGGGCGGTCCGTAATGGCCGGCCGACGCCTTCCTACCTGAAGCGTGGTCCAGCCGCCTCGGCACCTCTGGCACCTTACTGGAAATGCACAAGGGTCCTGCCCACCCACTCCCCACCCCAGACGTCCTGACTCAGACTCTGAAGTGATTCCCCAGAGGCCTTCACACACATTGTAGATGGAGAAGCACTGAACGTAGCTCAGTTCTCTCATAGGTTGCAGAGTCAGCTGCATGTCAGAATGAACAGGGCAATTTTGAAAACTGTCCCGTGCCCAGGCCCCTATCCCTTGATAATCTGATGGCACCTGTCTGGAGGAGCGCCCAGGAGTGGGTACTTTTTTAGAGTGCAGGCACTGATTCTAATGTGTGACCAGGATGTAGACAGAGCGCCAGCGTTTCGATGGGCTTGGCCCTCCACACCGGGACCACACTGGGCCCGCAGCTGGAGGTCAAACGGCCGCAGCTGTGGGGAGAGGGGTACTACACTGCAGAAACTGGGGATCCAGAGCAGCTTGACAAATACATCCTCGTCACCACGCGGAAGCTTACCCAGTCTTATTAAAGTACAGTCACATGCTGTGTTTATAACGACAGCCTTGCCAAAAACTGGGCGTCAGTAAAACAAATCGTATTGTCACAATGGTTATTATTGTAACAAAACTTTAACATTTCTTACCCCTCTGCCAATGCAATCACAATGCATAATGCATTCGAGATTACTTCCAGCTGTCTCCTACTCTATGAATGGGGACATTTCTGTGCACACAGCACTCAGACACTGTGTACATTTGCATGATAAGCAGCCATCTTCCCATTCATGAGTAGAGGCTCATAACTGGGGATGGCTCTTCAGTGGCCACCCCGACGGCTTCAAACTTGGACGGAGGCCCTCTTCCCGAGCGAGCCTGGGAAGTCCGTACACGGGTGGTGAGCGAAGCGTGAGCTGCAGCGGGAGAGATCTTAAAGCTGAAGACCTCCGTTCCGAGCGCCTGTTCTGCCACCCGGATCCCGCAAGCATGGGAGACGGCATATGTCCTCATCTCTACGTGGAGGCCCTGTCCCCACTGAACCGTCAGGCTCAGACAAAACAGCGCTTACAAACGAGTTGTGTCACCGCGGAAGGCTATGCTAAGATAGGGGAGGGGTCCTGAGAGCCCTGTGAGCAGCAACAGCAGTGACACAGCAGCAATAGCAGTGACACAGCAGTATTGGCTCCACAGCGGGAGAATCTGCCTCGCTTCAAAACCCTTCTAGTTTCCTGGATGCTTTTGTGTTTGTTTCTCGCAAGGAGAGGATGGGTAGATGAATGGATGGAAGAATGGACGGATGAAATGGATGGGTAAGTGGATGGCTGGATGCATGAATGATGAATAGATGGACGGGTGAGGGAGTGGTTGGGTGGGTGGGAGGATAGATAGACGGGAAGATGACAAGTAGAGGTATAGACACAACCATGATATGCAACCCACCTGCCATCCCTACCACGTGCCCCCCCCCGCTTCAGGTCAGTCATCCAGACGCCTCCTGGGTCCAGGGCCACCGCTTCGGTGCAGCTGGCGAGGCCCCTGCTGTCCTCTCCCCTCTCTTGGTTCTAGTCCCCCCGCTCTCCCACCTCCCCATTGCCTGTGCTTTCTCAGCTCTGTCCCTTTGCCCTCACTGTTTGGACTCTGATGCCACCCTGGATGCCAAGCCCAGCTCGTGTGACTCCCAGTTGGAAGTTCTTCCAAGTTCAGTCAGCTCAAAGGAATCGCTCTCTTCTCCCCCGTCACTGCGATCACCTTGCTTTTCCTAGCTTACACAGGGTAGACCTTACTGAGAGGAAAGGGACAGGGCTGGCATCTATTAAGCATTGACCTGGGCACCCTCAGTGCAGTCCCGATAACCACCTTGCCAGGAACTTGTTATTGGTTCTCATTTTACCCCGGCGATGGCACGGGCTCGAAGAAGTTGACAGACTTGTCTGAGGTATCTCAGTGGTGACACTGAAATCCAAACCCAGGTCTTCCGACTCCATGTGCCTCCCATTCTCTCCGCTAGGGTCACCAAACGTGGCCTAAACCCCCCGGTGGACACTGTGCACATCACGGCTGATTCATCGGCACAGTGGAGGTAATTACGGCAGTGCCACGAACCCTGAGAAGAGTAATCGGTTGATAAATATTACTTATTATATTAGCATCACTCTTCTTCACCTGGGGACTCCCACCTGCACCGTGCCTGGCGCAGGGTGAGCCCCCAGTAGACACCAATCATGACAGTTTCTCAAATTACAGTCTAAGCCGTGTGATCTGATTCTGTGGGGACCACGAGCTGGTCAGTTAATTAGAGAAGTCTCTTAGAGAAGAAAATCACATATGCCTTTTAAAATCCACATTTCAATTTTTTAAACACGGAACGCACTGGAATTCACCAAACACTTGCTTCAGGACCTGTGCCTTTTCTGTCAGCGTGGCGTGCCCCCGTGACCAGTGTCCGTGTGCCACATCCCTCATGTGGCGCCCGTGATTCCCCAGTTCCGGCTTGTTTCTTCCAAGTGCAGCTAGAACACGCGCTTACACCAAGCAATCAGCACTCGGTATCCTTCCAGATTGTTATCACTCCCCCCAACCCCGGAACCCTTCACTGTTATCTGACGGCCGTTTCAGCAGCCACGACCCTGCCGAACATCTTCTGGAAGCCTATAGCTTCAGTTTCGTAGATCCAACCACTCTCTCTTTACATCATTTCATTGGTTTACGTGAAATATGCAGTACATCATTAAATGTGTTCCTTTTTTATAACAGGGACACCCCAGCCGAGGACGGCTAGCGACAAACCAAGTGACTCTGGACTCTCAGGACGCAGGCGGATGACCCGGAAGGATACACTTGGGCAGGGCGGGTGCGGGAAGGGCGCCCGGGCCAGAGGCGGTCAGCGGGCCCTGTGCAGCCGCACAAGATGTGTGGCAAGGACTGAGAAGCTGAAGTTAATTCAAAAGAGAGCATCTCCTGTCATCTCCCGGGGCAGAGTGGAAACAGCAGGGACTACAGATTTCTTTAATTCCCCCGGCCACCTCCCCGTGTAGAGAGCTCGGAGTAGGGGGCGGCTTGGCCTGAGCCTGTATCTCCACAGATACAGGAGATGACCTTGAACATGCGCCCCCCTCCTCCCCTTGATTGAAATAGTGATGTCATCAGTCTTGCTGGGCGTGGAGTGCGATGTTACAGAGAAGACGCTGGTGCATAGTAGGTGCCCCCAGAAGCAGGAGCTGAGGCTGCCACGTTAGGCTTTGGGGTCTCTGAGATCTTGACTCTCGCTGGGTGGGTGGAAAGAGATGTCTTAGCCTTCCCCCGCCCCCTCCTGCACAAAGAACCCGTTTCAAAATTAGCCTTTATGGACCCCTGAGATCCTCACAAACCTGAGACCATTTACCCTGTTTGCACTTGCAAATTGTTTTCCCTCTGAATTGGAAACACAAGCACGGACTCTATCAGGACCTGCTACTCCATACAAATGGGAGGTCGGACCCCCCCCCCACCCTCTCTGAGTTCAGGCAACACTCCCATTTTAATTGCAAATCCACAAGCCTTTTTTGTGAATTGCATTTGGTTTTTAAAGGAAGAGGGTGCATAAGTCACAGGGTCACTTCCAGAAGCCACGTTGCAGAAGCAGGCGGGCGCCCTAATGCAGGGAGCGGGGTGATATGGTAATGGAACCAGATTGGTGGCAGAACGCTCTGCAAGCTTAAACAAGATCTATCTCACAACTGTTCTAACATTTAGAGTCGGCAGACCTGCTCGGCCTAAGTCACCCCCGAAACGCATTCTCTTTGTTTTTCTTCCTGTCGGGGGGAACTTGCAAGTGACTTGGGACTGATATCTTAAAAGATGTTCCACTAGATCACGTTGTAATAAAATATGCATAATAACGCGCTTAATAACAATGCACCACCTCTGCTATCAGTTGCTTCATTGAGACACAGAAATATATTACAACCCGTAAAGCATCTACAAGAAACGGAACGAAACAGAAGTTACCTTTATTGTCAGTTGTTATTTCTGAAATGGCCTAAAATTGAAGATAATGATTACTCATGAAAAAAAAAAAAAAAAACTTTATCAAATACAATATCAACATTGTTGGTGGCATTTTATTTTCTGACTCATGGGGGTGGGTCCGTGAGCCTGGAGAGGTGGTGGGGACATTGTCATTCACAAGAATTATAATTAACAAGGAAAAATTACTCGTTTATTTACATTTCCATTTGAATACTAGATACATTATTTGCTACAAGCCCCTTAATGATCCGAAAGTACATTATTATCTGGTACACTGGTCCCACATTTGAAGGATAAAAACTATAAGGAAAAAAAAAAAAACTTTCCCCTAGAAACTATTCCTTTATAATTCCTGCTAGACGTTTCTTTTATGGTTTTTTAAAAGTTATATTGGTTTTTTAAAATATCAAAATATTTTATGCAAAATATTTCATTTTTAAAAAAATTCACTCTCACTCTCAGGAGAATGTATGTGCAATTGTTAAAGATATAACTGCAGATTGCAATAAATTCTGAAATTAACACTGAATATATTTTCATATTATGTTTACATATGGGTAGGTTTTTTTTTAGACTCCCTATCTTTTTTAGATTTATGAGATTCTCTACAATAAGATTTTGTGTGAGTATATTTAAATTTCATATGTGTATATATTTATACACACACCAGAGCAAGATTACATACTTGCTTTAATTTCTCCCAATCTTAAAACTCATAAAATATTTAAGCTGTTTCAGGACCAGAATAGAAATGCCTCAAACTGTTGTTTAAAATTACAGCCAGCCTTCACCTACCTGGGCTAATGAATGGGGCAGCGTAACCGTGAGGACCATCAATCAAAGGAAACGATGTACCCTGGCTCCGTGGTTAACCGTTAACCTTGTTCTCAGCCCACTCCTGCCCTCCTTCGACCTTAACGAGACCTGCCCCAAAGAAATGACTCATTGGTCTCTTTCCTCCTGGCCTATCATCCAACTGATGAAACTTCCAGTCGGGAATAAAATGATCAAAGGGTGGGTATAATGAATAATCTGAGATCTGCGGCCAACGGCTCGGGGTCAGTTGATTTAAAGGTTTCCGTGGCTTCGTCCATCCGTTCAACAAATATCTATTGAGAACTCAGTACGGGTGATGCATTGGCCAGCGCTTGGGGCTACGTGGACGAACACACGGAACACACTCCCTGCTTTTCCGGAGTCTGCAGTACAGGAGAGGGGGCGGAGTCTGAAACACATACCTCCAGGATGAGTAACTGCCGGGAAAAACACTATAAGAGAAAACTCAATACGCGAGGACATGCCGGGCCCTCCTGACCTAGTCTGCCGTGGGCAGGGTGGAAGATGATCAGGAAATATTTCCCCTGCACGGGAAGCGACCCCCATGCGGACTAGAACAAGTACAGGGTAGGAGCAGAGGGGGTCCAGGCCAGAGACACAGCACGTGCAAAGGTCCTGTGGGAGGAAGGGCCTCGCGGGAAGGACAGGTAGGATGTGTGTGGCTGGGCAAAGACAGGAAGGGGGCTGTGCAGGACCTGAGCTGGAAAGGAGGAGCGGAGATGCTGTGAGGGCAAGTCAGGGTCTGGGTTGCGTCCTGGTCGGCCCTGAAGGGCTGGAGTGGGTCCTGGCCGTGCGGGTGTGCCGCGCCGGCACGTCTCAAAGCTGGCTCTGCCGACTGTGTGGAGAACAAGGCCGAGGGGTCAAGAGCGAAAAGGAGGAGGTTGGCCTGGCGGTCACAGCAACATGATGGTTGATGACAAAGCGCTGGTGGTCGGAGCTAGAGCGAGAAGGAGAGGGTTGAGAAAGCTCTGTCCCTCTGGAAAAGGCCCCTTGGGTGTACATCGGAAACACTGCTCCTGACAAGGCGGTGGCGCAGTGGATAGAGCATTGGACTGGGATGCGGAGGACCCAGGTTCGAGACCCCGAGGTCACCAGCTTGAGTGTGGTCTCATCTGGTTTGAGCAAAAAGTTCACCAGCTTGGACCCAAGGTCGCTGGCTTGAGCAAGGGGGGTTACTCAGTCTGCTGAAGGCCCGCGGTCAAGGCACATATGAGAAAGCAATCAATAAACAACTCTAAGAAAACACTGCTCCTAACCAAAGGCCATTGCAAGGAACACGGGGTGAATGCAGGTACGTTATACAAGCCTCATCATAAATCTCTGTTACGGACTGAGTTCACAGTGCTGGATTTACAACAAAATTATGTTGAATTCCCCCCAGAAGTCAGGTGACTACTTGGGCATGGGCCCTTCAAAGTGGTAATTCCCTTAAAATCAGGCCATTGGTGGGGGTGCCGGTTCAATGTGACCAGTGTCCTTATAAGAAGGGGAGATGAGGACGGACCCTCAGGGAGACACCAGGGATGAGAGCCCAGAGGGACGACCTTGAGAAGCCGGTGGCAGTCTGCAGGCCAAAGAGAGAGGCCTCAGCGGGAACCAAACGTGTTGACACCTTGACCGTGGACTCACAGGCACCAGAACGGTGAGCAAACACACCTCTGCCGCGTAAGCCAGCCTCCAGCCTGTGGTGTTCCCTCATGACAGCTCGAGCCAGCTGGCACAACAGGCAAAGGGAACCTTGTGCGGGTGAGACGCAGAGGCTCAGGGAAGCAGCGTGACCGGCACCTTCCCCGCCACTGGGACCTTCCCTGTCACTGGGACGTGGACCCGTGAAACGCATGCATCGTGCCATGGGCTCCAAAGATAAACGGGGGTTTCTTTAGGGACCAGTGAAAGGGGTAGAAATGCGTCCTTGTCCGTGAATTAGAGAAAAACTCGAGCGCTGTTGTGGATAAAAACGCTAATGAGAAGGGGCCACCAGGAGGGCCCACAATGGACGGCTGCCAGGCTGCGGGGAGAATCAGAGGTCAGGTAGGAAACCGAGCTCTGACTTTTCCCGTCACAGGTCCGTTTCCCCCGTTCCAGAACTCCATGTAAATCACCTGTACAGTACGTCAGCACATTTCACTCGGCGTGCAGTGTTTGAGAGGTCCAGCCATGTTGTGTCCGGAGCTCACTTCTTCTCGTTACTGAGTAATGTCCGATCGAGAGACTACCCTGGTTTGTTTATTCCGGTGCCTGGTCGTGGACACCCGCGATGCATGCTCCCACTTGCGAGTTATTTCGAATGACACTACTATGAGGAAATCTTCTTGTCCAGGTCTTGTCGTGGACACGTGTTTTTATTTTTCCTGAGTAAATGTTAAGGGTACACTGGATGAGTCATATAGATGAGATATGCCCAATGTACTAGGAAACTATCAAAATTTCTTTACTCCCGAAATGATTGCACCATTTTACAATCTCACCCTGGATAACATGTGGTAATTATCCATCTTCCTCACTGAAGACTCTAATCAGTGTGTAGGGATAGCTTCTCGTTGTGGTTTTAATTGCTTTTCCCTAATGACTAATGATGCCGCCCACCTTTTCATGTGCTTCTTGCTGACTCATACGGGTTCCTTTGTGAAGGGTTTGTTCAAACCTTTTGCCCATATTGCTGTCACTTTTAATTTGCCATGTGCCCTGAAAATTCTGAGACGATACACATTTGCTGGATTAAACCCATGATTGGGATGCACGCATGAACTTCGGCACAAGAAACCACCCAGCAGTCCTCAGAGACGGAGCAAGAAACCTGTTCTATGTGATGTGCTTTCACATACACGACTTGTCGTTCTGTGGCTGGTTACCGTGTGCATCTTTTAGAAGCTTCTTCCGGAGGTTTTCAAACGCACATGAAACTAGAAAGAAGAGTAAAGAAAAACAAAAAAAGAACCATGGAACTAACCACCATCCAGCTTGAACAATTATCAACATCTTGCCGACCGTTTCATTTCTCTCTCCTATTAATTTTTTTGCAGGACTTAATTTTTAAAACAAAACCTGAGACATCATCTAATTTCAGCCATTAGCGGGGCACCATTTTGACAAATAGAACAGAAGTTCTCCACTTAGGCTCTGTCTTGGGTTCTAACTGCAGGAGGTGGGAGCTCCCCACGGAATGCGGCTCAGACCCAACTTGTCTGGACCACAGAGTGAGGTCGGATGATTCAAAAGAAACATTCACACTGAATTTGAGCCACAAAACCCACCTCTGAGTAAGGCTGCCCGTGAAGTCTGCTGTTGTCCTTCGTCTCTCCAAATGGGGAAGAAAATAAGATGGATGTCATTTTTTTTTTAATTCATTTTAGAGAGGAGAGGGAGAGACAGGAGAGAGAAGGGGGGAGGAGCTGGAAGCATCAACTCCCATATGTGCCTTGACCAGGCAAGCCCAGGGTTTCAAACCGGCGACCTCAGCATTTCCAGGTCGGACACTTTATCCACTGCACCACCACAGGTCAGGCCTGGATGTCATTTTTTTTTAAAAAAATATAGATCTAGAACTTAGGTTGAAAAATTAAGACTCACTCCCTTTGTTTCGAGAACGATAGCATGTATCATTCATTCCTTACACCTTATACAGAATCAATAGCCATTTTTTAGTTGTATGAGTTGACAGCTTAGGAAGAAAGCGTAGGATTCAACATTTCTGAATTACATACAAATCACACTATCTGAAGGTATTCAAGAGTAGGGAACGTGATCCAACACCTCCTCTCGTCGGTAGCAGGGTCCTCAGCCTCAGCTGGGATGGCACTGGGCCTAGTCGTTCCCTGCTGTAGGAACGTCCTGGGCGCCGTAGGGTGATCAGCAGCATCCGTGGCTTCTACCCATGACATGCCAGACGCAGTGTCCCAGTGATGACCACCAAACGTCTCCAGATACTGCCAAGTGACTCTTGAGCAGGATAGGATGCCTATCACCCCTGTTCCATAAGAAAGACCTTCTGGGCATGAACAGATCCGTCAAATAAGTACCCATCTCTCAGAGCTCGGTTGCCTTGCTGATAAATAGGAACGACGCGACAGAAGAGGGTGGAGGTGTGAACATGGCGTGTGAAGCGCTGGGTGCTGATGACCACGGGTCGGTTCTGACGGGTCCAGCTCTGCCTCGGGCACAGGCTAGGGGAAGGATATATAAGAAACTGCTGAGCAGACCCCGCGCCCTCCAAGTGCTTCTAGTGGAGAGATGAAATAACCCGAGTGAGTGTGCATCGCACCCTCAACCTCCGGGCCAGGAACTGCAGGAGCTTATGTGCACAAGACGGGGCCCCCACCCTCCAGGAACCACGGACAATGGCTGCTAACCAGGCCTGTGAGGGCACCTCACCCAGTGCCTGGCACACGGTAGGTGCCCATCACGTAGGATGATGAGAATGAGGACTAAGAAGAACTAAGGGAAGTGGCAGAGGTGACACATGGCTTTAGAAAAACAAGCCAGGGCCATGTGGCCCGAGGCACACTGACAGAGGTAGGGCAGTCTAATGGACAGTGTGGCTGTCAAAGCCAGATAAGGTTTGCATGGAAAGCCCACTGCTGCCATGGATGGTTGGGTGGTCGGAAATAAGCCACCCTGAGCCCGAGCACTATCATCCATCAAAGAGATCATTCTTCCCCTTCCAGAACTAGCGTGTGGAAGGGTCTAGCTCACAGCTTAGAACACAGATGGACCAAAACGTTTCCTATTAGTATCTGCTAATATAATTATTATCGTTTCAAACTAACTGCATAAATGCCAATATAACGCAGAGTCACTACGATGGAGAGAGACTGGGCACTAGTCAGTGCTAACTGGATAATTGAATGGGGCTCTACAGAGGGAGACAGAGAGAGAGATGGCGAAGAGCTCCTTCTCTGTCCTGAAGGACACACGAAATCTCACAGGAATCACCGCGGTTAGAGGTGAGCAGTAAGACGATGTGGGACACAGGCTGGGCGTGGACCAGAAACCAGGGGCCGACCCTTCAGACCCCGAAGAGACGTCTGGATCTGTGAACAACAGGAATTCAAAGCGGTCAACACACAGCTCAACTCGGGAGCAGGTTTTAAACCCAAGTTTTGCGCAGAACCAAGAAGGCGGAGTAATCAGACGAAATGCGCGCTCCCACCGTGGGCCTCTCTGTCTCGCACGTGGCCTGTCTGTTCCATTCAGCGCCTTTATGGGGTCCCCTGCAAGCCTCGCCTGGAATGTTTATGCGTTTGTCTCCGCGTAGCCTCTTGGAACCTGTGGTTATTAGTCCATTACCACGGGAGCTCCTCTTCGATAGCGGGAGCCACCGCTATAGGCTATAAATACGATGCAATTAGCCTATCAAGGGCCTTATTATAAAACAGAAGAGGAACACCTACACGGGCTCACAGATGAGCGGGTGGGATTTCTATAGAGAGAAGGCCTTTTTTTTCTTTTTTTTTTTAAGGTTGATTTTTTTTTTTTTTTTTTTTAGAGAATGCAGAGGGTAAAAAAACAACAACCCATAAATAATAAAACCCATTTTAATCAGCCAATGTGGGCATGACATTTATTATCTGATGCTCCGTTCTCCAAACCCTCACCTCACCACAGAGCCGTTTGGCGTGCCAGCCCTGCAGTTGTTATCCCAACGTGAGCACAGAGGGCTTTTGGTAATGAGTCATTTGCAGAAACACAAATAGAAAAATCTGAGTTGTTAAAGAAAACAGAAATGCTACAGTCTTCAGGGGAAAGGGGCCTGGTGATATTTATTACCTTTTTAAATACACAGACTTTTCGATCGAGAAACTCCGCCTTTGGAAATCCGTCCTACAAAGGTGACAGAAGGAATCCATAAGGACATATGTGCGTCAACGAGTGGTTAACGCAGAACTGAGTGTTGGGGCAAAAAAAAAAACAAAAGAAAGAAAGAAAAAGAAAAAACAACAACAAAAAACTGTAAACGCCACAATGTCCACCAATGGTGCTGTGGGTAGATGTTTTAGGGTGACACCCACTTGGGGAATATTGTGCTGCTACTTATAAAATGAATTAGAACTGTGTACATTAGAGTTATGTGTTCCAGCTCAGAGAGTTATTGTGAAAATAGCCATCCTGTATATGCAATGGTTCTTTATAAAAGAAATAAAAAACAAAATCAAATAAAAAGAAAGGAAAACAGAGCAAAATAAAAAAGGGCAGGAGGGAATGCTTTGTTCTCCGCAGACGCCCGGCCGCACCCCTCCGTCCTCGCTGACATCTGTACGGTTATATTTGTGGTGGTCCCCGCGGGGAAACCGACACCATTCCTGATTGTCTAAGCCAGGGGTCCCCAAACTTTTTACACAGGGGGCCAGTTCACTGTCCCTCAGACCGTTGGAGGGCCAGACTATAAAAAAAAACTATGAACAAATCCCTATGCACACTGCACATATCTTATTTTAAAGTAAAAAACAAAACGGGAACAAATACAATATTTAAAATAAAGAACAAGTAAATTTAAATCAACAAACTGACCAGTATTTCAATGGGAACTATGCTCCTCTCGCTGACCACCAATGAAAGAGATGCCCCTTCCGGAAGTGCAGTGGGGGCCGGATAAATGGCCCCAGGGGGCCGCATGCGGCCCGCGGGCCGTAGTTTGGGGAACCCTGGTCTAAGCAGAGGGGATATACGCACTACAGTGAATTGACTGCACAGATGATAGAAGAATCCAAGAAACTAAACAGAGGAAGCAAAGTGATCAGAGGTTAGCAAATGAGGGAGCCAACTGTCCTCTGTCCCCCCCCCCAGGAGAACAGGAGCACAGGGAGGTGGGGTGCAATTAAGCAGAGAGGCAAAGGCCCCATGGGGAGCTAGAACAGTCAAGGAAAGCAGGAAAGAATGCTTATTTCATAGGTTTATTATGTAGTAGGTGATTCATAACAATATCAATGATACTAATAACAACAAAATTAGTCCCATTTCTTATTAGATGGGTATTTTTAACATCGTTATTAACCGCTTCTACTTACTAAGCACCTACTCTGTGCCAAACACAACGTGTTTACACAGACTGTCTTTTTATAAGCTCCTTTAGTTGAATCATCACAACAAAGCTGAAACTGTTGTTTCTCCATTTTAGAGATGGTGAAACCGAGAGGCTCAGGGGGTTCAAATAGTTGGTCAATTATCACAATAATAAAAAGTCCAGAGTTTGACAACAATTCTACCAGTAGTTAAATTCTCTAGTATTTTTTAATTAACCAAATTATAATAAATCCGGACTTCTACTGGACGGATCCAAATCTTGTCCTGACACTTGCTGTGGTCATTTTAATATGTCACAAATTCTTTTCCTTTTAATTTAAATTTTTTTATTTTTCATTTATTGTGCTGACATGGTTTCAAGTGCCCCGCTCAGTATAACAGCCTCGACACACCACCTTGTGCCCCCACCCCACCCCAGGCAGTCACAAATCCTCTGACGGGCCTTCCATTAATAGATGCCACCACTGGAGTCTGATGGTTCTGAGGCTGCTCCAACCAGTGGAGATCATGTGATTTCAGAGGCCGGGCCATAAAAAACCGCCATTCAGCTTCTTTCTTCTTCTCTAGGATACTCACTTTTCAAAGCTCAGGCTATAAGAAGTCTGACTGAAGGCTCTAATCTGAGACTGCCATGTTGTGAGGAAGCCCAAGCTACTCTGAGAGGCCACACATTGGTTACTCAGGACAACACTCCCAGCCTGGATACCAGACATGTAAGTGAAATGCCTCCGGGTGGTGTTACGTCCCTGCTGCCTGAGTCTTTCCAGCTGAGGCCCTAGCACTGAGGAGCAGAGAAAGATGGGTGTCTTCTCCAAGAAGTATTACTGAAATGGCAGGCTCACAGGCAAAACGAATGATTCTGTGCACGGCAGTAGATGACCAGGGTACTTGGTGGCTTTGGGCAAGTCCTGGAATGTAGAGGCTTTCGAACATTTCCCCATTGAGTGAACGAATAGGAAGCATACATTTTAGTCCTGCCTAACCCTAATGCATGTATTTGAAAACACCTGGAAAATTGCACAGCGCTTTTTCAATGTTAAGATTAGCTTAAAGGAACTCCCGGAGAGACGCCATTTGCACGTGATTCATACACATTTTCAAGAGAGAAAGGGCTGGAATGGAACCATCAAACCTTTGGGAGCTCAACCGATGATGGGGAGATGAACATGGGCCTTGGGAGCTCCCTTCTGCTGTCTCATGTGGATTTCTGAGTCGAGGTGAACACCTAAACAGAACGCCTTCTAAAGAGCACAGTAGATATTGAGTGTCCCGGCCAAGCCGATCCCCCATTGCAGACGGTAATTTGGTGTCTGGCAAAGAGAGGGCTTCTTGTATAGCAAATGCACAAATGAATTTCACTGGATAATTAGAATCAGAACTGGAAGTTAATAAGCTTGCATCCTGTTTTGCCAGCCCATGCTCTGTCCACTGGGTTGCCATAGGTCAGCTTTGCAGGGCCCAAGATGTCCACCAAGCTCCATGGACCAGGACAAGACCTACGGGGACCTGGATTAGTCACCAGCTTAAAGACAACTGCTGATAAAAGCAGATGAGCATTTGTTGAGGGTCAACTGAGTGCCAGGCCCCCCACTGGTATATAAGAAAGCAGATGTTAGTATCCCCTTTTGAGCAAGTCCTGAAAAATGTTCTGCTAAGCAGCAGGACTAACACGTGAGCCTGCCTCTCCTTGTGGTCCCTTCCCCTGTGGTATTGTCCCCATGCTGTCTGTCTCGGGGAGGGAGGCTCTCTGTTCCCACCGCAGGGACTGGCTGAGCCCGAGATTGGCAAGCAGTGTCATTCTGACACCGGATCTGATAGCAAATAAATGTTGTTTGGGGACAAGACTGACCTTGCGTTAGCCTCTCCTCTAAGACTCTCCTTCCAGACCTGTCTGCGAGAAAGGGATGACGTCACAGACGTCAGACGGAAGGAGACCAGACTGCGACAGGCTGACGAGTACGAGAAAGGGCCGCGCGCTGACCACTCTTCCTAGCGCTTTGGGCGTGAAAAGGGAGAGAAAGATCGGGCCGTGGCTGCAGGAGACGTGCAGTCAACAGAGAGAGTCTGGGGCTCACTTAGAGAGAGGAGACCCGGGAGTCTGCAGGGGCAGGAGACACCAGCTTTGAGGCATGCACGGGCAGCTCAGCGACTGACCCCACACCACCGGCCGCGGCGAGAGGTGGTCACCTTTGTGGGACAGACACAGAAAAGCTTGGGTTGAATCCAAGTCCAGAGCTTCCTTACACTGGGGCAGCCTCAGATCCTCTGAAATGCTTAGGTTAAAAAAGTGTAATTCACAGGTGGAGGAATCCTGGAAGGGTGGCTATATTTAATCGTAATGACTTCCTTTTATTCCCTCAGGAAGTAGTTCTTAGGGTCACATTATATATCAGTGTTAGTTGGTTTTTTAAAGGCTTTAGATCTATTTAAGCTAAAATGAAAGGGTTGTTTTCATTATAAATAAACTTTCTTTTTACATTTAATCAGGTCCAGGTAGTGCAGCTGGTCAGAACGAGCTTGCCACACCATGCTGCCTCGTCCTAAAACCAGACCACCATAACTTACAGGGTAGACGGACCCACCCCACCGCCAGTGCCAAACCTGAGAAAACGGCAAACAGGACATTCTGTCACACCCGCTGTTCCCTGCTGACAAATGTTCCGGAAGGATCCAGAACTTTTCCTGACAGGTACGACCCTGGGCTCAAGGCAACTCCAGCCGCAGAAAGAGCCCAGAACAGGAGACCTCAGCTGTAGACCTGCCTTTGCCACCTGCAGCGTGTCCTCGAGCCGTCGTTTCAATCCCCCCGATCTTTATTTTACCAGCTGTGAAACGGGGAGAAAGCAACAGCATTGCCCTCCTCACCACCGGCCTTGCAGACCCAGTGAGCGAATGAGGTCACAGCAGCGAGCCCAGGGCCTGGGACAGAGCAACCACCCAAAACCAACAATGGTCGTGACATCCCTGCAGAAGACTGAGGAGGCAGGTGGGGGCTGGAGCCCAGCAGGCGCTCTGCTTATAAGACGTGCGCCCCGGCCGGTGGCCCGCGCTGCCTCCTGGAACCCCTCTGTCTCGTGTGCATGGTCCCCATGGACGCCCTTCCGGTCCAGCTCTCTCCCCGCCCTGTCCTCCCCGCGGGGGCACTGCGCACACTACTGATGGGTGGGCTGTGGTGCAGGGCCACAGAACGCCAGACGAAGGACAGGAAAAGCGTTGTTGGGAGAGAACCACAACCACAGACGGATTGCCCCACGTGAGAAGCACTATGGCGGGTAACAGAATCCCAGGTGAAGGTACAGACGAAGGCAGACCAGGGGCATTGGGGACAGCGATGACATGTCCAGGGAACCGCAGGTCAACTGGCAAGCCGGGAGGGGGCAGCACAGGCGTTACAAAGCAGGAGGCTGGAAGCGTGAGTTGGGGCCCAGCTGGGGGTTCGGGTGTGGGTGCATTAACACGGACTCAAGCTTCGGGGGCAGGGAGCCTTTCCAAGCCCACGGGAAGCAGATGAGGAAGGGGTGAGTAGAGGTTCGAGGGAAGAGAACGTACTGGGGGGAAGCTGACTAGCTGTCCACCATCTTGCCTGCACGCAGAGAGCAGAAGAAGTGTTTCAGCACAGTCTGAGGGATTGAGATACTGTTAGAAATAATAGTGAGAGTTCCGGAAAGGACGACCACTTCAGGGAAGGTGCTGCCCACTCTGGGTCTGACCTGAGTGTGGAGGTGACCACCCGCCCCACGATGCTCCCCCACTGCGACTCAGAGTGGAGGACAGAGGTGGGGACTAAACCACTGGGCCCAAGCAGCAGGTGCCACCTGACCCGGTCATTTGGACGAATCCACTGCAGCCACTGGAGTCCCTGTCTTGGTTCACCAAAGACAAGACTCAAATAGAGAGAGAGAGAGAGAGAGAGAGAGGAACGAAGTGAATCTGACTGGCTCAGCTTGAGTCACATGTGATCACATGGGGACGAGGGCCTACTAACAGTCCAGCAAGACCTCCCACGGTAAGTGGAGGGGGGGGTAATTCTTCTCAAGGAAACGGGAATGCTGTTCCTAAAAGAAGCAGAAAGCAACTCCCTGCCCAACGCTGGCCAAGAAAGGCCTTGGGGACACAGGTCCCCCGTGTGGCTCTGGGACACCTGTCTCACAGGCTGACAGTTTCCACGCAATTACATTACCATAGAGGCGCAGGCCGATGTGTTTACTTCAGGATGCAAAGAAGAGCTTCATTCATCAGTCCTTCTACACAGGCTTAGAGAGCACCTACATCCCAAATTCAGCCGCGAAACCCCAATTCAGAGAATTTGCAGACACATGTGCCGCCTGGCCTCTCTCGGTGAAGTTATGAAAGTCAGGAAATCCCCCAGGACGAGAGGGAGAGGGCTCGGATGGAAGTTGGGCCGCACTTTTTAAAGAGCGGTTGTCAAAGTTATCCAGGGCACTCATTACCCCGAGGGCAAGAAATTAAACCCCGATTTCATCTCTCAGCTTTTGTGACTCTGTGCGCATATCTACCTTAATACTGCAGAATCTATATTTGGACGTTAAAAAAAAAAAAAACTAGGTTGGATGGGGGAAATAGGCAAGATATAAAATAGTTACTAATTTTAACACATTTTTTATAATGAAGGCGCTGCTTTGAAAATCTTCTGTCTTCACATATGTGGATAATTTAACTTGACTTATTAACTTCGGTGGAACGAGAAGGTGTTTCCACTTCTGACGGCTCCTGTGTTCTGAACGGCCCACAGCTGTTACGGCGCGGCCGCGGGCAGTCCACCTTGAACTAATTTGTTTCTAAAATGCCAGGAGGTGTCACAGGGGCGCTCTGCCGGCCCTGCTCCCCCGACCTTCTCCTCGGGGCCGGGTCCTTCTCGTCGGTCCACTAGCAGCAGAGTAAGGTGCTTGGGCGCCCAGCCTCTGGCACCGGAAGACAAAGGAGAGAAAGAAACAGACCTGGCAGCTCCGCCTTGTGTCAGAACTTCGGGATGTATCCGCAGAGGCCTCGAAAGCCTCATGAGGTCTGGCGTGGCCTACGGGGCTGCAACCACGCTAGGCTCCTGCTCCGCCGCAAGAGTTAGAAAGGGGGAAAAAAGGATAAATTCCTAAAACCGAAATTCTCACCATCACTTGGGTTTCTTCCGTTCACTAAAACTCCTTCAAACCAGTGATCAGAGGAAACTGCGCCATTGCCCGTGGCCTCGAATGTCCACTGAAACACAGCAGGCGTTTTCCCTGACGACGGAGTTAGCACTTGAGGAGTCTGACTGACACCCACGTCTTCGGGAGCCAAAGCTGGGACTTCCTAGGATAACCTGCTCGAGCCTGCGAGTTCTCTCAGGACGCCCTGGCCCCAAGGAAGTCCACAAAATCCCAAAGTCCAGGAGCACCCTCCATGTCTTGATGGCTGCCCGCCCAGCCCTCCGGCTAGAAGCCTCGGATCAGCACAGAGCACCCCTTCGGAAAGTTTCCTGCTTGAATATCCATAACCCCTAAGAGGGAAAGGGGTCCGTGCGTGTGGTGCCTCCGCAGCAAGGCAGGAAGAGCAGGTGATTAGGTGGGGAGGGCACACGGGAAAGACAGGGGCTGGGAATACCCCAACTTGCTTTTTTTCAGTGAATGGAGATCCGATGGAGCTCACGGGTTAAGGTCTGGAACGCAAGCACTTTCCAGGGCTAGGTGGGTAAGCTTCTGAGTATGATGAAGCCTGTCACTGGACGAGACCAACCAGCCCCTTGGCTCCCTGCTCTGGGGTCTTTGCCGGCCAGACCACCCAGATGACTTTAAATATATCAACGACCTCACCTTTAAAAAAAACCCTTGTGTAGCCTGACCAGGCGGTGGCGCAGTGGATAGAGCGTCGGACTGGGATACAGAAGACCCAGGTTCAAGACTCTGAGCTCGCCAGCTTAAGTTCAAGCTTATCTGCTTTGAGCAAAGCTCACCAGCTTGGACCCAAGGTCGCTGGCTTGAGCAAGGGGTTACTCAGTCTGCTGTAGCCCCATGGTCAAGGCACATATGAGAAAGCAATCAATGAACAACTAAGGTGTCACAACAAAAAACTAATGATTATGCTTCTCATCTCTCTCCATTCCTGTCTGTCCCTATCTATCCCTCTCTCTGACTCTGTAAATAAATAAATAAATAAATAAATAAATAAATAAATAAATAAGATTTTTAAAAACCCCTTGTGTAGTTCCAAATTGGGAAGTCAAGGGAGAGCCGGCGTGTCCAAACTGAAACTCAGATGTGACAACTTTGGAAGAGACTCCCACTGCTGAACCCCAGAGCCCCCCCCCCCCCGGGAGCAGACACGCACATTCTGGTTCAATGCCAGGAAGCACTCCCCCCGCAACTGGAGCTGTCCACCTCAGAAGGGAGAGAGTGAGTTTCCCATCACTGGAGGGGTCCAGTTTTAAAATGGACGACAAACTGAGTGGGAGGCGGTAGGCAGGTTGACGAGTGAACTCTAGCATCTGTTCTAATAAGAGTCAAAGCTGTATTGAGTTCTTAGTCTGTGCCAACACAGAGCTATATAATTCAGTTCTGTAATTCACCTTGGTGGCTTCTCACCATGGCAGTCGCTCCACACAGAGGACAGATGTAAGGCGTAGCGATGTGCCCAATGGGAGGAAGGGCTGTGTGGCTCCTCCCCAGAGGGAGGGGCGGAGAGCAGACCTGGGAGGGCATGGCCACCACGCTGGCCCCGAGGCTCCGTCAGAGCCCGAAGAGTCACGAGAAGTCCCTACGAGTTTTAAGTGAAGGTGGGCTCAGTTCAGAGTCGCCCTCGAAAGGATCCCTTTGCCCGCAAATTCAGCCATGAGGTAGATGACTAGACGAATGTAAAGCACTGACAAGGTAGGGCTCTATCCGCCTTCCCACGCCGGCGCTCTCCACGGAGCCTCCCCGCGCACAGGGGCGGGATTAGACGTTGCGCAGTACATCACAGGAGGGCCCACTGGGCTGCACTCCCCATCACTTTGAGTCCATCCACCCCTGGTCTCTGGTCCGGCCCCCAGCACCTCTCTCCCCCACGAGGGGCCGCTGACTGTTCTCTCCGCTCCCGGCCTCACCCACCACCCACTCTCCACCCAGCAGCTCGGGGAGACCTCGGAACATCCACCCCCCTGTTCCAAACCCCCCCGAGGGCTCAGGAATCTTGCTGCTCCTCCAGCTACCCTAGCTTCCTGCGGACACTTCCACACCCCACACACGCTCTGCCTCGGGTCCTGCGTGTGAGCTCCTTCTGCTTGGGACATCCAGGAACCCACACGGCTTCTCCTCCTCCTCCCCAGCTCTCATCCTCCCAGAGACATTCTTCCAGACCCGCCCCACCTAAAATTGTACACCCCACACCTCTTTCCTCAGGTTCTCCGCTCCCACAGCACGCACCACATCTGACACCACCCACAGTTATTAATTTAGGATATGTTCTTGGCATGAAGTGTAAGCAGGGACCTTACTCACCACAGAGCCCTACCATTTGGAAGAACTGCCCAGAATAGGTGCTCAATGAATATTTATTGGATTAGCTTATGAGCAAATGCTTTCAGCTGGCTGATACTTGCTTTTAGACCACAGTAACATAATTATTTAATTAACATATTGAATAGGAGCAGAAGATGCTTAAGAAACTGAACAAGAATCTATTTTAGACATCTCCCAACTTTTATGTGCACTTGAACTACGATTCTTCCTATCTATCCATCTTTAGTTAAGAAATTTACAAACTAAAGAGTGTCTAACGTATACGTACAGTTTAATTAACTGCTACTACTAATAAATGTGTGATGTACTGTCTCCCCATGAAAACAGTCAACTTTTCCAGGGACACCAGGCTACTTGCATGAGTTTTTAACCTGTCCAGCATGGCTAAAGTCTGCACTGCTCCATATTAGCTATCTATCACTTTAATAATCTACATCTAAGGACAGCACCTATCTTGTGCTTTTTAAACTTTTGCCTTATTTTATGTAATATATCTTGTTTAAAAACAAAAACAAAAACTCCCCAAAGGTTATGAAGACATTCTCCCAGGAGTTTGATGTTTTGCCATTTATCTACTAAATCCTCTTGGAACTGAAATTTTGCGGGTGGTATAGAGACCAGATCTTTCCTATAGAGACCCAGTTTACCAAATCTGCTCATTTCTGCACTGGTTTCTCCATGCCTGCCCTCCCAGAAATCAAGTTTCCGTATAGGTGAATACTCTTCCGGGCTCTCTGATTCCCCGGTACATAGGTCTATCTGGGAACCGACACCTTGTTTGTTTTTTATAACTTCACATTTCTCTCTCTGTAAGATCAAGCCTTCCATTTTAGTTTCTTCTTCCAAAATGTGTTGATGACTCTTCGTCTTTTCTTCTTTCATCTACCTTTTTGAATCAGTTTGTTGTCTTAAATATATATATATGTATATATATTCCCTCCCTCAGCATTGAGATGGGAAATTCAGTGAGTCTCCGCAACAGCTTGGAGAACTAAGTACATCGGTATGTTACTGAGTCTTCTTCTCCAAAAATATATCTTTATTCTGGTCATTTCCATTTCTCTCAGCGAAGTTTTATCATTTCCTCCATAACGGACTCATCCATATTTTATCAAATTGATTCCTTGAAATGTTGTAAATTTTTCACCACACGCAGATTTTTTTTTTTTTTTTTTGCCTGCGTTTCCTCAGAGGTTTTGTCAATGTTAAGAAATGCAAACAACGTTTGTATATTGGGTTTGATTCTATCAGACTGACTAATTTCTAATTACTTCTCATGATTTATTTGTGGATTCTGTGGGGTTTTCTATGTAGACAACCATGCCATCTTTTAAGCAATGAAAATTTTATTTCTTCATTTCCAACCTTTATACTTCATTTTTTTTTCCCCTTCAAACCGCGAACACCTTCCGCGCAAGGTTCACTGCACTGGTTATTGTGGGCATCCTGCTTGCCACCTTGTTCTAGACGAAAAGAGATTGTTTTCAACATTTAACCATTAAGTATAATGTGTCCTGGAAGATCTATCAGATTAAGAAAGTTCTCTTTGGTTCCAGTTTGGTTAAAATATGTTCTCTTCCTTATGAAGAGATGTAGAATTGTGTTCAATGTGTTATCTGCATGTATTAAGATGATCATGTGGGTTTTCTCTTCCATTTGGCTTATGTGGTGGGTTCTTCTGGTTGATTTTTTTTCATTGAAAGACCCATCTTGCATTCCTGGGATGACCCGAGTATTTCGTGATATGTTGTATGTCGTGGGGCTCACGGCACCAATCAATTTTGTCCAGGATTTTTGCATCTGGGTTCATGAGTGAGACTGAGCTGTTAACGATGTATTTCTCATGGCTCCTGACCTGGTTTGGGCATCAAGGAGAGGAGTTTCATAAAATGGGTCAGGATCCTTCCTTCCTGTTTATTCTCTGTAAGAAATTGTATAAGGTAAAATTACTGATTCCCAGCTTATTTGACAGAACACCCCTCTCCTATCATCCGAGGCTCCTGCTTTCTTTGTGAAAAGATTTTTAACCACTGATTCCATTTCCTTAATGGTTATAGTGCTATTACCTCTCAAGTCAGTTAGGATATTATATTTTTTTCCTAGTATTTTATTAATTTAATTGAGAACTTCAAATTTATTGGCATGCATGTTTTATTCATAAAACTCTCATCAATTTAATCTCTGCATCATCTTTTTTATTTCTAAAATCATTTATTTGTATGTTTCTTTCTCCATATTTTATAATTAACATTGACAAAGTTTCGTCTATTTTATCAATCTCCTGAGAGAACCAGCTCTTGGCTTTGTTTGTTCTTTCTTATCGTATCTTGATTTTCTATTCCATTAATTTCTTCTCTGACTTGTAGTCTTCCTGCCAGTTTCCCAGGGTTTAATCTGCTGTTCCTTTTCTCTGTTCTTATATTAATTCCTCATTAATTTTCCATCTTTTTCTTTTCTAATCTAAGTAGATGTCCCTCTCTTTGCTGTGTTTGTTTCACTCCATACACCTGGATATATACACCTGTTGTCAAACTGTTATATAAAGAGTGTGTCTTTTCTTTTTATTTAGTTTTTGTCCCTTAAGTTGTTTAAGAGTGTTATTTTAAATTTTCAAATATATGGGTTTTTCAGGTTATATTTTTGTTATTGGTCCCTCATGTCATCTAAGTGTGGCCAGTGTCCCTCTGGCATTGCCCTCTGAAACCAGTCGCAGATGATTTAGGCTAAGTCAGTGGCTCTCAATCTGGACCGTAAATCAGAACCACCGTGGTAGATGGGAAAGTCCTGGGCTCCAGCGTACTCCATTCCAATGGCATCAGAATGCTGGACATTACCTGCTTTTCAAACACCCCGGGTGGTTCCAACATGCTGCTACACTTGAGAATCAGCGTATACACACGGTAAATTTTGAAATGAGTCTAGGTGCTTCAAAACAATGTGTTCTTCCAGTTAGGTACAAATGGAAGTGGTACCCAGTTCAAATTATGTCCCTGGGGTCCCACTTGGGACTTGTTCACATTTTCCATTTTCTTCTTAATCAATAATTAAGAGGGAGTAGAATATCTTTGAACTTGTCCATTTCTTCTTGGAATGCTATGAAGTTTTTCTTTACGTTTGATTTTATATCTAAAATTATTTCTTTTCCTTCTTGAAGCTTTTCTTTGTATGAAAGGACCATCTTTTAACTCTACTAAATCTATTCTGTCTGATATTAATATAACACATCAGCTTATTTTGAGAGCAAGTTAATTTTTTTTTAAATATTCTGCCCTTAAGTCTATTTTAAACATATAACTACCTAATCCTTACCAAACCTGTACTAAGCCTGAATGTCAGCTTAGTATTCATTTCTATCTGGTCACTAAAATAATACTAACCTGCCTTTAAAAAAAAAAAAAACCACTAGAAGTCAGACTCTTGCTTAATTTGAGCTAAATTTTTCCCAAAACATCAAAATTATGAAGTAATATTCAGTGCAAGATTTCCAACACACCTGGTCTCAATATGCCTTCCCCGCTGCCTCAGACGGAGGACCTGCAAAACCACTGCATTCTGAGACAGCACGAGTTTGACTCTCCACCTCAGGTTTGCAAAATCACCAAGGTCCTTACCCAACTGCAAAGCCGTTCAATCCCTCAAACAGAGTCTAGAGAGCGTTACAAAGGCTGCCGTACGTATACTCCTCAGTGACTGGAGAAACAGAGCATGAGATGGACGCTCTCCCACCGCAGTCTCTCTGGGACCGGGTCCTCGCTGCTCCGTGTCCTGCAGCCCGAGGGAGACTTGGCGGGCTGTGCAGGAGCTCCGTCAGCTGCTGAGACAGTCGCCGGTGGAATTATGTTCAAGGATGCAATTAGTGTGCCAGCAGGCAAGACTGTGTTTAAGAAGTCAGAGTTCAGACAATTCCAAACTTGAAAACGCTTTTACATGCCGTCATTCAAATGCTTTTCTTTTCTTTTTTTTTTTTTACGATTTATAAATTGTTTTCAAGGCACCTGTTGCCAACACCTAATTTTCATTGAGCAGTTCTGCAGAGAATGCGGCCAAGTGTCAGTGTATAGTTCCTGCTTGATGTTGCGTATAATTTTTAGGATATTCTGAATGGCATGTGCTAATTATTTAGTACAATAGCTAATTTTATGGAGCTGAAAGACTGTAACAGAAGGGCTGTAATTACTTATAACAGGAATGTCTCGTTTTTTGTTAAAACCCAAGTGTGGGAGGCAAGAAAGAAAATGAAAGATAATTTTACACTACCCTTGGAAGAATTAAATAGTTAATATTTTCAGGACTTTGTTACTAGTAACACTGGAAGACAAACCATATGTCCTAGACTTCTAAGGAAAACATTGTAGCTTAGCAAAATTTACAGCAGTTTCTAAAATGCCGTGTTTAGATTTGATTTCCCAAAGCAGATGAAAATCCTTTTCAAATCGTGGCTTATATCACAGTTTAGCGTGTAGCATAAGTCTTCTTAAGAAACGGGAGAGAAAAGTTTACCACATTTTCATTAACCAGAGGGCCATCTTTGAGGTGCGTAGAAGTCCTGATAACACACTCCCTTCTGAGGGTTTCCCATCACACTGCTGTGTGTGTGACGGAGAACTCACACGGGCAGGATTTCATTCCATCCCGGTCGGAAGGGGAAAGAGGAAACCTGAGGTTCAAAATCCTTTGACCACGGTACCAAGGGTTTTAAACTAGTTACACCTTTCAACCCACGAGTTCCACTTCTAGAAATTTATGCCTAAAAATTAATCATAGCTGTGCAGTACAATGCATAAACCACAAAAGAACATTTCCCTCAGCATTTGTATAATCATCTAAATACTGAGAGATGGTTTATTACATGACAGCACACCCAACCCAAGGACCTCGTGCCATCATTAAAACTATATTTTAACAAATGTGTCCTGAGAAAGAAAGGGAAATGCTCGTGACCTAATACTGAATGCATAAACCAGAACAAAAAGCCACACATACATGTGAAAATTATAATATCCAGCAAACAAAAAACTACTTAGAAAGACCACATCAGGAGGTGAATAATTATTTCTGGGTGGTAAGTTTACAGATAATTTTTATTTTTGTATCTACTGTATTGTATGGGTTTTATTTTTAATTCTACAGTGAACTCTTTCTAGTTTATAACAAGAAAAATAGATATTCTTTTAAAATATATAAGCATTCAAGACTGACTCATCTTGTACTCAAAGGCAAAGGATTGAGCCAGCCTCCCAGAACCTCCCGGCCTCCATTCTTTCCCAGAACCCCTCAGGTCCGTTCCTAGTCAAGCTCGCCCTCATTAATACCCTGTTCTGTTTCTTTCCTTTCTCCCGGTTCCTTGCTCACCGCCCAGCATTGCTTACCCCTAATTCCAGCCCTTTCTTTCTGTACCTACTGCTTCATTCCTTGTTCCCTCTCTCTTCTCCACTCAGCTCTGTTCACAGGCCTCCTCCCCTCCTCCGGCTGGAGAATCAGGGGTCCAGGCACCACAAAGCTCTTTTAGGAGAAAGGCCCGGGGAACGGGGGCATGCAAAGCATCATTGCACACCGAGGGGGTCTGTGGACTCCTTCCCCTACTAGTCATTAACAATTCGAACACCCACAGCTGCCAGGGTCCACATTATTACGTCTGACTGCAAGGTCATCTCCAACTGTGAAGGTCAAGAAACTAAAAGTGGACTTCATAGGACTTCAGACTGACCTATATATGTTATAAAAATAGATAGATAGATAGATAGATAGATAGATAGACAGATAGACAGACTAATATCTGAATAGTGCCCCCAGAGCCCCAGATAGTCTCTGGATGTCTGCAATAGTGAGCTGAGCTGAAGGGTGGATGCATAGCAGGTGTTCCTAAGCAAGGAAGACTGGAGTGACAGGGAGGAGTCTGGGTGAAGAATGCCGGACTTGGGGACAAAGGGTAAGCTCTGTCACCTCTTCTCCGTGGTGCCCTGAGTAAGCCACGGGCTCCTCTGGACCTCGGTTTCTTCATACATAACAAGGGCACCAGGGCGATGCTGACAAGGAGCCTTGAACACCTTGCAGGCAGAACGTTTTCCGCCTGTTTCTATTTTGAAGGTAGAACAGGAAAGATTTCCTTGTGAACTGGATCAGACACGCCAGAGAAAGAGAGGAACCATGATATTTGGGCCAGAGACAAGCATTTGATTTGACTTGGTCGGATGCACTGACCCGTACTCAGTTTATTCAAGAGGAAACGACAGGAGCTTTGCCAGAACCGAACACCTTCTCCAAAGGCAGGACACAGGCCTGCCGTGACTCACGCGAGAGAAGGGGGCATCACGTGGCCAGCTCAAGGAAAGGCGTTAGTGCAGCAGACGTGGGAGCAGCTCTGTTAATAGGGAAAACCACCTTCCTAAGGGAACCTTTCCATTCCTGTCCCCAGGACCTCTTTCCTTCCTCCTCCCAGCTAGTCGGAAAAACAGCCGCCCGGGGAAGGCCCTGTCTGTAACCGCCGGCATCTAGATTGCATTTTCCGTATCTTTCCCACAAATCACAACCCATTTGCCTGCAAAAATTACTCTGAAAAACTTCAATTTTCTCCCTTGTTTATTCCGCCCCATGTTCTACAGTTTCATTACTTGCTGTTAATAAAACTGGTTAAGCCATTCAGTTAACTGTTTTATTATCAACGGCTATTTCTCGTGAACAAGCCTTCAGTCATTATGTTATTTAAAGAGCATTTGGTAACGTGCTTCTGAAAAACAGCTCCGCAGAATAGTTTATTAGTGTATTAATTATATGACTTTTGAACCCCTAAACAAATGCAACAATAATATGAAACGTGTCAGCCTGCTTTGCCAAACGCAGGAAGACTGTGATGTTCCCTTACCCAGTGTGCCAATAATATAATAACTTTGTTTTGTGAGGCAGGCTTCTAAACGAGCACAATTCACTTCCAAATAGCCTTAATATTTATTGTAATGCCAAAGGAATGTCAACATTATTTACAGATTATGAAAAATAATTTAAGGCTTGAGCAAACTTGCTGTTGGACTCTAACAAGTTTCCTAATCACAGAAATATTTATTGTGGTGCAGTCGGCACACATACTGCTGTTTCCAATCACGGGCAAAGACGATTAAGTTTTAACTGCTTTACGTCTTGTCAAAATATTTTTCGGTAGGACTGGAATCCACCGAGGTACTGAGTAACACTACTGATGATATTGTGCAGTTGGCATAACCTCACCTTTTGTATCCAAAATTTTGCAGTAAATTGTTGGCTTCCCGGAAGAGCAAATAAATCATTATACTAAATATAGGCTGTCAGGTTGGTTCGGTACTTAGCACAACCTTAAAAATTAGGCGTCTTATCTGTGCCTTTTTTGTAGAACTACTACTTTATTTAGCAACACATTAAAATAAAGACTCTTTGATTGGCTCGGTAGGAAGCAAAGAGAGTGAAGCCGGGAGATAAGATGCGTTAAACTATTTTTAAAATTACACAGTGCGGCAGCTAACAAACGAGCTCTGTTTCAATACCGTGGTCTCTCGTGTCGCGGGGCTAGTGTGGGGAAAGCGTTTCTCCTACAAAATGGCCCGGAGGACCTGGGAAAGAGAACGGGCTGATCCCCCAGGCGGTCTGCCTGACCTCTCTGCCCGACAGCTCCCCCCCACGGGCCGAGGTCAAGGGCTCGCTGGACCGTTCCGTTTCTGGAACGGCGGGTGTGACTCGCTCAGGCAGGTCCGCAGAGCCCGCCCATCTCCTTCCTGCCTGTGACTTTGCCGTAACGATGTTCGTTGTTTGTTTGTTTTGCTTCTTCAAACCTCCAGAGTGACATTGCTCAGCATACAGTTTCATTTGGTTCAATTCTTCCCCAAGACAGTCCAACCTGTTCAATTTTAAAGATGTCTTAATTAGTCTAATCCTGATTGGGCTCTTTCCAAAGCTCCTGTTGGCAGAGTCAGATTTCAATTAACATTCCACTTCCACGCTGCAAATGCCCTTGCTCAGACTCTTTTTTTTTAATATGTCATGTTGGATGCCTCCTCTCCGCAGCTTTATTTTGCCTCAGAAATTATGCAGCTCCTAACATGTTTCAAGGCACCCGGCACACAGGAGACTTCTGGCAATTACTCTTCTTTGAAAATCTCAGGAAACATCATTCTGTTCAGCAGCCTCTCGTTCCCCGGACTGTCAGGTTTCAAGAGGACGAGAGTGTGCGCTTTCCTCTGGTCCTTCCATCCGGGCATCGGACCTCTGCCTTCACGGACCAGAGAGAGTATAAAACAAGGACACCGCGATATAGTTCTGGCTTCGATCCATCAAGCAGCCGAGAACAGGTGTCAAAGGCTTTCGAACACGCTCATGCGCTCGGTCCCCACGTTAATGCTGTGGGGCGGGAGGTATTTGTGGCCATTTTAGAGATGGGACTGCTTGAATTCAGACTGCGTCACTGGCTTGCCTGAGACTACGGAGCCCTTCAGTTGTGTATTTGAGATTAGTTGGGCTTTCCCTTGACCATAACGATGTGACAAAGTAAACAGGCACAATTAAAAAAAATTAAGATGAAATAGAAATACAGGATGCTACATTTAATCACCAATGACAGAAACATGAGCTATTAAACACAGGCAAATGTTCTGGATCACGTTGGCTACGTCGGGTAACGCCACAGCGAACTTCCATGTCACCTCTATCTCCGTCTAGTTTTGAGTCAGATGACCTGAGTTCAATCCCTAGCACCACGACCTTGGACCAAGGCACTGAGCTTCTCTAGACCTCAGTTAACCCAGCATTAATATAGGGGTTGTAATAATGCTTACCCCTTGAGGTCGTTCTGAGGATTCTGTGAAAGGATTCTTACAGAGCTCTCCATACACCCTGGACACATACGGGCATCACAGCCCCTTGAAATGTTAGCTGTGGACCACCGTGTCTCCGCCTGGGCACTGCAGGCAATCCAGGACGGGTCGTTCTGTGTTTGGAGGGCTGGGCTGTCCTGCTCACTGTAGGATGTTTGCCACATCCTTGGCCCCTTACCCCCTAGCGGCCAATAGCACCACCTCCAGGTGTGACAACCAGAATGTTTCCAGGCATTGACAAATATCCCCCAGAGAACAAAGTGAGCACAGCTATCATATGAGGTCCCAAAGCTGCCTTGTCCAGTATGGTAGCCACAAGTCCCACGTGGCTATTGAGCACCCGAAACATGGCTAACGTCACACAGTGCGACAACAGTCTGGATATACTGGATTAAATAAAGTTCATTAGTAAAACAATGTTACCTATTTCTTGTCACTTATGTTTCTTACGGTGGTTACTAGACATCTAAAAATCCCCCGTGCGGCTTGCGTTGGTCTCTGGTGGACAGTGCTGGGCTAACGGCTTCTACTCTCAGCTCTAGGAAGTTCACTCCAAATAGCTGCCCAAGCCTGGACCCTTGTTTCTACTTGGGCCACTGGACAGCTCCAGTTGTGTGACAGTTCAGTGTCAGGGTGACCTGGCTGACCACAACACTCATCCTCACTGCTGCCTCCCACCTCGGCCATTGGGGATCCTTCCTCCTCCCAGGTGACCAAAGCTTGCACGCCTGAGGGCACCCTCAATGCGTCCTTCCCCTCTCACCCCTCACCCCTTATCCCTAGACCAGGGGTCCCCAAACTATGGCCCGTGGGCCGCATGCGGCCCCCCGAGGCCATTTATCTGGCCCCCACCGCACTTCCAGAAGAGGCACCTCTTTCATTGGTGGTCAGTGAGAGGCCCATAGTTCCCATTGAAATACTGGTCAGTTTGTTGATTTAAATTTACTTGTTCTTTATTTTAAATATTGTGTTTGTTCCTGTTTTGTTTTTTTACTTTAAAATAAGATATGTGCAGTGTACATAGGGATTTGTTCATAGTTTTTTTTTTATAGTCTGGCCCTCCAACGGTCTGAGGGACAGCGAACTGGCCCCGTGTAAAAAGTTTGGGGAACCCCTGCCCTAGACCCTTGACCAAAATCCACCATTCCGTTTCCTGGCCTGCTTCGGGGTTCCCAGAGGTGACACAGAAAGAGTCAAAGCGGCGTTGACAGAGAACAGCCGGAAACAACCAGAACACCAACAATCGGGGACAGGTCCGACTCCATCAACACCACAGAGCTGTCAGAATTACAGATAAATATAATTTGATAGCTCAACACCTGTTGATGGTGCCCAGAGAGAAGAAACAGATCAGCACACAGCACAGAAAGTGTCTTATTTTTCTAACAAAAGTACATATATTGGTACTCACATGGGCATCCACGAGAAAGACTAGATACATTAACAGCAGTTTGTTGATGGCTGGTGAGAACACAGATGAAGTTTAATCTAATTTTATAGTTTTGTTTTGCTCCCAGGTTTTCTAAAAATGAGCACATATCACTTCCATCATAAGGAGAAAAGAAGAAGTGTACGTTGCAGTCTTTATTGTTTTAAAGTATACTCCCTGTCCAACTCACGGGTTGTTTTTATATCAAAAGCATTATGTTTGTGAGACCATTTTGTAATTACAAAGGCTGATCACTGTCACTCAGATTTTGGCACCTGGTGGTCTACGGCAATGCTGTCAGCCAGGGGACAGCAGGTAATGCATGGAGACATTTTGGTTGTCACAACTGGAGCAGGTAACACTGGCATCTACTGGGTAAAGGCTAAAGATGTGGCTAAATCGCCTATAATTCACAGGGCAGCCCTCCTCCAACCCCTCACCACCAACAAGCAAAGAACTATCCAGCCCAGATGTCAATAGTTGAGACCACAATGGTTCAGTACCCCTGTTGAGAACAGCTGACATTCGTTCACGAGGCCGTGTCTATGTGGTCCAACAAAAACACTCCCTTGTGAGTTCCGAGTCCGGATCATACCCTCTAAGCCGGGGCCCCCAAACTATGACCCGCGGGCCGCATGCGGCCCCCTGAGGCCATTTATTCGGCCCCCGTCACGCTTCTGGAAGAGGCACCTCTTTCATTGGTGGTCAGTGAGAGGAGCACATTGACCATCTCATTAGCCAAAAGCAGGCCCATAGTTCCCATTGAAATACTGGTCAGTTTGTTGATTTAAATTTACTTGTTCTTTATTTTAAATATTGTATTTGTTCTTGTTTTGTTTTTGTACTTTAAAATAAGATATGTGCAGTGTGCATAAGGATTTGTCCATAGTTTTTTTTATAGTCCGGCCCTCCAACGGTCTGAGGGACAGTGAACTGGCCCCCTGTGTAAAAAGTTTGGGGACCCCTGCTCTAAGCATCCCTGGGTGCGTCTGCCTGACCCCGGACCTCCCAACGAACAAAGAAATGTGATCCGGTATCCGATGACAAACTCACATGGGGCGAGACAAGGTGCTGGAAATGGCACGGTCACCCACCGGCGACACTGCGACGGCGGGAGGAAGCAGCGGCGCCGTCTGGGTCTGCGCGGGCCCGGGAGGCTGGGCCATCTGCCGCGCGTGCCCTGCTGGACCTGTCTTGTCGAGTGTCTGCAGCTTTGAACACGCGTTGTCTGGCGCCCTTCGCAGGCACTACATTAACTCGAGTTCATTTGAAATTCATCATTTCCAAAGAGATACAAGACAAGGAGGGGGGGGGGGGTTCGCTTCCAGGATTTTAAATGTCAGGCATCCAAAATGCGCTGTGGAGACACAGCATCTGGAAGACGATGCTTTTGAAATTTATCTACAAACAGGAGCGGCTCCCTGAGCTAGGCTTTTTTTTTTTTTTTTTTTTTTAAAGCAAGAATCTCTGGGCACACATGGTCAAAACCCTGATGGGTCTCTGCCCTTCAACAAATGAACGAACAGGTCCAGTTAAGAATGAGGCACTTGCTTTGGGGCCGACCTCTCGGGACGGCAAGACAAGGCGGCCTGGGGCAGACGTGCTCCCACGAGAGGAACCCACTCCCACCTCGAGGAGAACGGAGAGGCCAGGCTCGGACACACCAGCCTCCTTGCCGTGCCTCAAACACGCCGGGCACACCCCTGACTCGGAGTCTAGGCGTCGGCTGTTTCTTCTAGAATGTTCCTCTGCCCGTAGGCCTGCATGTCTTTGCTCCCTGCTCAATAAGGCCTGCCCTTACTCTGACCTTTAACACTGCAGTCTGTCCCTCCTCAGTCTCCTGTCCCTCGGCATTCTCTACCCCCTTACCCTGCTCTGAGTGTCCTCTCTTCCTCCTCCTCCTTCTCCTCCTCCTCCTCCTTCTCTCCTCTTCCTCTTCCTCCTCCTCTTCCTTCTTCTTCTTCTTCTTTTTCAAGTGAGAGAAGGGGAGATAGGCAGACTCCTGCATCTGTTCCAACCGGGATCCACCAGCAACCCTCATCTAAGACCAATGTTCTGCCTATCTGGGGCCATGCTCACAACCATGCTATTTTTAGTGCCTGATACAGAGGTTCCTCAGAGCCATCCTCAGTGCCCAAGGCCAATGAGCTCGAGCCATTCAAGCCATGGCTGAGGGAGAGGAAGAGAGAGTGAAAGAAGGGGGAGGGAGGAAGGGGGAAAAGCAGATGGCCACTTCTGCTGTGTGTCCTGACTGGGAATAGAACCCAGGACATCCATAAGCCGGGCGGACACTCTACCCCTGAACCAATTGGCCAGAGCCGCCTTTTTTTAACATACTACAAAATTCTATACTTGTTATGTTTGTCATTCCTTACCTCTTCCTCCTTGAAGAAGGTAAGTTTTAGGATGGCCGGGCTTATTTTATCTGCTGTTGGTTCCCAAGTGCCTACAATGGTGCCAAGGAATCTGCTCAACACCTTCTCTGCGCTCAGGGCAGGGCTCACAGCGGGAGGAAGGAGACAGCACAAGGGCCCGTCGCCGTGTATAAGGAAATAACAAGTCAGATGAACGAACCGAAGTGCCCGGCGCACTCGGATGAACTGGGGCTGCTTTCTGTTGCTGGCTAGGCATCGAATCGTTAAGACCCAGTTGTCGCTGCCGGCTCTGCTGGAGTGCTGAGGGAACTGGGGGGAGGGGTGAATGTGAGTGTGGGCTGGGGCCGCGTTGTCACGGAGGAGCCATGAAGCAACCCAGGGAAATGTCAGTCACTAGCTGAAAGCCGGAATCCCTGCCTCCTCTCCATCACTTATTACTTGATCAGCTCACACGATCTGCTTCCACACATCTCTGCCCCTGCAAACATCTGGGGTAACCAGAATGTAGAATTCCAGATAGAGTCCAACCATCACCTCCATAGGGCTACAGGATGTACCCCATTAATCCAGCCCTGCCTCATAGCCCTTCCGCCCGCACCAAGAAGATGTGCCCAGAATGACTGGAAGGACTCAGTAAACAGAGCAGTCAGGTGAGACCATTTCATTAGAGGAAAATACAACAGAGGCTCAGGAACGAGCTCAGAACCAGAGCTAAGTAACAGGCGACAGAAAACCAACCACTGAGACCACAAGCGTGGGGTGGAGTGCCCTGAAGCAGCCGGTAGAGTCTTAGCAAGTGGTTTCCGGTGTCTGAGCATCCGTTCCCTCAGCATAACAGGGAGTTGTAATTGTGGCAACCCCCACAGCCTTTACAAGGTTTAAATGAGATAATACCTGCAGAGCAAAGCCTCAGAGGAAGCCTTCGACGACTACTACTATTATTATCATGGCTGGGGGTCCGCATAGAAAGCCTGAGAGAGAAAAACTCAGTTTTGGGAAAATAACCAGACGAGTATAAAGAATTGAGAAAGAGCCGCCAGACGGGAAGCGGTTCGAGCGCTGTGGTGTGAGTTAATGACGGTGGCCGCGCGTGGAAAGAGGGGTAAAGCCGGACGGACCCAGCGGGTGACAGGTTAGACAGACTGAAGGGAAGGGAGTGGAGTTGAAGTTGGAGACACAGCAGCTCCAGGACCCCTGCCTCCCCTCTGTCCCACAGTCGTATGGGTGTGTTACGTCATCCTCACTGTTGTCTGCCTCCTTTACCCGGTAGCTGCATGGAGAAGGGGCTGTCTTGTTTGTGCCCCCATTCCTCAGGGCACCCAACAGCGCCGGGTAACTAGCAGCTGCTTCCGCAATGCTGCGGGGTGGATTTCGGAATGGTTTGTGTGTGTGTATATACTCGTGTATGTATGTATTGAATACATGTGCATGTGTGCATGCATGTGGGTATAACATCCATGTATACATATATGCATAACCACATATTATATATAATTAACATTTCTATATTATATATCTATATTTAACTTTCAAAAGGATTTGAAGCTGTTAGTAAGAGAAATATACTCATAAAATAAGACAAAGTAAATTAAACCAGAGTTTAATTTATTCTGCTTTTAGGCATGTGCCAGGAAGTTCCCTCCTTTAGTGACAGTACACATTTCTGAACTTCCTATGGCCAAGGCGATAAAAGAGACCCACTGTGTTACTAACTCTCACTGCCTCCCCCACCCCCAGTGAGCCTACATGTGCATCTAGAAGAACAAATGTTACCCTGAAGACCTCCAGGGGGCACATAACTCAGCCCTTCACACGGGACCTATCTGGGCAGAAACGCTGGGTGTTATTATCAACAACAGTTTCTAAATATACAAAATGCCCTGTACATTGATTTTGTCATAGCAAAATCTTCTATAAAACTCAAGAGTCTGGCCCTGGCCAGTTGGCTCAGTGGTAGAGCGTCAGCCTGGCATGCGGGAGTCCTGGGTTAGATTCCCAGCCAGGGCACACAGGAGAGGTGCCCATCTGCTTCTCCACCCCTCCCCCTCTCCTTCCTCTCTGTCTCTCTCTTCCCCTCCTGCAGCCAAGGCTCCATTGGAGCAGAGTTTGCCCGGGCGCTGAGGATGGCTCTGTGGCCTCTGCCTCAGGCACTAGAATGGCTCTGATTGTGGCAGAGCAATGCCCCAGATGGGCAGAGCATCGCCCCCTGGTGGGCATGCCGGGTGGATCCCAGTCGGGCACATGCAGGAGTCTGTCTGACTGTCTCCCCGTTTCCAGCTTCAGAAAAATACAAAAAACAAAACAAAAAACAAAAAACAAAAAAAACCCTCAAGAGTCTGATACGAAATGGAAGCTCAGCATAGCCTTTCCCCCCCCACTTCCAATCATAATAGTTTTGGAAATCAGGAACTGGGTGTGGTGTTTTCTGCCACCAGTACGATCTGGAGCTTCTGGCCAGGTCACTGGTCCACTGGATGCCAGCCGACATGCCCTGCTAGAAGGTGTCAGGGGAATGTTTACCAGACTCCATTTCCCACGTGCCTGGAGTCAACATTCCATTACTAAAGTTAGCATTTCTCGCTGCACCCACAGACAATTTCACATACAGCTATGTGTCCATGTGTCCAGAAGTGCAACTGAACAATCACTGGTTCAAAAGCAGGCCCTGAGCTTCTATCACTGGGGGGCGGCTCACGTTGCCCCATTGGGCCAGCCGAGAAACGGCGGCTTCTTAGGAAGGCAGTGCCCAGTGCTCGGGACACGTCTCTGCCCTCAGCTTGCCCACAGTCTCCCGGGATGAGCAGAATACAAGGAAATAGGGGTCACAACAGAGAGCCAGCCGAAGCCCCGTGATTCCTTTGGAAGAGCAGCCCGATGACCTCCCACAAGGAGCTGCCCATCTCCCGGAGGGTGCCATCAGAAGGAAAGATCGCCGCCAACAGCAAACGCACCCACTGACAGAGACGTCTCAGACGACGAAAGAACACTTCATGTAGCACAATGAAAAGAACCGACAAAAGGGACCTGCCCGCCCCCTGGAAAATCAGAAACCCAGACAGCATAAATAATGACAAGGAGTGTCTTTCAGGCCCCAATGACAAGTAGAGAAGGTGTGCTCCCACCAGAGGAGCCACACAATGGCAGGCTCTCGGATGAATAGGGACCATGTCTGTCTAACTTTGTGCAACGTGCCACAGACTGCCAAGTACCTGTAGGCGCTTAATAAATGCCCCTGACGGATGATGAATACCGTCATTATTGTATCTGCCATTATATTTTTTAGTGAATGAACCTTCCTTATCAATTTTTATAACCTCTATTTCAACGGTATGAATTCAACCACCTCCCGTACCAAGTGCTTTTCTAAATACCAGTCCTCAAATCTTGTCAAAAAACAATGCGCTTAATTTTTTTTGCAGTGTCACATGCCAGTATCAAAGAAAATTTAAACTTACATGCTATCTTCTCCGATGGTTATGGCATCATGTGGCTCCTAAAGAACATAAAAGAATTCTTTTCTAGTTTCTGAGCCACGGCAATACTTTAATTTTCACTTGATAATTGAAGACTGCTTTCAAAATGCATTTGATATTAGCAATATATGATTTTTGAAAACAAAAGACCATTGTTTCTAGAAGTGGTTGCTTAAAAGGTAAATACTCGGATATTGTTGCTGAGCTACAATACAAGCATTTCCATTTTAGTTTTTTTTTTTTTTTTAACAATTGTTGCTTAAATCAGAGTGGGCACAAAAATCAAAAAACACACAGATTTTTTTTTATGAAGACAAAGTAGTGACTTCTCTGATTCCAGTGGTCGTTTTTAAGTGACCGTTTTTAAATTATCTCTCTTTAGCCATCAAAGTCACGCTCAGGACAGACCCTTCTCTGTCCTGCCCAGACAGTCTTTTCCTCTTCTGGAACTGTAAAATCTGTTCTTTTAACATTCACTTGACAAAAATAGGAGAACTCCACTCTTTCTCCCTCCTTCCCTTCTTTCTCCAAACAAGGAGGCTACCTACTGTGTAAACAGACATCAGGCTGTAAGTTCAGCCATGTGACCAGGAATAAGATTGAGTCCTACTGGCGAAGCCCTCACAGTCAGGGGAGACAGATCATCAGCTACAAAGTAAACTCCCACGCCAGGGGGCCGTCGGAGCCACTGAGCAGAGTGTCAGGGAGCTTGGAGCGAGGAGTCATTAGATTAGTTTGTGGGGGAACAGGGAATACAGCCCCAACTCCATGTCAAGGAAACAGGAGTGAACACAACACAAAAGCCTTCCTCACTGCCCTTGACAAGCTCAGAAGACAGACAACGTCTCAATAATGCCGACTCCACCTTGAATGCCTCCTGCAAGCCCACGTTGTTTGGGTAGCGTGTCTCCTTTAACCCTATCAATTCAAGAGTCCAGGCAGTATCATGACACCATTACACAAATGAGGTCACATGGTTAGGGAGTGTCAGAACAGGAACCCAGGAAGTCTGACCGCGGAGTCCATGTTTATAACCACACACACCCAACAACCAGTCCTGAACAGCAACCTGTGGGGGCTGTAAGTGCCCGGGCAGAGAGACTCAGGGGTTGGACAGTAAGGGGGGCCGGCTCCTGGGGTTCAGGGATGGCTGCAAAGAGGAACGCTTGAATTGAGTCTTAAAGATGAGTTCATCAAACTGATGAAGAGGAAGGGAAAGCATTCTTTTTTATTTAATTCAATAAAAATAAATTTATTATTAATTTTAATGGAGTGACATTGATAAATCAGGGTACATATGTTCAGAGAAAACATCTCCAGGTTATTTTGACATTTAATTATGTTGCATACCCATCACCCAAAGTCAAATTGTCTTCCGTCACCTTCTATCTGGTTTTCTTTGTGCCCTTCCCCTCCCCCCCTAACCCCCCCCCAACCACCACCCTCTTGTCTATGTCCCTTAGTCTCATTTGAGAAAGCATTCTTGACAGAGGAAACATCAAGTGCTAACAGAGAGTGCTCAAACCCCTGGCCAGGCCTGTCCTCACACCCATGAAGGAGGACATGTCTGACATGGTGTGGGACTTTTAGCAACACATTCTCCAGGCTGTAATGAGTGACCCCCACAGGAAACAGTGGCAAGAAGAAGTGAACAAGAGTGGGTGCTTCCTTTGGGTATAATTCTTCAGGAGCCTAAATGAGGCTAACAAAAGAGAAATTAAACACAATTCTGTGTCATGGCACTTTGACACAAGTGTCAACTTAGAATTTCCAATAAAATTAGAAGATCCTTCTAATAATTATACAGAATGGCAAATGAGGTTCAGGGGCAAGTACATGTAGCAACAAGTGACTAATCATATTTTGAAAAAAAGCAGCCAGGGCTGACCCTTCTCGGGGATAATAGTGCAGAGAAGTCAAACAGGAGGAAAGGTTGCCAGCGGTTAATGTTAAATAGTGATCCATCCGCCAGGACCCCCACCCGCTCCTCCATATTCATAGGAAGCTACCATTCATCCATATTCATTACGTCCAAAGAGTTTTAAAGTAACAGATTCAGGCTTGGAAGATTTCAGCTCTAATAAAAGTGCTTCTGGTGACGAAGCCATAGACTTCCCCCACCAGCCTCCAAGTTCAAGTTAAATAACACAGAGGAAACAGCAGAGATGGGGATGGGACATGCCAAGTGTTCTTCAAAACAGAAACGATGCCCTCCTTTGACGGGCATTGGTTGGGTGCCAGGCACTGTGCCCAACAGGTCCCAGGTATGGGCTCAGGGCTCCTATGGCCTGGGTGGGGTCCCAACTATTGATATATCACTGCTCTCTGCCTCAGTTTCTCCTATGTCAACTGGGCAAAATAACAGTACCTACCTCAAATGGCACAGTGCTCAGCTCCATAAGCATTCCCTGTGGTTCTCGGGTCTGATGCTTCCAACACGTGATATACGCGCTGTAAATCCCAGGTGAGAGCCAGAAGAGGAGCGGTCACTGGGGCAAAGTGGCTCAGCTGGCCAGCAGCTGCAGGTGAACCTGCCACCCCCACTGCAACATGGAACTCAGCTTGGGGAACTGAGGTCTCAAGAGGCTCCGTGAACGAGCTCGGCCAAGCTTCCAAGGCCCTAGGCTTCCTCCTGGAAGGTCGCTTCTGCAAAGAACAGAGCAAAGTTAAAACTCTTCCAAGAATTGGGTTATCTGTGAACATCCTCTCGTTCAGGCATTTTTAAATCTGATTTTGACTAATCAGTGTGATGCCTTCATTCTCCCATGGTTATGGGGCACCTAGCTTCCTAACAGCAGTACCTATCTCTACCACCTGCAATAAAGTGATTTAGAGGTTTATTTTTTTTAAGTGCTTACAAATACACAATAGCCTCGCCCCTTTCCCACAACAACCCCATAGCCAAGGCGAGTGTGTATTACTATTTTGGTTTTTTTGTTTTTTTAATTTTGTAAAAAAAGAAACTGAAACAAGAAAAGCTAAGAAATTTGCCTAAAATATCACATGGCAGTGAGAGACTATCCATCCAGGAATTTGGTCCAAAGAAGGTCATCTTCTAATGATTGCATGGGGTGGAAGGGACCGGTCCTGGCTTCAGAGAAGAGGGAAGGTTAGCGGCGGGAGCAGTGGGAGCTGAACCCCACATTCTGTAAGGGTCCCAAGGGCCCACTGTCGGCTTGGCCCTGGTGCCTGGTCACGTGGCCAAGTGAGAGGAGGCCGGGCATTGAGAAAGGCTGGTTCCTGGAACCACAGGAGGCTGCCCAGGACCCTAGGACTCGGGAGAAAAGCTTTGTGGTGCCACAGGAATATAGAACTAGACATCTATATCAAAGTATATGTCACATATACACATGACGAAAACAAACCATCAAACACATGTCAAGGTGTGGGGAAGGCGTATACAGGGGACCCGAGACACTGACTTCTCTCTGCAAGTAGTGTTTGCCAGGGCAAAGTAGGCCCCAGACAAGAACTAGTCCCCCCCCCCATACCCACCCACCACCCCCAGATTTAGAAGAACGAAGGAAACCGTAAATCCTTTTACTTCGAGATGAAACCCACCCGTGTGCAGAAAGTGCGTGGAAAAGTAAAGAAGCTCAGAAAAACGATAGCCCCTGAGATAAGCCGAGGCAGCGGCCCTGCCAGATCTTGATTTGGAGTCCCGGGTCCCTTGCGGTCTCCGTCCCTGCGGCGCCCAGACCGCCACGTCTCCAACCGGGTCCCCAACCGCGAGCTCTAGTCTGCGCCTGGCCTGGCGCCCGAGATTCCGGGGAGATTAGGGGCGCGCAAGGCGGAAGAGCAGATTCGGAAAGGAAATGCAAGAGGAGTGAAAAAAAAAAAAAAGATTAAATTCAGCTAAACAAACAGGAGCAGAAAAACCCCGAATTCAGAAGCCAAAAAAACGAACTCAGAGCTTTCCGGGCACCGCTGCGCCCCCGCCAGGCGCGCGGGCCGGCTGTTCCCGATCCTCCGGTGGCAGGGACCCCAGCGCAGACCCGCTCCTGCACGCACCCCCATCTCCTGCAACCGTGGGTCTGGAGACACGAATCTGTCATGGCAAAGGGAACCGGGTCTTTTCAAACTACACTGCTCTTTAGAAAGAGAGAGAGATAGATGAGAGAGAGAGAGAGAGAGAGAGAGAGAGAGAGAGAGAGAGAGAGAAATCCTAGTTGGAAAGTTATACAATCTGTGTGGATTTCGAAACGAGCGCAGCGGCGCTTCCTCGGCAGCTGCCACCTCCCAGCCCCCCGGTGTGGCCCCTCTGATGCCGCCTGTAACTCGCTGGGCGCCTTGGCGAATTGCAACCCCGGCTAGGGTGAGGGGGACCGCCCTCTATCCAGCGGACGAGGCCCCTCTGGGGGTCGCGAGGCAGAGCCTCATAAAGGGGCCCCGAAACCGAGAGCTCGGGCGGCCATCCAGGACGCAACGTTTTCATGCAGCGGGGAGGGCGCGCCGCCCCGGCCCCAAGTCAGCCGTCTGGACGCTGCAGGGCTGACGCGGGTGAGCGCCCTCGCCCCCTCCGCCTGCCTGCCTGGCCCCGCTGCCCTGGCTTTTTTCTTTTCCTTTCTTTCTTCTTTTTCTTTCTTTCTTTCTTTTTCTTTTTCTTTTCTTTCTTTCTTTTTTTTTAATATTGTTGTTGTCATTGATCTGGTCAAGTTCTGCCCAGACACATAATAAAACCAAAATCCCGAGCCAGACTTCCTACCGGACTTGTCCCCGCACCAGCCTTTCAGCCCCTCCCCTGGAGACCAGGAAACCGGCCGCCTCCGGTCCCTCCGCCTCCCCCGTTCCTCCTCTTCGCCCAGGCTTCGGAGTCGGGAAGGTGGAGACTTCCCCAGCGGGAGCAGCAACCGCTCTAGGAGGCCCTGGCTCCTGAAGCAGATTGCCACCAGTCCCTTTTCCGGTGCCATCGTCCCCTCCCTCGCGCGCCGGGCGCCTGCGGGCGCATCTTCCTCCCCCGCCCGCCTTGCCCCTTGCCGTCCTTCCTGAGCTGGCCCCAGGGGCACCGCATGGCTTCCTGCGGTTCCGGGCTCTCCAGACCCGGGCATCCAGGGGCATGCCAGCTGCCCTGAGCATCACAGGAGTGATGCCCAGGTGACCTGAAACTCCACTTTGATTTACGAAGACATTCATAACACTGTAAATGCTTGAAGTTTTTGTTGTTGTTGTTGTTTGAAGGTCTTAGTAATTTTTTTTCTTTTAATGAAGGAATGCCAAATTGTTAAATAACATAACATGAAGTGCAATGGGGTAAAGTTTTCCAGCTGACAAAGGGGTTAAAAGATTTGCATTAGTAAATATCTGTGGTGTGTTTCCGCGCCCGGCTGCATATTGAGGCACAGTGAATATACCCTGTGAGAAGTAGCGCCTCTTAAACCTCGGCAGTGACAGTAGATCCCCCTTTGCTGGGATGACCAAAAGTCTAGCAGAGGTCCCCAAACTTTTTACACAGGGGGCCAGTTCACTGTCCCTCAGACTGTTGGAGGGCCGCCACATACAGTGCTCCTCTTACTGACCACCAATGAAAGAGGTGCCCCTTCCTGGAGTGCAGCGGGGGGCCGGATAAATGGCCTCAGGGGGCCACATGCGGCCAGCGGCCGTAGTTTGGGGACGCCTGGAAGGAAGACCTTTGGTGAGTATGAGGCCTGGACAACTGACCCTCCTGATCGCCCACCTTCCCCTCCACCGGCCCTAGGAAAAACATCAGAGGCCAGAATTCAGCTTGCAGAGAGGCAAAGGGTCTAGCTCGGGGCAGTCGAGGTAGTGACCCACTTCTACACACTTCTATGCGCTATAAGGGACAGCACAGGACGCGCAGTGCTGTTCTCGGGAGACAGTGCTATTCTCGGGAGACAGTCCTATTCACCGTTCCATTCTACAGGTGAGAAAACCGAGGCCAAGAACAAGTGACCATTACCCAGCACCTGTGCTAGGCAAGTGGCAGAACCGAGACACTCCCCGTGCTGCTGCCCCCTTCTGCCTGGTGTTTCGGGTCTGAGACGCTCCCTCTTTCTCCCATCGTCAGACATGGGTGGGGTCCAGCTCACTGTTGCTCGCCCTAGACAGCTGACCTCCACCTGCACCTCCACTGCTGTGCGATTTACAAGGGAATTTTCTGAACTTTTCATTAGATGCCCCGGAATTTTTTTTTTTCCTCAATTGCTCCAGATCAAGAGGCATCTTGGACTGTGAGCGGTCGACCACACCTTAGGCAGACAGGTGTGTTGGTCTGACGCGGAAGCAAAACCACAGCTGTGGACCCTCCGAGTTTCACTGTTTGAAGAGGTACAAGTTCGCAGCTCCCTACAGGGAAACCTCTTTCTTTTCTCGGAACCAAGCTTAAATGCCTCTAAAACTCGGCCGCCATTATGACCCCCCACCTCCGTAGCTGTTAATTAAGCTTCCCAACTTTACATTATGTTTCCAGTGCACTGCATGAGTTGCAAAATAAATTAGAACCTGCAGCAAAGATACTGGAGTTTTCAATAACTGCTAAAAAAAACAAAAAAAACAAAAAAAAAACAAAAAACCAGGAGGAGAATCCCCTCCTAGGTGATACCCTCACGCTGATATTTCCTTCCAAGGGGGTGGAAACGTTGTCTTTTGAAAAAAAGTAAACTTTCAGTTCTTGAAAGCAACGCACTGCCTCAGGGTTCCTGCCCCCCCCCCCCCCCCCCCCGGCATGGCAGTCTGGGCTAGGTGGTTCTGCACAGACACGGTCACGAGGAGAAACCAAGAAGAAAGGATGGAATGTGGGAGAGAGGCGTCCCTTTGCCATGTCAGACACTGAGAACCCGAGACCCAGAAGTGATTCACACAGTTCAAAGCAACAACGGAAAACAGAATTAGGGATATGACTTAATAGGAGCTCAGAAGCAGATTCCAGGTAAATTTTATATTTGCTTTTAATTTTTTTAAGCAACCTGTACTAAATTCAAGAGGCCAAAAATAGAGTTAAAAGAAGAGAATTTTTTAAAAAAACAACACACACACACATGAAGAAACAACTGATGTTTTTCAAACCTCTAGCCTAGAAGGTATTCCTAAAATATATTCTTTAGGACATTATTTCTCAGTTTTAAATTTTAAATATGTATGCTTTCTTCCTTCTGTAAATGTCATCAGGTATGGGGGGCAGGATTTAAGAGGGCTTGAAACATGACCCTAAAAATCACTGTTGTAAAACGGAGCAGATATGTAAGCGTTTCTGAATGGAAGAAAGAAACGTTGTGTTTAAATCAGATAAATCTGTTACAAGAAAAAAAAAATCCTGACAAATTACTCACAGCAACTCAATCCTTAAAATTTTGAGAGAATGAAGAGCAATCTTCAACCCAACTTACTGAATTGTTTGATCATTTGTTTTTAAATTAGGGGTTTGCCGTCTGCCTCTCAAACAGATGCAAAAACAGTATAAATTGTAATCATTCTGGCTATTTATAGATCTCATACTATTTCTTAATGTCCTGTTATTTAAAAAAAAACAAACTGTAAGTGTAGAAAAAAAATACAGAAGAAAGAGAAAAAGAATTTAAGGGAATGTGTCACCAGAAACATTATCTGGTTTAAATCTACATTCATAAAGTAAATTTCCTAGACTCTTACATAAGTAGTGCTTAAAAATATAAATTACTTAATTGCCCAAAAATAATCCTATTGCATTCCCTAATTTAAAAAAAAATCTGGGCATTTCAAACCTTTTCAAGAATTCTAAGCACTAATGTGTGTAAGATGAAGAAGGTCATTCTAAGGGTCATTGCCCCGCCCAGCCCACACCAGCATGACTTGAATGGGAACAGAGCTGATAGAGGCCTGAGGCCGTATGTTGGGCTTTGTGAAGTAGAAATAAAGAAAGGATAATACTTGGTCTTTCTTTCTTTTTCTTCTTTCCTTTCAAGTTTTCTTCTTTTCTTTCTTCTTCTTTTTTTTATTTTATTTTTTCCTTTTTTAAAAATTCCATTTATTTGAGAGGCGGGCACTGAGAGGTGGCAAAGATCAGGGTTTGGAGCCAAAAGACTTGAAATCTGATGCCAGCCGTCACATCCTCGTTGGGTGACCTGCGTCTGGCTGCTGACACTCCCTGAAAACTTGGTATCCTCAAGTGGCTAGGGATACAGGGAAAAAATAATGTTATAGAGAGCTAGCGACATAAGCAGAAATACAGTCAAAGGATGAGTATGAATACAGATATAGGAAGAGATACAGATATGGACATAGACATAAGTAAAGAAAAGAGATAAATGTTGATAGAGAACAGATATGGACCTGGAAATAGATCAAAGATTATATATCTTTATACACAAGATTATATAAAAATTATAGGTAATGTGGTGTTGGTAATGACGGTATCCACCTCGCCTACCTCGTAGGCTTGACATAAACAGAAGAAAGAAAGCATACTACCACCTTCATCAACTGAAAAGTGTGCACATATAATGATCACCTCCCCTTGAATGGTGCCTCGTATGTTTTCAATGAATTTAGCCATTCGAACGCTACATGAGTAAGAGGGTCTGGGGGGAGGTATCATCATTCATCTACATGGTCATTTGCTCTGCTTATCGAGTGCTTTGTCGGTAAGGAAGAGACTGGGCTTCTCAACCTGCTTTTAAGTAAAATTCCTAATGCCAGGACCAGTTCCTAGCATTCGCTAAGTACCTTCCCTTCCCCCAGAATTCTGTCGATCACAAGCAGCCGCACACCCTCATTGTCCATCATCTCTTCGTGAGAGGGCTGGACGTTACCTGCTTTGTTTGGTCAGTAGGAAAACTGAGGCTCAGAGAGCAGGCACGGAGTGACAACAAGTTGAAAGAGAATCTGGACAGAAGCTCAATCCTCAGCAGCCTCTGACCTGCATGACTTTTAAGATAACAAATATCATATATGGTCCAGAGATGAGATGTCTGATTTATCTGCACGTAGGCGTTTCCCCAGACAGGGGCACACCCAGCCGGCAGTTACGGGACTTTGCAAAGGTCTGATGTTTCACTAGCAGACATGACGAAGGAAGGTCTCTGGGACATGATGATTCTAGAATGGCTTTATACCAATTACGAACAGCCGTGAGCACAGTTGAGGCAGCAATGGCTCTGTGCTCCCCTCACCCCGAAACATCTTCTCATTTGTAGTGCCGAGCAGGGTGGTCACAAGTTGTGCCCTGCCCTTCTGTTTGACAGAAGAAGAAATTGAGACCCCGAGACACTGAGTTGCCAGGGTCACGCAGCAGGCAGGTGTGGAAGCCCAGACGTGGACCGTGGGTCTGGCCTCAGGTTCGAAGTCAATGCTGGCCTATTTTTCTGAGCGCAAGCGGAAGTTGGAAGGGTGGAAGAGAGTACGGTTTCGCTTGGATGAGAATCATGAGCAGTCTCTCAGGAAGAAATCCTGCCGCCCGAGGCTCCTTGACCTCCGCTTTCATGGGGGGTCCTCATGCATGAGTGGAAATAGACACATCTGCTCTGATTTCCTTGCTGGTGAGTGGAAGGCGGCACACGTCTCCATCCTGGGACACTCAGCAGCACCCACATAAGTCTGCCCATCTGCTAACTCTGCACCCCTGGGTCTACTTGTCCTGTGAGCACTGCAGCTCCCAGGCCTTCCTGCCCCGTGGTGAGTGCCCTTTCCGCAGTCCTCTTGGGTTCACGGTACTGTCCTGCAGCACACACTATTGCGCACCAACTCCAACCCGTGGTTCTTTATCTACTTTTTGCCTCTCACACTGGCCTCAAACATGTACCATGACTTTGTGACTTACGCCTTTTCATCTTTGACACATGTGCAGCCTTGAACTTTTAGAGAGATCCAGAAATCTTCCTAATTCTGCATGAACAGGAAGAGGCTGGGTAACAATGAGATGCCCAGGCACGCTGCTATTATCATTGGTTTGCCCGTGACTTTCTTTCCATACCCCGGACTGTTCGGACCCACCCACCAGCGTTAAAGGTCAATGCTTGTTTCCATGAAAGAATGAGCTTTGGATTAGAAGTTCAGAACTCGGATCCAGCCCAGCCTCTTACTCTCTGAGTCAGGGTGAGTAGAACATTTAGCTTCACTTTCCTCACCTAGGAAGTGTGGATATAAAAATCTGCCCTACCTGTATTCACAGAAGTGTGATGATGAAGAAGATGAAGACGATGGTTGGCATCCATTGGGCGCTGATTTTGTGTTAATTTGGTCTTTACACATTTACATCTCATTCTCACCATTGCCTTATGAGCTAAAACTTTTGGGAACCCCCAACTCACAGAAGAGGAGACTAAAAGCTTACTAAGGAGCAAAGCTGTAGATCTGATTCTAGGTCAGTTTCATCCTGAGCCTTTGTAAGTAGAATTTACAAGCATATCCAAAAAATGCTTTTGCAAGTTTGAAAAAAAACAAAACAAAACAAAACATCCACAAGCTAGAGATTGTAGAGCACATGAACGTTCTGGGGTAGCGTTAATTTGTGAAGCTTTTGTCTAGAGAGCTGCTCCCACTCTTGTCTCCAGCTACTGCCCTGGGCATTGTGAACTAGAAATCTTCTCAATTCCTTCCCCTTCTGAAATTCTGAGCTTTCTTTCTATGATGACATCCTGCTCTTGGTCCCATCCAGGGAGTGGACAGGATAAAGATTTTCGGGAAACTGACATTCTCCTCTAGCTATAAATGAACCAGTAAAGGGACTTGACGCTCAAGCTTACCGAGAGATTGAGCCCCGCAATCGCAGCTTCCAAGGTGCCTTGCGCACTTTCGGGATGTCAGCTGCCACCTCGGACACAGCACAGCCCCTCGCTGCGCCACCTGTGACTTGGGCCAGGACACCTCTCTCCCCTGGGCCCTAGCCCCCTCGTCTCGGAAACTGCCCATCCCGCCAACCTCACCAGATTGGATTAAGGGCCCAATGACATAGCAGATGGTGGGACTCGCCAAACCAGAAAGCACCCAAAGCACTTCGGAGACGCCCGAGTTTCGTATTTGTCCCCAGCCCGTCCTCAGGCTTCCTCGCGTCCCCCCTGTCCTCCTCTCTCTGGCTCTCTCTCTGGGATTCTTCTGCGTCCGGGTGCCAACAAGGCAGGGCGTGCGTCTGGTCTGCAGACGGCACATCTAGTGCCTGCTTCGTCCTCTCGCTCTGCTGACGAGGGTCACCCTTCGCCCGAGCACTGCCCTGCCTTCCCCCCCACGGTCCCGCCCCCTCCCCACGGTCCCGCCCCCTCCCCACTGCCCCGCCCCCTCCCCACCTCCTCCAAGCGCCGGCATCTTTCCCAACAGACCTAGAATTGGAAAACTTCCTAACAAGAAGAGGACAGGCTTGCTTTCAGTGGCTAGTTTTATATTCCTGATTACATTCCTACCATATTTCAGAGAAAAACCAGCATTATCAGCCATCTGCACCCGGGGGAAAAAAAAATTAAAAAAAAAAAAAAACCCACCTAAGTAGTCTATCACTTTAGGTTTTAGGGTAATAGCGGCTTTTACCTTCTTATTTTGATTCATTACCTTTGCAAAAGTGTAAATCTGTCCTGTTGGCACTAACTTCTATCTTGTGCATATTAATAAGAATAATAATCACAACATCAGTGACTTGAGATTTTATAACTCGGTTATTTTCCTTAAGTGCCAGGGCAGAGTCAGCTAGAAAGCAGCACAAATAAAATCGCAGAGAATTTGTCCTTGGGGGATGCATTTCAGAACTCCGCAAACGTCGTCTTTTGGGGGTGGGAAAGGAGCAGGCCTCGCAGAACTTGTCTTTTCTGCACTTGCCAGCTCCCCCTGCTCCTCAGATGAGGCTGCATTCTCCTTTCCTGGAAGACTTTAGGAAACCAGGAGCGATCTGCTTCGCTGGGGACCACCCCACCTTCGCCAAAGGTCATCGGCCACATCCTGAATGCAAGTCACAGGTCACAAAATGTATCTATTTCCTTTCATTTAAAATATTTGCAAGCTGCCTATGGTGTGACCAGCATTGGGCTAAGATCTGAGCATGCAAATTTCAGCTTTTGTCTGCTGTGTTACGGCATAAAATCACCGCCAGCACATTTCTCTATGAAAATGTTTCATAATATGTGCAAGAGTCTATTTCTCAGGGCAATAAAACAATGTTTCATTAATGATAGAGACAAATTAGTGTGTGTGATCCCAGTAATTTTTGCTTTAAACATTAGGCCTTCTCTTGCCGAACATTTTCACAGCAAGTGGATCACAATTTGACATGCATACAATTTAGGAAGATTGATTCATTATACAATTTTAAAAAATTCTTGAATTGCAATTGTCAAATAATGATCGTTCAGCGAAGGAGTTTTGATGTTCTGAGAGTAGCCTTATAAAGCTACCCTACTGAATACACTTGCCAGAATTTCAGAGCGAAAAAAAAAATAATGGGGAGTCAGTCAATAGATAGCACGGAAGAGTTACAGCAAATACTGATCCTACTCGCCATTAATACCAATAAAATTAATTGGTGTGTCTTTTTTGTACGAAGGGGTTGTGAAGGAATAGTGTCAGAGTGAAAAAAAATTAACATTTGTTGAGTGTCTGTTGTGTGCCAAAGATTTAGTGAGTCAGTTTCACATTTATCAGCCACCTAATAAGCAGATAATCACTTCCCTATTTAGGGGACATAGAGGAAGAAAATACTAACTCAGCGATGTTTAGCTACTTGCTTGAGGCCACACAGCATTTAAGTGGCTGAGTTTCTCATCACACACCAATCAGTCTGACCCCAAAGCCCATATTAATTCTCCCCTCTCCACCTTGTGCTGCTCCTGATCACAAACCGACATTATTTTATTAGCCCTCTGATTATAAAAAATAAATGCATGAAAATCATTTTTTTAAAAATTGAAAAAGAAATGCAGTCAAAGGGCAAAAGTTCATCCAGAAACAAATACTAACAAATAGCTACATTTTTTCAGCCTTTTTCTGCATGCATCCTCACCGTCATGTCCCGAAGGTACCGGAGAGGGAGGAATGAGTCCACTCACAAAGCCTCTAGACAACCACAAGTATCTATTGTCTGTGCTTTTTTTTAAGTAAAGACTCTCGCGTGTCAATATTTAAGCCTCCAGACTAAGTAGGACAGGAGCGTCTAAAGCCCCTTCGCAACCCGCAGCCAGGTGAGCTGTGAGGGCAAGCAGGAGCCCCTTCCTAGCCGGGGCCATGTGGTCTGGCTCTGTCTCCTGCTCATCCCGAAGCCCGTTTTTCACGGAGTTTCACCTACACCCCTAACGCTGCGCTGACAACCCTCTGCCTTTTCTCCCCCAAACACAATGGAAAGTTAATTGAATGTTTTATGCCCTCGCAATATCAAAGAAATGAAAAGAACGTAGGTTTCAACCATCTTTCAATAATAAGTGCATTAATTTTTACCTTTTAACTGACACTTGTACTAATTTCCTTAAATGCTCTCTCTGGTTCTTTTTTGATCTGTCTGGCTTTGTTGGGCTGATGATGAGGGCTTTACTTCAAATGCAAAAAGATTAGCTCTCTTTTCCTTAATAGCACAATTACAGATTGTGTGATGTCTCCATCACGAAAGAGAGCAGGGACAGACTCTTAAAGTCACACGAGTTTATTATAAAAGTGGCAGTAATAATTTTAATTACTTTACTCTACAAAAGATATCAAAATTGCCCTAATTGTCTGGTGGCATTTAGGAATTGTTGTGGGTAAAATGGGAGAGTAGCATTTAGTAGGGCCACCCCCTTTCATTTAACTTGGGTCATTGTTATACATTTTAACCTTGAACCCAAATTTCACAGACCCCAGGTGTAGGATATAGTCTTGAGAAATGCAGATTAAGTTGGGGTTTTTTTACATAATATTCAAAATGAACTAGAAATAATAATTCTAAGTACTATTTGTGGCTTACTCTTTAAAAACCAGGAAAAATAAAGAATGAACTCCTTTAATTTTGTCAAACGCGGATAATGTTTAAATCTAGCAGTGACTACAGTTCAAAGGACCAGATGTTCTTGTGTATTTATATAATTATTTTGCACAATAGTTTACCACTGGCAAAAAAAAAAAAAAAAAAATCAAAGCATATTGTTGTATTTGTCATTTCTATGCTTAACAAAAAAAAATGTCTAGAGATTGCATTATATTGAATTAATTCTAATTTTATTAAAGCCACAAAGAGAGAAAGAGGGAGAAATAAATGGAGAGGCAGCCATATTAGTCTTATACTAAATTAAGTCCGAGAATAAGAAGCAACATTGATCTGAGAATAAAGAGCCTCGACTCTAATGCGTTTAGGTTCACGGGTGAGAAGCTAAGCCGTATGACGCACTGTCAGTCTATTTTAAGATGAACATTTGTTAAATTCTAATGAAAAATGTTGCACTTAAATTCTGGCAAAGAGACAATTAGTACTTTCCCCAACCCTGCCAAGACTTGAGAAAGAAACAAGGAAAAGAAAAAAGAAAGAAAACAGAGTTTAAAAAGTAAAAAAAAAAAAAAACTATGGGAAATAAATATGTTGAAAATAATCTTGACAGATGCAATATTGTTGTGATAAAATCAGATGCTTCCAATAGAATGACCTTAAAAATAAGGCAGTCCTGATTTATGTTATCTACGGATACTCAGGTAGGAAATGACACAGGTTCTCATAATGAAGGACTTTCTGATAATAAATCTATTCGTTAAGAAAAATAAGCCCTTGCAATAAAAGCTACTCACCTAAAAGGAACGATTCTGGAATAAAATAGAGTGAGTGCTCTGCACGATAATGCTGTTAGAACATGATTTTGATTCTTAAATTTCTATCTTTCTCACTCTCTGTTCACATAGATGACCAGTGTGAAAAACATTATGGGAGGTGGAGACTTGCTCTAAGTGACTCTCACATCACGAAAGAAAAAAACTTTTTCTCACTATTATTCAGATTTAATAACTCTTCTCATAGACAAAAAAAAAAAAAAAGGAGGAAGAAAAATTACTTTTACTTAAGAGATTTGAGAACTGGAGGCTCAGAAAAGCTGAGGTCACAGAAAAGGGACACTTGGTACCTACACCCGGGTTATACACACCTGCAAGAGCAGACAGGTGAGGGCGCTAGTTTGGACCCTGGAGAAGGTTAGTTCCCTTCTGAGGAAGTGGGCACTTTGGCCCTCAGACTGGAGAATCAGGCCGACCTTCTATATCAACTCTACTAAACAACAGGTCATTCTGTTTGCCTTTTTGGCTCTAAGGTGCTGATTTTACCGACCGTCAATACCCCGTGGTGATCAGTGAGACCACAATGCTTTGCCGATGGCCGTGGGTCACAAGAGTGTCACCCAGGAAGAGGGGGATTTTGTCATCCTTTCTCACTGCTGTCTCCTATAGGCTGGGCACATAGGAGGCTGAGTAAGTAGTTAGCCATGACATAAATATAGACACTGCAGAGAGAGTGACGACGTAGACCTCAGCCTATCTGGGAAAACGTTTCTCGAAAGATGCTCTGCATGAGATCAAAGGAAACGTGTTCCCCTGGAGAAGAGAAAGGAAGTGCCCTTCCAAAGCAGGCTCAGCGTTGGAGGACAAGCAAGAACAAACCGCCTTCCTCCCTAGCCTCATCACGTCTCACGAGGATGCCACAGAGACCGCGTCCCCCTGGAGCCCTGTTGCTGAGCCTGGACCCTCCCTCCTGGTTCACCCACCCGCCCCGAGCGCCTAGCTGCTCCCACAACGAGCCTGTTCACACGAACGCACTGTACCCTTAGCAGTTTGCCCGCGGTGGGGAGGGCTGGGGAGGCAGGCAACCGCCGTCCCTGCCAAAAGCTCTGACAAGTGACAGCGCAAGAAAGACATCGTCAGGAGCAGCTGCTAATTTATTTTAAGTGCCCCCTGAATTTTTTGTGGGGTTTTGTTGTTGTTGTTGTTGTTAAACTGGAAAAACAGATAAATCCGAGGCGCTCCTTGCCAACCCAGCCCCGCGCTGGGTCTGCCAGTGGCGGTGGAGCATTGCGGGTGACAGCGGCTGACACCGGTGAGAGGTGGCAGGGTGCTCAGGCAACAGAGCGAGGCCAGCACCGACTGCTCCGGGTTGATGAGCGCAGGAGAGATCTCAGCTGTCGAGCGCTGACCTTTCTTCCTCCTGAGCTGGCTGCCAGCAGACGTGCTACATTTCTTTCTTCTTCTTCTTTTTTTTTCTTCCTTACTTCCTCTTCAGATATGCTGCAATTCCAAACATGACCGCAGGCTTCTCCAAGTCCGGATGCAGCGGCAGGTTCGGGATGCGATCTGCCTAGTTTAGGAATTCACGATCCAAGAGTGAGAAGCCCCGACGAAGAGTATAGTTTCAGAAATATGCAGATTTTGTTTATTTGAACAGGTTTTTTTTTTATTACACTTTGTGTTTTCCTAAGTTGGGTCATCATTTTCATATAATTGGAATCTGGTGCATGTCCTGTTTTCCTTAGAAAGCCATCTGGTTCATTTTCAACTTTTCAGAAACCAAATTATGTGCTGCAGAATCGGGCTTTGCCCATTGCTTCTTTCTGAACCAGCTCACAGTCTGAATAAGCTCGTTGTTGGATCAACGAGGTCCAAAGCCATTTGGGAAGGGCTCCCCACCCTCATAAATGGTCTCCAAGCTGGACAGCGGAGATGTGGCTTACGCCATGAAGATCAATGAGGAACTCAAGAAAGCAGCATTTGCTTGGCAAGAATAAAACAGTCCTCCAGGCACCATCTTGGATGGAAGGCAGGTGACTAACACCTACCAATGTGGCTCGGAACAGGAAACGCAGTTCAGTAGATGGGGTCATCTCGGAGAGTCATGCTCGGAGAGCCCCCTGCTCCATCTCTCACGGGACCGAGCACTTAATTACTGCTGATGTGTGTCAATGGCTGGGGACTCCAGAAACCCAAACTGTAAGAACATAAGATGGTACATTAGTTACCTATTGCCACATAACAAATCACTCCAAAGTTCAATGACTGAAATACGTTCCAGAGTTTCTCTGGGGCCAGGACTCAGGACACAGCTGGCTCCCCTAACTCTAGGTCTCTACAGTGGTTGTCAAGGTACCCCGGTGCCAGAGTTTCTCTGGGGCCAGGACTCAGGACACAGCTGGCTCCCCTAACTCTAGGTCTCTACAGTGGTTGTCAAGGTACCACGGTGCCTGGGCTGCAGGCATCTCAGGGCTCAGCCTGGCCGGGATCTGCTCCCAAACTCTCAGGTCCTTGCAGAATGTTGGAGTGAGGAGCTCCCTCAGTTCCTGGCCACGTGGGCCTTTCCACAGGGCAGCTCATCACAGAGCAGCTGGCTTCATCCAGAGAGAAAGGGGGAGCCAAGAGACGTCACCGTTATTTGCAACTAATCTCAGACATAACCTTCCGTTTCCTTTGCTGTACTTTGCTGAGAAGAGTCGCTAAGTCCAGGGCACGCCCGATGGGGAGGGGATCGCACAGGGCGCGGGGCGCCGGGACGCCTGGCAGGGGCTGCCTTGCTGACGGACGTGCACACGTATCCGGGCCACGGGTCGGGTTTACCCGACGAGCCCAGCCGGATAGCCGAGCCTACAGCAAAGTCAGAAATTACAACGACAGCACCTACTCCTTAATCTACAACAGTCACGCCTCCTACGAAATGCTCACTGGTGTCTTTCCCTAATTCATTTATTTAGGGATATGGTGAAGAATGGACCAACATTTCTCCCAACATCCACCAGGAAGACATTCTGTAAAAGTCATGAATATAATGTGTGTACCGTCTCTCTGACCAACGGACATTCGTTAGACCCACCCTGATGCGGAGCAGGAGCCTGTGTTAGCTCCCTGCCACCTGCTCTGTTTCGCAGGTGACTTAGCGGCACGACAAGCAGCCATGGGTCTCTGGTCCAGTGTGTCACTCCTCCTCCTCGGTGTCCAGCTGCTCTAGGAACCGTAAGTATAAGAGACTGAGCAAGTAGCCTGAGAAACACAGCAGGCCCTGGGTTAGACCACTGCACCCTCAGCACAGAGCCTGGCGGGGGGGGGGGGGGGGGGGGTCCGGAAGCAGCCCCGCCCCCGCCGCAGCCCTGGGTAGACATCTCAGAATTACAAGATTTTCTTTTCTTTTTCGTGCTTTTAGGAATGCTTTATGGAAGGTTCTTTCTTTCCTCCACATGCAATGTGTCTGCTCTCAGTTAGTGCTCATAGCATACATCTTGTTCACTTCCCCCCTTGTTTATTTTATTAATATGATATTTAAATACAATTTAACTGGAATGAGGTATTTTGACAATTTCAGGGAGAAATAAAATTCTATTTGGAATCTTTCCTTCCCGTTCGGCTGCTTTCTCTCCCGGGACCATGCTCAAACACGTACACACACACACACACGTGTGCAAACGCACAACACGCACACTCAGGTCACACCCACGGTGGGCCTGCTCGCGAAGGCTCTCTCCGCTCCCACCTCTGTTACCGTAAACAAGACACGAGGGAGCCGTGCAATTCTAACGTTCAGAAGGATAGAAAGTATCTTCTCTGTCAACTAGCTGTGAGCCAGGCCCTGCCAAGTGCTGGAGCCGCCCTCCTTTTGTGACGTCCACGACCTAACAAGGCGTCCAGACCCACCGGCCGTATTGGACGGAGTGGACCCCAACCAGCGACTGACACTCTTGGAAGACATGTTAGCATGTGGGACACTTGGGCAACAGCACTATATGTGACAGGGTGTCAAAATCTGAATTTCTTGTTTAGTCAGCATCTACTCTGCTAACAGGAAGTGCCAGGTCTCGGGCCCTTTCCTTTTGTTATCTCATTTAACCAGCCGATGGCCCAGGATGCAGGCGCTGTGGTCCCATGCTACGGATGCAGGGACAGGGACCTGACCCTGGGGCTTCTGCCCACACATTGTCTCAGCTTCCTGGGCACACAGAGAAGAGCTGGGTGCTAGGGGCAGGCTGATTTTGAATTTCAACTCCTGGACTGTTTAGCCATACAACCTTGGCACGTTGCTTACCTTAGTTTATTCGTCTGTAAAATTAATATAGTAATAGTATCTTCCTGCTGCAGGTAGTCCTGGTCACCTGTCTAGTATCCACCTTCTTTTTATTCTTATTAAATTAACCCTGGGGCCACCGGAGGCAGCCATGTGCCTAGTCTCTGTTGCAAACAGGGATGGCCAAAGAGATTCAGGAGGATGGACATCATCACTAGATGGGGATTTCAGGGAAATGTTTTAAAGGGAGCCAACTGGTCTGGGAGGTTCACCCTCTGGCTTTTGTCCTCTCTCTCTTTCTGCTGCCTAGAATGTGGGCATGATGGCCCGTAGGGAGAGGTTTCCCAGACACGAGCTTGAGGCAATGCTGACACCATGTAAGGAGAGATGTCCCCAGACAGTGCTGCAACCGCTGGTGATTGGATAAGGGGCAGAATGGCATGATAATGTAAGATCAGATGGTAGGGGGAAATGGAGGGGAAGCAAGAGTTGGGTAGGGGGTTATCGGCTTATTGTTGGAAGTAAACCGTCCTGTGGACCCACTGTGGGAGGCAGAAGAGTGCTCTGGATGTTTCTACGCTGGCAATAAAGCGTGTGAGGATAAAGCCTTCTCCCCCTTTACCCAGCCAGAGCTGGCCCCCCCATCGTGGCCCAGTCTAGCATATAATAATTCTGCTCCCTGAAGTGTAACTGCACAATGACACACATAGTATTTCTTAGCTGTGGATTGCCTCTTTCTGTTGTATAGACAAGTCAATGTTGGGTCTGTCGCCTCTGCCAAAGGAAGTGTGTGAATATGGGTCCACCATATTGGAATTCCAACATTGTCTCTTGCAAGCTCATGATAGGGAGTTTTCACAATGTTCAAATTAGAGATTTGGAAGTTTATCCTATGGGGCTGTTGTGACTTTAAAAAAAATAGAAAATAGGAAGTTTCTAGCATAACACTTGATATTGAACCAACATTTGGAAATTCCATTCTTTGGAGCTCTCACACCACATGCTTGTGAGGGCAAAATAAAATCCCAGCTCCTAGCCTGAAGAGACTTACTGCTGAGGGAGAGACATTAGCAATACCTACAGCAGTTTCTTGGTTCTGACAAGTTGTTTGTAATTCAATCGTTCATTTTTATTCATTCTTCAAAACAAACGTGTTTACCTTCAAAGATGTTAAGACAGTTGGTAAAGGTGTTTATAACATTTGGTTTAGTAATATCACTCTGAACTCTAGCCCACTGAAAATTTCTAAGTACAGAAATACTTTAAATAAAGTTTACTGAAGCATTATTTATAGTGGTTAAAAATTGAAAACAAGAAAAACTGGCAAAAAGGTTAAATATAAATGTTAAGTTTGCACAATGAAATATTAGCTTATCTATTAAATCTTCATGGAGAGAAAAAGTTTAAGGAATAGACAAATACAATGCAATTATACATAGAAAAAAGGAAAATGTGTGTGTGTGTGTGTATATATATATATATATATATATATCCTGCAGATAGATAGATGATAGATCGATAGTAGATAGATAGATAGATGATATACACATCCACACACACACATATATAAATAATCAAAATATAGAGAAAACGTAAACACTTAAATATAAAATAACTAGAAATTGATTAAAATAATTATACTACAATTAAAATAAAATACTGTGCATGGTGTACAAGACTATTTAATACTTTAAAAAACTATATAGATATATATTAAGTAGAAATAGTGGGTTATAAACCAGAGCATACAATATGCTCCAAATACTTTTTTAATATTCTTAGTTTTCTCTAAGCCCAGAAAAAAATGGTCATAGCACTAAACACGTGAAGGAGTGAAGAGTGGACGGTGGGATGGTGAGTGGTTTTCATCTCCGCCGGGCTTTCCTGAGTTTGGAGTGCGCTTCCGTCAGCCTGCCTTTTCCCGGGACCAGAACCTGAGCCCTCCAGCAGCCATGCGGAGCGGTTGATGCTGTCCACCAGGTATGGGTGGTTCTCCCGCTTCTGTCCACGTGATTGATTGGCACTGCTGCCCCTGGGGGTTGACTAGAGCCACGTGACTCGTGCCGGCCAATGAATTTGTGAGTAGAAGTGAAATACGTCACGTCTGAGTTAGGGCATTTAATTGTCAGCGTCTCCTTCTCCGAATTTATTTTAAGGAACCGAACAGTATTCTGCGTGAGTTTGAGCACAATTCTACTTAGGAGCAAAGAGTAGGGAGAGCAAAGCATTTACCCGTCCTCTCCTCCACTGTAATCTTACTTCTGATAAAGTGTTCTGCGTTTTCCGCCCGCAACACAGGAGTTTATTTTACCATTTTGGATATGAAATGTGTTATCTGAGGTCCAGCCTACCATCACTGTTCCTTTCCACTTAGCCACACACGTCAACATCTTTAACATCACCGTGAACCTCCCTGAAATGTTCCCAAGATGCCAGTGTCAGAACCTAATGGCATTAATAGCTACGGGGTCCTGATAATGGGAAAATGTAGCAGGGGGAGGAGTCAGATAGGCCTGGTCCAAGTCTCAGCTCCGTCTGTTATCACTTGGGGCAGAGGGCTTGGGAGGACCCTCCGACCTCCCCAGCAGGAGAGTCAGTGCCAGGCCCTGTGTCTTGTGCGGGTTGCCCAGACACGGCTTCCACGCCTTGGAGATCTCCGGGCTGGAGTTTCGAGAATGAGGAGTTAACACAGAAGGCCTTGAAGGCACTTCTGGTGGGGGAGAAAATTGAACAAGGGCTTAAGTGCTTCAGGAAACATAAGGCAGAAGAGGTCACCCGAACCTGTGTGAGACAAGCAGAACCCTACACTTCCGAGCCACCGATCTCAACAGAAGGGGCCCCATTCAGCCTTCGGTGGGTGACAGACGCACGGATCTTTTCAGTCACTGAGATGCTCGCCACATCTACATACAGTACTATTATTATTATTATTATTTTCTTTAATTCAACACACATTTCTGGAGTCCCCGCTCTGCGCCAGGCAGTGATCTAGGCTTTGGGAAACATCGGCACCCTACTGCCTTCCCCTTCTTATTTTATCATGAAATACATTTATTTTTCGAGAAAAGTTTATACCACCACCATAAAGGGAAAGCCACATCCTCGCCAGGAATCAAAGGCAATCATGAACACAGACAAGATTAAAGAGCAAAATTCATCTCGCCAGATGCCCCCGCCTGAAGGGAGCAGGCTCGGGACCCGAGGTCTTGCCCTTTTGATTAAAAGGTAAAGCTCAGCGGGCGCTGGAGACATGCTGGGGACCCCCTGGCACCCCTCGGCCCCAAAGTCAAGAGAGTGGGCAAGAGGCGATGAGGACGTAGGGTACTTTGTCTCTGACTCACGGTGTTTACGTCCTGGTGCCTCCGCAATGATCCCAGACGGACCTACACCAACCACACTGCAGAGAAATCCAAGACAGGGACTTCGAATCTTTTCCACTATTTCAATTCTAACCATGAAGCATCGGTGTCCATTGCCCTGATTACAGAGCCCTGGTTCCCCCCCGCCTTCCTTGCCTGATTTCTAGGGTGACAAATCCAACTATGTCCATTTGGCAGGTGAGAAACATGAGTCCTAACCTGGTTGTCTCGTAGCACTTGTGAAATCAGCGGGCGTTAGAGTCAGGATTTGAACTCAGATCTGTCTGACCCTCTCCGCTGACCCACGGACCTTCTGTATTTGTCGGCGCTGCTTTTTATGGACTAATCGCGTGATCGGCAGGCTGCGGGGTTAGATAGGCAATGTCATATTTTCTGCAGATAAAATCAGTTTGCTACACAGTTGATTACACAACCCCTCTTTTCTGAAATTAAAAAAAAAAAAAATCAAGCCATTTTCTTTCATTATCGTCCTTCTCCAAACCCTCTGCCTGGTGGCACTGGTGGGCCTGCTCGCAGACACCTGCGTTTTCCGGTCGGCCTTCGAAACAGAGGGACCAACAGAGAGAGGCAACCGGGAGAGAGAGAGTTACACATTTTATTATTCTTGCTGCATTTGTAGTAAATTGTGTAATAGTTTTCATGTCTTAATTACTTAAATTTTATATTGAGCTATAGTGATATTATCTCTCTTTTTGTCTCTACACAATTGTATTTTACAATAGCTTTTATTAGAACCTACATGAATGGAATTTCAAATGAACACATCACTTGTGTGACTTGTGCAATACAGAGAAGAGAGCACCTCTCTGATATTTGGCATGAAAAGTGCTTTCCTTTGTATTTTATGACACATCGCAAGTTATATTAGGTGGGGACATATTTTGAACAGAATGGTAACTAAGGGAGACTATAGAACCTCTTTTTTTTCTGCTTTTAGAAACTTCCTCAGTGAAGAAGGGTGTGGAGTAGTCAGTGTATTAAGAAAAACTCCCCCACAAAAGAGTTAGCTAATTATAGTAAAAATGCAAATCACACACACACACACACACACACATATTTTTTAAACTGAGGTTTTCTTTTGGAACAATTGGACTTGGTTGGCGTATTAGAGAATTGTTGGAAAACTGGGTGTTAAATTATAATATCGTATTTCATGTGCTAATGTAGCAGCCACATTTAGTGTTTAAAATCCAATAGTTAATAGTATGTGTAGCACATTGCACAGATGCGTCTCACTCTGGCTCCTTTTAAAAGGCTGTGATCTTTCCAATGCGGAGTTTGCAAAATGAACCTGTAACTTGCAGTCAAAGAAATGTAGCAGGGGCTTCCGTACGGCGCTGAAAATGGGTTTTGTTTGTTTTTTTCCTCTCTCCCCTGGTATTTTTTTTTTCTAACCGAGTACAGAGGAGTTCGTAAATCAAATGGTCTCTTGCATATAGAAGTTCAAATATAAAGGGGAAAATCTCAACAAAGGATTCGTTGGCTACTTGGGAGTGATGGTTATAGGAAGAAGTGTGAAGAAATATTATAGATGCATATTTAATATTGTTGTGTTTATTGCTTCATTTATAAAAGTCAGCCATCTAGAAACTGTGAATGAATAAACTCTTCACAGGCTATAAGTTAGCCACAGTGTAAGGTGTGTCTTAACGCTTAGCATTCCCAGAGCGATTAATTTAGAAAATCATTGCTTCATTATACTGAACGCGCAGTTCTTCTGACTGGGAAGGAAAAATGCAAAATCAATAGGCATTTGTTCCTGGCCAGTGTCTGCTCCTGCCTTCCTGGTTACTGCACTCCCCAAAATAAATCTTCCAAGGGCAGTTCACGTCACCTCCTCCATGAAGCACCTCAGGCTTTTTCTGGAAAAGTTGCTCTCTCTGTGTGTTGGCTCTCTCTGGCCCTGAATCGCAAGGCAAGCTAGCTCTAGAGCAGGAGTCCCCAAACTTTTTACACAGGGAGCCAGTTCACTGTCCCTCAGACCGTTGGAGGGCTGGACTATAAAAAAAAACTATGAACAAATCCCTATGCACGCTGCTCATATCTTATTTTAAAGTAAAAAACCAAAATGGGAACAAATACAATATTTAAAATAAAGAACAAGTAAATTTAAATCAACAAACTGACCAGTATTTCAATGGGAACTATGCTCTTCTCACTGACCACCAATGAAAGAGGTGCCCCTTCTGGAAGTGCGGCGGGGGCCAGATAAATGGCCTCAGGGGGCCACATGCAGCCCGCGGGCCGTAGTTTGGGGACCCCTGGTCTAGAGCATTCAAGGCAGCCCTGCCCCTCCACCAAGTGGGGAGTCCTTTTCAGGCGAAGACGTCGCCAGACCATGTTTATATTCACTCTCACGCTGGAGGCTTAGAGACGGGGCTGGTAGCGTGCAGTGCACTATGCCAATGCCGTGTCCCCTAGCAGGGGCAGGGCTGGGTTTTGCAACCCCATCCCAAAGATATTAACACACTGTCTTTGCCCTCAACCAAGAACGTTCAGACTCTGTGGATGAAATGACTCATAAAACAATCGGAGCAGTGTAAGATGATAAAGTCCAAATCTGGGGAGACAGACTAGACTTCTTTATCATCACCAGAGGAGAAGCTCAAGGGACTGAACTCAGAGGGGGCAGCTTCCCAAGAGGAGACGGCTACTCCATAGGGTCTGGCCCAGCAGGTGCTTCTGAAGAAGGCCGTATGTTCTCATCCGACAGTCAGACAGTCACCACATTTCACATGAAACCGCGTCTCATATGGAAGGAAGAAAAGGAAGAAGAAAGAAAGAAAGAAAGAAAGAAAGAAAGAAAGAAAGAAAGAAAGAAAGAAAGAAAGAAAGAAAGAAAGAGAAAGAAAGAGGAAAGGAAGAAAGAAGAAAGGAAAGGAAGGAGGGAGGGAAGGAGGAAAGAAGGGAAGGAGGGAGGGAGGGAGAAAAGTAAGGAGGGAGGGAGGGAGGGAGGGAGGGAGGGAGGGAGGGAGGGAGGGAAGGAGGGAGGGAGGGAAGAGAAAAGAGGGAGAAAAAATACAAAAACACCAGACTCCTGCCTTCTTTACAAGTATCTTTCTGGCCATGATTTTCCAATTACCAACTCAAGTCCATTTCCAGAAGCTGGTTCTTTCCAACTTGCAAGGCAACATCCCTCCCTTTCCTGGCATCAACCCTCTTTCCAAATCACAAGGAGCCCGGGCAGCCAGCACAGGTCAGCCGGCATCTGCTCGGACCGTCCACCCATGGTGTCCCTCCATAAATTGCCCCCAATGGAAGAGCTTTTCTACTCGGAGATTTGGTTTCTGCCGCTCACACCCCCGCCCCTGCCGCCCTCCCCTCACCCCAATGGTTCACTTTTATTTTCTCTCCCCTTTTTATTAACACGTCCACACTGTTACTAGACATAAAGGGCTGCCTGAGGAACTGATTTCACCACCTTTGTTTGGGTGTTATATGGATGTTCAGGACGGAGATCAAGAGACTCAAACGGAGACGCTGCTGATTTACGAGGCCTTGCTGCTTCCAATTCCCTATCAGTATGGGCAGGCACGACGCAGTCAAGAAATGAAGCATCTGCTTCCCCGACGTCTCATTTGTGAACTTTAGCACCAGATGTAAATCATTCATAAAATCCCCAAGTGTTGGAAGGTGCTCATCCCTCGTTTCCACAAGCAGACACTCCACATCCCACATCCGGTGTTTTCTCTCATTTGTTACAAAATGGTGGGAGCAGAATTTTAATGACTAGCAGAGATAAGTTTTCGGAAGCAAGGAAAAAAAAAAAAAAAACCAAAGCAGGTACTTCTGGAAACCCTAGCATGCCTCATTGATCATCAGAGGTCTTCTGGAAACAGAAAGATATCGCATTCATTTATCGTCACCCAACGTCTCCACCGTGAAGAACTTGAAGGGGTGGAAGATATATTGACTGGTGGCAGTTTGTTGCTTTATCCCCTTTGGTGGCGTCAGATCTGCGTTAATAAAGAATCTCTCCCGGGCCAAGGCACGCGGAGAGCCCATCTGTCTCCTGGGCCGCACCCAGACCCTGAGTCACACCTACGAAACATCTGAATAGCACACGCCCAGTTTCTCCATTCAAGGTGCTCCTAGTCCCACCAGGGAAGGGGGATGGGGAGAGAGACTGACACTCACGTCAACACCACACCGTGGAGGGAACCCCTGGACCTCCCTGCTTCCCCGGTCCCCATCTTTTGGAAACAGAACATCCGTTTGCTGTGTGGGTTTGGACGGGAAGGTCAGCTGAGGGGCTCTGCCGTCTTCTGGCCAAGGACAAAGGGAAGGTGACCCGAGCGAGCTCAGATAATCCGTGGAGTAGACTGACGCTAGAAAGAAAACAGCCCAGAGCGATGCGTCCTCCCTGCAGTGGCAGGTCCAGCTCTGGAGTCCTCCAGAGTGGCCCTGATTCTGCTGACTTTTGGTCAACATCATGTGGGTCTAGTCAGTCATCTTCTATGAAAGACACCTAGAGCCAGTGTCGCTTGTGTCCCACTGATGTACCTACCCTTCTGAAACCTTCTGGAAAACACTGCGGCTACTGGTGATGGTACAGGGTTCGGGGATAGCACAGGGAAGAGGAGTGTAAAAGGTGGTCTTCAAACTCCTTCTGCAAAACACAGACCCAAGGAGTGAGGCCAAGACCTCTGGCCCTAAATGCTCAAAAGGACATGGATCCAACAGTCAACATTCCCTGAGTACGTTCCTAGTACAACGTATCATACAAAACACATATTTTCTCTAATTCTTTCAACACTGCCTACGATCCCACAGTGAGAAACCCTTGAATCTTAACTCCTTGGAACGTACCAACAGCCTCCCTTGCTTTCTCTTCAGAAAAAAAGCTCCTCCTTGCCAAAATTCTATAATTTCACAAATGTCCCTTATAATGATTATGGGGAGGGGCGGGGTTGCTCCTGGGTGGCTGGTCCTCGATAGTCTCTCTCTTGCAGAGACTAGAATAAACGTCAAGCACATGGAGAGAGTGTGGATTCATAAGGATACATTTGGAGCTTTTACAATCCCGTTTTTGGGTTGCTTTTAGGTCAGCTGGAAAGAGAGGACCCGAGGGATCCTGCTGTTAATAGCTGAGTTGAAATTTTCATGAGAAATACTTATTTTTATCTCTGCAAGAATTTACCATTCACTCACTTATGCATGCATTTGCTCATTTATCAGTCAACTCATTCATTCGTGATTCTACTCTTTATAGAGTTATTAATTTATAGGAGAATAACATCATATAAACATAACAAAACGCATACTGAATTTTCTCCTCAAAACTCCAAGGAGGTTATACTCCAAGTAGAAAATACGGTGGTCTGGATGACTTGAGATCCAGATTCAAGTCCCAACACTGCAACTTACTAACTACTCAGGACTAGTCCCTGAGCCTCAGTTTCCTCTTATTTAGACAAGAATTGTAATCTCTGCTGTCTCTGCACCAGAAATTTATCAGAAGGACTGAAAGAACTCAAGGAGCCACCAACCCTTTGCTTAGTAACCCCAGATCCTGGCCAAATACATGGTACTATAGCCTTCTGCCATTAGGAAGATGTATGAGTCATTTTCAGTGTCCGCATGCCCTTCCCCTCCTCTGTGGTATGGGAGGTTAACTACCCAATTGCAAATATCCCTTCTAGCTCCAAACATTGATAATTCTCTAAAGTGACTTTTCACTGAATTTCAAGTGGTATGATTCAAGACATTGGTCCATCTGATTCGATCATCTCAGTGTCTTCATACTGGGGTTCCCCTTGCTGCACCTCTGTGCCCCCTGAAACACCTGATGGACCATGGAGGACAAGTATTAGGCTTATGCACGTTCTGATGGGCCTTTGACCTTATAGATGTCCAGATGAGGCTAAAGAGATGACCTCAGACTGGGAACTCTAATGCCCAGATAGTGAATTTATGCCCATCCTTGTAAATGTTTAGTTAAGACCTTTGTCCCATCTCCTCCCTGCAAAACAGAACCCTGTACATGGCTTTCCTGAAGTGCCAACGTCTTCCTTGTGTTTGCCTTATTCTCTAAGAAAGCTGGGACCGTTCCCGCCCAGCCTCTGCGTCTCACGTGTTCTCATTTTGTTACACAGCAGTAATAGTGGCTGACCCCTTCGGAGCCGTCACTCTTCTAGGAGCTTTGTATGCTTTATGACGGGGGTCCTGGGACTGCTTGTTGCTAATTTATGTGCGAGGGACCCGGGTCTGAGAAGGGAGGCGACCTGCTCAAGATGACCTGCCAGGTGAAACCAGGCCTAGTGTTTAATTCTCAACCATGAGGCCCATTGTCATGCTTGGAAATATATTTCCCTCTGTCTGTTTCCATCTTCTCCTCTTTACTCACCCACGGGCACCAGTGCACGCGCGTGTGCGCGCGCACACACACACACACACAGAGAAATGTTGACAAGCACACGGACAGATAAGAGAGTGGGAAGGGGGTGCCACCCGGGCTGTCTTGCCACCTTGATCAAGTAACTCGCCCTCGCCCGCTCTCGGTTCAAGGTCAACTCAACGTCTTCACCGTGAGGCTGTTCTATCTCCTAGGAACCTAAGCTCTTAGCTTCATTTTCAGTTTAAGAAAATTTTCTCCAAACATCTTTATTGCAACTTCTATTCTTGCTCCTCTGGTTTCCTCCTGAAAAGGGGCACTAGCTGATTTTATTTTTCCATCATCCATACTTGTCATACACATTCTCATCGTGTTACTTCTTTCTTTGCTTCTTCTTTCTAAGAGGATTCTCGAGTTGGTCTTCTACCTCTCTGATTCACATTTCTTTTATGCCCGCTTTCCGTTCTCAGCCCGACCATCAATGTATGAATGTCTGTGTGGGTCTGTGTGTGTCTGTGTGTGTCTGTGTCTATGTGCGTCTGTATGTATCTGTGTGTCTCTGTGTGTCTGCATATCTGCATGTCTGTGTGTGTGTCTGTGTGTGTTTGTGTGTGTCTGTGCGTGTCTGTGTCTATGTGCGTCTGTATGTATCTGTGTGTCTCTGTGTGTCTGCATATCTGCATGTCTGTGTGTCTGTGTGTGTTTGTGTGTGTCTGTATCTGTATGTGTCTGTGTCTGTGTGTGTCTGTATATGTCTGTGTGTGTGTCTGTATATGTCTGTGTGTGTGTCTGTGTTGCAAATGGGAGAGATAGAAAGAAACTATGAATTTCCAAAGAAGAAGAAAGCACCCACTTCCACATCCTGTCTGGCTGAGGCAGGCTCCTGGGTGGCTGAGTCCACCTCTGTCACACGCACTCCCCACAGCACAGGCATCCCCTGTTCCCCCAGGACATCCACTTCCGGTGACCCGCTCTCTAAGGAAGGAGGACTCTCAGCAGTGGTGACGTCACAGGAAGGTTGGCAGGCTGCCACTCTGCCACCGTGTGGGGAGCCTACAAGTCACGGTCTGGGGCTAAAAATCCCAAGTGAGTGCGCAGTGGGCGGGTGCCCAGGAGCCAGCACTCCCGGAGATGTGTCCTGGAGCCACTGGAACCTGCCCAGGGACCTGGGGACCCCCAGGACCATCGTCTGTCAAAACCCAGAGGCTGAGCAGGACCTCCCTATCCACACGCGAGTCTTCACTAGCTCCCAGCGAAGGCTGGAGAAAAGGGACAAGTTCTCGTTTGGAACAGCTATCCCACTAATGAAGGACCTTGAGAGCCCCCTCATTCCAGGGTCCACACACAGCTCACAGCACGGGCCCCGCCAGCAGCTCTGGGGAGGACTTTGGGAGTGTTTTGCCTGTTTTAGTTGATGCCATGTGTAATCCAACATGACTGAGGCTTCTCCCGGGGATGAAACACACGGCCAAGCTCAGGAGGCCGGGCCCGTAGGAAAGCGTGATTTAGAAGGAGACTGTCCCTGTGTGGCTGGGGGAGGCAGGGTGGTGGTGGAGGTGGGGGGCATTAATGGAGGGAGTGGGAGGTAGGGGGGTGAGGGAGGTGAGGGTTAGAAGTGGTCATGTGGGGGAGAGGGTGGCGATCGGGGTGAGGAGTGAGAAGAGGGGTGGTGATAGAGGGGTGCGGGGGTAGGGTGGGGGTAGTGTTGGTGTTTTGCTCTGCAACACTGTTTTAACTATGCCCTTCTCCAGGCCCCTCCTCCAGCGTCCACGTCCCTCTGAGTCTCTGAGGAAAGCCCCTTGGTCCACGGTGGCCGTGGCCCCCACCACAGGGCCCTTAGGGAACCTGCGGTAAGAAAGACGGGAGCACGTTCCCAAAGGGAGTCTGAGCTTCTTACATGTGGACCCCTTGTCCCCACCGCTCATGACTTGCCGGAATGTTGACTTCACAGGCAGACCTCTGCTTCAGCGAATGCAAAACGCTGCAGCGGGGACCGCCTTCACTCGTGCAGGCCCGCGGTCGTTCACGGTCGGGGCCTGGCGAGCAGCTGGTGCACAGTCTGACTTTCTGGATGATGAAAGCCTGATTCTCCAAATGCGTGATGTGTCCCACCTCTGGGCTCCCACCCTGTCTCTCATCAGGGACCCAGTCCCAGGTCAGTATGGCCAGCAGAATAAGGTCCCCCACAGATGTCCATGTTCCTGTTCCCCAAACCTGTGACTCTGTCACCATACACGGAAAAGGGGACTTCGCGGATGTGGTTGATACAAAGACTAACGCTCCCATCAGAGAGTGCAGAGAACAAGGTCATTCGTTCATTCATTGAATCATGCATCCAAGAGCTTTTAACTGGGTGTCAGCTTGGTTCCAGGTGCCGCTCTAGGCACCCAGGAATACAGCAGTAAACACAGTGAGAAAGTGGACAGAATCGTCCCATCAAATAACAGCAGGTAAAGGCTACAAAGCAGGGGTGGTCAACCTTTTTATGCCTACCGCCCACTTTTATATCTCTGTTAGTAGTAACATTTTCTAACCGCCCACCAGTTCCACAGTAATGGTGATTTATAAAATAGGGAAGTAACTTTACTTTATAAAATTTATAAAGCAGAGTTATAGCAAGTTAAAGCATATAATAATAATAATTACCAAGTACTTTATGTCAGATTTTCCCTAAGTTTGGCAGAATAAATCTTTATAAAACAACTCACTATAGTTAAATCTATCTTTTTATTTATACTTTGGTTGCTCCTCTACCGCCCACCATGAAAGCTGGAACACCCACTAGTGGGCGGTAGGGACCACGTTGACTACCACTGCTACAAAGGATGTTTGTAATTAAATCGTGTGAAAGAAATTAGCATGGTGCCCAGAACCTCATAGGTGCCTGAAAATGTTAGCTGAATTTCCAGATAGACACAGGGACACTAAATCGATTCCCTCCCTCAGACCCACCCCTGGCACCCAAGTGCCAGGCCAGGTGGGCTGGCGATGGGGAAGGGGGCACCCAATGTGACCCCTGTTCTTGTCCTGAGACGTGGAGGCTGAGGCACCATTTTTGGTCTCATGAAGATCTTAGCCAGATGGCAGTTAACTTGAGGCTGGCACCAATGACAAAGTTGACACCAGCAATAATTGTGCCATTCACTGTGATAGTGGCCCCAGACTCTCTTCCCCACCTCAGCCTCTCGTCCCTCAGTCTGACCCAGGAGTGATTCTTGACTCAAGAACCAGGCCAAGTCCGCTGTCTTCATCTCCCAGGGCAACCACCAGCTCATGCGTCTACACGGCAAACATAGTGAAGCAGGTCAGCTGTAGAGGTTACTGGAGGTGAGAACAGGAGAAAAAAATATTTTTTTTTCCCCAAGAGAAGTCAGTAGGTTTTATTTTCAAAGTGCCCAGATATATTTAATGTTGGTAAATGAAAACCTCACCAACCACGACAACAATTTGCCTTGTGCAAGGTGATGCTTCAAAGGGGTGGGGGGCATCTGCACCCCGAGCTTGCTTTAGGGGCACCCAACACGTGGTGGGCATCGTGGCACTGAGATGAAGGACAGTGGTGACGTGGAGCACTAAGGACCTGTCAGCAGTGTCAGGAGGCTGGGACCAAGGCCACGGATGGGATGAGCTCTCCTGGGGCTGAAAGTCCCTGGGTGTGGGCCTGTGTATCCCCCCAGTCCATCTCCAAAGCAGGAAGGACTGACCAAGCCCCTATCGGCTTTGCTTAATGCCCCACCCATTAGTTTTATTCAGAGTCCTATATGTGTTTGAAAATATTCCTCATCATTATTTATATTGTGCCACAAGAATGGTATATTTGAAGAAATCATCATGAATAAAGTGGCCAATTTAACAAGGAGATTTACTAGGAAAATGCTCAGTAAAAAATAGTTAGCCACCATGCCCTGGCTGGATAGCTCCCTTGGTTAAAGCATCCTTCTGATATGCAAAGGTTGTGAGTTCGATCCCTGGTCAGGGCACATACAGGGCACATACAGATCGATGTTTCCATCCATCCACTTCTCTTTCTCCCTTTCTCTCTCTCTGAAACCAATGAATAAATTTTTAATAAAAATAGTCAGCCACCACATTTTCCGGGAGAGGAAAAAGGAAGTGCTGTCTCGGGAATCGCTGCAGAACTGCGCCCAGAGCTGCAGGATTCTAGACAATGATGTTTCCTGTCACAACTCCCAAAGAAAAATTTATTTTTAATCATGATAAAAGAAAAAATAAAACAACTTTGGTCCTAATTAAACCTAGTTTCAAAAAACAAGAAAGAAATCATGTTCTCTTCTCCCCCGTTCTAAAGTTGTTTGGGAAGAGCAAACACGTGTGCACATACAGAACAGAATGGCTGAGAATGTTGCATGTGAACATTCTGGGTCTGGGTTTGGGAGGCCAGGTGGCAGGACAGTGAGAGCTTCTAGACTATTCTCACTAGCTGTAAAGTCAGGGGGGAAGTTACCCAGCACGCCAGACTTCCATGTCCTCCTCCTTAAAATGCGGTTGTTATTATACTTAGCAAAGATGGCCAACTGCCCTCCAAAACTGGTGTTGTCCCTTCCATTGTGGAGCATTACCACTGGAAGGGGCCAGCAGTCTGCTGATGAACCCACCTGCCGAAAACAAACCAAAGGCATTTGCCAAAACAGCCGTGGTAAAAATACTTTTAAGTGTGGCCCATTTCAAGCTATCCACATGACATCACTCACCAAACTGGTTCTCGCTCGCACCAGCGAAGCAGGGAGCCCCACATGTCCCCGCCCAGCCCCGTTCTGCACCCAGGTGTGGTCTTGTGATGATTTCTCAGCGGCCTGTGTCACGGCCAGTGCAAGTCCTTACCTTCCTCCCATTGGAGGAGGACCAGGAGGTGACGGTAGAGTCACAAGTGGCAAGAAGCCTGCTTCCCCGAGTGACTGTATGAAGGGAGCTATTTCCGGATAAAAACGTCCACCTCAAGCTGTTAGGAAATGCCCTGTGGGGGTCTTTTTTTGGTCCAGCAACTGGCATTACTCCCAGTTATGAACCAGCCTTTGGGGATGATGATGGTCTGACCTCGTCAAATTCTGTAGACATCACTTAGCTCGGGGCCAGGCACACGGGACACTCAGTGTTCTTCCTGTTATCAGAAGTGCCCCAGAGATACATTCATTAGACTCTACAGCCAGACATCTTGATACAGAGAGAAACCACCCAGCTAGCTCAGATAGGGACATGCCTTCTGTGAGCGGATATCTATTTGTAAGCAAGCACCTTTATTGAGCATCTGCTACTTGGGAAAACGAACAGAGTTATCTTTTCCTTCCACGAGGCACCTGAACTCCTGAGTGGGAGAGGGCCCACGCACATCCGTGACCACATGAGACGAGATGGACAGGTGCTCAATGACAACAGTAACTTTCGGCGACCACTCAAGAGCCTTCAGCGCGGAGAAGGCTCTGACCCGAGAGTGGCTTTACCTCCTTATCCCCGTTTTACACGTGAGGAAACAGACTCTCAGTGAAACCTCAGAACCGGGGATTGAAGCCAGGCAGTCTGAGTGCAGACCCCACACAGGGACGCTGGGGGGGGGGGGTGCTACTCCCCGGACAGGGGCTCAGTGAAAGCACACAGGGGACCCTGAGGCCGAGTGCTTCTGAGATGGGCTCTGAAGGAGCGGCGGGCCAGGTCCTGTGCCCCTGAGGGCACGCAGGGTCAAGGCTACGGGGATTGGGAAAGGAAGTGGACTCCCGGACGCAGATGGCCCCACACGTCTGGTTAGAGAGTTTGGACTTAACGCTCCAAAATCAAAGAACTTGAAAATAAATTAAAAAAAAAAAAAAACCAGCCAGAACTTGGATTATTCAGCTCATTTTCCATGAACGACCACACGGCTGTGCCTCCCAGCCGCTGCGATTTCTCTGATTAGCTCCGAGATGGAGCTGAAGCCGTCTCTCCGGGGCTGATGTATTTACATCACCATTAACATGCAAGCCGGAATCTGCTCCCGCATCTCCATAGCGATGGATGTCCTCACCACGAGCGCCAATTTTAATGATTACATTATCTCTGTATTTTATTTTCGGTTCTTATATCTCAACATTTTCCCACACTTGATTATACTTTGACTAATTTAATTCTACTTGGCCAACACGGGTGAGGTGACATTCCCCCCCCCCCAAAGAGATCTATTCTAGCTGCAAAGTACACACAGTTAGGACATCTCAAAACACTGTAATTTTAGCAGGGTGATGGCACATCTTAGCATAATAGTTTTAAATCACAATTTATAATCCTGAATTATACAGAAAAAAACTCCTCAGTCCAAGGAAGTTCTATGTTGATGATGTGATTGTAGGAAGTGGTGGAAAGAGCCAGTTCAAATAAATCCTTTTTTTAAAAAAATGTTTTACAATAGATTTAGATGGAATTAATGCTGTTTCGTTGGTGATTGTGAACGGGAGACAATCTCCGGGGTTCCCGACCCCAACTCATGGTCACCCATGTGCTTTCCTTGAACCCCTCCCTGCTCAGGGGGGAGTAGCACCCCCAGTGCCTCCTGGTGTCGGGTCCGGACTCAGACTGCCTGGGTTCTGCCCCGGTACTGACATCCACTGAGATCATTTCTTTATTTGTCATAGGGCTCATTGACTGAGCCTAATGTTATAATTAACTAAATACAGATTTAAAAAGCCACCGATGGGCCCGTACCAGGCGTTAACTGACACAGGCTTTGCTGACACTAAGAGAGCTTTGACCCCTGGACTAGGTCAGAAGTTTGCCTCTGTGGACTCACACTGGATAAGGCTCAGAAACACTTGGGAAAAAAAAATTTAAAGGTACTTTATTCACAGCTCAAAACCTTCTGGCCTGATCACTTCAACATTCCCATTCACTCTTTCAGGTGGCAGTGTAAATAAACATCACTTCCTCCAGGAAGCCTTCCATGTACCCATCCACTAGGTCAAACCAGTCTGCTCTGGGTCCCCCTCCTGACTGTATTATGCTCATTGGGAATATGGTAGCATGCATATTTTTCATAGTGGTGATAGTTATCTACTGAGCAATCTGTCCTTCACACCTCTGGGTCGGAGCCGGCCTCTTTGGTGGGTGAGTCTCACATCCAGCTGCTACTCAAGCCCCGAGTCCCTAAGGGTCTCAGGTCCAGGGGAACTCAAGAATAAAAACAGAGTGTATCTTGGCCCAGACCTTGCATACGCCAGTGACAGTCTTAAACACTTGTCTTCATTTACTTGGTCCTCTTCCTATGAAGGGATACTTTCGCCATCCCATTTCTCAGATGAGGAAACTGAGACACAGAGCCTTTAAGTGTCTTGCCCAAAGTCACAGTTACTAAGTGGCAGGTCTGGAATTCAAATATAAGAGGCCAGGCTCTTAACTACTCCTTCAAGTAAAAACTGTCATCCATCACAATACAATGGGCTAACTGCTTCAGGAAAAGTATATATGAACATTGAACTTGCAAGTGCACTAAAAATAGGGAACTTTATTTTTTTTCTTAGAAAGGGAAGTCTTTTTGTTGGCGTTTTGAAGGGTGACTAAGGAGTTGAACTGGGCAAGAAGTGGAGAGAAGGGCATTCTGTGTTTAAAGCCCAGAGAAAAGTTTTATAGGGCTGAGGGGTGGGGGGTGGAGGGAGCCTAAGAAGAAGAGACTAAGGAGTTAATTTGTGGTCAGACCGAAAAGAACCTCACACAAAATGTGAAAAAACCAATTATTCCACCAAGCTTAATAAGAAATGATAACAAACTGTGTTTTGGGTTTTTACCTTATGTCCTTTCCTTTCTGGCCTGCCTCTTGGAAGCACTAGAGAAAGAACTCTGGAAAGCTGTAGAGATCGGGCAGGTCCATGCAGATACCCACTGCTGTGGGCGTGGGCGTGAGGGAGGCAGAAAGCACGGCTCTGTCTCAAGAAGCCCACAGTCTAGCAGCAGAGAGCGGCGTGGACTCGGGCTTGCCCCACCATGGGGGCAGAGATGGGAGCAAGATGGTTTCAGATCTACAGACTCAGTCTCCCCACTGCCGATAATCAGGATATCCTAGAACAGGGGTCCCCAAACTTTTTACACAGGGGGCCAGTTCACTGTCCCTCAGACCATTGGAGGGCCAGACTATAAAAAAAAACTATGAACAAAACCCTATGCGCACTGCACATATCTTATTTTAAAGTAAAAAAAAGGGGGGGGGACAAATACAATATTTAAAATAAAAAACAAGTAAATTTAAATCAACAAACTGGCCAGTATTTCAATGGGAACTATGGGCCTGCTTTTGACTAATGAGATGGTCAATGTGCTCCTCTCACTGACCACCAATGAAAGAGGCGCCCCTTCCAAAAGTGCGGCGGGGGCTGGATAAATGGCCTCAGGGGCCTAATGTGGCCCGCGGGCCGTAGTTTGGGGACCCCTGCCCTAGAAGCTCAGAGCATCCGTAACCTAGATCACGAATCCTGGACAGCTGAATGTTCTTCCTCCACAAGGTTATCATTAAAACGTACTCACTTGGATGTATTTATACCCTGCACCTTTCATTTAAGAAAATAAACTGAAGCAGCTTAAACAGCCAATATGAAATAAAATGACTAACATGGGGATAGAGAAGGAAAATGTGACTCTAACCAACAAGGGTCAGCCCAGCTGCTGCGACTGGATTTAGAACCGGCTCTGAGCTTCCTAGTGGCCAGAGCAAAGAGGGAGTCTCAAAACAAATTAAATTGTCCAGAAGTAATGAATAATGCCAGCTCTCCCAGGGAAGACAGACGTTTTCCTGGTTCTAAACCCTGAATGAAATGTCTCGAGTTAAATGTTTCTCAGGAAATGCAGAAATAGCATCATATGGCTCATAAGAACCTTACATAAAAGTTAGAGACACGACATTTAGAGGAACGTCGGGTAGGAGAAAGAGAGTATGATCCCCATACGGGAACTTCCTGAGACTCCCAGTTCCTGCCCTGCGTTTTTTCATCCCTCCGCCAGCAGTCAGTCACGGCTGCTAAAAGCCAGACCGTCCTCTGGGCCCTGGGAAGGTGGGGAGGTCGGCCACAGGGCGGAAATGGAAGTTCAGAGAGGAGTTGTGTGAGCTGATACTCGAGAAATGGATAGTTGCTGTGAGGTCGAGGGACCGCTGAGTCCCCAGAGGAGGGAGGGCTTCCCACATGCGGAGGTGCGTGGAAGGCAACGTGGGCCCGTGCCACTGCCCAGCTGTGACCACGAACGTGGACAGCACTTGGGTTTCTCACACGAAAATCCCAGCAGGACATGCGAGAAGGCTGACCACAGTCCTGGCTTTGACCCTCGGCCCCTGTGGGATATTGCATGAGCCTCTACGCCTCTCTGTGCTATAACTTTTCTTCATCTACCGAAAACGGGGTTGACCTTAGACTAGCCATCTCTGTCTCTTCCAGCAAGAATTCTGATTCGGGGAGTATCTTCAAATCTAAGGGCAGGATATTTTGTGCCAGGAGTAGAGAGACCCCGAGCCCCTGGTGTTTAAAAGGATCAAAGGCGTTGAGCTCGGAGGCCTGGAGGAGGGGGTCTCTCTGTCCCTTCTTAACTTCACAAGCCCCTTAGAGGGGTTCTTCCTTCATTTTAGGTGTTACTGCCCAATCACCAAACTCGTGGAGATGCAGAGTCCAGGAACCGGAATCTAAGTGTTGCGTGTCCGTGAGGTGGGTCCAACAGCTGGGGCTGTTGTCCTCGCCAGTCTCATTGCCATCCATCTTCCTAACAAGATAATTTGATCTGTTACCAATTAGTAATTTCTCGCTGTCCAGTTAGGGGCTAAGTGACCTGACGTGCAACCCAATGAGCACAGCCAGGCTCCCTGGCCCCCGACTGGTCAGCCCATCAAAACCGCTCCCTGGTTTTACGTCATTGTGGAGATGTCATTCTGGGGAGAGGGGTCATCGTTGGGGTGAAATAGGGACAAAGCACTCGTCGTCTCATTACCGTTCACCATCTCAGGCGTGTCTTCTAATCTAAGCTCCTGGCGTTTGAATTTTTTTTTCTTTACATGAGCATGAGAGATGTTCAAGGTCACACGGCCCCCGGAAGTAAAACCCCCTCGTGCCGTTGCCCTGGGCCTCCCCCTCTGCCGTGAGCTCCTCCTGTTGCAGACGACAGTGAGGTGCTGATGTGCTACCTATCCCTGGACCCTGCTGCTGCCAGCCACGGCTCGGGGTGGCATCTAGGCCTCGGCTCTAAGGTCCCAGTGCTTTCGACGCAGACTCCCACAGCCAGTGCTGGGATGTCCAGTGTGGCAGACACAGGGAGCATCTAGGAAATGGGCCAGTAGTGGACAACTCAAAAGGAAACACACAAGGTGGGCAATGAAAAGAACAGGGAGCCCGGAGCGACAAGGCCAGAAACGCACACGCGGCAGGACTCGGGATGGATAACCGCTGAGACAGACCACTGGAAAGCCGAGCACGCCCTCCCGACGGGGTCACCGGGGAAACCGCGGGAGGCCCGGTTCAATCTGGATTTCAGAGGCACAGCAAGCAATCATGTTGTATTAAGTATATCCCAACTATCCTGTTGTTTGTTGTGGATCTGGAATTCAAAGTTAACCGGCATGCTATATTTTTATTTGCTAAATCTGGCCGCCCTACCTTCGGAGCTGTCCCCAAATAAAAACTTCTGCGTCCCAGGGCGGCACACCACAGTTAGAAGGCGTGGCTTCCTGTCCGCAGCCGTCTGGCAGCCTCTATCTCCGCAATCACTAACTCTGGACATTGCCTGGCTATGGCATCCCGGGGCAGCCATTCTAAAGGTGACACTGCAGGAGCTTGGGTCCTTCTGGGTGCGTTACGGTCCCTTCAACGCACTGGAGAGCAGGGGTCCTCTCTGGCCTTGGGAGCTGTTTCGGTTTGAAAGTGCCAAGGGAAAAAAAGAGAGAAAAGAATATGCAAAAGGAATTGTGGGAGAGATAGAAGGTCAGCAGGGCAAGGTCCCTGCAGCCCTCGAGGTAGACACAGAAGCCCCCACAGCAAGTCCCGCGGCCCCGCCCCTCCGCCATCCTGGAGATGGGCCCCAGAAGAAATGGGAGGTGGCAGGGGAAATACCGCTCACCCCCTCCCTGCCTGCGGGGACTCTGGCCCCTGTCCCCCCAAAGCCTCACAGGACAGGCTCCCCACCCCCAGGCACTGCTGCTGACCGGGTCCTGGCAGGGAGGAACTGAACTCAGACAACCTGGAGTTCAGCTCTCCACTGCCCCCTACACTGAGTGCCAAGGGGCAGGCGAATCGTCTCTCCCAGGGCAGGTGACAACCAGGGTTAAACGATCTAAGGTAGACAAGCTGTGTGAGGCACAGGGACACCTGTCCTTCTCCCCCTGGCAAGGCCGTGCTCAGCAGAGGGCCTGACGCATAGTAGGTGCTCAGTAAATCTTTGCTCCGTCTGAACCCGACATGAGGCAGCCGGGGCTCTGCTGCTATGTGCACTATTCTGATTAGAGGGATAAATAAATGGGCTTTTCTGCAACAGCGGACACCATTCACTACTAAATTCACTTTAAGCACAGGAAAAAAAATAAAAATAAAAAGGCCCTCCGCATCCGATATTGCCACTGAAGAAAGAGATAAGGTTTAGACTCTGAGTGGATTCTGGCTTATATTTATGTAAAGAAATCAGACCATCAAAGCAGAACGAGAGAGTGAAAAGGGTGTTAAGACAAATGAATTTAAAAGCACACAATACCGGTCCCAGGTTTGCTTTGCCAGGCAATGAAATATTTCAGGAGATTAAAAATGGTTATGTAACATCCAGAATCCAGGCTGTCAAAAAAGATTTGTAACCCAATGTTTTTCTACCCAGGTACCAAATGAAAGAGTTTCATCTAGGTTTTGATCACGGCAATTAAAAAAAAAAAGATATAAAATATATTGAAATATTTAAATTGCTTGTCAAATATAAACTCACCCCTGTCCTGACACGTTTAAAATATAATGTGGCTTTCAAACATCACTTGCCCTGATAGGATTTTTTAAAGTTGTTTTATAATGCATTAATAGTGAAGGTAAGACTCGGAAAGACCACTGTATTTGTAATACTCACTTTTTTTTTTCTTTTCCCTTCGTCCCCTATAATTTCCAGAATGTAATTCTGCCCCCAGCTGGTTAAAACGTCTCTGACATCAGAGAGAAATAGGAAACTTCTAAACATCTCCCTGCATCAGAAAGTGCGCTGTGGGGAGAGGATGGGTTTGCAGGTGCGCAGAATAAAAACAGTCACCTTCCAGAGCGAGCTTTCCCAGCTCCGGAGGGCTCTGTCTGTTTGCGTGTAGACAGCATTTCTCTGTGCACGAGCGAGGAAACCTAAAAAAGGGAGACCCCGGTCTGCGATTCCTGCTCCAGAGTCCCATTAATGAGTTATCGATTGTCTGGCCATGATAATTGTCACCAGAGATCAAGCAGACAGAAAGTTAATAAAGATGACTATCACCACTACAGCCCCGCGGCCCAAGGCCCGTGGAGGAACTCGGATTTGTTTTCTTAATGTGTGTGTTTTCGCCTTTCCCATTAAGTTTTCTGAAATTTATTCTGCGTTGGTCATGTCACTGCGCAAGCCACAGGACAGGCATCCCCGGTGTGGGACAGAGTCTCCCCCCCCCCCGCTGGCCCCCGCAGCTGGGTGGTCGACCTGCCACCCCCCACCCAGATCAGGGGAAGCAGCCAGATGAGGCCAGATGCCGGCACGGTCAAGACCAGACCATGTACAGCCTTCATGGCCAGGGCCAGTGTTTATAAAAGCTACAGCCTTGAGCCTCCAGGACCACTGGCCAAAGGCTCATGGTGGAAGGAAAGAGGGAGGAAATTTCACAACGCCTCTTCTGGTGGGGCCTATGAGAGAACTCAGGGAGTGATCCGACTCGGCAATACCCCAGCTCGTCGTGAGAGACTAGAGACTCAACACTCTCCCAGAGGGTTTTAGGCGGAATGGCCGCTGTAAAATTTTTATAGCAGAATCAGCGGGTTGGATAGATGAAAGAACCATGGCTTTCCCTTCTTCCCTGTGTGTCTGAAAAATAACCTGGCTGGCCGGTACCCTAACGAGGTGCAGAGGTCAAGGGAGGGCTCCAGGGCCAGGCTAGAGGCCATTGGACTTCTCAGGACTTCTTCCTGCTGTTTATGAGATTTTCAGAGTCGTGATCAAGATTAAAAAGATGTCCGTGCGTCGGGAAGTGCTGGCAGGGTCCCAGGCTCGCCGCAAGCATGCGGTGAACACAAAGGGCCTTTTTCTTCCCCAGGTTTCAGACGGGGGCTCGCAAATGTTTTCCGTAAAAGGCCAGACAGTCGATATGTTTGGCAAGGCAAGAGGCAAAATCAAAGTTATCAGGCAGTTACTCACATGACAAGAGAGGAAAAATTTTCTCTTCAAATTTATCAATGAAATTAAACATATAATTGAACATAATTTTTTTTTTTTTTTGTAATGCAGGACTACCCATGAGAAGATTGAAATTCTTTTTTTTTAAGATAAAATGTTATTTAACTGACCTTCAAAGTCAGTGCTTCCTGTACTCAAATCAATTGCAAATGTTCGTTGTAGAAATCCTTCTTAGCGCACAGACTGCAGGCTGGATTTGACCCCTGCTTTAAAACCAGCAGGCTAGCTCAGACAGCCGCCCCTCTCTGTTGTGTTAGCTTCCTGAATCAAATGCTTCACAAGGCCACAGTCCTATGTCACCTCCTCTGGGAAGTCTTCCTTGATCCCACCTTGCCCCTGGCAGGTGGTTGAATTAATATCAGCCCTGCTCTTAACACAGCCTCTCGTGGCAGGCACACAGGAAGGCCTGGGTCTTCTTATTCAGCGTCTGCAGTGGGAGGGGAGACTAGGTCTGGACCCAGCCCCTGGGACAAGAATCCTGCCTCCTCCCAGCTGTGGTGATTAGTAACGGTAATAAGAACTGATCAGTGCTAAGTCAGCACTTCGTTAGATTATCTCCTTTAATACATATAACATGACGTAGACGCTGTCACCTCTCCACTTTACAGATGAGAAAAATCGAGGTCAAATGCTTAGTTCAGGGTCCCACGGTCAAGCCTGGATTCAAACCCCAGGCTTCCTCACTTCCAGTCAAGCCCATGAATTCAATCGCCAGGGTCACTCCTCACCCACCCACGGCCACTCACCCACCCACGGCCACTCCTCACCACGGCCACTCCTCACCCACCCACGGCCATTCCTCACCCACCCATGGCCACTCCTCACCCACTCCTCACCCACGGCCACTCCTCATCACGGACACTCCTCACCCACGGCCACTCCTCACCATGGCCACTCCTCACCCACGGCCACTCCTCACCCAAGGCCACTCCTCACCCATGGCCATTCCTCACCACGGCCACTCCTCACCCACCCACGGCCACTCACCCACCCACGGCCATTCCTCACACACCCACGGCCACTCCTCACCCACCCATGGCCATTCCTCACCCACCCACGGCCACTCTTCACCCACGGCCATTCCTCACCACGGCCACTCCTCACCCACGGCCACTCCTCACCCACAGCCATTCCTCACCCACCCACGGCCACTCCTCACCCATGGCCATTACTCACCCACCCACAGCCACTCCTTACCCACGGCCACTCCTCACCCACTCACGGCCACTCCTCACCCACAGCCACTCCTCACCCACCCACGGCCATTCCTCACCCACGACCATTCCTCACCATGGCCACTCCTCACCCACAGCCACTCCTCACCACGGCCACTCCTCACCCACCCACGGCCATTCCTCACCCACCCATGGCCACTCCTCACCCACTCCTCACCCACGGCCACTCCTCATCACGGACACTCCTCACCCACGGCCACTCCTCACCATGACCACTCCTCACCCACGGCCACTCCTCACCCAAGGCCACTCCTCACCCATGGCCATACCTCACCACGGCCACTCCTCACCCACGGCCACTCCTCACCCACCCACGGGCACTCACCCACCCATGGCCATTCCTCACCCACCCACAACCACTCCTCACCCACGGCCACTCCTCACCCACCCATGGCCATTCCTCACCCACCCATGGCCACTCCTCACCCACCCACGGCCACTCCTCACCCATGGCCACTTCTCACCCACGGCCACTCCTCGCCACGACCACTCCTCACCCACCCACGGCCACTCCTCACCCACGACCACACCTCACCCACGGCCACTCCTCACCACGGCCACTCCTCACCCACGGCCACTCCTCACCCACGGCCATTCCTCACCCACCCACAGCCACTCCTCACCCACGGCCACTCCTCACCCACCCACGGCCACTCCTCACCACGGCCACTCCTCACCCACCCACGGCCACTCCTCACCCACGGCCACTCACACACCCACGGCCACTCCTCACCCACGACCATTCCTCACCATGGCCACTCCTCACCCACGGCCACTCCTCACCCACCCACGGCCATTCCTCACCCACCCACGGCCACTCACCCACCCACGGCCACTCCTCACCCACCCACAGCCACTCCTCACCCACCCACAGCCACTCCTCACCCACGGCCACTCCTCACCCACGGCCACTCCTCACCCACGGCCACTCCTCACCCACGGCCACTCCTCACCCACCCACGGCCACTCCTCACCCACGGCCACTCCTCACTCAAGGCCACTCCTCACCCACGGCCACTCCTCACCATGGCCACTCCTCACCCACGGCCACTCCTCACCCACCCACGGCCACTAACCCACCCATGGCCATTCCTCACCCACCCACGGCCACTCCTCACCCACGGCAACTCCTCACCCACGGCCACTCCTCACCCACCCATGGCCACTCCTCACCCACGGCCACTCACACACCCACGGCCACTCCTCACGCACAACCATTCCTCACCATGGCCACTCCTCACCCACGGCCATTTCTCACCCACCCATGGCCACTCACCCACCCACAGCCATTCCTCACCCACCCACGGCCACTCCTCACCCACCCACGGCCATTCCTCACCCACCCACGGCCACTCCTCACCCACCCACGGCCACTCCTCACCCACGGCCACTCCTCACTCACGGCCACTCCTCACCCACGGCCACTCCTCACCCACGGCCGTTCCTCACCCACCCACGGCCACTCCTCACCCACGGCCACTCCTCACCCAAGGCCACTCCTCACCCACGGCCACTCCTCACCATGGCCACTCCTCACCCACGGCCACTCCTCACCCACCCACGGCCACTAACCCACCCATGGCCATTCCTCACCCACCCACGGCCACTCCTCACCCACGGCAACTCCTCGCCACGGCCACTCCTCACCCACCCACGGCCATTCCTCACCCACCCATGGCCACTCCTCACCCACGGCCACTCCTCACCCACCCATGGCCATTCCTCACCCACGGCCACTCCTCACCCACGGCCACTCCTCACCCACCCATGGCCATTCCTCACCCATGGCCACTCCTCACCCACGGCCACTCCTCACCCACCCACGGCCACTCACCCACCCACGGCCATTCCTCACCCACCCATGGCCACTCCTCACCCACGGCCACTTCTCACCCACGGCCGTTCCTCACCCACCCATGGCCACTCCTCACCCATGGCCACTCCTCACCCACCCATGGCCACTCCTCACCCACCCACGGCCACTCACCCACCCACGGCCATTCCTCACCCACCCATGGCCACTCCTCACCCACGGCCACTTCTCACCCACGGCCGTTCCTCACCCACCCACGGCCACTCACCCACCCACGGCCATTCCTCACCCACCCATGGCCACTCCTCACCCACGGCCACTTCTCACCCACGGCCGTTCCTCACCCACCCATGGCCACTCCTCACCCATGGCCACTCCTCACCCACGGCCACTCCTCACCCACCCACGGCCACTCCTCACCCACAGCCACTCCTCACCCACCCACGGCCACTCACACACCCACAGCCACTCCTTACCCATGACCATTCCTCACCATGGCCACTCCTCACCCACGGCCATTCCTCACCCAAGGCCACTCCTCACCCACCCATGGCCACTCCTCACCCACCCACGGCCACTCCTCACCCACGGCCACTCCTCACCCACGGCCACTCCTCACCCACCCACGGCCACTCCTCACCACGGCCACTCACCCACCCACGGCCACTCCTCACCCATGGCCACTCCTCACCAACCCACGGCCACTTCTCACCACGGCCACTCCTCACCCACGGCCACTCCTCACCCACGGCCACTCCTCACCCACCCACGGCCACTCCTCACCCACGGCCACTCCTCACCCACCCATGGCTACTCCTCACCCACCCACGGCCACTCCTCACCAAGACCACTCCTCACCCACCCACGGCCAATCTTCACCCACGGCCACTCCTCACCCATGACCACTCCCCACCCACCCACGGTCACTCCTCACCCAGGGCCACTCCCCACCCACGGCCACTCCTCACCCACGGCCACTCCTCACCCACGGCCACTCCTCACCCACCCACGGCCACTCCTCACCCACAGCCACTCTGCACCTGGCATCCTGTCCTGTCTCTACAGCCAGCTCAGGTGCTCAGAGATGACCACTCCTCCCCCCATTTTCTTTATCATCCTCCGATGTTCAGATTTTGAAGCCAGACCTCCAAGTATCTCCCGTCAAGTACTAACGACTGTCATAATGTTGCTGGTGGCCCTTTACAGCATGGTCAGCCAGAGGAGGTACAACCAGGTGGGGGAAGCCCCAAAAGGCGGTCCTGGAGGTGACCTTAGCAACCAGATGGGGACACTGAGGCCTGGCGAAATGGGGCCTGCCCGGGCGGCACAGCTCCGCAAAGGTAGCAGTGAGCCTAAAAGAGCAATAGCTGAGGACAGGACAACACCACGCCTGCAGCCGCCACCCCCGGGCACCGGGCGGCATGCGGAGGCTGGGCCTGGGTCAGTGACATCAAGTCCCCGCAGAAGCCAGAGCACTGGGCACAGTCAGAGCATCCTCCTGACACGAGGCTGGTTGACCTGCTGGTGGGAGCAGACGCTTGAGCAGCTGGCCCCATGCCCGGCTCCAGCCGCACGCCCCTGGGCGGAGGTGGATGTGGTACCCGGGACGCTTGAGCAGCTGGCCCGTGCCCGGCTCCAGCCGCACGCCCCTGGGCGGAGGTGGTTGTGGTACCCGGGACGCTTGAGCAGCTGGCCCGTGCCCGGCTCCAGCCGCACGCCCCTGGGTGGAGGTGGTTGTGGTACCCGGGACGCTTGAGCAGCTGGCCCGTGCCCGGCTCCAGCCGCACGCCCCTGGGCGGAGGTGGTTGTGGTACCCGGGACGCTTGAGCAGCTGGCCCGTGCCCGGCTCCAGCCGCACGCCCCTGGGCGGAGGTGGATGTGGTACCCGGGACTGCCCGGGGCTGCCAGGCGAGGTCGAGCACCCAGCGTCCTGGCGTCCTCCGCAGGCCTGGGCTGTTCCACCCCGCGGAGCAAGCAGTGTCAGGAGACATCGACCCTCGCCCTGGCTTTGCCCCTTCCTGGCCCTGTGATTTGGGGATGGCCACTTCGACTGTCTGAAACTCCACTTCCTCTTTGGTGAAAGGGAGCTAATGGCACTGCCTTCGTGGCTCCTGAGTCCATGGTCGAGCCAGCAGCTGTCTTGATTACCTTGCTTCATCTCCCACTATCCTTCCCTGAGCCGCTGATCGGCCGCTGGTCTGTGAGGTTCCAGGCAGTCCTGGGCCTCCTGTGTCCTCCCCTGGGCATCACTCCCCTACCTCATGGGACATGGGGGCTCCTCCCTGCTGATGTGAGGTGCAGGGGCTCACCGTCTGCAGAGGGCCTGTCACACGTCCTCACCAGAGTCTGATTAGGGGAGAGAGTGACCAGCAACACAGAGGGAGGCATGGACTGCCATGGGGCTTCAGAGGGTGAGGTCTCTTTAAATCGGAGGAAGGTACGAGGGCACGGAGGCCGGCTTCCTGGAGGGGGGGCACTGCAGGCCAAGAGAACGACCACAAGCCAAGTGAACTGGGAAGAACCCATCTTGCAGCTCGGCAAACTGACGCCGCCCAGAGCTTCTCCGTTCGCCTCCCCTTTTCCCGGCCTCTCCCAGGACGACTCCGGTCTGCGAGTGCCTTCGGGGGGGGGGGCGCCTCACCCCTGTGTCCCCAGAGCTCAGCCCAGCCCATCGCTTTGTTCTCCCTGCTCTTTGTTTTCTGTAAGAGCGATTTGAGGATGTTGGGACGCTGTGAGGAAGGGGCCACCTGCCTCAGACAGATGTTCATACTCCCTCCCTCATACACCCGCTGCGGGGCTCTGACCAGGGTCCCCTCCCCTCGAGCCCAGGTTCCTCAACAGGAAAATCAGTAACTGTCACCAGTCCGAGGGACTCCCATCCCTGGGTCATCCAGGACCAAAGGAGAAAACACACAAAGAGCTTTTGAGCATATAAATGATTAGATAAACTTGAGACGTTCATATTATTTGTGTATACTTATTATCTGTCGGCTGCCCGCTCTGTGACCCACTGTTTGTGACCCTGGACAGCAGGGGCCGGGGCTGGACACGGAAGGAGCGCCTGGGAGCTCCGACTGCATGCTCAGCAGCCGCCTGACGCCTCGCGGACTCCTTCGCAGTAGCCCATGTTCTGCAAATAGAGAGGCTGAAGCTCGGAGAAGTGACAGGCCCTGCCCAAAGTCACACGGCCTGGAAGGGGCAGAGGTAGGGCTGGACAGTATGTCTCTGTCTTCTTACTGTATCGTGCTTCCCAACCGAGGCTCAGGCTCCCAGAACGAGACTGTCCCTCGGCCCTTAAGCTGCTTACAATGACGTGAGGAAGTCGAGATGTGCCTCGTTCGCTCAGCCGTTCATTCAATAACTAAGCATCGACTCTGGGTAGGGCTCCGTGCAGGGCACCGGCTACGGAGGACGACCCCGGAAATAGATGAGAAGTGATGCCATGTGTAATAAGGGTCGGTGTCAGTGGTGCTCACCGTCGGGAGAGCCGGAACCCAGAGGAGGGCCATGTCGGAGCGGGCTGTCCCAGACCAAACTGCGCTCGGGCCCCTGGCACGGGCTGAGGGCCCTTCTTCACCACTGCGCTCGGGGGAGCGCTCCCAGCCCCGAAGACCCCACCCCACACACACGTCAAACGAAACAAAGACTTGTCCAGTCTTCCCATCTGAGCTCTAGAGACAGAAACCTTGGTGTCATCTTTCACGAACATCATCTTCCCTCGCCGCTCCATGCTCCCTCTCTCCGGGAGGCCCCTGGCTCTACCTGCACCTACATCCAAAATCTCACACTCCCTCCACGCATCCCGGCGCCCCCTCCACCTCACCCTTCCTTCTCCGTGCTCCCCCAGGCTGGCACCCCTGCTGTCCTTGAACACACGCGGGCGCCTCTGCCCCGGGCCTTCGCACTTGGTGTTCCCTCGACCCGGAATGCCCTTCCCCAAAGGCCCGTCCGCACGGCTCGTTGCCTCCTTTCCTTCCGAACTCTATTCAAACGTAGCCTTTATTGGAGAAGCCCCTCGTGAAACATCGTCTCCAAAAGCCCTCTGCGCCTGTGTTCTTTGTACCCGCTTGATTTTTCTTCACAGCTCTCACAACCACTGACATGTGACAACTTTGTCAGCGCGTCACTTACGGGTCCTCTGCCCCTGGAACGGGACGTCCCTGAGGGCAGGGGTGTCCTCCGTGCATTGGTGTGGACACAGTGACTCCAGTGGTGCCTGGCAGAGCGTGGGCGTTCCAGAATGTTTGCTGGAGGAGGAAGGGGAGGAGGAAGGGGAGGAGGAAGGGGAGGAGGAGGGGGAGGAGGAGGGGGAGGAGGAGGGGGAGGAGGAGGGGGAGGAGGAGGAGGAGGAGGAAGGGGAGGAAGGGGAGGAGGAAGGGGAGGAGGAAGGGGAGGAGGAAGGGGAGGAGGAAGGGGAGGAGGAGGAGGAGGAAGGGGAGGAGGAAGGGGAGGAGGAAGGGGAGGAAGAGGAGGAAGAGGAGGAAGGGGAGGAGGAAGGGGAGGAGGAAGGGGAGGAGGAAGGGGAGGAGGAAGGGGAGGAGGAAGGGGAGGAGGAAGGGGAGGAAGGGGAGGAAGGAGGAGGAGGAAGAGGAGGAGGAGGAGGAGGAGGAAGAGGAGGAGGAGGAGGAGGAGGAGGAGGAGGAGGAGGAGAGGAAGAAGAGGAAGGAGAAGAGGAGAGGGAAGGAGAAAGAGAAGAAGAAGAAAGCAATAATGAACATGGCTGGCTTTCCGCCGGCGAGCTGAAGACTTCTGTCCCCGCTCCAGAGCAAAGGGCCACGGGAGGGCTGTGAGCAGGCTGTGCCCCCCCCAGCCCGGACCTGCGTTCGTGAGCAGCAGGCGGATGGCCGTGAGGGAGGCGAGTGGTGGGAGCCCAGGCACCAGGACTGATGAGGATGCTATGGAGGTCATCTGGGCCGTGCTCCGAAACAGGATCGCGGCACCCGCCTCTGAGCACCCACGGGCTCCAGGATAGAATTCGGAGGCCTCTCCTTTGTTATCCGCCCCACCCTGGCCAGCCAGGCGTCACGGGCCCTGCTTCTCACAGGCCAGGTCCTTCCACGCACACACAGGTGTCCGCTTGTGCGGGCCTGGCTGGCCGGACCAGGCTGGCCTCCTCCCCTCTCATGCTGCTAAGCCCGTTCTTCCAGCCGGGCCCAGGCTTCTCGGACGCCCCAGGCACTCTCTGTGGGACCCGCACACATCATTTCGTCCATACCCATCTGCTCCGAACCCTGCCCACTACGCCAGATGTAATGCCGGTGGCCGGGGTCAGGCAGGTCCACACTGGATTCGGGCAGACAGTAGAAAAACTGCGGAGCCGGAAAGGGTCAGCCATTCCATTTAATAAAGTCTCACAAGGGCGGACAAGCACACAGGCAGGGGAAACCGCCTCTCAGGCAAACACACAGCAACAGGGCCCCTCACAGTGTGGGGGAGGGCAGGCACCCCGCCATCCACAATCCCCCATCTCCCTCGAGCACAAGCACCCGTAGCCTTCTGTAGGGCACACACACGTGGTGCTCACGCACTGAGCAGGCAACGTGCTTGCACCCACCTGGTAACCCCGCGAGCAAGCCGGACACAGCTGCCCCACAGTCCCTATCGGTCCCCATTTCTCTGCTCTCACGCCGTGAACCGCTCGATCACGGAGGGCTCGTCCTTTTCACAACAACACGTATGTGACGTATTTAGTCGGGTGCCTGGATGAAAGATTGTGGAAATGAGGGAGAGGAAGGAAAGATGGAGGCATAAAGGAGGAGAGAAGGGAGGAGAAAGGGAGGGAGAGGAGAGGTACCCCCCCCCCAGAGAGGGAGGGAGGGAGGGAGAAAGGGAGAGGTGACTCTGAGCCAGCCAAGGTCCTCCTTTGTTTGCAACTTATCAGGAATCAGGACACTAACTTCTGAGACCCATTAACTTTTTCATTCCATGGCACTCTCTGTAACATTTCCTCTTTGTTCTGTTTTTTTTTTTTTCCTGAATCCCACAAACTTTCAACATCCCACACTTCGCGTTAGACAGAAGCACACTCCACGGCAGAAACTTCCACCGGCAAGCTTGTCTCAAACTTCCTAAGGTTGTATAATCACCCCGTGCCTTTGTTCTCACGACGCCGGGTATGCATAAAAAATCAAAGATGCGGGAGGGAGAAGGAACGTTCCAGGCTATTACTGTAACAATCCAATTACAATGCCTATCAAACTTAACTTCACAGGTTATAGCTCCTAATTGCCTGACAAAAATTGACACTTCAGTCGCAACAGCATAATATAATCAGAGTCCAAATTAAATTTGATCGTGGGCAGAAAACGATGCTATCCTTCGAAGGCACGGAAACCGGAGATCAACGAGCATGATACCGGGGATCAGAAATGAGAATTATTCATTAACGGCAATGCATTGCCGATAATGGAAATGACACAGTTCAGACGGCTTCGTAAAAACACTATTAATTAAAAAGATGATGGACCTAACAAGCCGTAGAAACCGGAGGACTTTCTTTGAGTGCACTTGTTAAGGTGAGGGATGACAATATGTAAGGACAGAAGTCGGCGTGCTCTGCCATGCGGACGGTGGTGCTGACGCCGGAGCCCAGGGTAGCGACTTCCTCCAGGGGCCCATGTTCCAAGACTATAAAAAAAAAAATTATGTGGCCATAATTCAACTTTGCTGTACGTGCAAAATAGTGCTGGTGAGAAAACACGGGGGCTCGGTTCATAAAAGGAAGGCACAGGGGAGTTTCACATCCCGTAAAAGGAAAAAGCCGAGAAGAAACTTTGGAGTATGTGCATGTGTGTGCATGTGTGTGCGTGTGGGTGTGCATGGGTGTGCCTGCGTGTGCGTGGTCATGCGTGTACACACTGTGATTTCCATCTTGAGAAGGGCTATGTGGTTTCTAGTTGAACAACAATCACACCTATGGTATCAGGGCTTAGAGACAGAAATTTGAAGTACCTGCTTTTGGTTAAAAGCAAAACAAAAAGCTCATGGGAAAATCATATTCTATGAAAAAGAGTTCTGTTTTTGCCATTAAACCATCAACCAGGCCCTGGCTGGTTGGCTCAGTGGTAGAGCGTTGGCCCAGCATGTGGAAGTCCCAGGTTCAATTCCTGGCCAGGGCACACAGGAGAAGCACCCATCTGCTTCTCCACCCTTCCCTCTCTCCTTTCTCTCTGTCTCTCCCCCCCCCCCCCACAGCCAAGGCTCCACTGGAGCTAAGTTGGCCCTGGTGCTGAGAATGGCTCCATGTCTGCCTTAGGCGCTGGAATGGCTCCTGTTGCAAAGGAGCAACACCCCAGATGGGCAGAGCATCGCCCCCTGGTGGGCATGCTGAGTGGATCCCAGTTGGGTGCATGCGGGAGTTTGTCTCTCTGCCTCCCTGTTTCTCACTTCAGAAAAACACACAAAAAAGAAAGAAAAACCATTCAACCAAAATGTATTGAGTCCCTTTGATGGTGAGGCCTCATCCTAGGATCCGGGGGTGAAGCCCTGAACAGGACGACGACCATGCCAGTTTTTGGAGACTAGCCAAAGGGATGGGCATGGGCCAGGCTAGGTGTGCGACAAGTTTGTGGGAAGGATTACAGCGAGTCATGCTATTAAATGACCAAAGGGCTTAACTATTTGGGATGCTAGGAGGGCTTCTCAGAAGAAGCAGTATTGAAGGTGAGGCCCGAGTGGGAGACTGGCGAATCATAAGGAGTAAGGATACGGAAAGAGTCCCAGTGTGGGTGATGATCCATTGCAACCTCCCATTGCAGAGTGATGAGGCTCCTCAAAATACGAATGGACACCTCAAAGACCTTCATGGGGGAAGCAGAACTGGACAGAGGAAAGAAATGCAAGAGCATTAGCTGAGGCCGTTCTCGGCACCAGGACTCTTACTGTTAAAGGAGCAGAGATGTGGAAGGCGAGAGGCATTGTCCATCTCCCACGTGCTGAATTCAGGTACAGCCATGTGACTTGCTTTGACCAATACATTGTGAGCAGAATTGCACCGGCCACACAAGACGTTTCAAGAGCCATCACAGGGCTCCAACATGTTCCCTTTCCCTCTGTCATAAAGACTAGCAAAGTCCAAGGTCGAGGGACCTTCCTTAGCCTGAATTTCAGAGTGGAATGGCACAGACAAGCACTGCAGCCTCCATCTGAATATCAAGAACAAGGTTAGGAAGTAAGTCTCAAATCAGGACACAATGTGCTCGATCACAGGTAGAAAGTTAAGGGTTCATGACTTTCATATATAAAGAGCTTTTATAAATAAAGATAAAGATTATGTGTTCCCCTACACACACACACACACACACAGAGAGAGAGAGAGAGAGAGAGAGAGAGAGAGAGAGAGAAACAAGCAAATGACATCAATAGGTAATTCACAAAAGGAGGAATCTAAATGACCAATAATTTTTTTTGAAAAACGAAAACCTTATAAATTATGTAGTCAAAGAAATAAAAATTAACACAAGGAAATACCATGTTTCAGCCATTTAAATTAGCAATAATTTTTTTTATGATAATACTCAGTGTCAATGTGTATGGGGGAGAATACACAATCATCTGTACGGAGGACTGTACATAGTCACACCTTTTTTGGAGGCCAATTTTTACTAAAACTTTATCTTTTATGTTCATGTTTGTACTATAGGGAACAACAGCTTCCCAAAGCTGACCATATTCTGGTCCCTGCAACCTGTGGGTATGCCATACTTACAGCAAAGAAGAATTTAGGCAGCAGATGGAAACAAGGTTGCTAATGGGCTTGACTTTAAAATAAGGAACGTATCCTGAATTGTCCTCTCTGGGGGGCCCAAGCTAATCACAGCGTTCTTAAATATGGAGTATGGGCAGTGTCTATACACCTCTTTCCACAAGCCTTCGGGGACTTTCCCCTCCATGCTGGGGAAGGAGGGTGGCTACAGAGGTGTCCGGGGCGGGCTCTGACCCACAAGCTGAATTCATAATGCTTCCTGTGCTGAATGCTACTGGCAAAAAAAACCCCCAAAAAAACAAAAACAAAAATAAATCAAAAACAACAACAACAAAAAAGCCACTCCTAGAGGTCAATAGCAAAGGCAGGGCTTCCCACCTGAGCCCAAGGGATGTCCAGAAAGTGCTTTGGGCAGCCCTGAAAGCAAACATGTACCCAGGGTCACTAAGTGTAGAGGATCTTCCCCCCACAGCTCTCTCTTCTGAGCACATCAAGGGGACTCCAATGAGCGGGACCCAGTATCTAAATCCTCCACAACACCCGCCCAAGCCACCACGTTCCGAGTCAGCCACCCGTCCAGCAGCTGTGAGCACGCCTTTCAACCCGACATGTGTCAGGTGAAGTTTGAACTCCTCACATCAGACGTGGCCTCCACGCAGGGGAACGAACCCGCCCACCCCGCACCTTTGGGGGCAATGCAGTGCCGATGGTGCCTGACTTCTGTGAATTTCCATGTCCACTTTTTCCTCTCCACGCCCCATCTGCAGCTGAGAAATTCTGAATCCATTAGCATTGGCTCCTTTGTGCTCCTCAACAGAGATTCTGTTTCAAGAACCAAGTAAGAAACTTAAGGAAATAAATACCTGTGGTGGCACAGTGGATAAAGCATCGACCTGGAACACTGAGGTTGCTGGTTCAAAACCCCAGGCTTGCCTGGTCAAGGCACATAGGGGAGTTGATGCTTCCTGTTCCTCCTCTCTTCTCTCTCTCTTTAAAAATGAATAAATTGGCCCTGGCCGGTTGGCTCAGCGGTAGAGCGTCGGCCTGGCGCGCAGGGAACCCGGGTTTGATTCCCGGCCAGGGCACACAGGAGAAGCGCCCATTTGCTTCTCCACCCCCCCTCCTTCCTCTCTGTCTCTCCCTTCCCCTCCCGCAGTCAAGGCTCCATTGGAGCAAAGATGGCCCGGGCGCTGGGGATGGCTCCTTGGCCTCTGCCCCAGGCTCTAAAGTGGCTCTGGTTGAGGCAGAGCGACGCCCGGAGAGGCAGAGCATCGCCTCCTGGTGGGCAGAGCGTAGCCCCTGGTGGACGTGCCAGGTGGATCCCGGTAGGGCGCATGCGGGAGTCTGTCTGACTGTCTCTCCCCATTTCCAGCTTCAGAAAAATACAAAAATAAATAAATAAATAAATAAAATAAAAATGAATAGATTAAGAAAAAGAAATAAGTATTTTGGATTTTCATTGTACCTGTCCTGACTTCCACAAACTGATGTTTAAAGTATTTAGTTAAAGAGAGGGGGGAAAATGAATACAACAATGTAAGATTTTACAGGCATCCCCAAACTACGACCCGTGGGCCGCATGTGGCCCCCTGAGGCCATTTATCTGGCCCCCAGCTGCACTTCCAGAAGGGGCACCTCTTTCACTGGTGGTCAGTGAGAGGAACACTGTGTGTGGCGGCCCTCCAGTGGTCAGAGGGACAGTGAACTGGCCCCCTGTGTAAAAAGTTTGGGGGCCCCTGTTTTACAGCATTAGAGAGCTCACCACTGCCTCAGCTCAGGCCATTCTGCCAGCTTGCAGGGTATCCCTCCTGCCCCGTTCTCTGCTTGGCAAACTCCTATTCATCCCTTCAAACCCTACCTCAATTGCCCTTCCTTGTGTGAAAGATTTTCTGACCACACGGCCCCTTTTCATCTCCAGAAACAATTAAATGCTTTGCATCTGATGCAGTCATATGGCTCTTAATCTGTGGCTTCCATCTTTTTAACCTCTGTTTATCATCTTAGTCTACCGTTTCCTCTGCTAAGTTTTATGGAATGTTTACTACATGACAAGGTGCCAGGTGCTCCACTAAACCTTACAACAACCCACAAGGAGAATTTTTTTTTTTTTCCGAAGCTGGAAACGGGGAGAGACAGTCAGACAGACTCTCGCATGCGCCCGACCGGGATCCACCCGGCACGCCCACCAGGGGGCGACGCTCTGCCCACTAGGGGGCGATGCTCTGCCCCTCCGGGGTGTCGCTATGTTGTGACCAGAGCCACTCTAGCACCTGGGGCAGAGGCCACAGAGCCATCCCCAGCGCCCAGGCCATCTTTGCTCCAATGGAGCCTCGGCTGCGGGAGGGGAAGAGAGAGACAGAGAGGAAGGAGAGGGGGAGGGGTGGAGAAGCAAATGGGCGCTTCTCCTGTGTGCCCTGGCCGGGAATCGAACCTGGGACCCCTTGCACGCCAGGCCGACGCTCTACCACTAAGCCAACCGGCCAGGGCTACAGGATGATTTTAAAGATGATCAAGGTGAGGCTTTAGAGAGGCAGAGCCCCTCATCACATGACTCCAGAGTGGTGGAGATAAACGGAGCCGACACAGTCCAACAACCTGCACGGAGAGAAGATGGCAGGATTGCAGGTGGGTATGGAGAGATTTCACTGAGTTCTCAGCCTTCTGCGGGAACACGGAAGTAGAAGTCCTGGCCCTGCCGTCTGAGCCTTGATAACCTGGTCCTGACACCAAAGCCCACACCTTCCATTTCTCAGTAACCAAGTGAGTGTTAAGTGTGCAACGCTATACAGAAAAAAGCCAGTGGGAGGTGCCGTTTCTTTCTCGCTGTGGACAAGGTGCTGCGCGGCCCGTCCTACGTTGGCACCGAGCAGTCCGAGCTCCGCTGGCCTCTGCAGCGGCACACAGAGTGGCCTTGGACAGCAGCCCCTCTATCAGTTTCTCTGAACTCCAAGCTTCTGAGCCAGAATTCAACCTGTCAACTTCTGTCAGGGGTGGAGAGTGTGCAGGGGCCCTTCTGAGGACACAAAGGGAGGCTCACAACAGGTGGCCAGGCCATTTCTGCCTCCGGGATTTTCCCTAACTACACAGCAAGAGGCTGGAACCAGCACAGAGCACAGCGCACCCCAGGTGTTTCGTTGTGGTGGTGTTTGCTGTTTCATGATTAAGGCTTACAGCTCTCAGAAATCCCGTGGAAGGCCCCCCAGGGGCGCTGGCAGGTCTGATGGTCATGAGTGTGATTGTGTACGTTTTTGGCAAAATAAATAAATAAATAAATCTTTGTTTCAGAGATTTTACAGTGCTAAAGAAGTTAACTTGTGCCTGACTGATGATGGTGCAGGGGATAGAGCATCGACCTGGGACACTGAGGTCCCAAGTTTGAAATCCCAATGTCACCAGCTTGAGCTTGGGCTCATCCGGCTTGATCGCAGGCTCTCCAGCTTGAGCATGGGTCACCAGCTTGAGCATGGGATCATCAACATGACCCCATAGTTGCTGGCTTGAGCCCAAGGAAGCTGGCTTAAGCAAGAGGTCACCAGCTCTGCTGGAGCCCCCCCCCCCCCCAGGTCAAAGTATGTATGAGAAAGCCATCAGTGAACAACTAAAACGATGCAACTACAAGCTGATGCTTCTCATCTTTCTCCCTCCCCCCCCGGGGAGAAATATCAGCCGGAAGAGAGAACTACTTTGTGCTCCTTGCTCTACACCAGGGGTCGGGAACCTTTTTGGCTGAGAGAGCCATGAACGCCACATATTTTAAAATATAATTCTGTGAGAGCCATACAACAACCCGTGTACGTTACACATGATCCAATAAAAATTTGGTGTTGTCCCAGAGGACAGCTGTGATTGGCTCCAGCCACCCACAACCATGAACATGAGCAGTAGGAAATGAATGGATTGTAATACATGAGAATGTTTTATATTTTTAATGTTATTAATTTTTTTTATTAAAGATTTGTCTGCGAGCCAGATGCAGCCATCAAAAGAGCCACATCTCGCTCGCGAGCCATAGGTTCCCGACCCCTGCTCTACATCCACCAAATTTTCATTTGCTGCTCAAAAGATTTCATGGGGAGCTTTTGAAGTCTCTGTTTTGCCTTGACATCGGAGTGGGGGAAAGGAAGAGACCTTGAACTGCCTCTAGGAGGCAGCGTATGTAGACCGGAGTCCAACTCAGCCTGCTACGGACATTTGCTAGAGAGAGTCTTTGTGTTCACAACCCGCATAGCGTCCACAGAGACCACTGAGCCTCAAGTCCAAGAGCATCCCACTGGAGTCTGGGCTGAAGCCCACTCCTGATTCCCTCACAGGAAGGCCCATCACTCGGCCAGCTGCGCCCAGGGTCTGCGGGTCCCACTCATCACTGAACACTTTTCCTTGTGGTCAGTGGTGGCTGAGTTCTGCTCGCATGCAATGGGATGGGCTTGGTTTGCCAGGGGAAAAGATGCGTGTGATTATATGGGCTCGTCGTGGGGAGCACGTGTCCCTGGGGAGTCACAGCAGGAATGACCTTTTGCAAGTGATGAGGTCAATCTGTGTCGACGGTGATCGCACTGTTTTGTACAGTGTATCGGGGTCTCAGCTTGGCACAGTGCACACTAGTTTCCTGATTGACCACCAGCTCTGGAGTGGCCATGTGCATTGGTCTGATGCACTTGGTTAAATGCAAGTTTACTAGGAGTCTAAAAACTATTTGAAAACTATTGAGAAGGGGATGAGTGCCTACCAGCCGTATTCTAGGCACTGAGTTATGCTGGTCAGTTCATTTTTCCTATTTCCCTGAAAGCTGTGGGTTCTTCAAGAGTGAGAACCACGTCTAATTCAATTCTATTTTCTTAATCCTGGTACAGCCCTTGGCAGATAGTAAGTGCTCAGAGACTGAATAAATGCCCAAAGTTTTCTTGATTCCAGATTCCAGTTTTAGAAGGATGAAAACTAAGCAGATATATAGTTTTAAGTATATGTGTATGGGGGGGGGGGGGGTGAATGAAACAGCCTCAGTGCATTTTAATACAACAGCATGATGTAATATCAGGTAATCATTAAAAATAATGCTGAGGCCCTGGCTGCTTGGTTCAGTGCTAGAACATCATCTTGGCAAGTGGATGTCCCAGGTTCAATCCCAGTCAGGGCACACAGGAGAAGCGACCATCTGCTTCTCCACCCTCCCCCTCCTCCTTCTCTCTCTCTCTCTCTCTCTCTCTCTCTTTCCCTCTCTCTCTCTGTCATACCCTCCTGCAGCCATGGCTCAATTGCAGCAAGTTGGCCCCAAGTACTGAGGATGGCTCCATGGCGTCTGCCTCAGAAATTAAGAATAGCTCAGTTGCTCTGATGGGCAGAGCATCACCTTATAGGGGGCTTGCTGGATGGATCCTGGCTGGGGCACATGTGGAAGTCTGTCTTTCTGCCTCCTGGCTTCTCACTGAATAAAAAAAAGTAAAAATAAAAAAAACAAATAAAAAATAATGCTAAATCCATCGACAGATAAATAGAGAAGATGTGGTCTGTCTATATGATGGAATGCTACTCAGCCTTAAAAGGGAAGGAAATTCAGATACACGCTACAACATGGGTGCAGCGTGATGACACTATGCTGAGGAAATTCAGATACACGCTACAACACGGGTGCAGCGTGATGACACTATGCTGAGGAAATTCAGATACACGCTACAACACGGGTGCAGCATGATGACACTATGCTGAATGAAGTAAGCCCGTCACCAAAGGACGAGTGCTGAATGACTGCACTTATACGAGGCACCTAGAGCAGTCCCACTTGCAGAGACAGAAGGTAGGACGGGGGTTGCCAGGTTGCCAGGGCCGTGGGAGGGGTAGTGGAGAGTGGAGAGGTTGCATTTAATGGGGACAGAGTTACAGTCTGGGAAGATGGAAAGTGCCAGAACTGGACGGAGGGGATGCCGCACAACGATGTGAGTGCAGTCGACACCGCCGAGCTGTGCGCTGAAACATGGTGAGATGGTAAATTTATGTTATGTGTATTTTACCACACTAAAAACAAACATTGCAAGTTTTGTAGAAATGGGGAAAGTGCAATATGTTCAGTGCAAATAGCAGAATGCAGAATGGCACAGACCATGAAAACACACGGGCGAAGGCAGGCGCCAGCGTGAAGCCACTGCGCGCTGGGGGGCGGGGTTATAACCGTGGTATGACTTCAAACTTCACTTCACATTTTCAGCTGCCTTCTCAGATACTTACTAACAGCAGCCAAACGAAGACGCCGGAGGAATAGCCGGCAGGGGAAGGAGCACAGAGACAAAGGGGTGGGGCGACCTGGACAAAGTCGGGTCAGGGTCTGAGGTCTGGGTGAGCTGGACAAAGTCGGGTCAGGGTCTGAGGTCTGGGCGAGCTGGACAACGTCGGGTCGGGGTCTGAGGTCTGGGCGAGCTGGACAACGTCGAGTCAGGGTCTGAGGTCTGGGCGAGCTGGACAAAGTCGGGTCGGGGTCTGAGGTCTGGGCGAGCTGGACAACGTCGGGTCAGGGTCTGAGGTCTGGGCGAGCTGGACAACGTCGGGTCAGGGTCTGAGGTCTGGGCGAGCTGGACAAAGTCGGGTCGGGGTCTGAGGTCTGGGCGAGCTGGACAAAGTCGGGTCGGGGTCTGAGGTCTGGGCGAGCTGGACAAAGTCGGGTCGGGGTCTGAGGTCTGGGCGAGCTGGACAAAGTCGGGTCAGGGTCTGAGGTCTCTGATGCAGCAGGACCCCAAGCTCGTCCAGTGCTGATCGTCTCTCGATGAACGTCCTTAGAAGATGATGATGGTGGTGATGATGATGGACATGTGGCTGGACCGTCCAACAGTAGGTTAACTAGACTAGGAAGGACTCCTAGTCTAAAGTTGCTGCAGAAACATGAAGAAAGATGGACTTTCTAGACAGAGCCCCAAAGAAACACAAGACACATACGGTGTGATCCCGCTTACACAAGGTCCCCAGAGTTTGGCCACGAATGCACAAATGTCGGGGGTGGAGATGCACATGTGTGTGTCTCTGTTGAACCGAATACCCGACTCCCAGCACACCGTGAGCGGGTCACCTGTCTTCTGGTCTGGTGACTTCCCTTTCCCTATGAAGTGAGAAGTCTAAAAAATGTTTGAAACATGATGAAATGAAAGGTGTGCGCTGGGAATCTCTAAGCAACCTTTCAGCTCTAACAGACATTTTCCAAACGGACGGAGCTTATCAGCCCTTTAGGAGTGGGGGGGAGGGGGAGGTAGAAATAATTCAATGTTGACTATCTAACAGCCTCCTGTTACAAAAGGATTTCCTCCAATGCTATTTTTAAATTAATCGGGTGCATATTGCAGGGCTCACAATAAATATATGAATACAAACAAGAGGAATTCATGTAAATATATAATTATATTATGCACATTATATAAATGTCATATAAACTCTGAGAGGGTAGAAACAAGCCATGACTACAGATAATCATGAATAAATAACTTGTTATGCTGAGCTGTTTCTTGAAGCACAAGATTTGCATTACGGAAAATGCCTTCCATCACCCTCTCCTCCGTTCACTTTCACGGAGGTCCTGCCCACCCCGGGACCAGCCACGGCAGCACAGCTGTCCTCGCGAGTCCGTATTTCAGAAGATGCCGGAGTGCCAGGTCTTCTGAATTCACACGAATATCCGCTGCAAAGAGACGGTACCAAGGGACAAGTGAGCGGGACAGAGGGGCCTTGCAGGACCCCGAGGGGACAGCAGAGGGGGGGGGGCCGCAAAACAAGATGGTGACCGTTCACAACACACGATTCAGATCAGCCGCGTCCGGTGCCACGAGAAAGGCTCTGGCGGCCTGTGTGCCTCTGTCACAGCCTTGTGCTCGGCGGGCTTCCCCGATAAGCAGGAAGTTGGAGCCATCAGGGACTGTGTGAGGATGAGGGGTCCCGTGCAGCCTGGGGGCAGAATTCAGAGAGAATTCCCACCCCACCCCCACCCCCACCCCAGCTCTGGTACAATTCCACGGACGGTCCCTCAGCCTCAGAAGGAACCAGCCCTGAGTTCACCTTGGTCTCAGACTTCTGGTCTCCAGACCTACCCGACTCTAAGTTCCTGTTGTTTGCGGTCCGTTGTTACAGCAGCCTCAGAAACGGAGTCTGTGGTGATGATGAGGGTGGCCACAGCAAAGCCAATGCCACCACAGACCCTGGCAGCTGTGCTTAAAAGGTCATCAAAGTAAACGAGAGCAACCCCCAAGGCTTCAGGGAGATACCCCCGTGGTGGGGGCTCTGCCGCCACTCTCCCCACCCCCTTGAGCGAGTGACTTACTCTCCCCGTTCCTCAGGTTCATCTCCAGCACAGAGACAATGTAACAACTGAGACGGTTGCCGCTTGACCCAAAAATTATGGGAAATAATATATACACCTGCCCAGGCCAGGCCCCTAGTAAATACTTCAGAGCTACAAGCTGTTCCGTTTCTACTCTAGAGTTCCCGTTTTACAAAACCCTTTGCAGAGACAGACGTCACCTAATCCTCCCATCCATCTTGTCCCCGGCTAACTACTATTCTTATTACCCTCCCCACTGGGAAAACATGGAGACAGCGGCTTGCGAGAGGCCCAGCTTGGTGCCTCATAAATTCCTGCACCCCAACCCTGCCGGGAGGCCCCACTTCTCCCTAGCCCCTTGAGTCTTGCATAGCCGGGGGGCGGGAGGGGGGGGATGTGTCTACCATTTAAGCCATTTAATGTGTAGGTTTTATACCCTAAACAAAGATAACACTAATGAATTCACACTCAACCTTTACAGCCCTGTGATAGCAAAAGATTTTCAGTCACTTTAGCCCGAGCTACATTTGCACCCGGGGTCACCCAAAGAAAAGGACAACACATTAATCTTTGTCCTCCTGGTGTTGGGCGACCTCTCAAATAATCCATCGCACGGCACGAAGCGAAACTCAAAACCTTAAAACGCCATCTATCTGGTCCCCAATTAAAACATAATCTTTTAAAGCTGCCAATACCCACTGACGGGATCAATAGAGGGGACGATTATGAATGGCGTTTCCTGGTGATCTGGCCCAACAGGAAATGGATGGCCGCTGTCATACCCAGAGGGAGGGGGAAGCGGACCCCGAGGTGAGGGGAAGGTTGCTGACAACCCAGCTTACCCCTCTGGTTTAACTGATGCCGAAATCGCGTCCCACGATTATAGCCATGGAGGTGCTGTTTGTGAAATTCCTGTTAAGCCACAGTCCAGTTTACAGGAAATGAGTTAATAATCATCCCTCCAGGCACTCAGGGGGTATTTTGGAAGTGCCTCCTCTGAGCCAGGTGCTCGGCAAAAGTGGGAACCATCGGGAGGCTGTTGCTCAGGTGACTGATGTCCCAGAAACCCTTGGTCTTTCTCCTGCCCCACTTTTAACACGTGAGAAAAATAAGGCTCAAAGATGGCGTGGGATTTCACACAGGTGAGAGGCATCCGCAGTGGGACTCAGACACCGGGTCCTTTCAGGTGTGGAGGCCAGTTTCGCCAGCTCTGAACCTCACACCTATTGGGGTTTCTCCACATCCCAGACGTGAGCAACACCTGAATCCTGCAACATCCACACCCCGCAGCAGCACGGGACTTCTCTCTGAACCTTCGCCACACAGAAAGAGGAGGAGACATGTAGCCGAGGCGTAACTCGCCTGTGCCAATGGAAACGAAATGCAAGATCCTTGAAATGAATGGCCACACTGTCCTCCGGTCACTCTGACCTACGTTTCCCGTATGCTCTTGCTAGACCAGCAGGCGGTATTGATCGGCAGCTCCCGATCTAAAATGTCAGCCATCTCTTATAAACGGCTCGTCCCCTTGCCGTCTCTGTAAGACCTCTGCCTTTCCCATTTTGGACACTGTCCTGACGTAGGAGGGGTTATGGGAGGGACACTAACAGTCAAGGGGCGTCTAATGCTTCGCAGGCTCTGTGGCTACAGGTGACTGTGCAGAGGGGAGGCAACTTGTGCTCACGCTTCCATGACCCCCCCACCCCAGAGCCAGTGAGCAGGGGACTGCTCTTCCTGATTAACCGACCCTCCCTTCCACTCCCTACAGAGTCTGTTTCTGAGGGACGGGTTGTAGATCCCAGTGGAGGTGAGAAAATGGATCATGAGATCCATTACCAGAAAGAGGAGGAGACATGTAGCCGAAGCGTAACTCACATGTGCCAACGGAAATGAAACGCAACATCCTTGAAATGAACGGCCACCAGGGGTAACAGGAAGGGGATTATTCTCAATGTTTTTCGAGAGATGCAAGTTCAAGATTACCATCGTTTTTATAGCTTAGTGGTTTAGCTTACTAACATCCTTGTGATTATTCTCGTGGGGATTCGAACGTCATACAAGTCTGTCTGGGAGGAGCTCCTGAGTGGCACCTTGGACGTAAGGGCAGCCCTCGGGGCAGAGATGGGCAGCCATGTGGTCGGGGTACAGGACTGTGCCCCAGAAAAAGGAAGCACCGGCAGACATCTATGACAGTGACGTTTCCAGGGTCACACCGGCCAGACGTGGCCAGGCCAGAAGCCATCCCCAAATTCTGCTCCTTCTGGGTTCTCCACTCTGCGCCTTGGACAAGCTGTCTGAGCCATCTGACCACCACACTTCGTACAGAAAACAAAGGGAGTAAAAAGACAGGTCCCAATGGACTAAAGGTAGACCCATGGGAGACCTTTTAAAAGATAAAAGACCACACACACCCTCGATGGCACCTTTCCAATAGGTGAGGACAAAAGAGGACCTAGCTTTCTACGGCTCCCTCCTAGGAACGAGGATATTTATTTCCTAAAAGACTGAGGCATATCTTCCTGGATTCACTGAGCTGTGTTGACTTAAGCCCATCAATACCGAACTGGGGCCGGTCAGCTGGGACCACTGGTGGGGACCTGGGTGGCCAGCGTCATGTCCACCTCGGGCACTCATCTAGAAGGCATCTGAGAAGGCCTCGGTGTTGATGCGTCACCAGAAATTAATGATAAAATATGGAACATATGCAGCCATTGCTATGCATGCTGCTGAATTATCTGAAAGCGCCCAACTATTTCATTAATAGGATTTTAAAAAGTGTATTCTGTCTCATAAACAGGTTAGACATAAAAGAAAAGATCTGGACCTTAAATGAAACACACACACACACACACACACACACACACACACACACCGCTTAAAGCTCATAAATAGACAAAATGAAAACCAATGTATACCATGGAACTTTTCCATGTAAGTAGAAATTTTTTTAAATCACATCTAATTATTAATTTCTTTTTAATACTGAATGGTCCCATAAAAGAATGCATAACTATTAAAATGCTAAAGGACAAAAGATAAACAGTTTAGCAATCATAAAGATATTTTGCTTAGCTGCATTTTCTGACTATTAAGTGGGCGGGTGTCTTGTAGAGTAAGATATTTATTCATGACAACATGTGTTGGGAGCTCACGGAGAAATGGCCCAAGCCAGGTACATCACCATTTCATCCTCCCGTGCTCAAGAAGAAGGTCCTATTTCTCCTCATGAGTTAAAAACTATCTTCCTTTAGGAATGCACTTAAAAACCGAACCTTTAGAAAGTTTCTTTAATTTCCTAAGATATCCAGATAGTGAGATGTTGGCCGCAGGGTTGGCTGGTCTAACCATCAGGCCGCCATGATGGCATACACCGAAACCCGTTCACCAAGACTTAGATCATGGATTCACTCATTTGTTCAGTGGCTTAAAATGATCGGGTCGATTCTGTGTTCCAGCCAGTCACTGTGCTAGGCCCACCAGGAGCCACGGCACTGGGGGAAAGCGCAGGCGCTGAGAAAGGCTTTGTTCTGACCGTTCACTTTTCCAAAGGGCCTCAACTTGATACACAGCCCGTGACCTCGCCTGCCGGGGAAGCACTGTTAATGCTGCCAAGGGCGTTCCTCCATCCTTCGTGGTCTTTATGGCTGGGACGATTCAATAAGGCTGTTTGGGCTCCTGACTTTATTAATAAATTTTTTTTTGAAAATATCTTCCTATTACAGAAAAAATTTGTTACTTTTCACTAAAATATTAGTATATGAAAATTTGCCATATTTGGCTATTATTGAAAATGTAGGTTGCTTTTCACAAATTTGATACTATAAATACTATTGCACTAACCCTTTGAGTAAGTGAGTTTTTTTTCATGCTCGCTGACCTCTGAGAGTGAGGTTTTTTTTCAAAAAATGAAAATAGTTCCAGTTACAGTTTTATTAACTTAAAATCATGTTTATTTGATAACCTATTTATGGAAACAAGAAGAACATACATTCGCCTTTTTTTAATGTTGCCTTATACATTTTAAAAATAAAAATTTTTGTATGATCGTACTCTGGATGGTCAGGAGGCAAGAGGATGTACATGAATGTTCGTACTACTCAAAGGGTTAAATAATGTATAAATATCTGTCAACTATTGTTCTCTAGGTAGGAAAGATACTGAGAAATTTAATCACAGTCAAACGATAGAAACATCTCATGGACATCAACTGATGTCTCCAAGTCACAGGTAAACATGGCATTTCAGAAATGGCATAAATTATACTGCAGACCCCTCCCAGCTCGTGACAGTGATTTTGCCACATCACCCCCCTCACCCCAGGTACAGACCAGGCACTGAGCAGATGCTCAGCACAAGGGGTTGAGTAATCAATTCATGTCATAATTAGTTTCCTAATTTCTAGTCTTTGTTTTTTTCCCAAAGTGAGAAGCGGGGCAGGGGCAGCAGACAGACAGACTCCGGCATACACCCGACAGGGATCCACCTGGCATGCCCACTAGGGGGTGATGCTTGGCCCATCTGAGGTGTTGCTCCATTGCAACTGGAGTCGTTCTAGTGCCCGAGGCAGAAATCATAGGGCCATCCTCAGCACCCAGGCCAACTTTGCTCCAATGGAACCTTGGCTGCGGGAGGGGAAGAGAGAGACAGAGAGGAAGGAGAGGGGGAGGGGTGGAGAAGCAGATGGGCGCTTCTCCTGTGTGCCCTGGCCGGGAATCGAACCTGGGACTTTCATACACTGGGCCAATGCTCTACCACTGAGCCAATTGGCCAGGGCCCCAATTTCTAGTCTTTATTTGCAAAAAAAATCTTCCTCCATTTTTATTGTGAAAAGGTGCCTTGAAAGCTCCATGTAAACCATAAATTTGTCTAAAAAAGCAATATTTTCAGCTACGATAGAGCAGAGATAGGCAAATTGCAACCCAAGGGCCAAATCTAGCCCACCCTACAGCCTAGTTCTGTGTGGGCTGAAAGCTAAGAATTACCTTTACATTTTTAAATGTAAAATCAAAAGAATAACAATATTTTGTGACCCTTGAAAATTATATGAAATTCACATTTCAGTATTTGTAAAATAAAGTTTATTGGAACGTAACCATGGCTGTTCGTTTACATCCTATAGAAGGCTGCTTCCATGATGCTGAGACAAGGTGAGGACTTGCGACCCAGACCAAATGGCTCTCAAAGCCTAAAATCTTCATGATCTGGCCTTTTACAGAAAGAGTTTGTTGACCCCAGGATAGAATATTCATCTTGTTTAAAGTATCTAATAATTGAATAAAGCGAAGCAAAACATAGAATTTGTGTATCACCCCCACATATATAGATGGGAAGGAAGAAAGGGAGAAAGGGAGGGAGAGAGAGGGAGGGAGGGAGGGAGGGAGGGAGGGAGGGAGGGAGGGAGGGAGGGAGGGAGGGAGGGGAGGAAGAGTCTTGTATTATTAAGAAGCTATCATTCTTTTTTCTTGATTTTTTAACTCTACTCTTCACTTTTTAAAAATATACATATGCCAGAGATTGCAAACAATTTCAAGAAAAAGGAAGTGGCAAAAAAAAAAATTAAAACGGCCAATACAACAAATTTCAATGTTTTAACCAGCAGAACAAAAACAAAAATGGAGGAAAACAAACGTTCTAAAACTTGGCAAAACGGTCTCAGGGAGCCATCGGGCTGAAGTCCTTACGACACAGGCTCACCTTGCTTGCCCTCCTGGCACTAAGTCTCTGATGAAAGATATGGGCTTGACCTTCAGAAGAGATTTAAATGGCCTTAAAAAAAAAAAAAAGAAAGAAAGAAAAGAAACAACATCCAGCAGGCCTCCCGCCTCCAAACAGGAGCGGGCCCCTCCCGCCTCTCCTATGGTAGAGGTTGCCCCTCAAAGTCAGCGAGGAACTTACAGTAATGGATTTCAAAGTCAAGAATCTAATGCAAATCTAAGCATTTGCTTATACACTCCCTGAAGTCTCGACAGATTAAGTTTGGAAGTATTTTCATAGATCATATCTACATAATCTAATAGAGGTGATTTCAGGAACACCGGAGAGGCTTCCTGCCTTGCACTTGCCAAAGTGCTACTCCTGGCCAATAACAGCAATAAGCCATGCGCTTTTGTTTGGATTCTTTTTTTTATTTCATCCAATTTATAGAACCATGTTGAGAGGTTTTAAATGATGTTCTGCCTCCATGGCGAGGTCTTTGTCTCGGCCAAAGTGCTGGGGAAGAATGGGTGATGTCGAGCAGGGATAAGGGACCCTCCTCCCTGTTAAGGCTTGTGTAATGGAATTGACTTTGTTAAAGGACGCTTAGGAATCGGGTGATTTACATCTCGGGAGAGCGCAATACATCACCCACACGAGGTTCCGCCTGCTTAAATATTTCATTTTAAAAGGTGCGGCCGGCTCGCTCGTAACTTAATCAGCACCTACCCTCCAGGGCTGAAATGGATTCTGAAGCCCCGTCGTGACGCCCAGGACGCGGGGCAATGACCTCTCCTCGCCTCTTCTCTTGACAAGGGAACCTGTGCTGGGACATCACCTCTTCCCACCCAGTGACACGAGGCCAGGGAAAGACTGTCCCAGGCTGACGTCTTTGGGAGGATCAGAAAAGATGAGACTTTCATAAAACTTCGATTTTCCTAACGGAAGCCGTTTTTTGTTTGTTTGTTTTCAGGTATAAAGTGTGTCGGCGCCTGCGGGGTCAACGGGGAGGCGAGGTGGCAGCGTAACTCACAGCAGCTCACGCCCCATCGCTGCTTGTGCTCTGTGTGGTCTTGGCTATGTTGCTTGACCTCTCTGAGCTTCCCGCTCCTCTGGTGGACACGTAGCTGCTAATGCTAGAACTTAACCCGCTGACGGAACACAGCCGACCAGGAGCTCCCTGCTGCTAAAGGCTGGTGTCGCAAAGACAACTGGCTCGTGTCCTCATGGTGCTCCAGGAAGCACCTGTCGCCCTCCCGAGGCCCGCACGTGGCCACCTGGACCAGAACTCTCAGGGAGCGCAGAATGCCGTGAGTAACACCCGATCGATCGAAAGACCCAGCAGAGAGTGATGATGACAGGGAGTTGCCTCTCCCAGGAGGGGAAGTAGAGTCAGCCCCGCTGAGCACAGGCCTGAGGAGACTGGGATGAGTCAGGCACAGAACCGAGGATCGCACTCCAGGGGCCAGTGCTCCAGGAGGGCTAAGCCGGCAGAGGACCCCTAAGAGCGGGGCCGTGGGACAGAGCAGGGAGCAGATGAGCGCGACACAGGGTTCAGACGATGCCGGCAGCTGCCCGTCTCAGAGAAAGGCTTGAACTTTGTTCCCAGGGCAGTGGGAGGCCACTCAATGGTTTCAGAACGGGAATAACATGAGCAAGTCAATGAATGAATGGATATGAATGAATGAGTGAGGCCCATGAAAGAAATTTTTAAAAGCCTATGCGAATATAAATACACACACACACCCCTCCTACCACACACACACACACCCCTCCTACCACATACACACACACACACCCCTCCTACCACACACACACACACCCCTTCTACCACACACACACACACCCCTCCTACCACATACACACACACATACACCCCTCCTACCACACACACACACCCCTCCTACCTCACACACATATACACACACCCCTCCTACCACACACACACATACACACACACACACAACCCTCCTACCACACACACACACATACACACACCCCTCCTACCTCACACACACACCCCTCCTACCACACACACATACACACACACAACCCTCCTACCACACACACACACATACACACACCCCTCCTACCTCACACACACACACCTCTCCTACCACACACACACACACCCCTCCTACCACACACACACACACCCCTCCTACCACACACATATACACACACACACAACCCTCCTACCACACACCACACCCCTACTACCACACACACACCCCTCCTACACACACACACCCCTCCTACCACACACACACCCCTCCTAACACACACACCCTCCTACCACACACACACCCCTCCTACCACACACACACACACCCCTCCTACCACACACACACCCCTCCTACACACACACACACACCTCCTACACACACACACACCTCTCCTACCACACACACACCCCTCCTACCACACACCACACACACAACCCTCCTACCACACACACACCTCTCCTACCACACACACACCCCTCCTACCACACACACACACACCCTCCTACCACACACACACACACCCCTCCTACCACACACACACACACCCCTCCTACACACACACACCCCTCCTACTACACACACACACACCCCTCCTACCATACACACACCCCTCTACCACACACACACCCTCCTACCACACACACACCCCTCCTACCACAACACACACAACCCTCCTACCACACACACACACACCCCTCCTACCACACACACACCCCGCCTCCCACACACACACACCCCTCCTACCATACACACACCCCTTCTACCACACACACACACTCACTCACTCCTACACACACACTCACTCCCTCCTACACACACACACTCTCAACCCTCCTACCACACACACTCCTCTTCCTACCACACACACAACCCGCCTACACACACACACACACCCCTCCTACCACACACACACACACACACACACACACACACACTCCTCCTTCCACACACACACACACACACACACATACTCCTCCTTCCACACTCACACACACACCCCTCCTACCACACACACACTCACCTCCTACCACACACACACCCCTCCTACCACACACACACACACCCCTCCTACCACACACACACCCCTCCTACCACACACACACCCCTCCTACCACACACACACCCCTCCTACTACACACACACCCCTCCTACCACACCCACACACACCCCTCCTACACATACACACCACACACCCCTCCTACCTCACACACACACACATACACCCTTCCTACCACACACACACACACCCTTCCTACCACACACACACACCCCTCCTACCACACACACACACACATACACCCCTTCTACCACACACACACACACACCCTTCCTACCACACACACACAACCCTCCTACCACACACACACACACAACCCTCCTACCACACACACACCTCTCCTACCACACACACACACCCTCCTACCACCACACACACACACCCCTCCTACCACACACACACACCCCTCCTACCACACACACACCTCTCCTACCACACACACAACCCTCCTACCACACACACACACACCCCTCCTACCACACACACACCCTCCTACTACACACACACACACAACCCTCCTACCACACACACACCTCTCCTACCACACACACACCCCTCCTACCACACACACACACACCCCTCCTACCACACACACACCCCTCCTACTACACACACACACAACCCTCCTACCATAACACACACACCCCTTCTACCACACACACACACACAACCCTCCTACCACACACACCTCTCACCACACACACACCCCTCCTACCACACACACACACACCCCTCCTACCACACACACACACCCCTCCTACCACACACACACCTCTCCTACCACACACACACACCCCTCCTACCACACACACACACACTCCTACCACACACACACACCCCTCCTACTACACACACACACAACCCTCCTACCACACACACATCTCCTACTACACACACACACAACCCTCCTACCATACACACACCCCTTCTACCACACACACACACACAACCCTCCTACCACACACACACCTCTCCTACCACACACACACCTCTCCTACCACACACACAACCCTCCTACCATACACACACCCCTCCTACCACACACACACACACACAACCCTCCTACCACACACACACCTCTCCTACCACACACACACCCCTCCTACACACACACACACCCCTCTAACCCACACACACACACCCACCCCCACTCCTAAACACCACCTCCTATACCAACACACCCCCACCACACACACAACCCCTCCTACCACACACACACCCCTCCTACCATACACACACCCCTCCTACCACACACACACACACACAACCCTCCTACCACACACACACCTCTCCTACCACACACACACCCCTCCTACCACACACACACACACCCCTCCCTACCACACACACACCCCTCCTACCACTACCACACACAACTACCCCTCCTACCACACACACACAACCCTCCTACCACACACACCACACGCCCTCCTACACACACACACACACCTTCCTACCACACACAACACACACTCCCTCCTACACACACACACCCTCCTCCTACACACACACACAACCCTCCTACCCCATCACACACCCCCTCCTTACCTACACACCATCAGCACACAACTCCTACCACATACACACCACCACCCTTCCTACCACACCACACACCACCCCTCCTACACACACACCCTTCCTACACACACACACACCCTCCTACCCACACCACACCACACCCCTCCTACCACACACACACACACCCCTCCTACCACACACACACACACCCCTCCTACCACACACACACCCCTCCTACCACACACACACACACCCCTCCTACCACACACACACCCCTCTACTACACACACACACAACCCTCCTACACATACACACACCCCTTCTACCACACACACACACACAACCCTCTACCACACACACACCCCTCCTACCACACATACACACACCCCTCCTACCACACACACACACACCCCTCCTACCACACACACACCCCTCCTACTACACACACACACAACCTCCCTACCATACACACACCCCTTCTACCACACACACACACACACACAACCCTCCTACCACACACACACCCCCTCCTACCACACACACACATACCTCCTACCCCACACACACCCCTCCTACCACACACACATCCCTCCTACCACACACACACACACCCCTCCTACCACACACACACCCTCCTACCACACACACACACACCCCTCCTACCATACACACACCCCTTCTACCACACACACACACACACAACCCTCCTACCACACACACACCTCTCCTACCACACACACACCCCTCCTACCACACACACACACACCCCTCCTACCACACACACACCCTCCTACTACACACACACACAACCCTCCTACCATACACACACCCCTTCTACCACACACAACACAACACAACCCTCCTACCACACACACACACACACCCCTCCTACCACACACACACACCCCTCCTACTACACACACACACAACCCTCCTACCACACACACACACACACCCCTCCTACCACGCACACACACACCCCTCCTACCACACACACACACCCCTCCTACCACACACACACACACACATACACCCTTCCTACCACACACACACACACACCCTTCCTACCACACACACACACACCCCTCCTACCACACACACACACACAACCCTCCTACCACACACACACCTCTCCTACCACACACACACACACCCCTCCTACCACACACACATACACACACAACCCTCCTACCACACACACACACCCCTCCTACCACACACACACACACACCCCTCCTACCACACACACACACCCCTCCTACCACGCACACACATACCCCTCCTACCACACACACACACCCCTCCTACCACACACACACCCCTCCTACCACACACACATACACACACACACACACCACAGGAAGGAGCTGTGTGCCCACTGCCTGCCCTTTTATTCTGTGCGAGCCCAAATACCAGGGTCGTTAGGTCTGGGGCAGATGCGGGAGAGCCTGGAATGACCTCAGTCAAGGCCAGCTTGGGATATGGAGAGAGGTCACCCAGCAGGAGGCAAAGTCACAGGGATTTCGTCATCCCTTCTACAGGCATGAGCTCAATTCTAAGAGCTGGATGTCCTCTGAAAGAAACCCTTGGAAGGCTGTGTGGAAAGAGCCGCACCAACCACAAGTACAGCCTGACGGGAGAACGTTTGTCAGTGATGGTGTATTAAGTGCATGGGCAACCACGGCTTGGCCTCCGAGGTGCAGAGAAACACAGACCTAACGGGTACTGTATCTCGGACAACGTAGATGGTCACGGCTCCAGGGGCCATCGTGGCCTGCGTAAGCTCCAGCTAACAAGTAATCCTCGCCCATCAATAATATGCAAACTTCCATGAAACGCAAGACAGCAAAAAACTTTTTTTAATTACTATTTTTACTGTATGTGAACTTAAGTATATGTTAATAATGAGAGAAATCAACGATCCTGAGTATATTTTCCAAATAGACAAAATACTTTGGGGTACGGTGGGGGGACTCTTCTCATTGAGAAAATAAGGGATATCCTTATATTAGGTGTCATCTCATTTTTACACATGGAAAGCTTAGATAAAAACCTTCTTGCGTGAGACACTCGGGGTTACTTCAGTCTGTCTGATCCAAGCCTCCCTGATACGGGGTGTCGGTAGCTCTCTCTGGTCTCAGCCTGAGCTGATCTTGACCTCTCGGAACTCGCCTGATCCCCTTTGGTAAAATGTCAGAGCCACGAAGTGGATCCAGGAACGGGAAAGCGAGTTCCCCATCACAGGTTGTGTGCAAGTAAATGCCAGAGGGTCACTAACAGGATAGAGTAAATGCCAGAGGGTCTCTAACAGGATAGAGTAAATGCCAGAGGGTCACTAACAGGATAGAGTAAATGCCAGAGGGTCACTAACAGGATAGAGTAAATGCCAGAGGGTCACTAACAGGACAGGCAGCACCAGGGCAGCACCAGGGCAGCCCCCAGGGAGGGAGCCCACAGGCCCACGAGTGAGAGGGCCACCCGGGGAGAGACTCTGCAGCCAGGAGCCGGAACACCCGAAGGGGCTCAGAGCCTAGTGGGACCCCTTCCAGCTTCCTCCCTGGATACACATTTTCCTCCAGCCCCGGAAATTAACCTGTACCGGCCAGCCTCGGGCGAGTCCAGTTTCGGTGCCAAACCAGCCCTGCCCGTGGGCATAAGGAACACAGGCCTGAAGGCAAAGCTGAAGCTGCCCACTAGGAGGACAGTGTGGCCTCCGCCGGCAGCCCTCGCTCCGGGCCTGGGTCACCTCTTCCGGGGAGAGCCCTGGGCACTCTTCCATCCCTGTCTGGCAGACGAGCGCTTCCAGGAAACATCCTCCCCTGGGAAGTTCTTCCCCTCCCAACATGGCGTCGCTTGGCCTGGTCTCCGAGTTCCACTGATCGTCCACTGGAGATGTCATGCCTTGATGTCACCTCTGTCTGTAGAGCATGCATCATTCCCCAAAGCCGGCACACATTCAAGGGAGCAAGAAATAGCCCACTTCTTTATATTCATAACTCCACTGAATCTCAATGTGGGGTTTATGTTAGTAAACGTAATTATAGGCTCAGCACTAGGACATCGAGTCCCCAAGGTGTTGCATTAAATAAAAGACAAGTTTATGGCTCCCTCACATGACAGTCCAGAACTATCTTACCAATATGGGAGCCCTGGGACTCCACATGGGGGACCCATGTTGGTGGGGTGTCCCTGCCACCCTCAACAGGTGACTTCCATCTCTGGGTCGAGGTCAGGTGGCCCGGCTGTTCTCAACCTTCAGTCTGAAATTATCAACCGGGGAGGGAGAGTGGCGGTTAGAGGGCCTGCAGCTTCATTTTAGGTACAGGAAACATGCTGCACACAGCACGTGATCTTATACCCCGTTGTCCACGGGCAAAGGGCCGAGTAATGGTCCCAAAGAAGCCCATGTCTCCACCCCTAAGCCTGTGAATACGCACTACCTTACATGGGAAATAAAAGGATTTGAAGATGTAACTCAGGTTAAGGACTTTGAAATGAGACAAGTATCCTGAATTATCCAGGAGGCCTCAAAGCAATCACACGAATTCTTATAGACAAGCCTTCCTAGCTACAGTGAGTCAGAGAAATGTCACAAGAGAGAAAGGGTCAGGGAAATGCTGTTTTTGAGGGTGGGAGGAAGGGACTACAAGCCAGGGAGTGTAGGCCCACTCTGGATGCTGGGAGGGGCAAGGAAAGGGATTCTCCCCTAGAGTCTCCAGAAGAAGCAGAACTTTGCTGACACCTTGATTTTAGCCCAGTGAAACCTGTTTCAGAATTTTAACCTCCAGAACTTTACGAGAAGGAAATTGTGTTGTTTTCAGCCAGGAAGTCTACAATTTGTTACAGTCCCAAAAGGGAGTTAATACACCCAGTCACATGACCCTACCTAGCTGCAAGGGAGGCTGGAAAATCGAACTCTGGCTCAGTGCCCATGTGCCTCCCTTGAGTCTGAGGGTTTCTCTCCTGCACCTCTCTGGGGCCGCAGGAAACTCAGAGAATGGGCTCAGGCCCTCTCTGCAGCCACCAGGTCATACAGGCAGGACGCAAGCCCACCTGTGGTTGCTCATCATAACGCTGTGAGCAGAAGCCCTGCCAGGCACTGCTCCCAGGATGCCAGCTGGAAAGGGAGAGAGCAGCACCCCATCCAGATCCTCTCACTGAGCAAGGGTTTATCGGTCCCCCACCACCCCCGCTGTGGCCTGAGGAATAGCACAGGCGTGGGCCCCTCCTCCACTGCCCCAACAGCTCACTCTTCTGTTCCCCTCCCCTTGCCAGGATCCTGCGCGGAGACTCCCATCTGGTCTGCGAGAGCAGCTTCCTCCAAGTCCTCCTGAGAGCAGATGTGACTCCGAGGCTCCGTTTCCGTCTAACCCTCAGTGGGTGCTGAGGGAGATTATACAACAAACACACACAGAAAGATAGCCAGACAACTATGGACGGCTCGCCCTAAGGAAGGAGAGACTGCCTGACCAGGCGGTGGCGCTGTGGATAGAGCGTCGGACTGGGACGCAGAGGACCCAGGTTCGAAACCTTGAGGTCTCTGGCTTGAGCATGGGCTCATCTGGTTTAAGCAAGGCTCACCAGCTTGAGCCCAAGGTCGCTGGCTCGAGCAAGGGGTCACTTGCTCTGCTGCAGCCCCCCCGGTCAAGGCACATATGAGAAAGCAATCAATGAACAACTAAGGTGCCGCAACGAAGAACTGATGCTTCTCATCTCTCTCCCTTTCTGCCTGTCTGTCCCTATCTGTCCCTCTGTCTGTTTCTCTCTGTCTCTGTCACACACACACACAAAGAAGGGGAAACTGAGGCTAGACAGGTTACACTATTAGCAGCTGCACAACCCCATTCCTTCTGCTTCAGCAGGGAATTCTGAGCAGACGTCCAGCAGTGAAGGCCAGCAGCTCTCAGCATGGTGGCTGCCTCCACAGCCCCACCGGCTAGTCATGTAATCATCGTCCAGGGTGCAGGGGCTGGAATTAACCCTCCCCTTCGTCCAGCCTCAACCAATCACTGTGCCCTCCCCACTTGTGCACCGATGCTGCTGACACACGCAGATAGCTGGTTGACACCACGACCCTCCCCTTACCTGGTGTGGTGTCCTCGCCCTCTGCTTGTGCCCCTGAAGCCCCCAACCCTAACCCCTCTTTAGGGAAACCCACGCTGAGACATGTGACTGGCCCAAGGGGCCGGGCTGGTAAGAGGCACAGTCAGAACTCAGCATGAAGCGATCTGTGGACGCAGACACACCCAGTCGCCTCTGAGCAGCCATACAGCCCCGCTAGGGAGGTCCCGGGTCAGGGCCTTCCGGGATTTCCTCTCCACTGTGGGAACAGGCAAGCCTCCATTCCCCTGGGCCAAGCAGGCTCTTCTCTCCCGGGTCCCCCCGAGGACCAGCATGCGCACCCACGCTGAAATCGGTCACGGCACCCCCGTGCGGAGTTCCCACTCTGTGCCTGCCCAGGGGCGGCAGGCAGGACGGTTGGCCCTGGAGGTTGGGGGCGGCCCCCCTCTGGGGAGGGACAACAGACAAGCAACCAGGTAGGACGGGAGCCCGTCTTCCTAGGCACCTGTACAAGGCACAGTGACCGACGGTCCCTGCCTCTGAAGGAAGTTTTTTGAGAATTTTGTGAGAAAATGGGCATTCACCCCATACCTCTCATCGTTATTATTTACATACTCATTCATCCGTGCATAGGTGCAACAATAACATATCACGTGTTGGGCAGATAAAATATATTATGCTCACTTTGTTAAAGATGACGCTGCCCACGTGGAGGCCGTCACCCAGGTGATATTAATGTGTGTCTCTGAGGGCTGTGGGCAGGCAGGATCCTTGTAGCCTGGGGCTTGGTTTTAGGACTAAGCCTTTCCCACCCTTTTTGATGTGGGGTAGTGCAATCCCATCATGCCTCAGATAAGTGACTTTGTATTAGAGACTTCCCTATTTTGTATATTGGATTAAAGGTTTGGATTTCTACACTATAAAATGGGGGCAGAATGAGAGCTTGCGCTCTTGGTTCCTGAGATGAGCATTAGAGAGCAGAGAAAGGCCACGTGGAGGAGGCCAGGAGAGGCAGCCAAGATGGTGGAGTGTTGAGTGAGAAGCCAGTTTGTACAGAGTTTGTGCAGGGAGAAGGAAGGAGATGGGGAACAGAGGTGAATAAGTCTGGTGAGCTAGAAACCTTTGATTCTAGGAAACTCGGATAAGTCAGTAGCTTTGTGAGCACTGAATGTGAGTGGGTTTTGGAGCCCAGTGTGTGTTTTTACTTGCCCGCCAGGTGCAAGCTAGGATTAAAGAAGATGGCTCATCAGTTTTTGGCTCCGTTGTTTCTTTACCGACTGTCCGAATCTAATGGGAACCTGCATGGGCCAGGTTGCTGTGATGGTGGCCGTGGCTTCTGGCTTTACATCATGCAAGCCTACACATCTGTGATAGCATTCCCATTTTACGTCTGGGGAAGCGGAGACCCAGGGAGACGGGTGGCCCTGCCTGAGGTCACACGGCTGCACTGCTGGGCTTGGAGCGCCAACTCCAGGGTCACATTCCCTTGCCCCAGCTTCCCTAACAAACTCCTCGGAACATTACTTGGGATATCGTTTTGCACCCAGCCTGTTTCTCTGAGTTTCTCTAGGTATCCTACCCCGTGGGATCACTGCTGAACTCCTGACCGTGAACTTCTTGGGGAGACAGGAGGAAAAGTGAGGGCCGGGTCACCACCCGCCTTGGTTCCTGATACACAACCGTTTGTTGTCGGGGCCTTGGCGTTCTCCTGGTTCTGTGTCAGTGATTGATGTGCCGCAGGCCAAGCCTTAACATCACCCAGTCAGCTCAGTGCCTCCCTCTCCTGTGCAGTCCTGGAGTGTCCGAGGCAAACCCTCCCCCGTACACACTCCTCCATGGCAGGAAGTCAAGGGGCATGCTCAGCAAGCCACAAGGAAAAGACACCTCCCAGGTGGGCAGCGTAGCGTGACGTAGCAACCGCTGTCTGCCTCCACGAAGATGAGAAAACCCAGTGAAGTGCTAACGATGCCACACTCCAGGTCCCCTGTGCTTCTCACTTCAGCCAAGCTACCTAGCTGACACTCATGTCCCAGGCCCCTTTCACTCCCCTTTTCCCTCCTACGTCACCTCCACCAGGAAGCCCTCCTTGTCTGCTTCAGCCCAGCACAATTTTTCTTGCAGCCTATGCTTTTCTTACTGACATCCTCTGGTACAAGTGGTTCTTTTGCCAGGTGCTTATATTGTCTCTCCCAGAAGGCTCCTTAAGGACAGGAGCTTTTGGATGTCCCCACCCAGCAAATAGGGCTTGGCATATAGCAGGTACATCCAGAGGTACATTCTGATTAATTGAGTGCATCCTCCACATACTCCAGGAAGCCTCGACAGGAAGGACCAGGACAGGCTAGTTTCTGGGTTCCCAGCCTTGGGCACGGAGTAGTTTGTAGGATCGACTCTGCATTGACCTCGCTTTAGGCCTTTGACTTTCTCCTCCTCCGAAATGTGTGGTGGACACAGGGCAGCGAGTCCTTTGCAGAGAGGGGCTGTGTGTCTCTCCTTAGCACTTCTGTTCCCTGGTACACACTAGAAGCTCAGTAAACACTCCGTCACAGAATGACTCAATGAACACATTAGTCCCCTCTTTTTCCTCCCAGCCCCCATTTACTGATTCAGCCAAATGTTATGGGTCCCTAACATACCCCAGCACTGGCCCTGGGGGGTAAAGGGGGTCACACTCATCATCTTTGCCCTCAAGGGGGGCAGCAAGGAAAGAAGCTAATGAATAATAAGCCTGAGTTTTTTTTTCCTTCGTTTTGTTTTGCTTTTCATTTAATCCACATGAGTGCTTCCTGTGTTGGGTAATCTCATTGCATTTTGACAATGAGAAAAAAAAGATTATCTAGGCAAAGTCAGCTGTCCAAGGTCAACTAATAAGCGACAGGGGTTTCTGGGTGAGTCAAGGACTGTCGGACTCCAAAGCTCATTTCACTGGGATTTCTTATCAGAGGAAGAGTTAAAATAGTTTAAAAAAAAATAGTAAGGAGATGGATGTGAATCTACAAAAAAAAGAAAAACAAATTGTTGCAATTGATCAAGAAAGAGAGGGATCACCACTGGCTGGGCCAGGGAACAGACGAGCGACAAGAGGAAGTAGCACAGTGACAGGGAGGGCAGAAGCCCAGGCAGCCCCCAGGTGGCCGGGACCAGCCCTGCCCCGGCCACCACTGAGGACTGTTCAGGGTGTGCACTGCACAAGGGCCCCATGGCACAGAGGTTCTCTCCCCATCTCAGACAGTGATAACGTCTACGACAACAGTCTTCGGACAGATGGAAGTCAAGTGTTTGTGGGAAGGGGTACTGTCCCTAAGTCACACACAGGCGTTCCCTGAGCTGAAGGCAGCCAGGTGCCCAACTCAAACTTCAGCCCCAGGTGGATGATAAAGGCAGAATGAGGCAAGTTCTACAAGAGGAGCCAAGAGGGAAGCTCAGTGCTAGGGTTCAGACCAGGCTGGAGCTGCACGTGGCAGAACCCCACTTATCCAAACAGAGGCACTCGCTGTTCACGGTTATCGACGCCAGTGAGACCAGATACCCAGCTGAAGGCCCACCTGTGGGAAATGGTTCAATGAAACACCATTCACCCCCAAAAGGGAGTCCTGCACAATCATGTTCTTCATGACGTTTACAAAGACGCCTTCAGAGCTTCAGAAGATGTTCATGCCATGGGAAAAAACCAAGATGTAAAACTCTTTATACAAAATTTCTTATATATACCTGTGTGTGCATTATACATACACATTTTTATCAATATGCAATTTAATCATTTTCTAAATGCACATGGATTATTGTTATATTTAAACAGATGCATTTTTTTTTTTTGTATTTTTCTGAAGTGAGAAGCAGGGAGGCAGAGAGACAGACTCCCGCATGCACCCAACCGGGATCCACCCAGCATGCCACCATGGGGCGATGCTCTGCCCATCTGGGGCCTTGCTCTACTGCGGCAGGAGCCATTCTAGCACCTGAGGCGAGGCCATGGAGCCATCCTCAGCGCCCAGGGCAACCTTGCTCCAAAGGAGCCTTGGCTGCAGGAGGGGAAGAAAGAAATAGAGAGAAAGGAGAGGGGGAGGGGTGGAGAAGCAGATGGGTGCTTCTCTTGTGTGCCCTGGCCAGGAACTTCCACATGTCGGGCCAGTGCTCTACTGCTGAGCCAACCAGCCAAGGCCTAAACAGATGCAATTTTTTAAAATGTATCATTTTCAAAGGACCATGGACCCTGTTTCAGAACCCAAAGAGTGGTGTGGGGTCCTGGTTTCCGATTGCTGCTGGGGCTCCGGCATTCCCATCCTAGACCCAGTCCAAGACTCGGGTCCTTGGAAACCAGCCTGGTGTCCAGGCTAAAGGCTCATGGCACGCTTCTCTCTATAGGCAGTGCTCTGAACGTCCCTTGTTCTGCTGTGACATCTATAATCATCAGCTTTGGGAGCAAGGTGGTCCCCGGCGCACATCAAATGTCCCCGGGACATTTTCCACAGGCACTCCACCCTGACACCGCACAGCTGGAAGTCAGACACTCTGCGCGTTAGAAAGTGACGAGGGTTTGAGGAGCGAGGAGGTGGTTCAAGGAGGCAGAACGGACTCAGCAGTCTCCGAAGGCAGCAAGGAGAAAGTCTCCTTCACAGCCCTCCTTGGGGCTGAGCTCTGGAGGGGGAGCCCACGGGGAAGGGTGTCAGGCAGCCCAGAGGACAAGAAACCAGCAGGAAGAGGTGTGAGACTCTCTGAGCTGGATGGGACAGGAGAGGGACAGCCGGGCACCTGGCATGGGCTGCCCTGGGAGGGGCCACGAGGAAGCACCCAAAGTCTCCAATTCCCCGCTGAGGGCTGGCAGGCGGGACGCGCGCCCCCTGCTGCCGGGACAGAACCATCTGGGCCCTCCCGAACTCACAACGTTTTCTTAGGAAACCTTTTTTTTTTTTAATTAAAATTTCTAGTTGTGAATTTATCTCAAAATGATATTAAAGAATTAGACATTTGACGTTCACTATTGATTCTTCCTCCCATTGTAAGAGCCGTTTTCATTGTTTTCCTGTTCTTTTTCATCGTTTTTAAATTTCGCTTCCTCCTTCCTTTTGACCTGAGGACACTCGGCTCTTCCTTCAGCACGCACTTTGCCGGTCTTTCCCCTCACCCGATGGGGTCGGGGAGCTCGTGCGGCTCCTCCAGCCTCTCGTGCACACAGATGTCACCCTGGCCTGCCTTCCCGCTGGAGGCAAGGCCATGGGCACTCATGGACCAGCTTGCTCTGCTAAGCGCGGTTTCAAGCACACACTGTGGTTGGAAGGAGATGCATCTGAACTCACTGGAATCATGGCATAAAACATATGTTGGCAATCAATGTTTTCCCTCAGCCGTCTACCAATCAGTGTCCATTTTTCAGCAAGGAAAATCACGCTTAACATTTTTAATGGTTGTATGATATTCGATCCAGCCCCACTCCACACATATCTACGGAGCATCCGCCATACGCGGCACCATGTTAGACACAAGGAGCTGCAACAGACAGGAGGTTTGCGCCCTGCCCTCTGGCGCTGAGACCAGCACACCACATTCACAGATATGTCAGTGGGCACCGAGCTAATCCACCCCTTTGACAGATGAGAAAACAGAGGCCCAGAGGCAAGGACCTAGGGGAGGCCAGTCTGGCCCCCGGGAATCCAGATCCAAAGCCCAAGACTCCAGCCAGCACGCTACCCTCTCCATGTAACAACAAAAGAATTGGCTTCTTTATTAGTCAGACTTCCGCAGAGTTCTAAATCAAACCCCAGCATTTAAAATTTTAAAGTTTCATCAGCTGAGAAGTAAGGATATTAAATATGATTAAATACGATTGCATTTGAGAGGACAAACTGTTCTTCCATTACCTGCTTTGATTAAAAAAAAGCTATCTGGGCTGTGGGGTAGAAAAGTTTAATGCGACAAGGAAAAAAAAGCTCTCGCGTTTCCTGTCATTCCTAGTTTTTGTAGGAAGAGAGCATTGTTTAAGATGGGTGCGTCGCGGCGTCAGGAACACAGGAGTTAGCGTCTGCACCTAATCTTCTCCCCCTCTCTCCTTAATTGCGAAAAATAAGAGCAGTAAGAAAGAAGAAAGAGTTATTCCAATGATTCTTTAGACTCTAAAGTTTAGAGAACAGAAGAAAGGCTGCCTTTTTTTTTTTTTAATGTAATATAGACCAGAAGCTCTGATTCCTAAGCTGAAATTTAAGTGGCGTGCTATTGACATTTAGGTAGTAACAAGAATTTTTTTCCTTTTTTTTTTTGTCTTTGGAAATGAAATATGAGGGGGAAATTATTCATTACATTGTTTGGGTTATAATGTTGTAGCTGCCACCCTGGTGTATGGCATTCCTAAACTGATGATGATTATCACTGTTCCTTTTGTTTTCCACATGACACCCCTCCATGGCTGGGCTTTGGAAATGACAGTGAACTTCAGGGAGGGAGCTTTTCTGAAGGCAGATTGAACAGGGTCTGGACACAGGGCACACAACCGCAGGGCAGAGCGCACCGAGGCTCTTTCCGGCAAGGCTAAATGTCCTGTTCTTGAGAGATGAGATAAATGACAGAGAGAGAGAGAGAAAGAGAGAGAGAGAGGGAGAGAGAGAGAGAGAGAGAGAAGAGTGTCTCTGGACAACAGCTCACTTATCTTTACCTTCTAATTGAAGACTTGGCTGAGATTCAAAACACCATGCCGACCCCCTTCAGCCCTCAGAATGCCACGCCCCCACCAGAGGGAAAAAGGATCAATCACAAATCAGCCTCACATTAGTGAAAGCTGAGACTGTCCCGAAAGGAAGGGGCGGGGGAGGGGGCATAAAAACAATTTCTGTCAAAATCACTCGAAAGACCTACAGGCTGTAGAAAGCTGGTGGTAACCATCATCTTCTCATTCCTGATGACAAAAATGAGAAGCCAGATGTCTGCAACACATAAAAACCAGACTCCGCCTGCACGGGCTACGCGCACTCGGCCTTGGCTATTGACTAGGCGGCGAAAGTCCGGAATGGCTTTGTTTCCCCAGGGTCAGGAGCAGGACCGTGGGGACTTGAATCTGAAGTTCACATTTTACCGGGAGTCCACGGTTTTATTTGGCAGCCCTAGGCGGGGGTCAAGCTGTACGCCAGCCCTCACGTGTGTCTACCCTGCAGTTACCGCCATACTTGGACCCCCGAAGACCTACAGAAGACGCAGGCTGGCCGGGCTCTCCGGTCTCGGCGGGAGGAGGCTGTGGACGTGAGCAGCAGGGGCAAGGACGAGACTGCTTTCCAAGGGCACAGCCTGCGGTTCTGAGGAGGCCCCACGGCCTTCCCTTTGCTTTTAGGCCCTGAAACTCAGGCTGATCATTCCAGAGACAAGTCCACACGTGCGATGCGGGGAAACCCACGACCTCCTTTACTGAGCACCTATTACATGCTGGGCCCTTCTGCACAACAGCCCTACAACAGTCTTTTTACAAACAGACTGAAATGTCCTTAAAAATAAAAGGTCTGAAGCCCTGGCCAACCACAGTAGAGCATCAGCCAGCATGTGGAAGTCCCAGGTTCGATTCCAGGCCAGGGCACACAGGAGAAGCGCCCATCTGCTTCTCCACCCTTCCCCCCTCTCCTTCCTCTCTGTCTCTCTCTTCCCCTCCCGCAGCCAAGGCTCCATTGGAGCAAAGTTGGCCCCGGCGCTGAGGATGGCTCCATGGCCTCTGCCTCAGGCGCTAGAATGGCTCTGGTTGCAACAGAGCATCGCCCCCTGGTGGGCATACCCGGTGGATCCCGGTCGGGCGCATGCGGGAGTCTGTCTGCCTCCCTGCTTCTCACTTCAAAAAAATACAATAAAAAAAAAAAAGGAAGAAAGAATTGGCAACATCGTCCTGCCTCATGCAGGGGAACCCACAGAACAGGGCAACAGAGACTGCCGGGTAGTCGGCAGGGCGACCCCAGGAGGCACTGCTTCCTAACAGGTTTGGGGGCAGTTTTCCTCCTGTTTTATTGGACATTTTAACATCTCACTTTTTTTTTTTTCAAAAATAAAATGCAACTTTCCAGCGTCATAACTACACTGATGGCGTTTGGACCATAAAACCGATGGGAGCAGAGGGTCATCACTAGGGCCGGGCTTGCGTGAAGCAGCTCTGTCGCTCAGGTGCAGATCTATGGCCTCCTTCCCCGGTCTATCTGCCTCGCTCTTCCCTTTCTCCTTAATCACACTTCGGGTCCACGTTATCACACTGAGAAGCCTTGGCTCGTCGGCATCCTGTATGAGGACAGCATTCATTTTATTTATCTAAAGCGTGGCTTGCCCGATGGTCTCCAGGGATGAGATAACGCAAGCATCTTATATCCCTGGGGGCCCAGGTGCCGTTAGAAGTGCATTCATTCCAAGATCCCTGCCATCGAGCCAAAGCTAAAAAGCACTTCCTCAGACATAAGGGATCGGAACATCTACAACGGGAGCATAATGTTAATATCGCCATTAAAATAATAACCAATGGCGCTTCCAAGCAAGCATATCAAATTGGCTTCTGGAGCCATGAGTCACCTGGCTTCCTGCGTCCATGGTCAGGGGCGGGTGGAGGGGGCGTGGCTTGGCAGCGGAGGGGCGTGACTGTGCAGAGGAAGGGGTGTGGCTGGGCAGCAGAGGGGGCTGAACCTTCCTTTTCTTCAAAGTGCTTTTGGCCATGGTGAAAGGAGGCAAGCCAGGAATTCCTGCTGACCCCTCGGGTTCTGTCGCTTAAATAATTCATGTGGTCATGCAAAAACAAACAAACAAACAAACAAAAACAAAGCTCAAAACACACACAAAAAGAGCCATAAGAACTTACTCTTTGGTATTTGGTCTCTGAGTCCCTTCAGCAAGCACTCCCTGCGTGTGAACCATGGGCTGGGAGCTGTCTCCGCGGCAGATGTAGGAGAAGCATGGGGGTAAAGCCCCTCTCCGCCGTCTTCCCGGGGCGATGGAGAAATCAACAGGTAACTCTAATATGCAAAGCGCTAAAATAAAATTAGTGCGATGGTTGAGGGTCACCAAAAATGCCCGTGTGACAAAGACGGGTGAGTGTAGTCGAGTTGGCCGTCCGGTGGAAGTAATATTTGGGCTGACTTCTGAAGCTTCAGCAAGTATTTGCAAAGTGAAGAAGTAAGGGACGTGGAGGACGGCTTTCCACGGAAGGAGAAAAGTGGACTCCGCCCATTCTTAGCATGAAGAAAGGTCTGTAGTCGTAGTCGGGGTGGGACGCCAGGGAGCAGCCAGAAATGGAGGTGGAAAAATAGCCTGGGGGTGAGTTGGGAAGGGCTCCATTCACCAGGCTAAGGAAGTGGGACATCGTCTTGTGAACCTGGACTTAACAGTTTCGTAGGACGTCAGTAGGTGTCACCAAACTGAGCTTGGAAAACTCCGCAGGACTTCTCAGAGCCTTTAATGCTTTCATACACACTGGAACTTCCAAGAGGTAATAAATACAAAAGAGGCATCATTTCTCAAATAGTGGAATCCTCACATCTTTTCCTTTTTTTAAGAGCACTCTTATGGGGTGGGCATTCCGAAGAATACACATTGGGAAATACAGAGCTGTGGAGTGATTTTTCTTTTCTTTTTTGAGCGGCGGAAAGAAAAATATTGAAGTGGGAGGGGTGAGAGAGGGTAAGGGTTTGCAACCAATTTCATATAAGAAACAAGGGTCCAACGGCGACGTGTGCTTCTAACTTTGTCACTGAGAAGATGCTGAAGTGAACTGTGATATGGGACCCGGTGGGGAGACAGAAGTGACACAGCAGTTCGGGACCAGTTGATCTGACAGAAACCCTTGGCCAACGTGACTCAGAAGGAAAGCTGCAGCGTCGCTTTAAACTCGTTTTATTTTGAAAAGTCGAGAGGAAGGCTCAGTTATTAATGGAACGCTATGAAATGCATTTTAATTATTGCCAAGACTTGAGTCTTTTAGTGAAATGCATATTTATAACCCTCTGTGGAGCATAGATCATTTACCTAATAGAGCAAGACCGCTCCAAAGTCACCGTCCTAATCTATCAGGTAAATATCCACTTATAATTGGTTGTTGAAGCCCTGCTTCTTTTCCCAGTAGGTCGGAGTGGCCCGTAAGACTGCTTTATTCCTCCACGGAAGTCTGTGATCATCCATCATAATGTCAATAGATATATATACATTAAAGAAATTATGAGTTACTGCCTGGGACAAGAGCTAACATTTAGACTGAGAGAAATGCAGAGCATAATGAAACAGCTGCTGAGGGTTGAGGAAGGGAGAATTTTTCATTTTAATAACCAATCACACTCCAGTGCCGCAACGGGGGGAAGGAGGACGGCAGCATGGAGCAGACCTGTGTCTGAAATGTTCTGATCTTCCAAATGGGTCCCTGGCTAGAACCTCCCCCCTTAAAAGAGATAGAGGTATGTATTCTGCACCCTTAGACCCCTTGCTTTGGTCCAGCCCAACACACGCGCGCGCGCGCGCGCGTACACACACACACAACTTCACTTTGCTACATATCTTAGGGATCTCAGAAGAAGACCACTGACTTTAATTCAGCCTCTATGATATGCTGGATGCTTCTGCTCACTAGAGTTCATCTATGTATTTTTTTCCCCCATTTATTTTTATTTTTTCAATTACAGTTTACTTTCAATATGAGTTTGCACTGGTGTCCGGTGTACGGCACAGCGGTTAGACAATCGCATACTTTACGTGGTACTTCCGGTACCTGTCGGGTACCATGTGTAGTTCTCACAGTGTTGTTACAGTATTATTGTCTATATTCCCGGTGACTATTTCTAACCAAATGGTAACTTTTTAATCCCCTCACCTCTTTCTTCCGGTACCCCTGCCGCATCCCCTCTGGATCTCCCTTAGGACCCCAACCATCCCACCCTCCCAGCAAGCTTAGTGCTCTTTCACCGATGAGGAGATGGAGGCTGGGAGAGCTGGGGGGTCTGCCTCACGGATCTGAGCCTGGGTCCCCCTCTTTCCCCTACTGCGGCTTCTCCCACTAGGACTGAGGGGGTCTAGGAAGCACTTCAGGTGTGCTGGTTCAGAGAAGACCCTGGAGCCGAAGGTGCCCACCCAACCCTCTTACAGCACTGGCCCAGGCAGACCCCAGTGGGAGTCCTCAGTTTCCTCCTGCTAACCTCACTGGTTTTGAAATTAAGCTTTGCAGATACGTGTAGGTGTGTGTTTCTGTGTGCATGCATGTCTGTGTTTCTGTGTGTGTATCTGTGTGCCAATGTCTGTGTGTCTGTGTGTGTGTGTGTTTCTGTGTGTGTGTGTGTATGTGTCTCAGGACGCATTTCATCACACTCCTATGTGCAATCCCAGGAGACAAGCACACTGAGAACAGTTGCAATGGATGAAGGGGGAGCGTGGGTCTACGGAGTCTGTGACCCCTCAGCACCCCACAGGGCCCTGTCTTCCTCCACGCCCCTGTGGCCCTGAGACACATCCAGGAAAGCCTAGCAGAGAGCAGGGTAGCCGAGCTGGAAACCACCCAGTGGGGTCAGCAGGCACTCACTGGGTCCAAGCTGGCTCTGCACTGAGGGTCTTTGCCCTCAGGCATAAAAGTCGTCTGTGGGGGATTGGGGAAGGAGTACCCACATCTCTGTAAGCCCCATCGACATTCACTACTTTTTGGCACAAATGGTTTCAAAAAGAACTATCCGCCTGTATGCAGTGTGAGATGTATATGGGCAATCAGGAAAAAGATGTCCCGAAGCAAGAGGCCAGCCGTGCGGAGCCAGAGGTTGTGCAGCCGGGCTGGATCTTAGCTCTGGGGGCTATCTGTCAGTCAGACCCCCGAGAGCACAAGCAAAGTCCTGGGTGCTGGGTGACAAACGGACCCTGAAGGTCGGAGGACAAGGAATAACATTGACGGAACCACGATAGATCAGGATCTCGTTTACTCTCCAAGGTAGAAATTGTTGTTCCCTCACTGTAGACAGAGAAACTGACGCATGGGAGCCCAAGTTCTGCACCCAAGGTCACAGAGCTGCTGAGTGGAGGCCTGGGATCCCATCTGCTTGCCTACAGGGCACTGTCTCTTAGAGAAAATACGGTAATGCCTTCTTTCTCTGGGATCAAGAGGAAAACGAGCTGCTTCTCCAGGATGATTTTTCTAGGTAACTGAAACATATACCTTTGATCCCCAAATGTTTCAAGATTTTAATTATTTTAATGGAAACGTTTTTCTCTGTTCTTAAAACAGCCTATTCTGTGTGATTAACCTTGTCTCGCTGGCTCCGGGCCATGGGTGCCAACTGGGGCCCTGTACTGGATGGAGCCCAGGAATAGATCGTCCCAGAATCTTCTAGAGACTGGTCACCTGCTGCTTCCCATCACCACTGGCTGAAGTGCGGACCAGCAGGCGTCCAGACCCGCCCCACCCACCACTTCAGGGGCCCTTCCTGCCCTCCGGGGCCTTTCCCGTGGGCTCTGGTCATGCCTAGCTATGCGTAACTGGTTCCCAAAGCTCCCGGGCTGCGGCTTGCCTCGGGGCCTTAGCTCAGGCTCCTCCTTCTGCCTCCAGCAGCAGTGCTCAAAGTGTGGGCTGTGCACACCTGTGGCCCAGCAGAGCCTGGGGGGGGGGATCCCCTGTCCGTGGTCCCTGCCTCTTCCCGCTTCTATGTGTGTGAGGCCGGAGTTCCTCCTCCTGTGTCGGCCAAACACCCCATCGCCACAGATGGAACGAAACCCAGAGAGGGAGCTCCCGCTGTCGTCCAAGAGAGGGATGTGCAGAAATGTAGAGCAAGGCCACTTTTTGTGGCCCGGGTTGTTTTGTGTCTGAATAACTCACTTTTTATGGAAAAAAACCAAACAAATATATATATATATATATACACACACACACACACACACATACACACACACACACACACATACACACACACATATATTATTTATGTCCGTCTGTAATGGGTTTATTGCTGTTACTTTCAACGAACTGGTAATTTACAATTCACACATCCCCAGATTCCTCCGTTTTCATGTCTCATGCAGTCAATATCGCTGTAACCCACATGGCAAAGGCTCTTCGGGGCCCACAGTAACTTGTAAGCGTGTCAAGGGGTCCTAGGAGGAAAGAGTTTGAGAACCACAGGCAGGCCAGACCACGCGCGCCTCCTCCTCCACCCACCTAGCTCTTTATCCTCTTCCAAAACCTGGCTCAGGGACCACCTCCTCTCAGCTGGACCCCCAGAACGGGACAGACGCCCGCTAATGCACACACATACCTCCCTCACCCTCCTATCTATTCCCCTGGGTGGGGCTGGGCTGCTTAGTATCTGTGTGCGCCGTTCAATTGTCGTCTGGGGGGTGGGCCTTTCCTGTCTCAGGGCGAGGAAGTGAACGAACGCGTGTGGGAGTGGACTGCGCGGTGGAGTCGATGTTCCGGGGTTCACAGGCTTGCCCCTCTAATTTACCTGCCTTGGGTAAAGCTCTTAAGCCTTTTAATCCTCCGTGTCTTGGGGAATAAAAATACTACTGCTATCCGCGGGATCAGATGAAACTTGTGGTGTGCAAAGGCACGTGTCAGCTCAAAAACACACCACAGTGAGCGACTGCTCCCTGCATGACGTGTCCCCCAGGACCCTCCAGCGGGCAGACTGCCCCCCCAGCGGCCAGGCCTGCATGGCACGGAGGTGTTTTGAACCAGCCTGGCTGCTGCACTCTTCCTTGAGATGGGGGGCACCAGCATGGAAGTGCACCCCTCAAGCTGCTGCTGCTCGTGTTCATCTGGGCTGGGAAACCAGAGAACAGGATTCCTAGGATCAGAGTGTATTCTTTCCCTAGAGCAGGGATCCCCAAACTTTTTACACAGGGGGCCAGTTCACTGTCCCTCAGACCGTTGGAGGGCCGGACTATAAAAAAAAACTATGAATAAATCCCTATGCACACTGCACATATCTTATTTTAAAGTAAAAAAACAAAACAAAATGGGAACAAATACAATATTTAAAATAAAGACCAAGTAAATTTAAATCAACAAACTGATCAGTATTTCAATGGGAACTAGGATCCTCTCACTGACCACCAATGAAAGAGGTACCCCTTCCGGAAGTGCGGGGGGGGGCGGATAAATGGCCTCAGGGGGCCGCATGCGGCCCACAGGCCGTAGTTTGGGGACCCCTGCCCTAGAGCCTCCATAACAAATGGCCACATACTCGATGGTTTAAAACAAGGGAAATTGACTCTCTCAGCATTCTGGAAGCCAGACGTAGGCTGGAGCTAAGCTCCCTCGGAAGGGAATGAACCCTCATTGTCTCTTTCTCGCTTCCGGCGGCTCTGGGCAGTCCCGGGCGATCCTTGGCGTGTAGCTGCGTCCCTCCAGGCTGCCTCCGTGGTCACCTGGCCCTCTTCCCTGGGATCTGTGTCCTCTCTTTTTTTTTTTGTAGGGACACCAGTCATTGGGTTTGAGGCCCAAAGACCCTAATCCAGTATGACTTCATCTTAAAAGACCACATCTGCAAAGACCGTATTTTCAAATAAGGTCCCATTCGGAGGTACCAGACATTAGTACTTGGACATATCTGAGGGGGTGGGGGAGAGACGCCACGCAGCCCGCGACACGGGGTCACGACCGGAGGCATTGAGAGAAGGCCAGAAGGCACGAGCGAGGAGGAAGGGTGCACAGACTTTAGGGCCCAGCTTCACGGTCACGTTCCAGCTCTGGGAAGATCTTCGCTGGCACTCGGGTTCCTGAGAGGGATTTGCGGAACCGCAACATCGCAAGTCTGTCCTGCAGACAAGAAGCAGGAAGCAGGCAACTGAGGAAAAGGAGGGGAACTGGGGTGCAAGCTGGGGTTCCATCGCTTTTGAACGGTAGGATTTAGACAAGCAGAGTTTCAGTTTGCGCACGTGAGTTAGGGATGCCGGGGCCTGCCTTCCAGCACTCTCTGAGGATCCCATTCACCCTGGAAAGTGTCTGTTACAACCCTACTACCCAGCAAGTGCTCAATAAACAAAAGTGATTTCTTATTATTATTAATCTTACAAATTTTTCAGTCCTGTCAGCACACTTCATTTACTCATTATAATGAGAGATACACAAGTTTGTAGGAAGGGTCATGTAGAAGCAGCACGCCATAGATTTCGGAGATTTCAAGGGCAGTTCAAAGAATGGAAAACCCAGTCCTTAGTGAGCATTTCCAAACTGTCTCTTCTCCCTCATTATAGATTTTAAAAACCAATGACTCTTCTAGAAACAGGACACATTAAAAAAAAAAAAAAAAAAAAAATTAAATTTCTATAACCTAATCACCCCAAATTAGAGGTTATTATCTTTTTAAGTATATCTTTCCAATAGTCTCTATATATACATTTTTTTTTGATCTAGTGAGATGTTTCTGTTCATAAGTTTTGTTGTGTGGTTTACTCTTCACTTCACGAACCACAGACCTTCTCCTGAGGCATAGCTGTCTGCAGACGTAACACAGCTTATTTAAAGCTCCTGTTGTCGGACACTTCGATTTCACTGTTGTTGCTTGTTGGTGGTGTTTTTCATGTTACCACTTTGCAACAAAACCCCAGTTGATAAAACTGCACCGATGCTTGAGAGCTTCCACAGAATCCATTTCTAGAACTAGGTTGGACCGGGCAAAGCGTGTGAACGCTGTTCAGGTCCTTGACATGTTCTCACAAAAGGATGCACCAGCCCTCCCCTGGGCTGGGTGTGAGAGAGCCCCTTCCCCTCCACCCACAGTAATGCTGATTGCTAATCTTTGCTTGTTTGCACTGTTCGCTTTACTCGGGACCCATCTGACACCTTATGGGTTCAAGAGAAGCTTCTCTGTGATAGTCCTCTGCTTCTATGATTTCATTCAAGGGCCACACATCTTTGCTAGTAGGACGGGAGAGTTAATACGGGAGGCTCTGCGGCAGATAGGACCTCTGTGCTCCCTATGCGGCTGCTGTGGTAGCGCACGAGCAGCCATAGGCCAAACGCAGCTAACAGAGCCTGGCTGAGTGCCAATAATTACGCTTTATCCCTGGACACCGGAATTCGAATTTCCCGTCACTTTCACATTTCATGAAACACTTTTCTTCTTTTGAATTTATTTCCAACCACTTAAAACATGTTGGGAAAATGGGAGCTACTCTTAACTCCTACATGGTACAAAACCAGGCGGCGAGCGCGGGTTCTATTCGGCCCGCGCGCCTCAGTTTGCCAGTCCTCTGATTGAACCGAAGGCCTCATCGCACAGGACCCTTCTCCTTTCAAACTTCTCATTGAGAGAGGCGTTTTATCCCTAAATCTAACAGTTTTCAACCCTGGGTGCACATTATGGTAACCTAGAAAGTTAAAAAAATAAAAATAAATAAAAGTCAGTGCCGGGCTTCACTCCGGATGAGTTCCTTCAATCGGGCTCTCTTCGGGGTTCACATGGTCCTAGCACCTGAAAACTCTCTCCGGGTGACCCACCCTGAAGCTCAGCTCACACTGCACTTCGATCAGGTGCAAACTGCCATTCCGTTCCGCTCGGCCACCTTCGCTGGAGGTCCAGGGGGCTCCCAGGAGGTGACAAGCCCTGGTGAGGGCCTATGAAATGCATTATACAATAGCCAGGATGTCTGAGGATGCTATAGATGTGCTGATGAGAGGCTTCTGCTTCTGGCTCCCTTCGGAACTCTCTGCCAACCTCCCTAGAAGGACAGGCAGTGAGGGGGTTTAAAAACAAAAAACAAAAGAACAATTCTTTTGGTTCCTGTGATTCCCAGGGATCCATCCGCCCAGGCTCTGTGGTTAGAAGATCTGACCCCAGGAGCGGCTTACGCCTGCAGGAGTCAGGGCTCTCCCGGCCTCTGCCTTTCCCTGCAGACCCAGCCTCCGTCTCTCCCAAGACCAGCCTCCCACGCCGGCGCCCACCCTGCCCTCCCCTTCGACCCACCGACCACGGGCACCCAGTGGCGATACAGAACCCTGGCTCCCTCCTTGGGCGCTTCCCACCCTTGGCTTTTCTTTGCAGATTTCAAGGTGATGACAAAAGAGAGAACAGTCTTAGCATTTGTTAATACCCACTTGACCCACAAAAGAAAATTTGCCAGCCCTGCGCAGCTTCTAATTTAAAAACCATTAGACTGTTCCGCTTGGCGGACCGGATCTAAATATTCTTAAAGGGGCGGTTTAATTTAATGATTACCTTAACAAGCCCCCTTTTAAAACGATGATCCGCCAAATTCGGGGGATTTGTTTTGGAATCTGATCCAATAAGTGGCTTTGTACAAAGAGGAGCAGAACGGAATCTGATTTGGTTCAGAACCCGGTGAAAATCGTGGAAATTACTTTGCATATTTAATCACTGTGGAAACATGAGTACAAAGTACTTTTCTAGAGATTACCTTAGGAGAAAAAAAAAATTAAAAAATAAAAAGCTTCAGGCTTTGCAGCCAGCATGCCAAGTACTTTGATTTACAGGGAATTATTGGGATTTTTGTAGAACACTCGGTGTTTCAAAGACTTCAACCTGCTCAGCCACGGGCGGAAGACACATTTTAAATCTTGGAAGTGACCCAAGGGAGACCCGTTGTTCAGACCTAGAGGGTGGACTTCCCCTCCTCGCTGTATGGCGTCAGAAGTGACCGGTGGCTGGCTGACCAAGATGAGTTGGGAAGAAAGGATAAGGGTGTGTCACCTCCTCCCCTCAAGAAAAGTCCTCTGGGCTTGTCATCAGGACCTGAGGGCACAGGGCCCATCTCAGGAAAGATGGTCACTGTCCTGTCTGCCCCCCCAGCGCAGAGCAAGCAAAGAGCTCCGCCTGGGTTCTGTGTGCACAGGGGCTGGGTGGAGGCCACAGCAGCCAGAGTCAGGGCCCTGGGCTGAGCAGAACCCACTGCTCGCAGGCCATGCGACCTTGGCTGGGTCACTTCACCTTCCCAAACACACTGCTCACAAAAATTAGGGGATCAGGGAAGGTGCAGATACTCCAATACTTTCAGCCTTTTGTCTAGTGCATTTTCACCAATGAAATAAAAGTTGGCTTTGCCTCTCATTTGCATAACCAAACAACTTTCTTTGACTAGTCATTTGCTTTTCTGATGTTCATGTTTAAGGAAAGAAAAAAAAATCAAATGCTTCTTTTTTTTTAATTGCTTCATGTTCATTTTGAAATATCCCCTAATTTTTGTGAGCAGTACATTTCTTTTCTCACTTGCTCCTCCCCTCTGCTGGGTTACTGATTAACTATTGCTTCATCAGTACGACCTTCCGGACCAGCCCTTTGAAAGAAACCCCACGTACCCTCTCCTCCCTCCCACCGGTCTTTGTTCCTCTTCACCCCACACTGTGTCGCCTGCATGGTCCCCTGTCCCTATCACAATGAGGCCGGCATTTATAGTAGTGTGCTCTGTTCATTGGCTGTTTCCCCAGAACGGTGCCTGGCTCAATATAAGTATCTGAATGAGAAAAGTTAATAAGGGCCACCTTCCCCCTACTTGTGTGAGGATGAACTGTGATTATGGATGTGAGAGCTGAACAAAGCAAAAAGGAATTGCACACTGAAAATTAAACAAACAAAAAGATAGTTCGGTTAGATTTTAGGGTGGAAGAGGACTGTGTTGGACCCTAACTGCTTTTTTCTTCTGGGACCTTGGGCAAGTCACAGAGTTGCCTCTCAAAGCCTCGGTTTCCCATCTGTGAAATACAACACGTACCTCCCGGAGTCATTGTGAGGGTTCCAGAGGATGCAGGTGAAGGGCCAAGCCCAGAGCTTGGCACGTGGTAGATCGGCAAGAACAAGGAGCCGGTAATGTGATCCCATGGTTGGAATGGTTCATCAGAGGCACCAACATGCCTGGGCCACGGGCTGCCCAGAGAGCTGGTTGAGCGTTATTCCTGGGTGTGTCTGTGAAGGGAGTGCTGGAAGGATCAGCATTTGAACTGGTGGACGGAGTAAAGCGGATGGCCCTCCCCAGTGTGGGTGGGCCTCATCCAATCAGTTGAGGGCTTGAATAAAACAAAAAGACAGAGGAAGGGGAAGTCACTCTCTTCCTGCCTCTGAGCTGGGACATGGATCTCCTGTCCCCGGTGCTCCTGGTTCTCCCGTCTTCAGACCTGAACTGGAGTCCACACCCTCAGCCCTCTGGCTCTCAGGACTTTGAACTACACCACCATCTTCCTGGGTCTCCGGCTTGCAGATGGCAGAAGGTGAGACTTCTCAGCCCCATAATCACATGAGCCAGCACCTTAAAACAAATTTCTTTCTGCAGAGAGAGATACGGTTCTGTTCCTCTGGAAAACCCCAACTGATACAACGGGTAAGGCAACCACTGTAATGATGACAATACAGAGGACATCTGTCTACCTGTCACTGGGGACATTCACCATCTGAGGCTCCCTTCCTGACAAGGACCTCCTCTAAGGGAAGTCTGTGCTCTATTCCAGGGGAACCAGAAAATAGATGTCTACTTTAAAAAGCGCTCCAAAAAGCACAATGTTTTCCAACGGGTCCCCAGTCCCAACAGCTGGCAGCCAGCTCCCATTGTAAAACACTGGCACGCAAGCATCTGTCTCCCTGTGTACACACTCGTGGAAGGCGTCAACTTATGCAAGAGCTACACACTCCACAAGATATATGTGCTCTTGCGAGGGTGGGCGTGTATGTGTGCGTTTGGGTTTGTCTGCTTCTGAGATGGATTGTGGGGACCAGATGTGTGCACTGCATGTGTGTGTAAATACAAAGAGTGGTATGTACGCAGCAGCACACACCTACCGGCTCCCCAGGCTCCTCCCCGCGGGTTCCTTGAAGCTTCTCTACTCCTCGAAGCCCCGCGAGCTTTCTTTCCCATATGTGCCAAATGGATCATTTTCTTTTATTCTTTACGATAAGTTGAAAAGGTGTTTGAGTGACAGGACAATTTGTCAATCAGCTACGATGTAGAAGGGGAATCTCTTCTCCATAATTTTATACCCGGTATCAAGAGTGATCTGCGAGCTGGGACAGCAAAGGGGAGGGACAAGGTCCACGGTGCCTGTCACACCCACACCTGCTCCCAGCGTCCAGGGTCTCCTCCTTCCTCCTTGCCCTCTGAACCTACTCAAGAGGGTTTGCCACAAGGCAGGGCCATGCGTTTAGTCTCATTCTGTAAAAATCCTTCGGAGCTTTGTCCCGCCCTTAGCCAGACAGCCAAGTTTCTTTCTCACTTGGACTGTCTCACTCCTCCTGCCCTTGCGCCTCTCCCCAGCCCAACTTGGCGGCTGATGGCCCCCGACACACCAGTCACCACGTCTTGGTTCTCTCTGTGCCTGCCACTTGGAACTCAGTCATTCACTCAACAGAATTTGTACAGAAAGCCTGCTGTGAATCAGACACGTGGCAGGCGTGGGGGATGGGGCAGGGATGGAGAATAAGACAGACGCAGCCCCTGGCCTTGGAGAACATCCATCCTATGCAATGGTGGCCGTCCCTCCTCCACCTCCTGCCTGCCTGGAACCCCCCTCACCACGCCAGGTTGGGCTCAAGTGCCCGCCCTCTGCCTGTACCCAGGTGGGACCAGCCACACTTTTTTTTCCACCTTGATGATGTCATTGTCACACCTGTCATCATCACTGTCTTGCATGTAACCACCATCCCTCTCCTTTTGCCCATTGAACTAAGTCCCTATAGTCCTGTCCACCTTCAGACTCCTTGCACAGGAGACATCGCATATCAGACATTCTGAAAACATTTACAGATTAAATGAACCCGTCAGCCAATGGGTGGGAACCTGGAAGGAGGGGGGAGGGAGGACATTCAGATGGCCAGGCAGGCAGAGAAGAGGGGAGACCCTGAGACAACCTGTAGCGCATGGGGTCAGGGCCCACCTGCCATACAAGTGGCAGCGTCCTGGTTATGAGTAACTAAGAGTAGCTGCCGTTTTGACCTTTTATTTTGTTCTGCATGTTTATCGATATTATCTCAAGTGTCCCTAACAACTTCACAGAGTAAGAATTACTATTATCCCTGAGGGTCAGAGAGGTTAGGCACCTCCCTCTAGGTCACACAGCCGGTAAAAGGCAGAGCTGGGGTTAGAACTCTGGATGGTCTGAATCCAAAGCCACTACCATAGGCCCCCCATCCCCACTCCCGCGCATCAACGTCTGTGGTTGAACTTTGACAGTCACCTCAGGGTTTCCTTCAGGGACCTGGGGCCGGCTGCCCTCTTGGCCAGTGAGAGGCAGGTCTTTCTTGAAGAACCTCATTTCTCCATCACCAGCCATTTCAGGCAGTGGGCTTTGCTAAAACCTGAATTATGGAAATTGGTTGTCAATTACCCTGGGTGGCTGTGTAAAAGAATTATTGCAACAGTCACAGTGAAAAGAAAACTTTATTTTCACCACTTTTCAGTAAAAGCTAATTCAGAATAACTCCATTTAACAGTTATTTTATGCTGAAATACTGAATACCTCGGGGAGTCTTTTAGGGATTTTAAAGTCTCTTTATTTATAAATGATTCATGCTGCATTTTCAGAAAAACCTACAATTAGTGTGGGTAGCACAGAAGCTCCTTAGGGAAAGGTGAAAAAAAAAAAGGAAAAAAGAAAATATCCATGCATTCTCTGCACCCTTTCATCCACTGTTGTTTTGCAGCGGACTATAAAAAGAGAACCAGAAACAAAAAGGCAAGGAGATACTGTGTCTCACCTTTTAAATACATGCCCCGCTTGACAGTATTTGTACAGCCGCTGTTCCCGTGATCTGCTCAACCCACGAAATCCTTTCAAGGCGTGTTTCAGTCTGCCTCCTGCTCTTCGTACCTGCGGAAGCTTGCAGGAGTCAGAGGTGCTTTGGGAAGACCCCCCTCTCAGCAACATCTGACATGGGAGAGAGCCATGGCCTTGCAGGGTCAGCCCAGGGGCCCCAGGAGACAGCTAAGAAAAGACTCTCCTTTTTTTTTTTTTTTTAATCCAAAGCTTTCCGGGAGATGCTGATGCAAAACATCTCCACATTTGCTGTCCTCTCCTGAGAGGTGATCATGCTCATCTCACGAGGTTTTACCATGCAGTCATTCCTCGACTGCCTTCTTTTTCTGTGCCTTCTCTATGCCATGTGCACCGCAGTCCTCTGGGTCCAGGGGACCACCACCTAGTGGAGGAGATGGACAGAGGACAGTGTCCATGGCGGGGCAGAGGCCACGAGAAGCTTCAGCCGTCTCAGAGTGAACCCAGATGTAGGAGTTGGGAAAGGCTTCACAGAAGAAGTGATGCCTAAGCCACTGCGTGAGGGAAGACGGGCACAAAGGGGAAGAAGATCGGGAAGCTGGACGCCGCGATGTGCACAGCGATCCGGGGCCCAGAGGGAGCAAAGCCTGTGCCGGCCCCGTTAGCAGGGCAGCTCTGCTGGAAGGACGCAGAGGCAGAGAAGGGAAGCTGATACCCATGAGCTTTAGAGGATCCACGAGATGATTATTTCAATAAGAGGATTTTGTAAACTCGGGAGCTTTAGGGTCCTGCACGATGTCAGTTATTGTCTGACATTGTTACCATTCTAGATAGACGGGGGGGGGGGGGGGGGGGGGGGGGGGGGGGGGGGGGGGGGGGGGGGGGGGGGGGGGGGGGGGGGGGGGGGCAGCGGTGAGCCAGCTAGGAGATGGAGCTCAAGTTTTTCAATGTCGCTGACAAAGGACATCAATATTTCACTTTTCCACTTGTCCTTACCCAGTTCACTTACTCCGCGTGCGGGATTGGCAGGGTTACCTCATTCCTCCGTGCATGCATTTGTATGGGGAATCAGATGTTTTATTTGTGTGTGTGTGTGTGTGTGTGTGGCTAGTATTTGGGGTTATTGAAAGTAAATATAGTAGAACTCAGAGTCTTGAAAACCACAATAAAGAAAAGAAGAGCAAGCTATTTGCATCCTGAAAAAGCGGCAGCATCAACTCCCAGCAGCCTCCTTCCCCCACCTGCGAACACCGTCTCCTGTCATTTATCCCTGTCTCCTCAGAAAACGCATGGCCGGTGCCGGGGAAAGCACATTTTAGATGTCTAATTGAATTCTTTTCAATTAAATGAGTGTTGTTGTTGTTGTTTCCCAAATCTCTACTATGTGCCAGGTAGGAAAAAAACGTAATAAGAAGACAGAAATGAAAGAGAGACCATCTCTGCCCTCGAGAGCTGCCTTTTGTGCAGGGAGATGTGACGGGAGACTGGGGCGTGCTGCACAGCTGAAGCCTGGCCACAACTTCTCGGCACTGTGACCTTGCTCTGGGGACTTGAGCCATGTGTGCCTCACTGCCCTCATCTGTACGGTGGGGACAACAGCCTTACCGTCCTGCTTTGTTCTGATAAACTGATGACACACAGGAGGTGCTCTGAAGAGTGTCTGACAAATGATTAGGTGCTCAGAAGGTTCCTTAGTCTTATTATCGTCCTTGTTACCATTGTTATAATAGATTAGTTAGTAAATGATGGGGAAAGAGGGGACAATAAAAGTCAAGATGTGGAGCTAGTCCTGGTGTGTACCCAGAGGAATGAGAACATACAGCCACACAAACACTTGTCCAGGAACATTCACAGCAGCAGGTATTCAAAATAGCCCCCAAGTGGGAACCACCCAAATGGTTGTTGACCAATGACTGGATAAACAAAATGAGATATACCATACCCTGGAATACTATCCAGCCATGAAAAATGGACGGCATACTGATACCCACTACAATGTGGGAGAACCTTGCAAACATCACGCTAAGTAAGAGAAGCCGACACAAAAGACCGCAGGTTGTTCGACTTCGTTTACATGGAATGGCCAGAACAGGTAACTCGATCGAGACAGAGTGTAGGTGGGGTTACCTGGGACTGAGGGTGTGTGATTGTTAGTGAGGGGTTTCCTTTGGGAGGTGATGAAAATGCCCTCCACTTCAGCAGGGGTCCCCAAACTTTTTACACAGGGGGCCAGTTCACTGTCCCTCAGACTGTTGTTGGGCTGCCACATACAGTGCTCCTCTCACTGACCACCAATGAAAGAGGTACCCCTTCCGGAAGTGCAGCAGGGGCCAGATAAATGGCCTCAGGGGGCTACATGTGGCCCCCGGGCCATAGTTTGGGGACCTCTGATAGAGTGATAGTTGCATGGCCCAGTAAATTAATTGACACCAGACAATTGCTCACCTCACATGGGTGAATTTTTTGGTGTGTGAATTATTTCTCAATAAAGAGAAGGAGAGAAAAGGAAGAGAAGGTGATTTGGAGCCAGCGTTGAAGACTGGGCAAACCAAATTTTACACAAGATAAAGGGGCCGGGAAGTGGCAAATCTGGAGGAGGGACACTGACCAGCGGTCAAGTCCTACGCCTCGAACACCACACATCTGATCCTTTATTTTTTCCCAAGACATCACTCCATTCTTCAAAGAGCTCAAGCAGGAGAACAGTCGACAGGCACGAAAGCTTTGACCGCCCATCCAGTCAATATTGAACATGGGTCTCCTGGGTGCCAGCTGCTCCAAGGGCTGGGGGTAGTGGGAACCAGTTCAAGAGACATCCGAACCCCTGGGGAGTTCACAACCAGGGGAGACAGCAAACACACTCATGTGAAAGCACATCAGGTCACTGCAAAAAGTGACGAGTGTCAGTAAGGCAGAGAGAGGTGGTAGAGAATGACCGAAGCAGCTGCCTTGGATTTGGAGGAGAGAGAAAGGCTTCTCTGAGGAGGGGACATCTGAGCTGAAATGGGACAATAATGAACCCACCATGCAAAGGCCCAGATTGAGCATGCTCTCGACGGGAACAGAAGGGCTGGACTCTAACCAGCCCGCAAGGCAGACCCCAAAGACATTTTTGATTGGAAGTGCAGAGAGCTATTTAAATGAGAAGAGGGAGCTCTGGCTGGTTAGTGCCATTGGTCGGAGCATCGTTCCGACACACAAAGGTTGTGGGTTCAATCCTCAGTCAGGGCATTGACCTGCCTCTCTGTCTCTATAAAGTTAATAAATAAATTTAAAAAACCTTTTAATGAGAAGAGGGAGAAGTCCATCTGAACACCAAAAGCATGATCCACAAAAGAAAATAATTAGCAAACTGAACTTCATCAAAATTAAGGACCTCTGTTCCTCGAAAGACGCTGTTCAGAGAATGAAAAGACAAACCACAGACCAGAGGAAACATTTACAGAACGTGTCTATGACCCAAGACGAGTGTGTGCAAGCTACGTGAAAAATTCTTAACTGTAATAAGAAAAACAACCGACTTAAAAGAAGAAAGAAAGAAAATGGGCAAAAGACCTCAAGGGACATTTCACCAAAGCAAGTCTATATAAAGACACATAAATGCAAGAAAAGATGTTTACCGTCATCGGTCACCATGGGAAACGCAAATCAAAGCCATGATGAGATGCCACTAGACACCGGTGTGAAAAGTTAAAATTAAAAGTGGGGGACAGGGGATGATGCCAAGTGCCGGCCAGGATGTGAAGGAACTGGAGCCCTCCAATGATGCTGTCACTCTGGAAAAACACTTCGACAGCTCCTTGTAACATTAAACGTGCGCTTACCATACATCAACTTGATTTCTAAGTATATACCCGAAGGCAGTGAAAACTTACTTCCGCGTAAACACCTAGACGAGAACATTTATAGCAGCTTCCCTCGGCATCTCCAAAACTTGGAAACAATCCAAGTGTCCCTGCACTGGAGGAATGAATAAATAGCGATAGTAATTTATTATTGGGATACGATTCATCGATAAAAAAAGGAACAAGCTGCTCCGTCACACAAGAACATGGACGGATCTCAGACTCACGGTGCCAAGGAAAATCAGCCAGGCTGGAAAGACAAAATTCTGTAGGATTCCATGGATGTGACATTCTTGCAAAGACAACACTACAGGGACAGGGACAGATCAGAACTTACCAGGGGCTGGGGAGGGAGGGCAGGGCTAGTGACAAAGGGACCCAGGAAAATATTTCACGTGGTAGAAATCCACACCTTTGCAGTGGTGTGACACTATATCAAAACTCACAGAACTCGACACCAAAAGGGATGAACTGTATGTATGTAATTATATCAATACTTTTATGTTAGAAGGCAAGATGGAGGTATTATTAATTTTTTAAAAATCCACAGGAAGATGCAAAATCCTTCCTCCAATGAGTAAGTCCCCTTTCTTTTATAAAAGGGCATCAAGCAAGTCTTTGAACATATGGCTTTTCATTTTTAATATTAGAATTAATATTGTGGAAAAGAGAACAATAATTTGCATTGAGACAAAAAAAAACCCCACATCAATAAGATGTTGGGTCTTAATTTTTAATGAAGAAGAGAGGTCCAAATTTCCCACCAGCACCCGCTCTGTGTCCGCGCCCAGCTCGGCACGCAGTCCCATGGTTAATTGCAGGAGCAGAAAGGAGACTGTCGCTTGGACTAACTTCTTCTTCTCCGTGTGTTCCAAGTTGTGTTCGCAAACTCTTCTTGTCAGAGAGCAGCGCAAAGCGGTATGTACGCCTTGCGCTTACCCCTCTCCCCCCAAAGCTTTCGTAGTTCCGTCAATCAAGTGGTCTACCCAACAGTCAACTCCAGGCTGACTGATGCTGTTTACCCCTAAATTGACAGAATCAAATGGTTATTTATTTATATTTACTCGCTAATAATTCATACCCTGTCTCCTTCCAAAAAGGATCTGAGTGCCTCGCTGGATGTCTTGGCATCACCTCCGAACAGTATCAACAACTCAACGGAGAAAATAACTTCTGGAGAAGCGGTCCCTGGTCCCAACTCTGCAGAGTTGGGTGGTTAAGGCGTAACGAGCCCATTACTGCAGAATATGAATAATGGAGAGTCCACGCCGCAGCGACGAGAGAGTGAGCTCTTCGACACGAAGCCACCTTGTCGGCTGTCTGTACAGGTGAGGGAAGGAGATCCGGTTAATTGGGGCCCCAAGACTTCACACATTGAAGAAGCTGACACATTCTTCCCCGTGCAAGTCCGTGAAGCTTGAGAGGAGTTTCCAGCCATTCAGTGTCACCTGTGGATCAGCATTTTGCATGCAGAAGTTCAGTGACATGGCCAGGTGGGCGTTGGGATGGCCTGGAAAGACAGAGGCTCAGCGAGGGTAGGTCACTTGCCTGGGATCACAGAGCTGGTGAAAGTTAAGCCAGGGTTGTGAATCCAAGTCTTTCTCAATCTGGAGCCCATGCTGACCCCCTTTCCTGAGCGGTCCCTGGGCTCTTGAGCTCCACCGACATGGCTGGCACCCGCTGTCTGTAACCAAGCAGCTTATTCAAAGGCTTTGGCATCCTTTGCTCCCTTTTGGACATTGCATCAAAGGATTTTTGCTGTAGCTGTTTTTGGTGAGCCTGCTCTCAGCCACAAGCAACAGCAAGGCCGAGTTCAAACCAGCTTCAGCAGTGAGAGGACGGCTCACTCGTCAGCTGTGGAGGCCCAGAGGCAGGGCGGGTTCGGGCACTGTCAGGGGATCTGCTTCGCTGCTCCGAGGCCTCCCTCCGTCCGGCTCTTTTGCATGTGTGCGCTTCCTCCTCGGGCAGGTATGAACCCGGCTATAGCGGTTCCGGCAATCTCTCCAAAGGAAGAGAAGGACCCCTCTCCTTAGGTGTAAGAGAACCTTCCTAGGAGGCCAGCTCTCATCACCTCTAGACTCATCGGCCAGAGCTGGGTACACACCCATTCTTGTGCCACCCACTGGCAAGGGGAAGCGATGACCATGGATGCTGTAGATATACCAGGTGGATGATTTCTAACCCCCCTTTTCCCTCCTGGACACCCAGGAAGGCTGTATTTCTCAGCCTCTCTTACAGTTCAGATCGGGCCATTTGACCGGCTTGTACCCACACAATGTGAGGAAAGTGATGCCCAGTTCCAGGCCTATCCATAAAATGGCCTGCATGTCCCCCCGTGCTCTCTCTCAGCGCAGGCCCTAGAAGATGACATCATGATAGGATGTGATGGTCCGGGTTCCTGAATCACTCTGCGAAAGGCCACCCACCAGTCTAGACACCAGTGATGCTGCATTGCATTAGGTCACCGAGGTTTGGGGGCTATCTGTTATTGTACCTAGTGTTGATACCCTGACTGATCCAAGTGGTTCCTGCTAACTATCTGCAGTGCGAAGGACGTTGGAAGTCACCCCTAGTGACCATTACGTAGCTCAGGCTATGGACCTCACACATGTTGAGAGGGTCATGTCCAGGGTCTCCCCAGGACACGGTGACAAAGAAAACACACTATCTAATAAATGGTGCTGAAAGTCAAAGTTTGACATGTACAGGGACAGCTTTGTAGATTCACATTGGTCTCTGTGTGACCTTGAGCAAGTCATTCCCCAATCTGAGCCTCGATTTCTCCAGGAGAATGTGATGTCCAAGGTCTCTTCCAGCTCCCAGTGGGTCAGGGACACTTAAGGGGCTTGACTGCACTCATCGTGGCTTTAGTGCTGTTGAGGCAACAGCTGGAGTGACCTGGGAAGGGGGTTTTCAGAACCAGGGCCCCCAGCATCCTCTGCTGAGGACCTACCCAGGCCACCCCCCAACTTCGGAGCAGTAACATCGGCAGACATTGGCCTACAAGGTGGGTGCTTCTCTTATTCCAACAATTATTCTAGCATTAGTTCATATCATACCCACAATTAATAAACTCTATTAATATTACTAATATTTATTGTGACTGCCTAGGTATAAGAACCCCACAAAGCGAACCAGCCCCTCAAACTTACGTGGACCCCTGCATGGCTAAGTCACGTCCATTATACTGCATTATAATCACCGCTGTACTTTCTATTATTAATGCTACCGACACAATATCGATTCACCATGAAACAGCCTCCCTCTTAGGAGGGAAACGTCTTTATTTGGAAGTCCCGCTAATGCTCCCTGGCTACACACATTCTGGCTGGTGCGTTTACAACCGGAACGCAAACGGTTCCTCTAAGTAACCGCTAGTTATTGAAGACCTACTGCGTGCCAGGCTATCTATAAGCTACTTAATATTTTTTTACAATCCGATCCCTTTCAACCCCATTTTACAGAAGAGGAGACTGAGGTTCAGGGGGGAGAAGTAAGTTGCCAAACGTGCCACAAGCAGTCAGTGCGGAACGAGGTCCTCTGCCCAAGACTCCACTTACATACCTGGCCCATTGCCTTCCGGTTCTGAGAAAAAAAAAAGACTAACGTGAAGTCTTCAAGACTGATGCAGAGAGAAGCAGCCCCCTCCTCGCCCTGATGTGACTGCTTCCCGACCCCCTCATTGTCACCCGGGAATTGCCAGCATGCCCCCTTCATGTTCATGTGTGCTCACGTGACTCGGCCTAGAGGACCGTGGTGGACAAACTCACGGAGGCTTTGTATAGTTCGGTGACTTTTCCATCCATGACCTCAGGCCATGTCAGATGACACCAGCTGAGGGCACCAGGTGTTCTTCCCTCCCCTCCCCCCACCCCACCCCCTCCCGGAGCAGGGACAGCCGTCCATGCTGTGCTGCTATATAACTTCCTGAGACTTGGTCACGCTTGAACGAGGAATGTCTTGGCATCTTTCTATTTCACCATCTTTGACCCCTCCACACCTCAGCCCTGCCCAGGACCCACTTCCCCAACCACAACCACCTGCGGGCAGCTCGGGCTGGGTCGGCGGAGCTGGGGGTCAGCAGGAAAAAGCACAAGCCCATCGGAGGCACTGCTGTCCTCTTTCCAGAGCCTTCTCCGTGGCATTTCTGCCTCCACACGCCGTCACACTGGGGGTTAGGGCTCCGCCAGACGACTCTGGGGGGTAAGGGGCACAATTCAGCCCGCAGCGCCCAGTTCGATTATAGTTTCACATAAGCATCAGATCATTTCCTGGCATGGATAGCCCCCAACAGGTACACCACACCCACAATTCAAATTTATCTAGGCAGCCTGTATTTTCATTTGCTAAATGCAGCAACCTTAGCAGCAACGTTAGAGAGAAAATCTCTACTGTGTAGGGCTCCTTTCTCCCCCTGTCCCCTCCCCAGAGCATCGCCGGGCCTCAAAGGAAGAGCAGTCACTGATTCAATGTGTCAGACCCCAAGATATCCCCAGTCCAAATTATACCTGCGGGTAAGGTCACTGCCCTCACGGCTGCTGCCCAGGGACAAGTTTCCCTCCCTCCCTGCTGCTGGGCGCAGGAGAGAAGCAGACCCCAGGCAGACCCCGCCTCCCTTTCCCCTGGCCCACCCTCCTTACTTGCGGACACAGCGACCTTAGAGGCAGAAAGGGATGGGACACAGGGAGCAGAGGTTGTCACTCTCCGCGGTGTCTAACTGCTTTATCGGACAGCCCGCACCACAGGCGCCGCAGGGACTGACCCCGACCCCTCAGGTACGGTGGGCATACACCGTTTCCTCCGCCAAAACCCCCTTGAGGAGGGGAGATGAGGAAGGAAGTGGGTCGCGAACCTCAGTCCTGGCTCCCCAGCGTCATGCGAAGGGGCAGCCCTGACCCAGAAATCTCAGGTGCAGACAGAGGTGTCAGCAGCACAACCTCCACCAGGCTGATGGTGAGCAGCAGTCACAAGCCTCCGGTTTCCTCCGGAGAGCGGGACCGTGTGGGCAGGGGGCAGGGTCAGCGCTCCTCGGGGCCGACACAGCTGAGGCCACAAGCGGACGGACAGATAACTCTCGGCACTCTCTTCCCGAAGCCCATGCACACCGGCACTGCCTCCCTCCTCTCCTGCCCGAGGGACCTGGCTATTCCCACAAGTGAGGCCATGGAAAGAGGGCCCGGCCTTCATTTAAAAGCATGTGTCCCTCTTGTTTTCAGTGAGGAGCCACTGGGCAGGGCTACGTGGACTCTGACCTTGACCTCACATGGCCTCTGAGCTTGCAGCCCTGCGTCCCACTGCACCTGTTACCTGTACCTCCCAGCAGCGCCCCCAGCCCCACCCACACACTCCCTCGCTGAGCACTGCAGAGGCAAAGATCTCTGTCCTGCTATTCTGCCCTGTTAAAAAAATAATAATGGAGGCCTGACCAGGCGGTGACGCAGTGGTTAGAGCTCCGGACTGGGACGTGGAGGACCCAAGTTCAAAACCCCGAGGTTGCCAGCTTGAGTACGGGCTCATCTGATTTAAGCAAAGCTCACCAGCTTGAACCCAATGTTGCTGGCTTGAGTAAGGGGTCACTCAATCTGCTATAGCCCCCCAGTCAAGGCACATATGAGAAAGCAATTAACGAACAACCAAGGCGCCTCAACGAAGAATTGATGCTTCTCGTCTCACTATCTTCCTGTCTGTCTGTCCCTATCTGTCCCTCTCTCTGTCTCTCACTGTCTCTGTCACACACACAAAAATAAAAATTTAAAAAAATAAAAAATAATGGGGCAACCAGTATGGAAAAAATGTATAGAGGTTCATAAAAAAAATAAGTAAATAAAAATGGAACTGCCATATCATTGACCAACCGCACTTGTCTGGATTTTTCTAAAAGAATTGAAAGTAGGTCCTCGGGGAGACCCCGCCACTCCCACGTGCACCATGACAGCCAAGACATGGGGACATCCGAGGGGTCTGTCAGGGATAGGTGGGTACAGGACGCATGGCGCACACACACACACAACGGAATATGGTCCGACCTTGAGAGAGAAGTGGGGGCTTCTGCCATAGCAACAGCGTGGATGATCCCAGGGACCTGCGTGAAGTCAGCCGCCACAGAAGGACAAATACCGCGTCATGCCCCTTATGGGAGCTTTCTAAAATAGTCAACAGAAGCAAACAGCAGCATGGTGGCTGCTGGGGGGAGGTGTCAGGGGGAAGGGGGAGGTGCTGACCAAACGGGTGTAAAGTTGCAGCCATGCCAGATGGACGAGCTCTGGACCCACTGGACGACACTGTGCCCATAGAGAATGACCTGTACCATGCCCCTAAACGTCTGGTCAGGGGACAGAGCTCAGAAGAAAAGTCAAAATCACGCATGTCTCTGGAGGACTCCAACATATCGAGAGCCCAAACCCCAAATATATAACCACTGTATAAAAAAAAAGAGGGAGAAACAGAAATCAGCCTTGTGAGTTATTTTTAGGCGCGCTTGTCCTCACCACATAATGCAACTTTCAAGTACGGTTCTGTTTCTTCAAGTGGAGTGAGTCCCCGGATACCCCCCACCCCCCTGTTCACATGCTGTGTGTCTGTATCTCAGAAATATCTGCTCCTCGCAGATAACCGACCGTCCTCATTAGTAACACAAAGTCGCAGGGGAGCCTTCTAACCGAAACCGCAGTGGAGAGCAGATAAGGAAATATACTTGGAAGTGAGGGAATTGTGGGTTCCTTTTATTATTATTATTATTATTATTATTATTATTATTACTTCCTAATTCCCAAACTCCTGCCAGTATCCATGATGCCTTGTGAATGCTAGAGTAATGAAACATGACATGCTCTAACCCAACGCGAGCCGTCAACATGACATAAGCAAATGCAGAGAGGTTCATTATCACCGAGCGTGTCAGGGACGCACGCGCCCTTCCTCCTGCCCCTGGGTCACAGGATTCGGAGGGTTGGATTGGATCCTGCACCATAGTGATGGCCGGAAATGAGAAGAACCAGCCCGCCTTTCTCAGGGCACCTTCCTTTTCAAAAGGAGACGAGACAGTCACACCCTGAGCATGAGGTCATTTTACCTGCCAGGGACCACAGGTGGACACGGGACCATCTGTGCATGACAGCTGTCACCGCCCAAGCCCCATAATCAGGTTTGCCTCTTGAGCTAAAATTACAACACATGGAATTTTTCCAGCCTTTCTTACTGAAGCTTGTAGGGACTTCCTTGAAATGGCCACTGTTTTTTGCAGGGCTAAGTAGCAAGCAGTGGGGGAGGGCGGGGGCAAAGCACGTTAACGCTTGCCCCTGCTCTGCTCTGTAGTTGTTCAAAGTGTATTTTGCTAATAAGTAGTCCCTCTTGATCTTCACAAAGACCCTGAGGAGTGAAGTGCAGCCCATCTCGTAGATGGGGAGACCGAGACCCAGAGTGGGAGAGTGGGATGTAACATGGCAAAGCCTCACGCCACGGGAGCAGCAGAGCCTGGGACAGACGGACGTCCTCTCGCTTGTCCAGGGCTCGGTCCGGGCACCCAGCCATCCCTCCAAGTTGGCTGTCGTGCATGCTGTCGGACCGGGCACCATCCTCCGCCATCGGGCCATCTGTCTGTCGATCAAGCTTCTGAACTGCCACAATATGTCTCTTCTCGATTTCAGGATGTCATCGAAGGTCCCCAGAAACAGCAATCTGGTGACAGAGAGGAGAAAATCTCTTCAGAGCCCAGTTCCTACCACAGAGGACCGTGTCTCCCATTCCAGCAGGTCCCGGATGGCGGCCAGCCTCTGTCAGCATTCCACGGTGACCCACGGGCACTGCTCTCGGAGGTCCCTGGGTGCCGGCCACACTGGTCTGTCAATCATCCTGATGTTACCGGAAGCCATCAGTGACCAGAGAGGGCTCGAGGCTGCTGAATTTTAGTTTTTATAGAGAAGCAATTTGGAGATGTTGGCAGTGGGCAAAGTGCTTTCGAAATCAATATGCGTCTATTAATTGTCAAAGAAGGTTGTCCAGAGCCCATGGCCTCAAATGACGCTTCTTTTTCCAGTCTGACTCGGTGGATGCATTTGCCCAGAAAGGGAGCTCTCTCTCAAAACTCTCACAACAGCCCAGAGTTGGGAGCCCGAAAAAGAAGAAGGAAGGAAGCAAAGGAGGGAAGGAGGGACTGAAAATCACATTGAAAGGATAATAACAATCTTATATAAAGCTCATAGCTATAGGACTTACCTCAGTTAATTCAGTGTCCCCCATTGACCTGTGTGCTCGTTACAATTTGTACCCACATTTTTCAAATGACAGAGGCTCAGAGACGTGAAGGGTTGCCCGCTCCTCAATGCCCCCCACCCCGTGCTATCCTGTGACACCCCCACGGTTATCCTGAAGGGCTCTTTCATTTCCACCACCCTCGGGACCCTGTATCTTTCTGATTGAGGAAGTTGCGGTCATTCCCTTAATTTACCACAAAGTACAGATCTGCATTTAAAAGTTGCGAGTCTGGAAAGAAAATGGAACACACTGGAGGGCCAGATCTGGAGGCTCCTGAGCAGAGTGACACCCGGTGGACGGGCAGCTGTGATCAGGTGCAGTCGGGGGCGTGTGTCCCCCGAGCTCCTCCCACATCACACATGCTTGGTGGAAGGGCGTGGCACCCCTCTGCCCGGGTGGCACGGCCGCGCCACCACCCCCTCTGCGGGCAGCAAGGTCCCTGGTTGGGTTTGTGCTCAACTGTTTGCCACAGCCGCATGCAGAGGCCCGTGTCCCCCCGTCCTGGGAGCTCCCCTAGCCAACATTAGAACGGCAGGGTTGAGTTAACAGTCCTGTGAAGTGAGTCACCCTCAATTTGCAGGTGAGGGCCACACCACAACTCAAGCTAAAGACCAGTGACACCTTCACTAATTGTTAACCCTATGACCTGTGTTAGTGTCCTGGGGCCACCTTTAACAAAGAATGACAAACCAGGTGGCTTGAAACAACAGAAATGGATTCTCTCACAGCTCCGGAGGCCAGAAATCCAATCTCAAGGCTTCAGCAGGGCCGCTCCCTCTGCGGGCCCTGAGGGAAGGTCCTTTCTGGACTCTTCCGGCTTCTGGTGGCTGCCTTTTTCTCATGTGTCCTCCCCTGTTTTTATAAGGACGCCAGTCTTTGGACTTGGAGCCCACCCGACACCCAGGATAACCTCATCTCCTGACCCTTCACTAATCCCATCTGCAAAGACCCTGTTTCCAAATAAGGTCGCATTCTGAGGTTCTGAGTGGGCACGAATTTGCAGGGGGACCCTATTCAACCCACCACACAACCCCTACATTTGTTTTTGGTGCAAGAGATGTAAGTTGGTGAGTATAGAGCATCATGGCTCAGAGGGCCCCGACTCCTGACTAACGTCCAGTAAGATTCTACCAAGACGATTGCATTTATAACCCAAATGGATGGCAGGTGCTCGCACCCGCCATTTGCCACCAATGCCCCGGAGAGGCCGAGGATCACGCAGCCCTGTGGGGAGTCAGGATGCCAACCCATTTCTATGCAAATAACACGGGGAGGCAGTCAGTCCCCGATCCCTTGTGATAAACCTGTGCTTGCTCAACGCCGCCCGGAATTTTTCCACAGGACGGACTCCACCAGCGATCAAACAAGACCTGACCACGCACCCGTCTTTCATCTGCGCTGCGTGCCTTTACTGTCCAGGTGCTGGCTTTGCGTGGCATGGTATTATTTCCAATAAATCCCCAAACGCTGCAGCCCCACCTTGATGGGGGCAATGACTGCAGCAGGCCGAGAGGGGGCTGAGTGGGAAAGGGGGCTGAAGGCAGCCGGTGAGCTGGGCTCCCGGGAACTCCGAAGCGAAGCGAGCAGACGTGAGCCCCAAAGTCACCCTCTGGAAGGGAGCCATGTGTGTCGTCTGCCAGACCTCCTGCCTCTGCTTCTAAAAGACACGTGAGGCAAGGGGGCTAGGAGAAGCCCACGGTCCCCTCATTCTCTGTGCCCCGAATTCATTCCTGGACACAGAGACAGGCCACCAAATCGCCAGCCTGTGCCCTCACTCGCAAATGAGCCTCTTTCTAGGGAGAGACGTAAGTTAGCCCGGCTGAAAACCGGGTAAAGCGCTCCTGGGTAGAGTTTAAATAAAACGCCCGCTGACTTATTTATTATTAATTTGTAACAGGGATGATACAGGTTAGAAATTCAATATCCAAGCCCCCAAATAAGCTCCGGGAAGGAAGACACAGTCTCGGGACCTGAATGTCCAAGTGACAAGAACTTCGCAGAAGCGCATAGAGATATATATAGAGATACGCATACATATGCACACGTGTGCCTGTGTGATAGATACACGCACACCGGGAGGGAGGGGATTCTAAATCCTCCGCACCGCACACCAATGTCACATTTTAATGTAATATCGCGCCCCATGCATATTCATGAAGCAGAATCTTGGCAGTGACACAAGGAAAGTGGGACGGAGTGTGTTTGGCGGAGTGCGTCCCATTTCCAGGCCAGTGGATTTTTTGATTAAAGTCCCTTATCCGTTTTATCATGCATATCCACTCTCTGATTAAAGTGATCTGGGGCTGACACTCACAATGTCAGCATGCACTGAGACCCCTCGCACAAAACACGGCTGGAATTTATATCCTTCAAAAAAATAAAAAATGTAAAAGGACCCTGCACTCCCAACAGCAAAACTGACGCGGGGCCACATCCGTGTGAATGCGACTGCGCAAGACGGTGGCGGGGGTGGAGCGGGAGGGGTGACAGGGGCGGCGGGGGTGGAGCAGGAGGGAGTGGCGGGGGCGGGGGGGGGGGTGGAGCAGGAGGGGTGGGGACAGCGCGAGGCGCCTCTACCCTTCCCCCAAATGATTTAACCCAGAATGTCCATCAGCGTCCGCCTGCAGAGGCTAAATTTTCCTCTTCTTCATCTTTTTAAATCAAAGTGAAGTTTCTTCTTTCTGATTTCTCTTCGCAAATGTTTTCACTGAACAAAAAAATGTAAGCAGAGACTACCCCCCTCCACACACACACACACACACTCAAGGGATATAAATACTGAGTTCCCACAGGTGATGGCCAACATGTCCCCGAGTTTCCTGAGGTGCCTGTTAAAATCGCTTTTCAGGAGGTGGCCCCCAACACGCTGGAGAGAAATGGGGGAGCCAGGTCATTGCCCAGCCAGAACTAACCCTGGGTGTCCCTCAGAGTGGAGGCACATTTGACTCACCAACCGAGCATTCCAAAACCAGTTGGTGTCCCAGCGAGAAAACCACGAGGACCTTTGGGCACATGGCAGAGTTTGAGCCCAGAGGGTTCAGAAGGAAATGGCTGCTTTAGAAGAGCTTGTAGAGAGACCCGGAGTCCTGGGCACGTGTCAGCTGACCAGCAGGGGGTCTGGACAAGTCACCTCAACCATCCAAGTCTCGGTGTCCTCTTATGTTACAGAGAGAACAACACCCAGCCCACGGGCCTGCTGTACGGGTCACGGGAAGTCAGGTCTGAGAGAGGGCTCCTCACTCACACAGGGGCGGATTCGGAGCGCAGGGCTCGTTACTGTGACCCTCCGAGCAGGCCTGCTTTCCCGATCAGCCCTGGCATCCGCTCTGGGACAGCCTGCAGCCCACCGGCTGTCTCCAGAAATCTCGCGTGTGTTTAAATTCCTGGGCCCCCCGGGAGTCTGGAGCTGCGGTCCTCTGGGCGTCTCCCGTTTAGAGCCAGGCCTTCCCTATCAGCAGGGCCCCCACACCCCAGGCCAGGAGCTGGTCCGCAGGCTCGGGCTCCATGTGCTCCTGTGTCACCCTGCACGCCCCCACAGAAGCCCTCCTGCCACACCCACACAGGGAGCACAGTGCCACTTCTTTAACGAGGCCCCTGGTGAACGGAAAAACCAAGGGCTGGAACCACGGGCGGACACGCCTTGCCCGACCTGCCCACGGATCTGGCCCACGGGCTTTGTTAAGTGTGAGAATGCGTGAGGAAGCCCCGCCCCGTTGGTCGGGGAGGTGGGGGGTCCTTCCAGAGCCAGGCCCTGCACTGTCCCTCCCCCCCTCCCCTTGCTCCCTCTCCAGGCCTCACGTGAGCCTCCCAGTCCGCAGCATCAAGCCCAGCGTGCAGGAGCAAAGGGGGCTCTGAAAGGGGAACTCGGGTTGGGTCCTCCATGTGGGAGCCATAGTCTCCACCACAGCCACATTTTACAGGTAAGAAACTTAAGCCCGGAGACTTGGTGAAGGTTGCAGAGCCAACAAGGTTTACCAAGCACCTGCCCATGGCATGTCATCAAAGTTATGGGGGAGACAGGGGTGAATAGATGTATGCCCGCCGTCAGAGAATCCACAACGTGCCTGGGCCAGTGGCCACTACACAAATAATTACACGTGAGAGGAGAGAGAAGGCTAAATCAGGGTGGCCTGGGGACCACAGAGCCCTAGGTTTGAAACCTGGTGACCATGAAAGCTTTGGGCAAATCAACCTCCGTAAGCCTCCGTTTGCCCCACATGTAAAACGGGACAGAGGCCTCGCCCTTTGCCAGGACGTAGGGGACCTGCCGGACAAACTAGGGAAGCCGCAAATACTCAGGATTCAAGAGACGTTCTGCAGAGGAGGTGACATTAGCTGGACCGTGGAGGATGTGTGCCAACTAGTCTACCAGGCAGAGCTGAGAGCAGTGCCCTGCAGGAAGCCCCAGGGTCCATGAAAGAACCCAGCACATAAAGCCAGGTGTGGACAGGACTGAAGCAATGGCGGGGGCGGGGGCGGGGGCAGGGGGTGGGGCTGGGACAGGGGCAGGGGGCGGGGCTGGGACAGTCTTTGAGCTGTGGCTGGGGATAGGGGAGAGGATGGGAATTAAAGTGATGACAGCAACAGCAAGACTTTCCCAGACCACAGTGATCACTTCTTGAGCAGACACTCCGCTAAATGCTCTCTGTGCATTCTATTTCTTGACATTCTCAACCACCTGGAAGACAGGTACTGTTACGAATCCCATTATACAGATGCGGAAACTGAGGCTCAGCGCGATGAAGTCGCCTCCCCAAAAGCTGCACAGCCAGGAGGTGGCACTTCTCTGTGGGCCTGGGCCCAGGAGGGACTGGATTTGAACATCCTCGTCTGCCTGACCTGTGGTGGCGCAGTGGATAAAGCGTTGACCTGGAAATGCTGAGGTCACCAGTTCGAAATCCTGGGTTTGCCTGGTCAAGGCACATATGGGAGTTGATGCTTCCAGCTCCTCCCCCCTTCTCTCTCTCTGTCTCTCTCTGTCTCTCTCTCTCTCCCTCTCTCTCTCCTCTCTAAAAAATGAATAAATAAAATAAAATAAATAAAAATAAAAAAGAAAATCCCCGTCGATCATTAGGCTTCCTGCCAACGTGGTCAGGAAGCATCAAGACTCGCTGCTTTAGCGTCTTCCCGAGTCCCGGTGAGCTCAACAATTCCATCACAGCCGAAAAAAGAAAAAGAAAAAAAGAAGGAAGAAAAAAAAAAAGAAGGTCCTCATTGCAAGGTAGGATTTGTTCTCTATCTCCGGAGCTAGATTATCCAAAAAAGGTGCTTTCAACACCTTTTTTGACATTTGCGCTGCTTAATTAAGGAGACCACCGGCTGCCACAGCAGGCTTCTTATTTGTTCTACAGCAGCAGGAGGGACAGGAGAAAGTCCAAAAGGCCCAAACGGGGTCACGTGGGCTCAGGGAGGCATCCAAACCGCCGGATTTGGAGCTGGAGGCCAGCTTCCCCCCGCCCCGCGGGCTGTGCGTCAGGCTGCTGGACACCTGCCGGCCTAGGGACACCTTCTCCTCCTTCTCCAGGACCTGGGGCCGACAGGGGCCGCCTGGGGCCACAGGAAGCACAGACCCCGAGTCCGGCCACTGGGCCTGAGGGCTGTGCCTGCCTGTGAGCTTAGAGCTCCTCCCGCACCACTCACAGTGCCCTGAGAAAGCCCTCCCGCCGGGCTCACCGAAGCCGCTCTATAGCTCCCAGAGGTGGGCTCTGTGGTTAGCACCCCCATTTAAAGACGGGGAAACGGAACCCTGTGGTCAGGTCATTAGCCAAGATCCCACGGCTAGCAAACGGCGAGCCAGGATTAGAACCGGACGTGTTTGTCAGATCCTCTTCACTTACCACTTGACAGTTCACCTGTGGGCAGGCCACGGGACCCCCGCCCCCTGCCTTGGTTTTCTCACCTTACAGTCCTGCTTTGCCAGCTTGCAGGGACCTGCCATGAGGTCTTCTCTCCAATGCCCTTCTCATGGTGCCTCGAAGGGGAACGGGGTCAGGACTCTTTCCACTGCAGCGGGGTTTACTGCTGCTACACAGGGGCGTCTGGGTGCAGTTGTCAGCGAGGGCTGCCATAACGAACTGCCGCCGACCGGGGACCTACTTCTCAGAGATGTGTTTTCTCAGTCCTGGCGGCTGGAGGTCCAAGGTCAAGGTGTCGGCAGGGTTGGCTTCTCCTGAGGACTGTCTCCTTGGCTTGCAGACAGCCACCTTCTCTCTGTGTCCTCACATGGCCTTCCCTCTGTGTGTGTCCATGTCCTCACCTCCTCTTCTCATAAGGACACCAGTCCTACTGGAGTAAGGTCCACCCTGGAGACCTCACTTAACCTCATCACCCCTGTAAAGACGCTCTCTGCAACTACAGTCACATTCTGAGTCACCAGGGGTTGGGGCTTCAACATAGGAAATTCAGAGGGACATAATTCATCCCACGACAGCAGGGAAGCCCGATGGTTTGTCCTTCTGTGCGTCATTCCCTTAGCCCCATTCCTCAGTGTTGGCTCAGACCACTGCCCACCACCTTTTTATTCAACAGTCACTGTGCAAAGCAGACAGGTTTCTGCTGCATGACACGGTTGCAGAGCTGAGCCCCTCTCTGCCCCTGCCCTCCAGAAGCTGGCCGTGTCTGCAGTGACTAAGACGGGCAGCGTGAGTTACAGTTCACAGGTCCCTTTCCACGACCTCTGTGGCATTCTGTTCTCCGAGCACTCCTGAGGAGAAGCGTCTGGCCTTGCCCTAGTTTCTCAGCTATAGAGGCTGACGCGCAAAGGCTAAGTAAGTGATGGGCCCTAGACCACAGCGACCACGGGTTAAAATGCTGTGTCTTGAATCCGAGAGCTCTGGTCCCCACTCCAGAGCAGTCCCCAGTCTGGAAGGCTCTTTCTCCTGCCTCACCTGATCAACAAGGATGCATGGTGATCCTGTTTTGTGCCAAGCTTTTATGGGCTGACATGACAGCAGAGGGGGGCAGAGGAAGCGACACAACAAAGAATTAGAGATTGTGAAAATAAGCAAGATGGTGTGATGGATTATAGGAGGGACAACAACGTTATATAATACTACCTCTGAAGGTCTCTCTGAGGGAACATTTAAGTGAAGCCAAAAGGAGGCAAAGGCGACTGTGCAAAGGCCCTGAGGTATCCTGGAATGAGCTGATGTTGAAAGAGATAGGCAGGGTCCAACTCACACATGGTCTTGGGAAATTTTATTCTAAATGTGATGAAAAGAAAAATAACCTGGACTTGAACTAAGAGCATGAGAACTGTTTATTTGTTGACACTTGATATTCTCTCTGATGTGCCCTTTAATTACTGTAGGAAAGGGGTAAGGGTAAAGTTAAATAGTTCTTTTGGGTTAAATGGTAGTTCAAATTCAGGCTTTCTGAATTCACAGCCAACTTCCCCTTTGCAGGGAGCACAAGGGAGGCTGCTCGGAGCCCAGTGGAAGCCCATTCCGGTCAAACCAGACATTACCCTCCTCGAGCTGCATCCAGTGGGGGCGGTGTCCATGGTGACCTTGGTTTACCACCACTCTCGGGGTGCAGACCAGCGTCTGGACTAACATGGGGCACTCGGTGCCCTGTGGCTTTGGCTGGGGCTGGCTGGAGTGGAACTGTGGACAGGGAAGAAGCAGGAACGTGGGGACCCGGGGGCCCTCCCGGCACGCAGCTGTGGGAGACGAGTGAAGGGAAGTGGGGGTCATGATCACATCCCGTTGTGCCAGCTCTGACAACGCGAGGCACATCACGCCACTCTAAAACAGCAGGACTGCTTTCTCGGTCCTAATTGATGAACAGCTGTGCTCTAATCGACTACAGCATAGCTTCACTGATCTGTCCTTAGGCCGCCCCGCAATGGAGGCTCCCCGGGGAGCCAGGAAAAACAAAGTTGTGCCTGTGTGTGTGTGTGTGTGTGTGTATGCATGTGTGCGCATATGTGGGTATGCATGTGTGTGTATGTATGTGTGTGTGTGTGTGCGTGTCTGTATGCATGTGTGTGTGTGTGTGTGACAGGAGGAGCAAAATTGCTGTTAATAGCTTAGTAAATGGATAAGTGAATAACTCGATGGATTTTAGAACATGGGTTTCTTCCCTTTTTATTGGCCATTTCATGATAGTCACAGCTGTGAACTCTAAAGTTTCCCTTTAAAGAACCAAGCGGAGACTAAAGCTCTCAAATCAGATCGTGCTAACATCTTTGTCCTGATGCTGCCCAGAAGTTCTTCATTCTCCCCTCTCCACGCCCCCCCAAAGGACTAGGCAGATTAAGGGTTATAATCTCTATTATACAAATTATGTTTTGTTATTCCACAGATATTTGCTGCATGTCTACTCTGCATAGCAAATGTACTGGGGATACGGGGAACCAAAATATACATGATCCTGCCCTCCGGGGGCTTAGAGCCTAGTGCACGTCTTGTCAAGCCACAGCCTAGGGGCCAAATCCAGGCCGCCCTGGCTGCTGGAGGGCCCGTGAGGCTTTTCGTTCTAAATGGTACAAAATACCAAAAGAACACGATTCTGTGACTCATGCAAATCATACGAAGCTGACGTTTTAGGGACCACAGTGAAGTTTCGCTGGTACACGGCGTAGCCCGCTGGTTCCGGTGTCATCCGTGGAGGCTTTCGTGCCACAAGGGCAGAGTCGAACAGCTGGGACGGGGCGGTGTGGCTTGCAAAGCCTAAAATGTTTCCTCTCGAGCCCTTGACAGGTAAAGCTTGTCCACACCTGGTCTGGTGGGGGCTGTGATGCAGAAAGGGAACCGGATTCAATGAAAGTGCGACATCCCATAAGCATCAGGTTGTTCGGATGTCACCGCTGGGCAGAGAGCTTGGAGCTACTCTTAAAACTTACACTGTAAGAAGGAGGAGACCAAAAACTTAGAAAAGTTAGCAACCTGCCCAAATTCCTAGTATTGTTCATGTTGTATTCCAGTATTCATGCTACAGGGTGTCAAGGAGAAGAGTGACCGTCCCCCGAAGACTTGTCACCCCTCCTGGGGGAAACGGTCACTGGGTGTTCTGTTGTACACAGCGGGTCATGTTAGCTGTAAGCACGGCCTTGTAATCATCTTTATTTGGAGACAGGCATGGTTTAAGGCCATGCACACGTTGACAAAGAGTGGACTCATGATCATTTTGTGTGTCAACTTGACTGGAGCATGGCACGCAGATATTTGGTCAAACATTACTCTTGCTATTGCTGTGAAGGTGATTTTTTTAGAAGCTATTGATATTTAAATCAGTAGACTCTGAGTAAAGCAGATGACTCTTCCCCACAAAGTGGTGGGCCTCTCATCTAAGCAGTCGATGGTATTAACAGAACGAAGACTGACCTCCCCTGGGCGATAAAGAATTCTGCCAACAGATGGCCTTTGAACCTGAGCTACAACCTTAACTTTTCCCTAGGTCTCCAGCCCCCAACACTGCCTTGCGTATTTTGAACTTGCCAGCTCCCAAGATCATAGGAGCCAATTTTTAAAAAATATAATCAATCTTTTTTCCATCTAGAGAAATAGATAGATAGATGATAGATGATAGATACATGCACGCATGCATACATAGATACATAGAGATAGAGATGCCTACACGCACACACGCACGCACACGCATCCTACAGGTTCTGTTTCTATGGAGAGCCCTGACTCACTTGTCTTTTGTTGAGTAGCAGGTGAGCATTGGAGGCAAGTCCAGCAGCAAAGCCACAGTTAGGATAAGGCTTTCCTGCCTCCTGGTCCAGCGCCCCTCTGACCCAAGCCTGGTTCTTAACCAGGTCTGGAAACTCCTGAGTTCTGTCATCTGTCTGTAAAACACATGGTTGGGTTGTCCAAGCACAGCCATCAGGGGGACTTTGCGAGGATCTAAGAGAGGAGAGATGCGTACAGCACTTAGATCAGAGGCTGCTGCACACAGCGCCCGCTGCTGCACAGCCATTACCATCGCCAGCTCCCGGCCCCAGACACCCCCAGCGGGCAAGGGCCACATCTCCGCGTCTCCAGCAGCTGCCGCGAGATCTTCCGGACAGCATGTCACTTCAGCAAGTCCCGGACCCACGTCAGCTGTCTGTCATCTGTGTGTTCCTGAGCCTTGAACACCAACACCCTCCTGACTGTCTGAAAACCCCTTTCTGTGTGCAAAAGTGCAAGAAACGGTTAAAAAAAAATGTCTCTTATTGTTATATCAGTGAACCAGTTCAGAGATTGCCGACTCAATTCAATCAAAATTAGTGACAAGAGAGCAATTTTCCCTTCCCATTCGGCATGGAGAGCTTTTTGTTTTGCTCTGTTTTCACTGGAGGTGATTCATTGTCCCTTTCCTTAGAGGTAAGCTGGGGAGCTCCGCAGCTCACCTGTCTCCTTTTGTCTAGATAAGTGTTACCCAGTAAAATGAACACAATAAGACTATGTTTATCTTAATGCTGTTTAAAAATCACATCACAGTAAGAGATCAATAGCTCTCCACAACAATTTACCAAAGACCCAACTGGGGAAGAGAAATTCAAATTGCATTGATTCTTTTTCCACGAGTGTGTGTGTGTGTGCGCGCGCGCGTGTGCACACATGCAACAGTAACAGTCCATGAGCAAGTGCACTGACAACAGGGCACCTGGGCGCTGAGTGTGAACCAGGAGGCAGGAGGCGCCCGAGGAGGGTCCCTTCCATTGCTGTGGCTGCTGTGTGTTGCTCCGGGAACCGGCAGAAATTCAATAACCAACAGGAGAGAAGGGCGATGTATTCACACACTTCCCATTTACCCTAGTTCATCGTCCTGAAGAGCAGAGCCGTTGAGAAGACGGTAGAAAGGACCCAGGCCCGCCTTCTTCAGGCCTCACGCGGACAGGGAGGGACGTGGAGACCCACAGCCAGCCGCGGGGTCCTGTGCTTATGGGCACGGGGGCGGGGGGGTCTGCCTCTGCCTCACCTTGGACTCTGGCACACTATAAGTGCTCCGAAAAGTCTGTTTAATAACTAGACTGAGCCAAAGCAAGAAAAAAGAGAGGGAGGGAAGGAGGGAGGGTGGGAGGGAGGGAGAGAGGGAGGGAGACAAGGAAGAGAAGAGAGGGGAAGGGAAGCAAATAGCCCTGAACTGTGCTCTGATCCCCATCCGCCCTTGACCTTGGGCACGCTGCCTCCCCTCTCTGAACCAGGGTCACTCCAGGGTTGTGAAAACCGACAGGATGAGCACATGTACACTTCCTGGTACGCAGCCAGTGCTGCGGCAATGACAGGACAGAACTGGGGCCGGGTCCTGCTCCTTCTGCAAACGTCAGTCTGAAGTCCTCGGAAGGCAGTGCCCTTGACCTTGGCCAGCGGCCACGCCCCCGGGGCACAGCACCGGCCGCCAGGAGGTGACCCTGCACGCCTGCTCCAGCCACTCTGAACTATGCTTCGGAAGAAGAAGTGGAATTTAAAAAATTAAAAGGAAAGAAAGAAAGAAAGAAAAAGAAAAACGGGGGTGGGGGAAAAGGGGAAAGCATGTAAGTGGAGAAATTATGGGAACTGGAGAGAGGTTTTAATAGCAACATTGGCATCCTGCAATTTCACACATTAAAACATATTTTTAAAGCAACGACTACAGTGCTGATTGTATAAGGGCAAAGCGTTCCACTCTTCAGACTATTAATAAGGACTTCCCATAGAGAAGGCAAATACATGCTTGATGCAGTTTTAATCCTTTGCCAATACATTTGACTAAAGCTGTTTGCTGTTTCAGTGACAGGATTTAACTTGCCCTTCTGTATTCAGCGTTCCTGATTATTAATGACATTTAGGAAACACACGCGATAAAGTTACATTCTGGTGGACCTGCCGCCTCCCCTGGGCACACGCATCCGAATGGGGGGAAAGCCCTCTTCCAAAGGAACCCGCCCGCCCAGCCCTCTGGACCAGGGCAGAGGGGGCTCCCCAGCTCTGCGCTGCCCAACACCCCCCACCCACCCACCTCAACTCGGAAGCCAGGTCAAGGCCAGCGCTGAGCAGCCACACGCGTGGCTCCAGCCCCCTCAGCTGCGTCTCCACGTGCAGTAACCTTGACAGTCCCCTCCATGAGAACCAGTCCCTGCCGTCGGCTGATAGGACCCTGGCACTATTAAGTCCAAAGCACAGAAGATATGTACACTTCTCAGGGTCCCCCTCCTGCAAACCTCGATAAGGAAACCTTCCAGGAAGAAGAGGCAGCCCAAATTACTTCAAAACAGGGGACCGAGGGATCGCGAGCAAGCTCTGGCGTCTCAGCAGAGCAGGAGCCGAAGAAACCCTGACCCGACCCTCGCTGATCGTTCCTGCGCTTTTTCTCTTTATGATCTTAAGGAATGAATGACCGCTTAGGTGGAAAGGAAGGCACACGCATAGATACCTCCGGACCACCTCCTTTACCCAGGAGGGCGCTGGCGTGTTAATAGAGGCATTAACCAAGTGAACACCCGAGACCATGGTCAAGACCCGGTCCAGGTGGAAACTCCCGGGGTGGGGAGCACGTGGCTTTGTTTCTGAACTCTTCCTGTCCTGAGGTGGGGGACCCGGGGCCACGGGGGAGGGCAGACAGACGTGCTAGTGAGGATCTGAGAGGAAGGAAAGTCACAAGTCGGGTTCACACAAACAACATCCAAAGAAGAACCCCCCCATTCCACCAGCAGAGTCCTCCACACAAAGCCTTCCGACCTCCCCGTATGGTAAGCTCAGCCCTGACCCCCCCCCCCACTGTAATGAAAAGCAGGTCCCCCTTCCGAATCTCAGAAAAACAATCCTGCATTTTACTGAGTTTGCATTAATTTTACACTTTCCAGCCCTTGAATGAAAATGATTGCCAAAAAAAAAAAAAAAAGAACCCACAAGAAATCATCTTCTTTCCCCTCCTCCCCTCGCTCTGCAGCCGCCGTCTGGGTTTCAGGTTTGGGAAACCCTATCACTATTTAAAAAAGAAAAAAAAAGTGACAATGAAGAAGAAGAAGAAGAAGGGGAAGAAAGAAGAGGTGCTGGTGGGGGGGAGGGTGCCGTTTGAGAGATTTTAATAGCTAATAATAGGGAGCGCACATAAAAGCCCAGATCCAATTTAAGCGAAGGAGTCCCTATGTAAGCATTGCTTGTCAGTCTCGGGGTGTACTGTATAGGGGCCAGCTCCTGAGCATGGCAGCCCAGAAATATAAAGTCCAGATTTAATTCTGATACAGAGAAATACAATTTCAAAACCGGACGTCTTATCATCGGCTTGTCCCACTGGAGAACTCATTTCCCTAGCAAAAGCCTGTCAACGCCATTATGTTGTACAAGGAAGCAATTTACCACTACAGCTAAACAGGGCTACCAGGACTGTGGGAACTTAAGCATTTGAAGTTATCGCTCGGAAAAAAAAAAAAAAATAGCATTTCAAATGTCAGTGAAATGGGAAGGAATAATTGAAAAGTATCAATCAGGGAAGCGAAGGGGTTTAGAAGGCTGAGACCGCGGCCCAACGACCGACCGGGCTTCGCTCTTTTCCCTTTCTCTGCTGCCCCTTCCGCTGCCCGTTCGCCTGGCGGACCAGCCCCTCCCTCCTCCTCCCTCCCTAAACCTGTGTCCTCCCCGTGGAAGTTCAAATTCGACTCAGGAAGAGCAGAGCTGGCTGTGTCCCGAGTCAAGGGCAACCCTGAAGACACCAGGGGCTGCGTCCCCGAGGTGAAATGTGTTCTCCGTCCAGGGTCCCGAATGACCACTGGGCTCGAGACAGAGGCAGAAAGCACAGCCCTCCAGGCCCTGGGAAGTCACTCGTGTTCCCAAAGCCCCGAGATGGTGGCCCTGGTCCCGTTGTTCTTCGTGGCGACTGAGAACACTCCTGTACAATTCGGAGAGAAAGACCACAGAACTGCGTTTCTGCTTTGGACCTGCCACGGACTTGTCCTGATTCGCCCTGACATCGTAATTCCTCCCCCCAATGCCTCAATATCCCTGTCAATAAAGTGAGGGTAATGTCGACGGGAGGACAAGTCAGCATGCAGAGAGAGCAGCTACGCCCCCGCCTGTCACGGGCTAACCCCTCAATCTCAGGATTGTCATCCCACTGCAAGGACAGTGGGCAGCTTTCTGGCCGTCTAAAAGGTCCTGTGTGATCGGCTCGCCTCTGGGGGCTCACTGTTACCACGGCCTCCCTGACTTCCTTCTGTTCCTCCAACACTCCAAGCCCAGGCCCACCCAAGGTCTTAGCACATGCTGTTCCTGCCTTCTGGAATGCTGTTCCCATAGGTCTTCACACAGGGCGGATGCTCATTCCGTTGTCAGCTCCCACGTCGTCTCAGGAGACCTTCCCGGAACACCTCCCCGAGGTTGTATGCCAGGAACCAGCAACTGCTGTCGTACCACAGGGCTCCTTCTTCCACATAGCAGCTCAAAATCTCTGTCGCCACCATGAGAACACAGACAGTACAAGAGCAGGGTCCTTGTCTGTCTCGAGCCCTCCGGAATGGCTTTCTTTAGAACCAGGCATCCAGTACAAAGCAGGTAGTTTGCAGATACCACCAAGTGTTGAATGAATGAACAAGGGAAGGAAGACCACCTGGAACGCCGGTGGCCGAGGCCAGGCAGGTCCGCACTGGATTCGGGCAGACGGTAGAGAAACTGCGGAGCCAGAAAGCATTGAGCCGTTACCATTTAGTCGAGTCTCACAACGGCGGATGAGCACACAGGCGGGGAAAACCTCTTCTCCGGCACACAAACAGCATGGATTGGCCCCTCACAGTGGCGGGCAGGCAATCTGCCACCCACAGTCCCCCATCTCTCTCCAGCGCAAGCACCCATGGCCTTATAGAGGCCACACACACGTGGCGCTGCTACACAACGAGGCACCCACCAGGCAAAGAGCTTGCAGCGGTAGGTAACCCCGCAGGCAAGCCTGACACAGCTGCCCCACACACCCCCATCTGAACGGTGCCTGAACCTGCCCGGCAGGCAGCCCCTCCAGAGACAGTGGCTGCCCCCACCACAGCTGAGTACCTGGGCCTAGACCAGCACGGTCCTGTGGGTAGAGAAGCCTGCCTGTGCCCAGCAGGTACCCGGCGCCGAGTTACAGACGTTGGGTAGAACTTACAGCTGGGCAACGGTCATACAGAATGTGCTTGGTATTCCCTCAATTGACCTTTTTTCTCAGAACTTACTATCTGATACCACAGTTCATTGGGTGACCTGGGAATTTCCCCGGCGGCCTGTGAACTTGGGTTAGGGGTCTCCGCCTCTTGACCATGTACCCTAAACCAGGCGTGGTGGCCAGCTCACGCAGAGAACCCTAACCAAGGAAGATTGTAGGCGCTTCTTCCAGCCGGACCCTGCGCTAACGTCTCTGAGCACAAGCCAGACAGCCAGGCAAGGGCCATTGCTCTCGCTGTCCCCGTTTTACAGGTGAGGACACTGAGGCCGAGAACATTTGGGTTTAGCCCATCCCAATGGCACCGGGCCTTTAGTAAAACAAAGTAAAAGTTAACTATTGTTCATTCCTGTACCTCTAAAGTTCAGAAACACACATGGCTCACATCCTTAAGATGTTCAAAGCTCGGAGGCTCCGTGCAGTCTGCGTGAGCGTCGAACGTGGGGGCTGTTGTCCTGTCCGGTGGCGGCCGGCATCTGGGAAATGGGAAAATGGGGCGGCGCTTCAGTTAGGGAGGCGTGAACACCGTGACCCTTACGTCTGCCCGCCCCCTGCCCCCGCACCCGGCACCAGACGTTCTTGTTGCGGAGGACATGCTGTTCCCAGGGAAACTTGCCGGGCTCCTGCAGGAGAGGAGTGCCTTCGGGGATTCTTGCGGGATGGGAGCTTTTCTCTCTTTCCTCAGTCCCTGTGAGTATCTATGGGACATGGAGGTGCGCGGGAGAGTGATGGAGACAGGTGCGTTTTAAGAATCTGACGCACGCCATTGGGGCCAGCAAGTCCAGAACCTGCAGCCTGGAGATTCGGGTAAGGCGTCAGTGCCGTGGGCCCACCTGCACCTGACAATTCCTGGGCAGGCCGGCAGGCAGGACGCTCCGGCCGGGTTTCTGCGTTGCCGTCTTGAGGCAGAATCACTTCTTTTCCAGGAAACCCTCCGTGTTTGCTCTGAAGGCCTTTTACTGACTAGAGGCGGTGTCATCATCGTGGAGGGTCACCTGCTTTACTCTCAGTCTACTGATGTGTTACTCTCATCTAAAACACTACCTTCAAGCAACATGTAGACAGGTGCAGCTGGGTCTCCTACCTTAGCCACGCTGACACAGAAAATTAACCACCGGCTTAAAGAATCATCAGGAAATACTCCGGAGATCTCCATCAAATATTAAGCCCTAGACATGGCAGGTCTGAAAACCCCACCCGCTTGTGGCATCCCTGGATGCGCTGTGAGGTGGCAAGCACCTAACTGTGTCCTGCTCCAGACCCTCCAGGACCCCACTGCCCACTGAGTCCCGGAAGGCACTGCCTCTCAGCTCCATGGTGATGAAGCCACCCACCGACTTTTCTCCACCGACACCGGCCCTGTCCTCCTGGTGGCATCCGGCTCTGCGCTCTTCCCTCCCCAGCACGCTGAGGTCAGCTTCGATGGCCCCTCACGTCGCCTGCTCTGCACCCACAGCCCATAGGGCCCCCGAGGAGGAAGCGGCAGCAGCCCTCTCCTCCCTCTCAGAGTCAGGAAACCCCATGCCCTCTCACGGGGGGATGCCATCTTCTTTCAGACGCCTCTACCACTTTCCTATTTTTGTCCAGAGACTCCAGCTGTTCTCATGACCTCTCAGTGGGTCCCTTCAGTCTTCTAATGTCTCTGCAGCAAAGCCCCGAGTTGTAGCTTGGTTGCATTTGAAATAATTCTCACACAAGAGATGCTGCCAAATGCACTGCCCAGAGGTCCCAAGTGGTGAGTGTGGCAACATCTGTCCTGGGCTGTGTCTGCTGTTTCCGAGGGTTTCTCTCACCTGGCTCGAAGGTCCCCAGGTAGATAGAAGAGTTGTTCTAAGAAACACACAAGCCGCCGCCCCAACCCCCAGACTCTTGATGGACAGCGTGAAACCTCTCTCCTTCCTCCTGCAGAAAGCGGAGGGGAGCTGTGCTTCCCAGCTCTGCTGCTGAGCAGGGAAGGGCTGAACGGTCCCCACGGCTCCCAGCCCATGCTGCTGCGGGTGGAACTGACTCCTCACACTGCTCTCCACGGAGGCCGGTGGTGCGGGAAGGGGGTGTCATTAGGGTCAGGGTCCGGGGTTCTCAGCAGCCTTGGGCAAGCCATTTACCCAATAGGCATTGCATTTCTTCCACTATAAAGGGAGGATACAAAGACTTACCTACTGGCCACAAATCATACAGTTGTCGTGGGGACCCAAAGGATGCTTGGGAAGGTCATGTACAGCAGTGGTCCCCAATCCCTGGGCCGAGGACCGGTACCAGATAGATAGACAGACAGACAGACAGACAAAGGATATTGGTAATGCACTGAAACACCGTGTCCCACTTGCTGTTTCAAATAAAGGAGAAAGAAAACCCGTGCTTTTCTTCAAAGTGAACTAAAAACAGCAGGGTTAATATTGATGCCGCGCTGGGAAAAGCAAACAGGCAGGCAGGGACAGGACTGCACCCAGCCTCCCAAGCACATGGAAAGTTGGAGCTAAAATGTCATATGCATATGTAATTTATATGCAAAACTCTCCTGTAACTGGGGCGAGGTTGCCAAGTCTCCCTCGCCACTTCCCCCCAGACTGCTGAAACTCTGCAACGTCCTATTATCAGTCACCCACCAAGGGCAAGTCTGTCTGCGAACAGCGCCGACACTCTCCGAAGGCCAGGGTACTAAACCCTCTGGCACGCCGCGCTCCCCGGCAGCTCAGCAGGTTCCGGCAGGAAGACCTATTTTTTGCTCCTGTGCGGGCTCTGTCCCTGGCAGTGAGTGACTGGAACAGACTGCGGATGGCTCTGCCAAGAATCCGAGGCTCTGATGATGTGAGCCAACCTCAGACTAATAATTTTATATCTCAATGTAAGCAAAAGAGCTCCATAAAAATAGACCGCTCTGAACAGGATGGTGTTCTGTGCGCGGCACGGGCGCCATGCGAAACGTCTTTCTCCGAGCAGCAGCGCCTAACTTTAGCATCCTCCATATGTCTATTTGTCTGATCGCTGAACTTGGGGGAAGAATGGTGAATGAGATGTGACTCCTCAGACTCCACGCCTGGGACCCTTCGGAGGTGAACTGCCTACCAGCGTGTGTTACAACGCTCGACAACGCTTCCCTTCTTTCCAGTTCCCGGGAAAAGGAAAACAAACCCCGGGTTCAGACTCACTGTTCCTCGTCAAATGTACACACACACACACACACACACACACACACACACACGAAACCATGCGGATGGGTTTCTGCTTATCAACCAACAGGAAAAAACCCGATGCCCTGGGAGGCAGGGCGGGAATATCCTTGGAACTCCAAACTCCCTTGGTCAACAAAGGGGTGGTAACAGTCACCAGGCGTCTCAGACGGCCAGATCGCACTGTACAGGCTGACTCGGGTTGTGTCTCCCTAGTAAGTTTCCCTGGAGCTCCATCAGGCCAGAGGGAGAAACCAAAGACAAGTCGATCTTCTCACTTGGTGGGAAAGAAAGTTACAGAATCAGTACCGGCAGAACAAACTAGCCTGAACCGAAGAGAACAGGAGGATGACGGGAAGGAGCAGTGTCATTCACGGCCTCACGTGTCAACCTGAGCTTTCCAAAGACACGGAACCAATGTAACACGATAGAAGAGACCTATTTGAAGGAATTGACTCATGGGACTGTCCAAATCCACAAGGCAGGTGGCAGGCTGGCAACTCATCAGAACTTGATATTGAGGACGGAGAGTTTGAAACTTGCAGGGCAGGCCGGTGGGTGGAAATCAGGGAGGAGTTGACGCTACAGTCTTGAGGCAGAATTTCTTCTTCTGGAAACCTCTTGTGTTTGGACTCAAGGCCTTTATCTGCTTGAATGAGGCCCACCCACATTTGAGGGTGATCACCTTCTTTACTGATGGTAGATGTCCCCCACTTGCACAGGGGACTAAACAAGAGGTCTAGCCAGGTTGACACATAAGACTCACCATCACACCTCCACGAAGAAATTAAATGAGCCGTGGCTCAGGGGGAAGGTCTGTTCAGTCCGAAGGAAATGGGAGGATGTGGACCCCGGAGGGCGATCTCCCTGCACACCCTAGATGTGTGAGGACATCTGTGCTGAGGATCCACCGGGTAGACCAGAGCCGAGCTCCTCCCATGGACGAAGCACCGTGCTTGGCCTGGGGGCCTTGAAGATGGAGTTTCTAGTCCGAGGAGAAGACAGACAAGGAGACCAACACTGACGATCGCAGGATAATTATACAATTATAACATGATCCTTTTATTTATTGATGACAAGCAATAACACCAGTAATAATGCCTCACATCTGCGTCAACACTTGGCGATTTTAGAGCAATTTACAGCCACCATCTCTCTGGATGCTCATCCCCCTATCCCTCCGCTTGAGGGTCTTAACACAGTGCTGAAAGTTGAAGAGCATCTCCTCGGATGTGGTGGGAAGCCTCGGGTGGGGCCACCTGGCAAATGGGCAGGGCCGGGAGTAGCAACCACGGCCGAGCGCATGAAACTCAGGCGGATGCCGGTCTCTCACCACCACCCGGCTTTCTTCTTTGGGGTCTGGGTCTGTGTGTGCCCAGGAGAAAGAAGTGTTCTTTCCGTCTGGGCAAGAAACAGGAAGGACAGGATGCACGTATTACCAGTAATGAGCGATGACTCCTCTTGGATCTGGGGAAAGTCCTGGGCATCCAATTCCTTCTAGGGACGTGAAGAACAAGTGCAAGACCTTTCGGTACCCCAGGAGAGACATGGGGCCGCTTGAGTCGGGGCGGGGGGGGGGGGGCGGAGAGGTAAGAAAACGGACACATGCGAGGGGTTGTCAGGAAGCAGAAAAATGGGTTCTTACCCTGCATTTTAACGCCTCTCCCAAAGAGCGCACAGAGAGCCTCACCGAAGGGGCTCCTGGCACGGTGGGCAACGTGAACACAGCACAGACTCTTGTTCAAGTCCGTCAGCCTGGCCCCTGACACCACCTGGCAGTGGACCTCTGAAGAACACACATACCCTACCCGTGTGAACTTCCTGGTTTTCAGACACAGGCACGTGGGACCTCTGGCCCTTAGCACCTGCTGTGACGCCCGCACCTCCCCCGGACAGCTACGTATCTCGGCTCCTTGCCTGCTTTGACTCCTCCTGTGGCAAAACGCAAGCGATGCCCACCACCCCTCCTCCCCCCCCCCCCGTTACCCCAGCCCACTGCCCTCAGGTATTTTCCTGCCACACGCATCATTTTATACGAAATCTCCTTATTTGCATATCCCCCACCAAAATAAAAGCTCCACGAATGCAGGAATTTTTGCCTGCTCTGATCACTGTAGCCACAGCATACAGGCGCTTAGTAGGCATTCCAAACTCAGTTCTTTTACGAACAAATAAATCGTTTTCACACCTGCCGTCACCTGTATTCATCGCTCAAGAAACGAAGGCTGTGAGTCTTCTGACAACACCAATAACACGAGTTTGAAATCGTATTCTATCAATCCCTCCACCACTACTCCGCTTTTCTGTATGGAACTACTTTTTGGGTTTTCTGTTGGTTTTTTTCATCCTCATGATGACTCATTTGAGTGTTTCTGAGGACAGATCGTTCTTGGTGGCCTGCGCTTGTTAATTAAAACCGTGACCTGACTCTTCCAATTAAAAACAGCAGAACCCCACAGCCGTCTCAGTTCACGGATGGACCGCCGGCCAAGGCTTCAGCTTCGCATTCTGCCTGCCTCTCTCAGGACACGCTCAGCCAGGTCCCCGTGCTCTGTCAGACTGCCCCGAAGCCCACTCTGCCGTCGCGGGGTTTGTCCGAGGCGGGGAGCCTCCTGGTCGCTCACCAGTGCATTATATATATCTATCTCTGTTGCCATCATGTGGAAGAGAGCTGGGATGGGAGAGAAGGTAAATGGGACATCTTGATTTCGGGGTTTACGGTCTCCCCTCGCGCAGCTGAAGAACCATCCATTCTCTCCTTACTGCATTGATCGGTAATTTTCATTTCCTAATTTCAAATAAAAACCTCTCGCCGCCATCAGCGCGACACGCTCCCGAACGTAACTTCACAGTTCATTTTAGCTTCATAGCTTCAAGACGTTCTGTTACCCATCAGTCTTAAGTGGCAATTCCACTTTTCCAATTAGATTGTGAGAACGCACCAGATAAATGGACTCTCATCCCCCAAGCCATAATCTCCGCCTAACCATCACGGCTGATAACAAAGAACAACCCAGAAGCTCTTCCCTGTCGTTCTGCGCTGGAGCCAAAGCCCGCCCCTCCCAGCCCCTTTCTAAAGGCGCCAGGCGTCGTTGTCATTGGGGGTGCTCTTGCACTTGAGGAAAGTGGCCCCAAGTGATCTGAACTCATCTTGAAGGGCCCTAACACCCACCAGGAGAAAAGCCTCGAGGCCAAGTGCACCCGGGTAGGGTCGCAGCATCCTCCGAGAGGCAATTCCCTCTTCTTTCATCAGCGCACGCCCATCTCATCAAAACCAACCCCAACCCGGACTCAGTGAGGTCTCAGTAGACACAGCAACAGAGTTTGTGTCTGCAGATGTGGGTTCAAGCCCTGATTGCAACATGGAATCCTGACCAGTCATCATCTCCTCCTGCGTGGGAGCGTCTGTCTCCAGGAAGAGGACAGACGTAAGCAAGCCCAGCACACAGGCCTGTTGGGAGAGTGGAGCGGTGTACGTAACGGCATCCCGCAAACACGAGGTCAGAAGCAGCCTGGTGCGTGGCCAAAGCACGGCCTGGAGGAGCCGGCAGACGCACAAACATAGACCGTTATTTTACTCCACACCAGCACAACGCTGTCTTCCTCCTGCCCCGCCAGGGGTCCGTTTCTTAACCCTTTGAGTAGTGAGTTTTTTCATGCTTGCTGACCCCTCAGGAGTGAGTTTTTTGGGTTTTTTTTTTTTTTTTCAAAAAATGAATTTAGTTCCAGTTTTATTAACTTAAAATCATGTCTGTTTGATAACCAATTCAAGGAAACAAGAAGAACATAATCTGCCTTTTTTCAATGTTGCCTTACACATTTGTAAAGCCAGTAGCTGCGGCCACCATCACAGCTGCCTGGCCCGTGCAAGTTCGCATTAGATTCGGACAGACAGTAATGAAACAACAGAGCCAAGAACTGGTGGGCCATCACCTTTAATCCTAGCTTGCACCCGGCGGGCAAGTAAAAACACACACTGGGCTCCAAACCCCACTCATTCAGCACTCACAAAGCTACTGACTTATCCGAGTTTCCTAGAATCAAAGGCGTCTGCCTCACCAGCCTTATTCACCTCTGTTTCCCATCTCCTTCCTTCTCTCTGCACAAACTCTGCACTAACTGGCTTCTCCTTCAGCACTCCGCCATCTTGGCTGCTTCTCCTCTCCTCCACGTGGCCTTTCTTTGCTCTCCTCCAGCATGGGCTCCTCTGCCCCATTTTATAGTGTAGAAATCAAAACCTTTAATCCAAACAAGGAAGTCTCTGATACAAAGTCACTTATCTGAGGCATGATGGGATTCCTCATGAGAGTGCACCACCCCACATCATGCAACAGTCAAGGGTGTGGGGAAAAGCTTAGTCTTAAAACTAAGCCTTAGGCTATAACGACCCTGCCTGCTTACAGCCTGTCCCCCACACCCAATGCAAACTATAAGTGAGCAAACATATATCATATTTACAAACTTATTTGACTGACAACATTTTAAAAATGAATCGATCGTACTCTGGATGGTCAGGAGACACGAGGACGTACATGAACGTTTGTGCTACTCAAAGGGCAGCGAGACGGAGATAAGTCCTCAGGATCTTTACAGTCTGCGGGAAGACAAAGTGACATTTTGTATGTGAGAGAACTTTAAGAGCACATGCCACATGAATTGTCGATAGCGTCACTTAATTACATCATTCAAATGTGTATTTGGTGCCTTCTTGGCATATAGTGACTTGTGCCATGTATGCCTGGATTGAGGCACAAAATAGAGACCAAGGTAAATGATCCCCTGAGAATGAACAACACAAAAACACCGTCGCCCTGGGGGACAGGAAGTGGGAGGAAGAGGGAGACGCTCCCTTCTCCTTTCTCCTTGGCTTCCGGCTGATTTCCTTCCTCTGGCCCCTTTATCTGAGGGTTGAAATATGACGTCCCATCTCTCTGCTTTGTGCATGACCACAAACGATTTTCTCGGAGGTCCTTGGTAGGATTCGCTCTCTTCCGGGCTTTAGGAATCTAGCATACCAGTTATTTCTCGAATGTGTTTACCTGGTTTCTCCAAGCATTCTTTAACTTGCCCCTGGACAGCTAATGTAAATTTTTCTCACAACAGGGAGAGAGAAAAAAAGTCAATGAAGGGATATCTTGGATAGAGTCACTTCTCCAAGTGTCTGCCCCAAGGAGCCCCAGCAGATCCTCAGAGCCTCCAACATCACCTTACAGGAAAGAAGGCTTTGGCGTCAGACCGCCCTGCACATGAATCCTGGCTCTGCCGTTTATTGGCTCCGTGACCCTGGACGCATTATTTCACCTGCTGGATGTCAGTTTCTTGTGCTCTAAATGGGAATCACACCAGCCTCAGAAAGTTCTAAAGAGGAAACGAGGACATAATGGATTCTCTTTCCTTTCGCCCCTCTTTCTTGAAGTGTGGGAGCATCATTCTGAGGAGGAGGTTGGCTGTCGACCATCGGAAGAGAGGCAAAAGGCCTGCAGAGGAGAGAAGAAATGTGTTGACACGAACTTCAAGCCCGACAAGAGGCACACCTTCTGGGTAGGTGACCCAGCTCGGCCCTCCTTGCCTTTGAGTCTGCCCGGCTTCCATCGGCCAAATCTGATGACCTCTTGTGTTCTCAGTTTACCGGGCCCTGGAGAGGGATACTCCCATGTCCCCTCTGCGCTGTGATGGCCAGGTGGGGTGTAAGGCTGTGCTGCTCATGTTCAGACCTGCAGACCTCGGTGCACCGTCCGGAAGAGTGGAAGGGCCCACGGGATAGTTCCCTTATTCTGTTGTGAACGGTCGTGCAGAATATTATTGTTTACCGTGTATGCAGAATATTATTGTTTACCATGACAAAGTCGCTTGTATAGTAGTGGAGAGCAATTATAAAACGTTTTCAGAGAATAAGATTATAATTCCCTACCCTTTCTCACGGCTTCTCGGAGCCCTTAAGGTTGCTTTTGCTGCAGAGCACACAGGACAGGGGTTAGGTTCAAGGCTAAGGCACGCCGCGGGAAGATGGCGGGGCTGGAGCACCCCGGCGCTCAGTCCGAGGGTGTTTCCTCTTTTAGAGCCCGGGGCCCGGCCCCCGCATGCCGCCGTCCCCCTAGGTGTGTCGGAGGCCACCAGGACCCCAGGGCCCTCTGCCGTGGCACCTTTGATCTTACTGCTCAGCGTCTCCACGTTGACAGTGCACTCTGGAGAATAAAATTTTTCCAAAGGAACTTTCTGGAGAGAGAAACCTTTTTTAAAGGGTAAAGGGTGTCCAGGCTCCTAGGGTGGGGAGCCAGCCGAACACGGAGAGAAGAGCCGGCCGAAGGAACTGCGACAGAGACTCAGAGGTAGGTGCCCTCAACCTCTTTAGGGTGGCAGGACGGAGGCTCAGAGGAAGCAGTCACTGAGGAACACCTGAGGAGCGGGTCCTCCTGGAGCCAGGGTGTAAACCGAGGCCCTCTGACGTCACGGCACAACCACTCCTGACCCCTGTGCCTGCTCCTCTGCGTTTCCAGAGCCTCGCGCCCGAGGCGACCACACACAAGCACTCACTACATCTCGGCTGAACATGACTAACACTCACCACGAGGGACCGTTTTAAATTTATGGGGTATTTGCTTAATGTTTGTCTCTGTCCCTGGCCTGTAAACCCTACAGGGACTGGGACCAGCTCTGTTTTCTGCAAACTGTGTGCCCACCACACAGTTGTGAAGTGGAAACAGATTCAGGTACGAGCCAGAATCAGGCAGCCCCTGCAGTCGGACTCAATGGCTGCCTTCAGATCACCATAGAAATTGGAGGTCCCCGATGTAAAGAAACCGGTGGGTACCCTGTGGGGAGTGCGGCCCTGCAGCTGCCAGGAGGCTGGCAGCGTGCCACTCACCCGGCCCGGGCGCGCCCCTGATGTGGCCCACACCGTGTTGTGTTCAATGTGCTTCACCCTTGATTCACCTGGTTTCAAGGTTAAACTCAATTCTATCAGGAGACAAACACGCTAACCAGTGGACAGCCTGCCACTGTCCTTTTCACCGAGATTACAGGTGCGTGACCCTCCCCTGCACAACAAGCGGTTGCTATGGGAACCACATCAGATGCCAGCTTGACAACAAGTGACATTCAAACCAAGAGGGACACGGACCTGACCCCCCCCAACACACACACACACACACACACACACACACACACACACACCCGTAAGTGCTGGGGAGAAGGCACAAGGGTGTCTTTTCCTTTACCTGTATTACTGGCCTATTCATACTCATTAAATGAGGGTGACAAAGACTTAACTTTCATTACAATTTTCTACCCTATCAGAGGCAGATAAATAAAATCAGAAAACAGGGAATGGCATTGTTTTAAGCCTCCTCCGCTCTGCTATCTGCCAGGGGAGAGGACAATCCTCTCTACTATTAGTGCTGGGCGGGCACAGGAACAGCTCCCTAAAAGGAGGCAGTACTAATCGATAGAGGAAAAGGCAAACTGTCATTTCTCCAAAGATGGGTCGAGAGATTTATCCCCCTTACCCAGTCCAACCTCACCGGGGGTTTTGCCAAACAGACCTATGTGGCCTAGGGCTGGGTTCTGCACTCAGTGTCCATGGGACCCCTGAGCTAAGAGTGATATGTGCATGGGTGAAAAAGAAATCAAAAGAAAAGTATCTCGTGACACCTGACAATGATAGGCAATGCCTATCTGTGTCATCCGGAAGGTTGTATTGGACCCAGCAGGCTCACACATTTCTGCCCGGCCTTGCTTTTGCTCTTCAGAGGCACAAAAGGCTGGCTGTAGCCCAGACCCCGAGGCTGGCAGAGCAAGGTAACACCTCGAAGGAGCATAACAGGGACAGTGCCCAGCGTTACCTTCAGGGGCCCAAGGAACAGGTTTTTATTTTATTTTAAAACTGAGGGGGAAAAAACATGAATACAAGAATAATAAATCAAAGCTGGGCTATAGTCATCTTTACATCCATGCAGTTATAAAATGTAATTTGCCATAATTCCCTATGAAAGGGGAGACCCCCACAGACAAAAGTGCCTAGGCCCACGGAGTCATAGGGTGAACCTGCAGCAAAGCCGGGCATTGAGTCTCCGGCCCTTTCCAGAGCAAGTCCGCAGAGCCTGGGCCTAGCAGGTAGGTCCTCAGCATAGGGTGAACCTGCAGCAAAGCCGGGCATTGAGTCTCCGGCCCTTTCCAGAGCAAGTCCGCAGAGCCTGGGCCTAGCAGGTCTGGTCCTCAGCAAAGCTGGGCATTGAGTCTCCGGCCCTTTCCAGAGCCAGTCCGCAGAGCCTGGGCCTAGCAGGTAGGTCCTCAGCATAGGGTGAACCTGCAGCAAAGCCCGGCATTGAGTCTCTGGCCCTTTCCAGAGCAAGTCCACAGAGCCTGGGCCTAGCAGGTCTGGTCCTCAGCATAGGGTGAACTTGCAGCAAAGCCCGGCATTGAGTCTCCGGCCCTTTCCAGAGCAAGTCCGCAGAGCCTGGGCCTAGCAGGTCTGGTCCTCAGCATAGGGTGAACCTGCGGGAAAGCCGGGCATTGAGACTCAGGCCCTTTCCAGAGCAAGTCCACAGAGCCTGGGCCTAGCAGGTCTGGTCCTCAGCATAGGGTGAACCTGCGGGAAAGCCCGGCATTGAGTCTCTGGCCCTTTCCAGAGCCAGTCCACAGAGCCTGGGCCTAGCAGGTCTGGTCCTCAGCTGGGACATGGGAAACCAAGGCAGTAGTCCATCTCCGGACCTCTGGGTAACTTGGAACAATTGTTCTCTCCGGACTGAGATTCCTGCTTCACCCATGTCCTGGCCGCATGACCTTCAACGTGGGACTTTTTCTCCCTGGGCATTCTGGACCTTACAGGGTTGGTGTAAGGCTGAGCGGGGGGGCCAACCTCGGCGCTCAGTCCGGGATTTGGCTCTCATAATGCAGTAAATTCATGGTACCCATGAAGCTTGCGAGCCCCTGCTCTCTGTGTGGGACACAGTGCCAGACCTCTTATCCACTCAGAAAGCCTGTCCTTGCAAAGAGTTCAGGGCTGAGAAGTCTTTCCACATCAGGAAAGGCCCAGCAAGTGCCACAATAACTCCATAGGTTCAAGGCGGTCACTGGCAGGGGGAAGGGAACCCCACGCTCCCCACCCCCACTCCACATCCCCACTCCACCCGGCCCCTGTCACTGCCCGCCCCCCGCGGGGCAGCTGCCTGGGGTGCTGGGGGGTCCCACCGCCAGCCCGCCCGCCCGCGGAAGCCTCCGCCTCGCAATCTCTACATAACCTTTGCAAGGCGCCTGCATATTTCACCCTTCCAGGCGAGCCCTCCCATTTTTTTTTGTCATTCCAATTTCATTTCCTGGGCTGTGTGGACTGCGGGCTCAGCAGTCGCTCCGGTCTGAAGTGACTCCTGGGACCTCCTCACTGTTCTATATGCAAATGGCCTTGCACCTGGGCAGCCGAGCGGGCTCGCAGACAGTTTAGTTATGCAAATCTGATTGATCGCCACCATATTGCAGGAGAGCGCGCGCAGGCCCGGGACGCGGGCAGCTCCATCTCACTGGCTAAATTCCCGAAGAAGGGGGGGAAAAATTAAATGCCAGGCATTTTGATGCATATTTCCTTTCAACCCCTGTAGAGCAATAGTGTTTATTTCTGAATGTGTTCAACACTTGGGTTCGACGTTGCTAATGCAATTTTTTTTTTTTTTGCGTGCAGAGCGGGTTATTGCTGAATTAACAGAAGCCTTGTTTTCGTGTAAAAAGCCAGTTGCTGTGATGTCACCAGAACAATAGGTCCGTCAGTCGATTTGAAATAATTACCCAGGCAAAGGTAGTAAAGGCAGTGTTTTAAAAAAATAAAAAGTAATAATTAGGTCTTTCCGCCTCAAAATGCTCACCCAAGTGGAGGGAGTGGCATAAGTTACTCCGACTTCATTCTCTGCCACGATAAAAGGTAAAATAAACCTCAGGAATGCTGATTGCGGCGTATTGTCATCCTCTGTTGTATAAAACGTTTGTCTGTTTACCAAACTCGGGCTTTGCAAGAGGAAAGATGGGCCAGCGGCAAGCAGCCGCCTTGGGGGAAAAAACAATTTTTTTTAAATGTTTTAAGTCAGATCTACGCAAAATAATAAATTCCACATCAGTCGCGTTGCACTCAAGCATGGTGAAGCCTGCAGCTGCGGAGGCTTGAGCTGCCTCGTCTTGCTTTTCTGCATTCTCCCTATTGATTTATAATCACAGATAAATAAGATACACCTACATGGCTGACTGTTGAGGCAGAAGGGAAAAAAAGAAGGATATTTCTGCCGACGCCTTCCCCTACCACTCACCACCACCCATAGATCAAAATTAAAAATAAATCTGTGTTCTGTAAGGGGAGCTGGGGAAGGGGAGGCGGCCGAGGTAGAAAGAGTGGATTTCACCCGGTGTCTCCGTCCTTATACGTCCTTATACGTCCTTATACATGGGCGTGTGAAAAGCAGGTCGTGAGGGCCGCAACCCCTGAGAGGAGAGACCGCCAAGGTGCCCCAGGGTTCGGAGTTAGGCTCTCTGTTAGAGCAACGTAAAAGTCACAGCTGGCCCGTGCCCGCAGTCAGTCACTCCCGGGTGTCAATTGCATGATCCTTCACCGGTGGCCTCGGGTGATATGAACGTGTGTGTGCGCATGTGCCTGTGTTTGTGTGTGGTGTGTGTGCTCACTGAGCTATTTCGCAGTATTCCTGTGGGCGCAACCTGTGCACATGTGTACTCACACACAAGATGCCTGTGTTTGACTGCAAAGAAAAGGAAAAGAGGGTGTAAGAAGTACTTCGGGCCAGGTTTTGTCATAGGTGTGAGAACACAGGTCCTTTGTTTGACCCCAATTCTTGCTTCCTCGCTGCCTCATGTACACACACGCACACACACTCAGATGCACGCGTATGTATGTGTACACATATACGCTTGTATTACACACATGCATGTACATAATGCATGCCCACACGTGTGTACATGTGTGTCTGCTAATGTCTTATACTGACACACATATTCTTTTTTTTAACAAACAGCCATCTGACAGGCAAAGTCCAGCCAGAGGGTCAAAAACAGAGAGCCTGAGAAAGGTCAAGTTTAATCTCTCCCCACGATGGCCCCGCGCCCCCTCCCACCGCCGCCTAACAAAAGGGCCTCGGCACTGTGACTGACAGAATTCTTAATTGTATCCACTCATTCATGACAATTTGATTAAAATATTACGCCAAAGTCTCACCCCCTGTTTGCTTCGATCCTCCAAATCTAATTTTGAATTTTCAGAAAGGAGATTACCTCCACAAGCATGACTGGGATGCTATTAACTTCTACTTAATCTTTATTACTGATGTGAATTTAACATATGTACGGCTTCGCTCTGTGCCTGTTCTGTGCCGCTCAGAAGTAACGTCCGGGCGATATTCAAGTGGCGGGCGTTAAGTTTCCCTTCACTATTCCGTGGGGGCCCGGCTCTCGCTCATTGACACAGAAGGCAAGCAAGCACCGGGTCCATCCCGGGCTGGTTCTGGTCAGAGCGTGAGACCCCACCCTGTCCCCCTCCCAAGGACCAGCTTCCCATAGCAGAAGCCAAGCCACGTTCAGCACTCAAGGTTTTGCAAAACCAGAGGAGGCATGAGGCTGGCGGTCCTCCCGTCTGCATAGATAGCCATTAGCAGACTCCAATAAACGCTGGAGGGGCTTTGGTGGAAGAAATCTGCGGTCCGGGACTCTCCGTACAGTGCACCCCCGTCTAGCATCCGCTGCAGAACCCCACTGGGGCAGAGCATGCCCCGTCTCCCAGCCACAAAGGAAAGGAAATCAACAAAAATACAAAATAAGAAGGAAAAACATTGAGGTTGAGGCTTTGTGTTTTAAAGGGTTTCTCTTTTTTTTTGTTTAAGTTTAAGGTATCGTAGGTGTGGGAATATAATCGCAGTTTGTGTAAGCGTAAAAATTCTGGAATCTTAGCCTCCAAGGTGTTAACAGCAATTGCCTCCCCCTGGGGTTGGCGAGCAAGGGACAGAGATCACAGAAGAGAAGGACGCTCCTGCTCTTGTGCTTCTTAAATCTGCTAGCGGCTGAACCGTGTCCGCAGCAAATCCCTGGGTTGCAGGCCTGACGCCCAGTACCTTATTTGGAAATAGGGCTGTTGCAGACGTGAGGCACTAAGTCGGGATGAGTCATGCTGGAGGGGGAGGCCCCTAATCCAGTGTGGCTGCTGTCTTTATAAGGGGGACACTTCGGCACAAACACGCACACGGGGAACGCAGTGTGAACAGTGGAGTTAAGCTGCCACAAGCCAAGGAGCCACCAGCGGCCAGGAGACAGGCCTGGAGTGTATCTTCCCCAGAGCCTTCAGAGGGAGCCCGGTCCAGCCGACACCTTGACCTCAGACCTGCCGCCTGCAGGACTGTCACACAATACGCCTCTGCTGTTGAAACCGCTAGGTTAGCGGTAGGTCCTTAAGGCAGCCCTGGGAAATGAATACACTAGCCACTTCTATATTGTCTGAATCAGGTATCAAAGTCTTGTTCTCGAAATCTTCTAAAAATAAATGTATCTTCTTTGCATTCCTATTCACTACACCTGTCTCAGTGCGCACTGGGTCAAGATACCTGGCTTCTGCCAGAGGGGGAGGAGCCAGGGCACAGCGTCTGTTCCCCCCTCCCCCCAGGCCTGAGTCCCGCCTCCCATCTGCCTCTCACCAAGAGGGTGAAATGGGGTTTAGTGCTTCGCCTTCCTTTGAACTGCGTTCCCTCCTGAAAACAAGGATGGAAGCTTTGGCCTGCCTTCCTCGAGTGGCTGAGGCAGGGTCAGCAAATGCCATACAGAGCCCTCTATCCATTCACAATATTAATATTTCATTCATTGATTCCACGAAACTTCATTGAGCATCTGATAGAGACCCGGCCCTGCAGACACGAGGGTCTCAGAAAAGCCCCAAGTCCCCTTTTGCTCATAAGGAGGTCACAGTTGGGGTTCAGCACATAATCAGCATGCAAGTGAGAGCTAGAGTGTCACCCCCTGCCCCCTCATTCCCCCCCCACCTCCCCCACAGGCATCAGCACAGAGCTCGGCGGGGTCTCCAAGGAGAGAAGGGGGCCCTTTCACCAGGAGAGTCAGGTGGCTTCATGGAGGAGGGGGTACTTGGAAGAGAGGAGTTGTCAGTGGAGAGTAGGGGTATATGTAATCAAAGGTGGGACAGCGGAGCCTGACCAGGCGGTGGCGCAGGTGGTGGCGCAGTGGATAGAGCGTCCGACTGGGATGCGGACGACCCAGGTTCAAGACCCCAAGGTCGCCAGCTTGAGCACAGGCTCATCTGGTTTGAGCAAAGCTCACCAGCTAAGACTCAAGGTCGCTGGCTCGAGCAAGGGGTTACTCGGTCTGCTGAAGGCCCGCGGTCAAGGCACATATGAGAAATCAATCAATGAACAACTAAGGTGCTACAACAAAAACTAAGGATTGATGCTTCTCATCTCTCTCCCTTCCTGACTGTCTGTCCCTATCTATCCCTCTCTCTGACTCTGACTCTCTCTCTGTCTCTGTTAAAAAAAAAAAAGGTGGGGCAGCGGAGAGGTAACAGAACGCAAGACAGTATGGAAATGGGAGCGGGGCTGATGGTGGGGGCCTGGGATACAGGACCCTGGCAGAGACTTTGCCTGGCTCTGTCCTTGTCAGATTCTTGGTCTTGGAACAGCACCTGACACATATGCAGTCTTCACTAAATATTTGCAGGGTGAGTAAAGGAATGAATGACATTGTGGAATCAGGATTTCAAGGGATGATTTTGGAGTGACAGGCAGGGTAAAATCCCCATGAGACTTGGAGGCTTTGGCAAAGAAGCAACATTGTCCTGAGCCATTGGGAGGCTTTGGTACCCATTGGCACCTTATGGGCAGAAAAGCCAACAGGAACAGTAGCAAGACTCTGGGCTTAGACATGGGAGAAAGTTCCAGAAAGGGTAACGTAATGTAGGGTGCAGCTTCAGAACATGAGACAGAGAGAATGGCCAGAGAGATCATCTGTGACCTTTAAAAGGCACAGCAAGCCTGACCAGGCGGTGGCGCAGTGGATAGAGCGTCGGACTGGGATGTGGAAGACCCAGGTTCGAGACCCCGAGGTTGCCAGCTTGAGTGCAGGCTCACCAGCTTGGACCCAAGGTAGCTGGCTCGAGCAAGGGGTTACTCGGTCTGCTGAAGGCCCACCATCAAGGCACATATGAGAAAGCAATCAATGAACAACTAAGGTGTTGCAATGCGCAACAAAAAACTAATGATTGATGCTTCTCATCTCTCCGTTCCTGTCTGTCTGTCCCTGTCTATCCCTCTCTCTGACTCTCTCTCCGACTCTATAAAAAAAAAAAAAAAAAAGGCACAGCAAGCCTGCCACACCTGAGGGGGAACCAGAGAAAGCCCTCACCTCCTTCCTATCTCCTCCAGGGCTCCCCTGACCACACCCAATGAGGGCCAGAGGGCAACAGAAGCCCTTGATAAAGTTCACAGTGAAGGTCATGCAGGTTGATTCCTGGAGTTCTGATCAAGGGAGAAGGGGAGACAGGGACCTGGAGGGGTAAAGGGAAGACAGAGATTTAAACTTGGGAGTGAGGGTCCATATGTCCATTTAGACAAATGACTTTGGCACAGAAATAATGAACAGATTATTCTGTTACAGGGTGCTGAGTCAACAATGAGGAGATAGGCTATATAGCTATAGGTACTTATGATCCAATCAGAAAAAAAAATATGAGGAGACAAAAATGGGGCAATTAGCATCCATCTAATGTGGGATCTGACTTTCTGGCACATACAAATATCCATTAAATATTTGTTGATTAAAAAATATGTGTCCATTCCTATGAACACAGTAGAATTTAATTGGTAGCATTTCCCAATCACATCATGGGTCCTACAAGTTAGTAGGGAATGACTCCCCAATCCTCAAATACACTGTGGCATATCTGTCCCTCGATATCACTCTTCCTGACCTCTTCACGGGAGGTCACATGGCTCTTGTTCTAAAGACCATATTTCCCAGCTTCCCTTGCAGCTAGGTGTGGCCATGTGACTAAGCCCAGGATAAATAGGAACTGAAGAGATAGGGGCAACCTCTAGGTCCTGCCTTTAGGAAGAAGAGGGGTGGTCTCCTGGTCTTTTCCACTCGTTGGCATGTAGACATGGGCCAATAGAGGGCAGAACAACAAAATAGGAGTGTTGGTCCCAGCACCACACAGACACCCTGCCAACCTTGGACTGATTTCGCCCAGCCTAAGAGAATACATCCCTACACTGGGTCTCTACTAACAGAAAATGAGTGCATGTCCTAATGAAGACAGCTGTTCTCATTGTCTTGCTTCCATGGCTTTGCTCCATCCCTGGGACCTGGTGACACCATCCTCCACCCTTCACAGCCTAGATGAGATGCTAACTTTTCTTTTCTTTCTAACAGTTGTTCACCTATAGCTTCACTGAGGTATTATAATTTCTGTACCATAAAATTCACCCACTTTAAGTACACAATTTTAAGTATACAATGCAACCATTTTTAATATATTTACATAGTTGTGAAGTCACGAGCTAATGAATGATAGAACGTTTAAAAGGCAATGAAGGTAGGACATGGTGGTCAGGCCTAGTGTCAAGGTCAGTTGAAAATGCCCTTTTGGAAGGGATTATAGCAATATGTATGAAAGTTTAATTCCATTCCTGAGAAAAGAAAAACTTTTCAAACAAAAAGTTCTACTGAGATCAGAAGTTACGTGCAGTGGGTTGTTCACTTTGGAACTCACTGTCGCTGAGGAGTAAAAAGACCCTGAATCCTGTCAAAGTCAGAAACATTTGCTTAAACATGCCACTTCCCCCTCACAGAATATTAGAGTGTCACCAATAGTAACCGTTATCCTGCTACCAAGGTCTGCGATAGAGGTTTCTAGAATATATGGCTGGAAAGAGTTTTATGAGATCATGTTACAAGGGAAATAGGATACAAAATTCAACAGAACAGAGGAGAGGGATACATTCAAAACTGGCAGTAATCAGTATGGATCTAGAATTTTGAGTATGGGTTTTGTCCTCAGTTATTATTCAGTAGGCTCTCATTTAAAACCTCACATATACCAGACACCACAGACGACGGTGCCCACAGTGGGCCTGCCCACCTGGGCGAAGCCCATTCTCACCATATCCTGACCACACACCTCCTCTTCCTGGGTTTCCATGACTTCATCCATATTTTGTTGAAAGAACTATGAACCATAGCTGGCCAGAAAAATTGAAGGAAGAAAATAAAGGAGGTGTCCGATTGGGTCCAGCGCCACACAAAGGATGGGAACCAGACGCGTGAACACACTCTACCCCCTCCCTCCCCCCCCCCCCCCCCCACACACACACGTCTAGTGCCGGCGAAAGGGTGCTGCTCCGGTGTGAGCATTAAGGTTCAGTTTTCAGTGCAAGGTATCTCAGACGTTTTGTGGAAATTTGGAGGGCCAGTTCATCAGCTCCTTGTACTGTCAATTGAGTGACAAGCCATCACAGATTTCAAGCCACTGGGGTCCACCTGCATTGTCTCAGTCCTGAGCATGGCGAGCGGAGGCATGGCCACCTTCTGTGTGCAGCGGAGAAAACAGGCCCCGCCCCGCACACAGTGTCGGTCAGCGCTATCTCCCCACTGGTCCTGAGGTCCTGAGACGGGCCTGCCCAGGTGACAGCCACTGTGACTCTGCCAAATACAAGCTTCCATTGCCGGATCCCTAACAGACGCCGCGGCCAGGGAAAGCCCCAGCCCCGGGCCAGGAGCAGGCGGCCGAGGAAGGGTGGCTTCCAGCCTGCCCCGCGGCATTCGCACAGCCTCTCCCGACACAACCGCAGGAAGCTGCGGTCTGCCCGGCCGCCCGCCCGGCCGCCCATCTCGGGGAAGGAAGACGACAGCTCGGAAGCCGCTGCGCCCTGCGTTCGAGGGCGCGGCGGTGCCATGCTGAAAACGAGATAGACGCAGACTGCGCTGGAGTCTCCCGCGGTCCGTTGGATGTTTTCACGAAGTATATATGAGGACCCGGCGTGTCCTCAAGACTCCTAAGAGGTTTCAAGAAGATGAAGCTGTCCCTTTGCTTCGTGTTTTTTTTTCTTCCGTGTGGCTTCCCAACTCTGGCTCCCGCTTGCCCTCCCGTGAGCCTCACCTCCCCGTTTCCGGAGCGGCTGTCAGGTGCGCCTGTGGCTGCCAGCGGAGGGCGGGCTGGCTATGGCTTCTGGAAGAGAGGAAGTCTTGGGGGTGCTGAGGCCATGCCACAGGGACAGGGGAGACGGAAGAGAGGAAGTCTTGGGGGCGCCGAGGCCATGCCACAGGGACAGAGGAGACGGAAGAGAGGAAGTCTTGGGGGCGCCGAGGCCATGCCACAGGGACAGGGGAGACGGAAGAGAGGAAGTCTTGGGGGCGCCGAGGCCATGCCACAGGGACAGGGGAGACGGAAGAGAGGAAGTCTTGGGGGCGCCGAGGCCATGCCACAGGGACAGGGGAGACGGAAGAGAGGAAGTCTTGGGGGCGCCGAGGCCATGCCACAGGGACAGGGGAGACGGAAGAGAGGAAGTCTTGGGGGCGCTGAGGCCATGCCACAGGGACAGGGGAGACGGAAGAGAGGAAGTCTTGGGGGCGCCGAGGCCATGCCACAGGGACAGGGGAGACGGAAGAGAGGAAGTCTTGGGGGCGCCGAGGCCATGCCACAGGGACAGGGGAGACGGAAGAGAGGAAGTCTTGGGGGCGCCGAGGCCATGCCACAGGGACAGGGGAGACGGAAGAGAGGAAGTCTTGGGGGCGCCGAGGCCATGCCACAGGGACAGAGGAGACGGAAGAGAGGAAGTCTTGGGGGCGCCGAGGCCATGCCACAGGGACAGGGGAGACGGAAGAGAGGAAGTCTTGGGGGCGCCGAGGCCATGCCACAGGGACAGCGGAGACGGAAGAGAGGAAGTCTTGGGGGCGCCGAGGCCATGCCACAGGGACAGGGGAGACGGAAGAGAGGAAGTCTTGGGGGCGCCGAGGCCATGCCACAGGGACAGGGGAGACGGAAGAGAGGAAGTCTTGGGGGCGCCGAGGCCATGCCACAGGGACAGGGGAGACGGAAGAGGACGGGGTGGTAAAGACAGTCAGGAGCAGGTCCTGGGGCTGCCCGCTGGGTCTCAGCATCTGCGTCAGTGTCACCGATTCCAGCTCGTGCCACGCAGCCTGGCAGGCTCCACGCAGGTCAGGGCTGCGGGCAGGAACGCGGTGCTCGGTGGGTAGTACAGCTGGTCCCTGCAGCGGGCAGCGGGACTCATGCCGGCACCGAACAGGTTTCTCAGAAGCCCGCTCCTGTTTTTTTAAGAAGAGCGAGTGTGTACAAGAGTGTGGGTTTGAGATCATGGAGCAAGGCCAATCCACCCTCTAAACAAACTTCTGGAGTCGGAGGCTGGCTTCTTCGGTTTGGAGAACCGTCCTGTTCTGTGCACCTGGCCTTGCTGTCTCTCCACGCATCCCTTTAAATCAGGGGTCTCAAACTCAACTCAGCATGTGGGCCGCAGAGCAAGATCACAGCCGTTCAGCGGGCCGCACTAGGTCTACAAAAGGCAACTGTTACGCAACACTTTTCTCACTGCAGTTGAAAACAAAAAAAAAATCAGTACAAGAAGCACAATCGTACATGCAGTTTACTCAGTGTCACAAAACGACCAGAAACTGTAGTTCGCATCACAACTGCTGTTAACTAAGCTAATATCTAGCTAGAATGCTAGAGAAATGAAAAATACAAGTAGGCCCCTAGGCTTACTTAATTTTATCCAAAATATTTTGAACTTCGTGGATTAGTCTGCGGGCCGCACAAAATTGTTCGGTGGGGCCGTGAGTTTGAGACCCCTGCTTTAAATGGAGTGTCATCTCACGTTCTCCGCCTCCCACATTCAGCATTCAGTGTTCTCAGGGTGAGGCGACCCCATCAGAAAGGCAAACACCCCTTCCAGGATCAAAACTGGGAATTTCGTCTTCAGGGGCTTTGTCTCCTCTCTGGCGAGTGAACTGTGTTGAGGGAAAACTCAAGGGGTCAATCCAAGAGCTGAAGAAACGCCAGAAGGAAGATTTGAACTTTCTATTGTTGCTCCACTGGGTAAGAGCCTCATGAGGCCCAGCGAGGGCTGGAGTAAAGGAGAACTCTATCTCCCCATTCAGAGCCATTTGCAAAAGAAATGGGCTCCTTTGTGTGAGATGCAATTCCCGAAGAAAGGGGAGAAATCTGTGAGCTGAACCTGCTAGTGGTCTATCACAACGCTCACTCAGCCCACAGTCATGAGTGCCCACTCCCTTCCCGGGCACTGTGGCAGGCGCTCCAGACGGCCAGAGGCCAGGAGAGGTCCCGCTCTGATAAACCTGGGGGTGAGGGAGTCAACTCATCAACAGAGAAGTGTTGCAGAAGTATTCACACTCAGGTTCCTTCCTTCCTTCTTTCCTCCCTCTCTCCCTCCCTCCCCCCCTCTCTCCCTCCCCCCTTCCCTCCCTTCACTTTATTTTGATCCTCCGTTCAGAAGGCAGGGCTGGCACTGCACAACAGTGAATCACTTCCTACACGTACAATGTGGCCTCCCGCGAGCCATGCTCAGCCTCTCCCGTTTCTGCCTTCCTCTCCTCACATCCCGGGACGTGAAGAGGGGCTAGGGCTGGTCCTTGGCCGGTGCATCCCCTAAGGACATTTCATCTGGTTCCATCCCTGAACATTCTGTTGCCGTCACTGGTCACATCTAAGGCTAATAAGCTTGTGGTCTTTCCTAAATGGGCCAGAACCTGGTGTCCAAACACCTTGCTGCCTCAGCCTCCTGGGTTCTTTCTGGAACTACTGGAACCTTCCTGTCCCTCCCACGTTGGCGCCCCTCAGAATCCAGCTCGCCCACCCTCTTCTCATTCTATTCAGCATACGTCCCGGAGGGCCACGTTGGCACTGACTGTCTCTCGGATAACGCCTCGGAACAGAGACACCGTCTGACCTCCAAGTCAGGTGCCGAATGCCCCTGGTGCTCAGAGCCCGCAGCAGCTCGGACACGTGTCCCTGCAGCAGAAGGCACCCTCTCCTCTGAGCCGGCTCGCTGTGCCCCTCCCCACTGTGACTTCCCAGGGTGGATGGTGGGGGGAGACCTGCACCCCCCTTTCCAAGACTGGGAGCCACAGGTGGCAGACGAGGCAGGCAATGGGGTATTGACAAAACAGGAGCACCCCAAAATGAGAAAAAAAAATTGTTTAGGAAAAATTTTTATGCTTGATATTTGCCTCCAAACCATCAAAGTCACCCACTGGGGATAAATCCGGACTTCATGACATTTCTTACTGGTATTTCATGTACTTTTTTTTCTGTTTTTAATTACACATGGGAGGGTGGGGTGGTGCCACTTTCACCTCTGTGATGCTTGAGGCTGTTAAGGTTTTTCCTCGACCGTCCAACTCTCACGTCCTAGAGAGGAGGCAAGAAGCACAGGGAAGAGTCGGGTGCCGGGATGAGGGGGCTGCGAGGGGGCAGAGGGGGGAGAAGGGCAGCGGGAGGTGTGCGGGGGGGGAAGAGGAGGTTTGGGGGCAGCGCCCCAGCTCGCCCTTGAGGCAGTGCAGCCCAGTGGTTAACCATGTGGGCACTCAAATCGAGCCCCATTGCTAGCTGGACGGGAGACTTCGGCAAGTCACACCTTGCTCTCCCCATCCCGTCACGTTGCTGGGAGGCATCCGTGTATAACGCGGGCGGGACAGTGCCTGGCATATGGACAAGGGGCTGATCGGCTGAGGGGTCAAGGAGGAAGGAGACCTGAAACAAGTTCCTGCTTGGGGTGTCGCAGTGGACTTGGAGCCCCCCAAGACCTGCTGAAGGGATAGGTTCCTGCCCTTGGAGAGCCCTTCTGGATCCACCCTGACTTGGAGGGTGTGGAGACCAGGATGGGAGGTCCTCCCCTCTGTACCCGTTCCACATCTGCTCCTTGAGGCTCACCCGTCCGACCCCCTCCTTGCCCCATGGTGGGGTTTGGCCAACAGGAGGCATCGGCAGGCTGCAGTCGGAGTGGCCCCGTCTTTTGTCCGTGGCCTGGAGAACCGGCTCCCTTCCCCAGTTCCGGTCATCCTCCTCCTTGTCCCTGCAGGCTGGCGGGGGGTAGGGCTCCCAGCTGCTAAAGGCCCGTGCACCTCCCTCCCACGCTTCCCTTCGCTTCTGTACACAGTGCCTTTCTGAGCCTCTCCTTGCCAACCCCATGTGACTGCAGCGTCGTGTCCTGCAGGGACCCCCACCCACCCCGACACACCCTCCCCATCCTCTCTGGAGCTCCTGGCTGTTCAACAGGATCCGAACGGACTCTAAAGCCAAGAAGTGAGAGCACTCCAAAGAGCATGGGAAAGGGGCAGGAGAAAGAAACAGGGGCCACTTCCCAAGCCCAAGGACCCCAGCCGCAGCTCTGCAGGAGGGGACCCAGAGGCCAGTGGAGGAGAGGGAACAGCCTCCCAGGGATACTCTGGGCCTGGGGCGCCCGGGGCGGTAGGTTGTAAGGAAGCCACGAAAGAGATCGGGCTGGGAGAGGCTCCCCGAGGCTCCCAGGGAGTCTGAGGGACAAAGGCCTTAGGGGTGAGGGAAAGGGACCAGATTTAGGGAAAGGAGATAGCTAACGTAGAATGGGAAGTGGGGGTGATCTCTGGGCCTCAGACGTAGCCAGCGGCCCCTCAATGTGAAGAACTCGCCTTCGCAAGGAGAGAGAGCCCCTCCGTGGAGCCGGACACGCCCTCGATAAATGACTGGGTTGTGTTTCTAAGGCCTGGGGGGGGGGGGGGGGTTGGAGGAGATTCCGTATCCTCGGGAAGAGTGTCTGTCCCAGAGTTGGGGAGAGTGTCTGTCCTGGAGTCGGGAAGAGTGACTGTGACCCAAAGCCAGGCTGCTGCCTCGGCATAAGCTCCACCCTGGGCAGACTCCGGTCCCCTGCTTCTTCAACACATCATGGGGGCACTGCCTGCCTGGGCCCTGGCCCCCCCCCCCCCGCTCCTCATTTCGCCCCCTCGCTTCTCCTCTTTACTCTCTTCCCCTCTGTCCTGCCTGCCTGGCCCATTCTTACTCCTTCCTGCTGGGCCGTGAGACCAGCAGTTCGTCACGACCTTGACCTCCCTCTGGGGGAGTCTCCTCTTCCACCCCCAGCCCCACAACCCGACTCCACCCAACCTGGGTTCCGCTACCCAGGAGTTCTTCCCACCAAGATGCCTCTAGACGCCTGCCCCCCCCAACCCCAAGAAAAAGCCAGAAAAACCAGTCCTTTCCAGTTTGCAAATGCCGCCGAAAGCCTGCACGTGCTCAGCCACCCCCACAGAATGACTCATTTGCGTCCCTGTCCCTGGAAGCCTCAGCCGTTATATTTAATGGACTTTGATACTTCTTATTGTAGTACATAAAGGCTATTATTAAAATGAAAGATTGTTACAGTTAAGTATCCTTGGTACTTCTTTTTTTTTTTTTTTTTTTTAAGCTAACCAAAGCAATTGGTATAGGACTCATAAGTTCTTCTGATTATCTATTGACATTGTCTCATAAGGAGTTGTTTTAAAGATTTTATTGACCTCATTTATTCCCTGGGCTCGGAAGTTACCTTCACTGCAGTGATTAGGTTCCCCGCCCAGTGATGAGACAGTACCCTATAAGCATATTTATGAAATAAGAGCAACGACTCTTGCCCGGCAGCTCGGAATCTAACACCGTGCTGCATCTACCTTGTCTGTAGGATTAGAAGCCATTAATTCCTAGAATTGTTCTCTGGAGCGTAAGTGACAACAGCTGCAGCTATCGGCTCACTGTCTTCCCACACGGCTCCCCTGCACCAGGGACAAATGAACACGCACAAATGGGTGCTGCCTGTTCTGTGCGGACTGGAGCCAAGGTCGAGCCTGTCCCCAGCAGACAGACAGACCGCCCCCCGACCGTCACCCAGGAGGCTGGAGAAAACAAGGGCCCTCCTGCTCCCCTCTCTCAGGGCTCTTTCCCAGAGAGGAGCAGGTGGGGAGAGAGAGTGGTCCACCCGGTCTGACCGCGCAGAGTAACTCACCTGTGATCCCTCCAGCCTCGCAAAGGTCAAAGGGCCCCGCGCATCAGGCCGCGGGCCCCTGGGTCCTCCCGGCCTGGGTCTCCTCCCCCGGAGTGAAGGCCTGTATTGACCATCTCACCAGGCCATTCCGGCCCTTCAAGCACAAAGTGAGCCCACAAACAAGCCAAGTGTCCTCTATCAGCAGAACCGAACTTTGCCAACACTCAGAGGGCCAAGTTGTCAGCGAAGATTTATAAATTTCTACTAACACAGAACCTAAATGACTAGGGTGTTTAAACGACATTGACTGGGGTTTTTGACTAGAGAAGTTAAAAGACTAGAACAAATATGGCTTATAATAGCAATACCCAGGTAACCCCTGTCCGATACAGATATAAGGATGAACGGACGGACAGACAGGGAGTTAAGGTGCACCTATGTTAAAATTTTCAAATAGTGCAGAAAGGAAATTAAGTAAACTGCAAACATCGCTCTCTCCATCCCCAACCCAACCTGACTCTTTATCTCCCCCTAAAGTTCCGCCTTGCCAACAGTTTCATGTGTGTCTCACCAGGAAAACAAATTTTGTTACATTGATACCAGCATCTATACCAACATATGCTTCCTCAAAAGGGAAACATAATATAGCTGGCTTTCCACAACATTTTTCAAACATACAGAAAATAATGTAACAGACATCCATGTATGTACCATCCAGATTTGAGATATGTTTGCCTTACTTGCTTCAGATCCAAACAAGAAGGAAGAAAGGAAAGATAGGAAGGAAGGAGGGAGGGAGGGAGGAGGGGGAGAGGGGAGGGAGGCGGGAGGGGGAGGGGGGAGGGAGGCAGGGAGGAAGGGAAGAAAGGAGGGAAGAAAGGAGGGAGGAAGGGGGCTGGGGAGGGGAGGGAAGTGAACTTCAGGGATACAAGTAAAAGCCCCAAGTCCCATCCTGTCTCCTCTACAGGAGTAGCCAGTATCCTGAAGTTTGATGCATGTGACTTTCATGCATATTTTTGTAATTTTACTGCATAGTTTTATATCCATAAAAATAGATTGTGGCTTCATGTATATGTATTTAATATTGCACGGATAGAGTCATACTGAATATACCTACTTAGAATTTAATTTTCTCAGTCCACATATTTATAATCATCCATCCACACTGATTCACATAGATTGAGGAAATTCATTTCCATTTTTCCATAGTATTCCATTGTACGACTAAACCATGGTTAGTTCGTTCATTCTTCCATTGATACTGATACTGTCTCCCACTTTGGCTTTATTTTTATTTCTTTTACAATTACAAACAAAATAATTGTTAAGGCTCTTGCCTGTAATCATCAACATCTACCTTTTTCTTTGGTCATCTGGAGAGAATTGTACTGAGTGGATACACCATGATTTCTTTAGCCAGTCCCCTGCTGATGGTCATTTAGGTTGTTTGAAAGATTTTATTCTTATAGACAGTGCCCCAAGGGAAAACTGTATCCTTATTTCTTGGTGGACTTCTGAAATTACATCTTTAGGGAAATTTTCTAACAAGAGAAGAGCTGGGCCAATGAACATGAACATTCAAAATTTTGGTAACTCTCACAAAATTACCCTCTGAAAAGTTGTCGGCAAATTGTCTCCCTGCCAAACCATTGTGAGTGAGGGACTGTTATCCTACAACCTCGCCAACAACACTGGGCAATTCTGCCAACCTGACGGGTGGAAATGGGATCCTGGTGACTTCCGGATCACATCTGGCTTCTTCTTCTCACTCCTCGCTCACAAGCTGGAGCTGAGGTGTGTGCACATCATACACCAGACCTCATATTTTAGGACCGCTTTGATTCAAGGAAGAATCCAGACCGGGAGGGAGAGTTTCCCAGCCCACCCAAAATATAGCTCTCAGAGGGTGAGGCCCTGAAATGATTGTCACCATGGCAGCCAGGACACGGATGCTTGGAGGATGGATGGGTGAGAAATATGGCTGTTCTGGGCCAGTGAGACCAGCGATGCGGCCTTAAGGGACCACTCCCTTGAATCATAAGCCTTTCTGGGGGAGCATCGAACATCTCCACCAAGTCAGCCCCCCAACACCCTTCCCTACAACAGCAGCAGTCGGTGCAGGCAGAGGGAGGACTCCACCGTCTGTGCCTTGCAGTCCGGCACCGGCCCTGTAACAGGTCGTTTTGTCCACTCGATGTCTTTGCAGGGGAGGGCTCCATTTCCTCATCATCCCCATGGCTCCATCCCAGCTGGACTCCTGCAGGGTCCCCTCTCCAAGGCAGACACCACTCTAGATGGGACTCGGTGGGACAGCCACCCAGACACTGACGTGCTCACCTCTCCACAAGAGGACACACCTCAGCGAAAACCAATCCCATAGGACCTTCCATGGAGGCACCAGAGTCCCGCCCCTCCTTTGTCTTGAGACACTTGCCCTATTTCGGTTTTTTACGCGATAGGTCATTGGAAGGGCTCTAAAAATATTAGATCATTTCCTCCCCGTGTATTATTACAGGTTGCAAGTGATAGAACCTCAATTCAGGTTAGGAAAGAAAGAAAGAAAGAAAGAAAGAAAGAAAGAAAGAAAGGAAGGAAGGAAGGAAGGAAGGAAGGAAGGAAGGAAGGAAGGAAGGAAGGAAGGAAGGAAGAAGGGAGGGAGGGAGGGAGGGAGGAAAAAAGAAAAAAGAAAGAAAGAGAGAGAGAGAGAAAGAAAGAAAGAAAGAAAGAAAGAAAGAAGAAATTAGTTGATTCACAAGATGGAAGTACCCAGGCCTGATTGGATCTGAAGCTCAAAAACTATTCTGGGGTCCCTCATGCTCACTCTTGCTTTCTTCTCTCTCTCCGGCACCCCCACCTCCCCATGCCAGTCTTGTTATGTCTTCCTGGAAAGATGGCTGTTTAGATTCTTTCAGATTAGAGAGAAAAGGGCCACAAAGGGCTCTAATTTTCCGGACAGGTCCTAAACCAGTCACTGTGTCTGTTGGACCAGACACCTTGATTAACCGTACAAGGATCAGGCTCCATACTCATAGAAAAAGAAGGGTGGGGGCCCAGGACTGTCAGTCTCAGAAAGTCTATAGAGTTGTTGGGACATCATTTCTCCAAAAGGTCACTGCCCTCAGAGAGCTTTCATTCCACTGGTGAACGCAGATGAACAAACGTACGTGCTATAATGCCCCGTAGTGCTAAGCACTATAACAAAACAATTCAGAGTGAGGACATCAGGGCTGGTGGAGGCTGCTATCTTGTTTAGGTCAATTCCCGGAAATGTCTCTGAGAAGGTGACTTTATAGCAGAGACATGGGTGAGCCAACAAATCCATCCAGGCCAGTGCCTGGGCAAGAGCTTTCCAGGCAGAGGGCACAGCCAGTGCAAAGGTCCTGAGGCCAGTGAGTTCAAAAGAACAGCAAATGCCAAGAGTGTCTGTTGAATGAGAAGGCAAAGGAAAGAAGATGGAGGTGGCGGGCGGGGGAGACTTTGTGACTCATGGTAAGAACCTTGGATTGAATTCCAGGTGTGAAGGGACTCCTTTGAGGAAGTCCCCTACCAGAAACTTCTACTCCACCAGAATGCCAGCTCCGGCAGAGGACAGCCTATCTGTGCCGTATCCCCAGTCCCATGAGCAATGGAATGAATTAGTTCATCAATGCAGCTTCCACCCCCTACCCTGCAATACACACGCGATAGATGTTGGCATTACAATTTCAACATTCAAATGACACTCTGCAGACAAAATCCTCCTTTCCTCCCGGCCGATTCAACGGACGTCCAAGGGGCCAGGGTCTCCGCAGGTCACGAGCAGCAGAGAGAGGGACTCCTTTGCTCATTCTACCAGCCCAGGTTCTTTGTGGGGGGCGGGGGGCGAGAGGATGTGCACACACTTCTCCCTAAAGAGAGAAATGCCACTCAAGCTGCAGCATGCAGCTGGTGAGCCTCTGTTCGGCCGTCCTCAAAACCTCACAGAAAAAAGACTGCCACCATTTACTGCCGCACGGACACCCCTTTTCTCCTTAAAGATGATCACCCCCACCGGGGGGCTTCCAACCTGGCGTGGGAAGGGCGGATTATTTAGAGGTCTCTGACTGTTCGTTTCCATAAATGTCATCCCCACTGTCGGCACCTAAATGCCAGTGAGTTCTTAGTAAACATGATAGGGGACAGTCTTGGCTAAATAAGCTTGGCATCACCCCCAGCGTTGTAAGTGCAGCCCTTACCCGGATACTTTAAAGGAGGAGCTCGGGATGGGGGGAGGGGGGGAGGGCAACACCACACCATTTTTCCAACCAATCAAAAGCAAATTATACCTGAGCAACCTAATTGGAGTTTAATGAGTAGTTTTATGTTTTGCTAATCAAATCACCATATTGATGGGGTTTATCAGCAGAAATACAATGTTAATTACTAAGGAATGATAGAAAAAAATATATTAATGCAACTTCAAATGCCACATTCCACACTCCGTACAGAAAGGGTCACGTGGCCGGTCAGGGAGCTGGTCATTTTTCCTTTTAATGCGTCCGGTAGCTGCCGGGCATGAAAGCTCTGGCTGGGCAATGTTTATGTGCCATTTTCAATTAAGCCTGGGTCAAGGGCTGCCTGTCATCTGTGGGCGCTAACGTGACGCATTTGAGAGTGCGCGGACCCCGTCCCGGGCTTTCCTGGGAGGGAAGAAAGTGGTACGCTTTTCAAATCTAACCGAGTCCCGTCTCTGTGGGATTAGGGTGTTGGGGAGCCTGCTAACTGACAGCAACAAGAAGCCCTAATCCCCCCCAAAAAATAAGTTAAATTTACTCAGAATTTAAAGGTCCACTAGATTCACATTCTGTCATCCAAAAAAGATCTAAAAATTATCTCTCTCAAAAGATCTGATTGATGAGAAATGACTCCATTGATTTGATCAACAAGAAACGACTTAGAGAAATATGTGAAGTTCATCATTTCACGAGACCAACTGAGAGAGTGACCACCCAGCCCTCTCCTCCTCCTCCTCCTTTTAGAGCAGAGGAAACATCCCCCCTGGTGTGGGAACAACCCACAAAGACGGGCTTGGGGTCCTCACAACCCGGGCATTTGTCCTGTTCCCTGCTGAGCCACAACGATGTCTGTTTCTCTTGTGAGGTTCGACTGAGGGAACGTCATCATTAACGTGTCACAAGCGGTGTGTTTATCTGCTGCAAAGGTCTACATTTTGCCGTTGTTTTATTTTGTTGTTGCTGTTGCTCTTTAACCACGGTGCCTCCTCTGAGTGCAGATCATACTGCGTGAGTGAGTTTTGGCTGGGCTGTCGATAGACTTGGGTGCCGGCAGGCTGTGTGACCCGAGGATAACTACCCCACCTCTCTGGGCCTCGGAGTTCTCGTGCAGAAAGCCAGGAAGTGAGAAATGTAAGAGTACTCCGCATTCTCCTTTCCTCTCACCTTCCGGTCTTCCCCCATCGCCTCCCGTTGGCCACATCTATCTGGAATCCAGGGGACAAATAATCCCGGGAAAGGTCATTTCCTACAGAGCAGGGCGGGCAGAGAGCGGCCGGGAAGGCTGCCAGGAACAAACTGACACAGGGGTGCTTGTTTGCCTAGTTTTCCTCTCCAGCGTCGGGTCATGCCTAGCACGCAGTAGGTGCCCTGTGTGTTAGCTTAATACGCATAGGTATGAAATGTTTCTGTACACGCTAGGTAGGATGCAGTTTATCTATGTTGTGTCTTGTAAGTGTATTGAGGTCAAAATCATCCATATCGACTGTAACTGACCCCAGTGACCCCCACCTTCTGGTATTCACCCCTTTGTGTGTGTGTGTGTGGGGGGGGGTGTCCCCAGCTCCTGAGTGGGGATGGAACCTGTAATGTCTTCCAGCCGACGGACTGCGGCCAAGGGACGGGTGCCACGCCCGTGACTCCGTGCCCGCAGCGCCGGCTCCGGCAGGCTCACGCTGCGGATGACCCTGCAGCACGAGGAAGAAGCCACTATGAGGAAGCGAGCCCCTCGGGGGGCAGGGGGAGCTCCCAGGAGCTGAGGATGGCCGTTTGGAGCTGAGGACATTCCCAGACGACAGCCGTAAGGAAGCCAGGATCCTCAGTCCTACAGATCCAAGGAGACGAGTCCCGCCTGGGTCTGTCTCCATGCGGGAACGCAGTGCGGCCGACACCCTGGCTGTGGCCTGCGAGGCCCCAAGCAGAGGGCACGCCAGCCCCGCGGGCCGCTCCTGGACTTCTGCCCCGCGGAAAACACACGAGAGTCAACAGAGGTTGGCTGACGCTGTCCATCTGCAATAGCGTGTTGCCCAGAAAGGGAGCACTCACGCCGATCACGGGCTGGCGGAGCCGAGGGCCCTGAGCCCCGCTGAGGACCCTGCTAGGTAACCATCCGCTCCCGTTGTCGTGTTGTTTGGTTTGATCTCCTGGGCAGATCCCTGAGCTGGAATCCTCAGGTCTCCTTGCAAGAGGTGTGGCCAGGTGACTGAGACCCAGCGGAAGCAAAGAAAGCAAAAGTTACAGAGGCTGATGGTCCCAGGTAACTCCCCACCAGCGCTTTCTCCGTCCTCGGGCTGAGTGGGAAGACACTGAGCCCCTAGAGGGGGCAGGCTGCGTGGGAGGGGCCCGAACCTCACTCACTCAGGAACGGCTGCCCAACGCGCTCCTTAGGGCTTCTCTTGGGTCAGAAATAGGGGCCCACTGTGCTGAGCCACCAGGATTTCGGACTTTGTTACATCTGCTACTTAGTGTTCCTAACTAATACCAACCAACAGGAAGGGAAGTGCTCTGTGTGCAGCATCCACTCTGTACAAGGCCCTCAGCTAGATGGACACTTTATGGTGATTGTCCCAGGCAGTCATCTGGTCAACCTTTCAATGTCGGTTGAGTGCTCCCACTGAGGCTCTGGGGGGCTCGGTCCCCCGGCCCTCACGGGACTGACAGGTAACGGAGGCGGAATTGGAAGCAGGACAGTCTGACACCAAAGCTAAAGGAATCTCTGAAAACGCACACCAGGTGTGCCAGGGATGCAAGAGAGAACAGGAACCTCGGGGCATCGAAGTCAAAACCACCCACTTTTGATCAAAAAGTTTCACAAATGCTCCAGGAGGAGGGAGCCTTTGAGATGGTCTTTCAAAGGTGAGCAGAACTGAACCGACTCAAGCGACCGGTGCGTGGCCCGCGGAGGAAGCCGCCTGAGCGGTGGACAGAGTCTGAAAGGGGTAGGACCCGGGAGGGGGGAAAGGGAGGCGGCCCGGGGGCCCTAGTGTTGGTGCAACAGGAGACAAGCAGGTGCAGGTCTGGAGACAGAGTCTGGGTTTAAATCAGGGAGGGTCTTGGATGCCAAAAGAGAAATCAGTGAAGGAATTTATACTTGTAAGAGTAAAGGTTTTTGAGTAGATGGGTTACAAAATTGTAGCTATACGTCTGAGGCCTTGTTTAACATAATCTGATGTAAGTACAGACGCTCTCTTCCACACAGAACTCACGTCATTATATGATAGTCCCATTGCCCCATGATTTGGGGTAGGGGAGCCACACCTGTGAGCACACATGTGTGCACACGTGTGTCTGCGTGTGTGGCAGGGACAGAGGTGCTGGCACAGCCTATGCAGAAAGGACGTTCTGTCCTCAGCCGGGGCAGCCTCCAGCATGCTCAGGGTGGACGGTGATGGCCGTGCCTCCGGAAATGCCAGCTGTCTCTTTTACATTTCAGACGAGGGGCACGAGTCTCCTCTGCCTTTCAAGCCCCTGTCATCTCTTCAGACATGTGGACGATTTTCTTTCCATAAACAGGAGACCTGTTAGCCCACCCATGACCACAACAACATCCACAATTTCAGGCCTGAGAAGCAATGAGGCCAGCAAGCAGGGAAGGCTGGGCAGGGGACTGTCAGGGGGCTGTGTCTGGCTGATTTCTGCTCAGTGCCACAGGCACAGGCAGGCGCTGCGATGACTCTCTGGGAAGGGAGAGATGACCTCAGTTACCCCCCCACCTAAGGGAGTCGGTGGGGGGAGCCGGGCAGACCTGCAGACAGTTGCAATAAGGGTGACCCTGCTCAGGGTCCTGCAGAAACAATATCAGAGGTTTATCAGCCCCACACTTGGGTGGGTGGACATCTGAGAGACAGCCACAAATTCCTGTGACCTGGTCTCTCAGATTCCCTGCTCAAGTCCAGCCTCCGAGCAGGGAGACAGAATTGGAGCCAGGCTCACAACGGCTATGACACAGCAAGCTTTGGACCCAGGGGTCTGGGTTCGAATGCCGGCTTGGCTGCTCCAATGCTCCCGCGACTTTGAGTAGGTGGCTTACTCTCTTTGAATGCTAGAGACTATTGGGAGAATTAAAGAGAACAGATCATTTATAAAATGCCTTGGCACATAAAAGGAACTCGGTAAATAATGGCTGCTATTAGCCATCATTCCTTTCCTCCACGAAAACTGTGTGTTCAAACGGGACTGCTGAGATACTTGGGGTTTTGGCAAGACTCTCAGGGGCCCAGGAATTTTTGAGCAGGGTGTGATCTGTCTGGATACTCTGGACACAGACTAAGTAAGAATCAGGATCATTTCACACCCAGAATTGGCAACCAGTATATCAGCATTCCCTCCCCATTCGTCCCAGCTGCACACACGATAAGAAACCATCAATGTCCTCCTCTGAGCTGCCGAGGAAAACAACCAACAGGCTGAGACAGAGTCCTGGGCATAACCCTGGGAAGTCCCTGTGTGGTGACATCAGTCTGATCACTGATTCCCTATGGGTACAGTTGTTGAGTTAAAAAGCACTCCTAAAACCTACGCAGAATTTGTCCCCACATCCTCATCATGTCTGCTAGAATATCCTGAGAGATTTGGTCAAGTGTCTGGCGGACTCCCAGTATGAAACTCACCTATGACATTCCCCAAAGGTCTAGGCCACTGGGCCCAGGAGAAAAATAGTAACATATACCATTGCCGGCCATGCTTGGAACCAGCATCATAAAGATTCGAATCCTGACTCTACCACTCACCCCATGGGACGACCTCAGGAGTGTTACTGGGGCTTCTGAGCCCCCAGTATTCTCTTCAGGAAAACGGGAACAAGCCCAGTGAGCAGGCTTGAAGAGGAGCTTAAGGGAGACATAGTGTGAAGCCATCCTGGCCTCGGGTCTGGCCCCTGGTCAAGCAGGAGTCCTTTTGCTCCATGCACAAGAGTCTCAGGCCCCAGCACTCAGAAGGGGAGGCAATGCTTGAGCCCGGTGACAGGTGTGTTTGCTCCAGTGAATCTCAGAAGGTGAGCAGAAAGCCACTAGTCTTAAGAGACTTCTCAACACACCACTCACCAAATCGTCTCTACTTTTTTATTTTGGCAAAGCATTCCCGCGTTTTGCCCGTTTTCTTTAGGGTGGCATTGGCGAAAGGAGACTGGAACGTTGCCTCCTAGGGTCGTGGAGACCGGGAGTGACGGTGGCCGGGGCCAGAGAGCCCCCCATCTCCCTGGAGGCTCCTCTCGGAGTTCACAGAGAGCTGCCAGGGCCTCATTTGAATATTCCAGACATTAATCCTGGGCTCTTGCCACAGGGCTGTTCCAGCCCTTTGGGTGTTTTGAATACATTTTAAGGATCATTGCAAATTTGATTGCCATCAATAAAATTGCAAACAATATAATTATATTTGTTTGCTTATGTCTAAATAGGTGCACACATATGAAATGGGAATAAGCTAAACATAAGCAAACACATATGCATGTATATATTTATATCTGTGCTTTTGGATAGGAGGCGTTCATAATGACACACACACACACACACACACACACTTCCATAACTTGCAAAAATAATCTACTCCTTCGATGCTATACCAGAAAAAAAAAATCAAAATCAAATCTAAGCACGAAGGAACTGAAAAAAACTACATGTATCATTCACCTGATTTCAATTGTGCCTCCCTTTGAACCCCAGCCAAATCGTTTTGTACATTAAAAATTGGTCAGGGATGATAAGATTCCATTTTCATGGTTGGTAATGCAGAACCAGGGAAAGAATACAATTACAGACCCCTGAGTAAACTCTGCGAATGTCAACTTGATGTAAATGATCAAGTGTCGACAAAGGGGCCAGAGGAGGGAGGGAGGGCGGGAGCCGAGCTCCGGCAGACGGCAAGAGACGGACAGACGGAAAGAGACAGGCAGGTGGACGGAGAGAGCGCGGGGCGGGAGCAGCAGCCCGGTCAGCACTGCGTGGGACCCAGTCTCCGAGCTCCTCGTCCAGGTTATCTCCTCAAGCGCTCACCCCCGAGCCGGTCTTGCATGTGCGAGTTTTAGCCAATCAGTGCATGGAGAGCCGTTCCCCTCATCCACGGGGGACACGGTCCGAGACTTCCAGCGGGCGCTCGAAACTGCGGACAGGACCAAGCCCCACATGTACACGACGTTATTGTCCTGTCTACATACACCTCTCCGCTTAAAGGAAGCACTTGACGGCTTCCCCGGGGCACGTCTCAGGCTCCGGCATGACCGCCCTGACAGGTGGGGACAGTCCCCTTACTGCGTGATGAAGTCACAGAAGGGGGACGTGAGCACAACCCCGGTGACACGGCGGCAGCCAGCCGGATAACCTGGACGGCTGCTGAGCGAGTGCTAGGCAGGGAGCCCGTCGAGCAGGGAGACTCCGGACAAAGGGCGGGCGTGTTCCCGGCGGAGCGGGCAGGCCAGTGGCAGACCTCACCACGTTGCTCGGAGCAGTGCACAGGGGGAAACGTAGGAATCCCTTCTTTCGGGAACTTTCCATTTTATGTTTTCAGAGGCAGGCTGACCGCTGGTAACTGAAGCTTCAGAAAGCGAAGCCACAGAGAGGGAAGAGGGGGGTTTGTACTCATTCCCCCCAAAATTACTAAGCACCCACGTGGGACAGTTAGGTACCTAGCAATGGGCTAGAGTAGGACGGACCCTGGGTGGCCGGATCAGGCCTGGAGGGACTGCCCGTGGGGACAGAAACGGGAGAAGCTTGAGCGAAGACACGTCGCTGGCACCCAGCCTGTCGTGCAGGTGGACACACGGACAAACACCCTTCCCACGGGACCGAAAACACACTCAGCTCATCAACCCTCTTGCTGCCGCCTGGGTCAAAGGAATGACAGGTGAGGGACACGGGAAGGGACAAGACAGCCCCCCTCAGCTCCAAAGCTGTCCCTTAGTGGGACATCGCGCTCCAGGGCAAACAGGAGACAGCCTGGATAGGAGGGAGTGACTCTAGGTCACGGTCCACGAGAGACTACGGAGAGAACTGGGGCTGTTTCTCTTGAGAAACGAAGTCTTGGGGACGTGGCGTCTATGACCAAGACCTGGAAGGACTGCTGGGAGAGGGGACCCGTTCAGTTAGACTCCTGCAGGGCTTTGGACATCACACTCGGGACTAGCGGGTGATTGGCTGGCGCAGACATCTGTGCCCCTAACGGAGGGGCATCCAACATCAAACTGAGCTGCTTTGTACGGTAATGAGCTCCCTGTCACTGTAGGTATGACAGCAGCCTGGTCAACACTTGGTAGGAAGCATCTCTGCTTTGGGATGGCAGAGATGTTGGCAGGATAGTACTGAGAGGTCCGTCAAAGGGGAGACCACTCATTAGAATCCAGGGGAGCATCAGGTTTGGAGAAGGAGGAGAGAGGATCGGAAACCCAAACCTCCGGTTCTCCTACGTTTGTTCTCCTGGTCACGGTCTCTCAGATCCTGTGCCATCACATGGGTGACCCAGGACCACACAGCAACAACCGTGTGGCCTCTTGTCTCCTGCTGTTTCCCCAGCGTGGCGTGTGCCTTCCTGCCCTGACTCCACAATCCTGGGTCCCCGAGTGGCGGGTGCTTGTCTAGGCTCTGCAAGTACAAAGGTGCACAGGACACAGGACATCTGTGGTATCTGCCTGGTCTCTTGATGCTGGACATGAGGTGTTCGGGCGTGAACCCCAGTGTCAAGGTGGCAGGTGTATCCCCATCTGCCTGCGAGCTCATGCGTGCCCACGAGGGGTTTTATATACGCAGTACCCAGGGCACAGCCCGAGACAAGCTTCCCTGGGCTAAAGGCAGAGGTCACGCCTCCTTCCCACCTCTCCTGTCGTAAGGATGCCGGCTGCCCTGGCGATTGATGGGAGGAGGGCGGCAGCGTGGAGCAGTGAGGGACTGAGATGCCACTAAGCCAACAAGGTCTAACCTTATGAAAGGCACTGCCCACACGTGTCTAGAGCAGGCTAGGCCTGTCACGTCGCTGCCCCTGGGTGTTCAAGGATCGGAGCTTCTGGACACCGTGCGGTTTCTCCCTTCCTGGAGCTGCTTTTCCACTTCCGAGTCTAAGACTCTGGCTGTGCCGTGGCTTTTCCTTTTCCTGCCTCTGGAATCTTCAAAGAGGGTCAACTATTTTCTCCTTTGGTTCCAGGAAGGCAGAGAAGTTTCCAGCGGGCCGCTTCCCGGCCGTGTCTCTGAGAACGACGCACCCCGTCAAACTGAGTCACCGTGGGGTTATCTGCCCTCCAGCCGTGGACTCCGTCCTCCTCCCCGTGGACTCATGAGCTCGGCTGGGGGAAGTGTGCGCTCAGCCAGTGGCCTGGCGGGAGAGGAGTGGGGACGTGAGCAGGGGGCTGGGAATGGGGGCCTCCCATCACACCTCAGGGCGCCCACAGGGTCTGGGTTAGCGCGACGGGCGTGTTGAACAAAGTCACCGTGGAGGTCCCAGCTTACCAAGGGGACCGCCATCACGTCCGCCACTGTCACTGTTTTTCTATTTCTCTCAAGTTTCCTGTAACACTTGGGCAGTTGACTTGCTAGATAAGTGTCTTTGCTGAGCAGAATCAAATATGATTTTTATTTTTCATTTTTGTTATTTATTGGTTTTAGAAAGAGAAAATAAAGAAGAAGAGCGAGAGAGAGAGAGAGAGAGAGAGAGAGAAACACTAATTTATTGTTCCACTTATTTGTGCTGGATTCTTGTATGCGCTCTGACCATGGCTTAAACCTGCAACTTTGGCGAGTGGGGCTGATGCTCTAACCAACGAAGCCAGCCTGTCAGGGCAAAACTACGATTCCATGTCCTCCACCTGCTGTTTCTTCAGGACCGTCTCAGCGCTGACTTGGGGGCAATCTGCAAAGTAGAGAGACTTCCCCACTCATTCCCCCGATAGCTGCCCACCCCGCCCACCCACACAAGAGCCCGAGAGGTCCTGCAGAAAGCGAGCTCAGGGAGGCCGGTCTGCGGGGGTCAAACCTGCGCCCAGGGCGGGAGCAGTGAGGACAGGGGTGGCGGGGTGGGGCCCTGGGGCTGAGGACTGCGTCCTCGGAGGGATCGGAAGACAGGGGTGGCCGGGGTGGGCCCTGGGGGCTGAGGACTGTGTCCTCGGAGGGATCGGAAGACAAGGGTGGCCCGGGTGGGGCCCTGGGGACTGCGTCCTCGTCCTCGGAGGGATCGGAAGACAGGGGTGGCCGGGTGGGGCCCTGGGGGCTGAGGACTGCGTTCTCGGAGGGATCGGAAAGAACAAGCGTTTCTTTCCGGGAGGAAGAACACGCACCTCCCTACCACCCCATCATCATTCAGAAGCCAAGAGCAAGACTGATTTTTCCAATTTATTTTAGAATTATCAACTGAACTGATTAAAGCCGCGATCAACTCCAGTTGCTCCTTACGCGGTGCCCTCGTTTCACATCTCCAGTGCGGCAGCTTCGCGGGCAGGCGGCATAAATTATTGAAGCATTATTTTATTTATCCATCCCCCTGTGACAGAAATAGGTTTTCCGAAAGCAGATCTTTCCCTAATCAGTTTTGTTTTTCTTGGTTTTGCTTTCAAATAGCTCCGTGGATCTGAAGCTGACAGATGTAGCACGGGTCGGCTTCCTGGGGGTGAGCCGGGTTCCCGGGGGCTGGGAGGGAGGTAAGGAGAAGGAAAGGACCCGGGTTCCAGGGTCCCTGCACACAGATCGCCAGCGCGGAGGCCGTATTCGGAAACGCGTTCACGCAGCGTGCAAGACCGGGAGGGCACTGAGGCGGTGTGCCGTGAGCGGTCGCCTTGACCTCATCAGGGGCTGGGCCAAGTAGACCTGACTTCACTTACTCACCCCCCTGGGCTAGAGACCAGACGGGTCATGCCCAGAGGCACCTGCAGCCCAGTGTAGCGGACCTCACGGCCCTACGACCTGGATTCCTGGGCTCACTCCCTCCCTCCGGGCAGCCACCGTGTCACATCACAGTTTGTTCGGCCATCCCTCTCCCTGCTGACTATGACTTCATGTGGAATAAAGACTCTCCCTCCCCGGACCTCTGCTGTCTTCCACTCGTTCACAGTTATTTCCATTCCCACCAATGACTGAGCCCGGCGCTTGTGGGTCCGTTGTATTGGCCATCCCACTTTGCCTGCCAGTCACTGGTCTGTAGCCACTTACTGCCGTCGGACGCCCACCCCCGGTGGCACCCGGCTCGGCCACACGGCTTGCCCTGGGGCGAGAAAAGAATAAGAAGGGTAAACCAGGAAGACCTGGGCAGCAGGCACCACACGGGACCCATGAGGCTGAGAGCTGAAGCTCTCAGACCTAACTGAGCGGAGGGGCGGCAGGGGGGGTTGCCAAGGCCTGTGCTGAAGCCTGACATCGTCAAAGGGTGCGAGCAAGGCCCAGGTCTGCAGGGCAGAGACTCCAGACAGCGCAGCACAAGCAGAGGCCGGGCTGGCCGGGGCCCGAGCCGCAGAACCTTGCAGGCCGCAAAGGGTTTGGGTCTGGAATTTGAAAGCTGGGAGGGCCTGCTTCCGGCTTTTCCCTGCATGGCTGGGTGGCTTGGGCAGGTCCAACGACTTCTCCAAGTTTCTCTGGTTTGTAACACAACAACGCAGGACGAAGTGACCTTTCCCGTTGGCCCGGGTCCCCTTGTCTGGCTCTGTTTGGACTCCAGGCCTGAGTGGAAGGCCACTGGGCAGTGAGTCCCAGCTTCCCGGCCCTCAGAACCTTGCCTTTGATGGGATCCGCCTGCAATGGGGGCGACGTGCGCCCCAGCCCTCACTGCACACTGTAATTCCAACCTCGGTCAATAGCCAGATAAGAAATCAATTTGGCTAATCTCCTTCAAACAAAAGAAGAGCCCAGAAATCACTTACTAAGAAGAAAATAGGCCTGCTCATAATCAGCCCGAGAAAACTACACAGAATGTGCTTTGCGCCTCAAAACTAATTTCTTTAAAATGTTTAATTTGAGGCACAGAAAATCACTGTTTTTAAAAATATGCAATCGCACAACTAATTTCATATTAATGAAACTCAACAACATCTGGGGCTTTTCCCATCTGATAGAGTTAAAATATCACCAAATTAAAGCGTGGAATTAATTTGTTTTGACTGATTAATACCGGTGAGCCATTCAAGTTTACTTTCCCCCACTTTGTGATTGCGCTGGTCATTAAATAGCTCTGCACTGTCCTTCCCCGATTGGGGAGCTCCAGCAATCACCTTGCCCTTCAGGCAAGTCGCCGTTACTTATAAACATATAAACACGCGCCCTGCTCCTTTCTAGCCGCGCAAAGTCAGTACTCGGAAAACGTCGTCATCCTTCTTATTTTCATGCACCTCGGTTTCCAGCAACTTCATCTCTGAATGTCTCTTTGCTTAGACTCTCTGATGTCGAAGTGAAATGGGGGGCCACCCCCCCCCACACACACGCACATGCACACGCACACACACGCATATGCACACGTGTCCCTCTTTGTCACACCATATGGTTTTTCTTCCTTGAATTCCCTGTGTGCCACCTGGGACCTTGCCCTACACTCTTCTCCCCAGCCAGCCATGCTCCTGGCTATCATCACCTCCACAACCACGGATTGATTCATTTTCCTATCAACTAATCCAACAAGGGTGGGGAGGGAGCGGGCGTAAGGGTCCACGGCCTCTTCCTGTCCTCTCAGAGTTCACTGTCCAGGACAAGAGACACCATCAGAATCCACGTGACCCTGGATTGAAGCAGAGGGATGTCGACGGCCCCCAAAACTTCACAACCGGGCCCTGGCCGGTTGGCTCAGCGGTAGAGTGTCGGCCTAGCGTGCAGAGGACCCGGGTTCGATTCCCGGCCAGGGCACACAGGAGAAGCGCCCATTTGCTTCTCCACCCCACCGCCGCGCTTTCCTCTCTGTCTCTCTCTTCCCCTCCCGCAGCCAAGGCTCCATTGGAGCAAAGATGGCCCAGGCGCTGGGGATGGCTCCTTGGCCTCTGCCCCAGGCACTAGAGTGGCTCTGGTCTCGGCAGAGCGACGCCCCGGAGGGGCAGAGCATCGCCCCCTGGTGGGCAGAGCGTCGCCCCTGGTGGGCGTGCCGGGTGGATCCCGGTCGGTCGGGCGCATGCGGGAGTCTGTCTGACTGTCTCTCCCTGTTTCCAGCTTCAGAAAAATGAAAAAAAAAAAACAAAACTTCACAACCGGGGGGAGGCACCAAATGTAGGAGTTAAGCACTTGCCATCCCGTTCCTCTCCCTCAGGTCCTCAGCTTCTCTAGCTGTAAAACTTGGATGGCAATAGTCTCTCCCTCCAAAGGGTCATTGGGAAATGAGACTAGGCCCTGGCCGGTTGGCTCCATAATAGAGTGTCGGTTAGGCATGTGGTTGTCCTGAGTTCGATTCCTGGTCAGGGCACACAGGAGAAGCGACCATCTGCTTCTCCATTCCTGTGCCTCTGCCTTCTCTCTCTCTCTCTCTCTCTCTCTCTCTCTCTCTCTCTCTCTCTCTCTCCCCCCTCTCCCACAGCCATGGCTCGATTGATTTGAGCACACCGGCTCCGGCACTGAGGATGGCTCCATGGAGCCTCTGCCTCAGGCACTAAAAATTGCGAGCATAGCCCAAGATGGGCAGAGCATCGGCCCCAGATGGGGATTGCCAGCTGGATCCCAGTCGGAGCGCATGCGTATCTCTTCCCCCCTCTCATTTAGAGAAGGAAATTGGGTTGGTGAGTAGCCAAATGAGCATATGCATTTCAAGTCTGAAGCGCAGTGTAGTAAGCTCTCTATAGATGTTTCTCAGATAGATAAGTAAATGTTTTCAAATAACTCTTTGCTGGGAAGAGCTTATAAAGGAAATGTCAGGCTTCCATAGCAGGGCTCACATGATGCTGAAATAATTGGTAATTTTATCAAATTATTAGCCTTGGGTGGGGAGTGGGGAGTCATGTCACAAATTTTAGGGTATACTGCAACATGGCTAGAGCAGCCACGCCTAGCCTGCATATCAGCCCTCTCTCGAGTGACTTCTGCTATGAGGTCTTAGCATGCGATAATGCATGTAAATATTCTTTGTAAACTGTGAAGTGCTTTCTTAGGCTGAGTTGATAGTCGATATATCATCTAAACACGGGGCAAGACTTCTATAGCCTCTTGGATCTTATAAACTGTGAAGTGCTTTCTTAGGCTGAGTTGATAATCGATATATCATCTAAACATGGGGACAAGACTTCTATAGCCTCTTGGACCTTATAAACTGTGAAGTGCTTTCTTAGGCTGAGTTGATAGTCGATATATCATCTAAACACGGGGACAAGACTTCTATAGCCTCTTGGGCCTTATAAACGTTTGAATCAAAAATACGGTTTCTCACGGGCACAAAAAGTCCCTCCTGATTTCCATAACATGTCATGGCCAAAGATGCTACTTTCTTCATCTAAAATTTGCTTAAAATTTACCTTTTTGCCTTGCTTAAGAAGAAAAAAAAAATCAAATAATTTTTTTTGTGTGGAAAATTCAGTGCTCAGATCTATGAGGAATTCATAACTAGCATTTCCCTCACCCAGCTGTCTGGCTGTTGAATAGAACCCTAGAATAAATAAATAAACTAACAAATGACAAAGCAAACACTCGAGTTCTGTGGTATTTACAAAAAGCAAAGACAATACCGGCTAAAAATAAACTCTCTCATGAATGAGTTCACTGGAAATGGCTTGACAGAAAGCCTTCTAGTATTTTAAGGATTAAAAGTGACTTTTACCAACTCAAAACTGTAGCAAATGAGGAGAGACACAGACCTTCCCAATACTCTTAGTTTAGAAAAGCCTGTTTTTGTTTTGTTTTGGGTGTTTTTTATTTTGGCTATAATTTAAGAAATATTCCATGGCTCCAAATTTTCCAGGTTCCCTTCTTTCTTTCTTTTTTTCTGGACATTCTGAAGTGGGCGGCCATAGGCTTGGAGTGAAGAGGGCATTTTATGAGAACAATTAGCAAGAAACAAAAGTGGGGTTCAATTTGCCATTTAATTCTGCATCACTGGAACAAAGATAAAAGAAGGATCGTGGAGGTCTGTGGCAGACACTGCTAATAAATATTCAGAATCTATTTCCCCTTCCCTCCTCACTAACAAAACTGCTGTATTTTGGCAGGTAGCAATTTTCTAACTTGCAAAAATGAAATTTAAAAAAAAAGGAAACTTTCCATTTCCCTTTGCAATACAGTGGCCCGTGACATGTAGGTGGAAAGTGTTGAGTGAGGTTTTCTGGAACACATCCTAAAGAAAGCTTACTGAGCTGGGAGGTATGTCCTTTAAGCCTTGACCCTGGGGACATAGACCTGAGAGCTGGAGATGCTGCAGCCATCTTGGCACCATGAGGAAAAGACAAAAAAAACAACAACTGTAAACATCCTGAGTCTAGCATCCTTAAGTTGCTGAGCTGATGCTAGCAGCTGCCTCTTTCTAACATTTCTTACTAAATGACAAAAACAAGAACTTTATTTGTTTGAACCACTACAGTCTGGCCTCTATTGTTTGGGATTCCTGATGACATAAAGTCCTTGCGTACTTTATAGCTTTCCTTTTTTTCCTTTTCGAGGGGAGACTGTACCTTTCCAAACAAGTTAACCCAGAAAATCACAAAAACAAAGATCAATGAGTATTTGACTGTGATTTTTAAAAATGAGTGCGCTTCCTCCAAATACTCAGATCTGCTGCATGTCAAGCCAAACGCTCTTTTCACACCCTTCTGCCTGACACACTCCTCCCCACCGTGGAGGTCTCAGTTCACACATTATTTCCTCTGGAAAGACCTTACCCCCCCCCCGAGCCCATGGAGGCCCAGCTGTGAGCGCCCACAGCAGCTAGGCCTCCCTGTTCTAGGGTGGTCACTTCCCGATGACTGACACCCCCCTTCAGGACCCGTGTCTGCGTCAGGACGGAGTGGATGCCGTTCTCACGGCATGTTCCCATCAAGACAAGTGGATGCGTGATTGAATACACATCCCTTCCTCATTGACTCTGATTTTTATGGGTTTTCACTTTTTCTGTTGCCTCTTAAAGTCCTCTTACCTCTGATTTCCTAACCTATTATATTCACTATTCCAGACAGTGATGGGGACACATGTTTCAAAGGGAAATAAACTCTGTTATTGATGAGGGAAGGAGAAATTGGTACTCTGATACAGTGCTAAGGAAACTCTAACTATAGCTTTTTGAGGGAAGGGAATTCAGGGACATCTAACTGAACTGTAAATTCAAAACCATTTTGACCTCCAAATTCTCCTTCTTAAACAGTATCCTGCAGAAACATTAGGATATGCATCCCTAAGAAGATTTAAAGGATGTATACTTTAGAATTATCTATAATAGGAAATCTAGAATCCATGTAAACATCCTTTAATATAGACTAAATGATCTGATCATATTCATTCCATGAAATATTATGCAGCAGTTATAAAGAATGAGTAGTTATAAAGAATTCGATAGACAGACTTTTTGGACATATTAATGAGAACATTTGGATTGTCTTGTGTATAGTAAGTTATAATCTATATAAAGAACATTGTGAAAATGAGTGTGTAAGTGAATACAGACAGATCTCAAAAAGACGATACTAGTAATTGACTCTGAGCCAGGATGAGCTCACAAGGAAAGAAGGAGATAAAGAGGAATTTTAATGTTTTCTTAATATGTTTTCCTCATTGTTTAAATCTTACCTATTCTTGGGTATTACCAGGTATTTTACACCCAAAATAATAAACTTTAAATTAAAAAAAAAAAGATGAAGACGTCCAGGCTGTTCTAATGCAAATGGTCACAGATTCAAAGAATGAAAAGAGGTGATAGTGACCAGGGGTGGGTGAGGGGTTCTTTTCTTCTTTCTTTTTCACTCCTAAAGACACCAATATAAACAGTCCTATGAAGAAAGAAGGACTGGCTTTATTGTTTCCATTGAAACCCGAGGAAAAATTGAAAGGAGCTCACAGAAGAGAAATGTCCACCCCTGACCCCTTAATTGGCTGTAGGGTCAGGCTTTCATTCAGCACAGATTGATTAAGCCCTTCATACATTACTTGAGTTCTTGGAGACACAGTTTCCTCATCCTTAAGACGGTAAAATGAATACACATGGTTCAGAAATGAATTAAATAAAAACAGATATAAATGTCTCTCAGCACAGCGTTAAGCACTTGCAACTGTCCCAAACTGATAGAACCAACTCTGTTCCATTGCTCATTTCTCCTTATCTTCACCATTCTGTAATTTCACTCTGACCTGTCCAAGTGTGATTCTTTTTTTACACCACTTGAACTTTTCAATCTACTCCTCATGGCTGCATGTCTCTTTGATGTTAGCTATTTCTATTTCTCTAAAGCCACACTCGGGGGCGGGGGGGGGGGGGGATAGGGTTGCTCATTTGCAGCTTCCAATTCGCTAATTCTCTCTCCAGCTCTTTCTAATCTCTTGTTTACTCTATTCACCTTTTTAAAAAAGATACAATAACTCTATTTTTTATTTCCAATATTTTCTATAGATTATTTCTTATATCAAGCAAGATTTTCATTACTTTGAAGGTGATAGTTCAAACCTCAATCTAGTTGAGAATTATAAACATACTTATTTTAAATCCTTTCAGATTCACTTCCAGCAGCATAAGTAATATAGCAGTTAAACATGAGGGATTCAGATGGATTCCAGCTCTGTCACTTACTAGTTATGTAATCTTCGGTTAATTTGACTGTAGCTTCCATTCCTTCCGCTTCATAATGATGATAATTATAATATATACTCCACAGAGTTTTTATAATGTTTAAACAAATTGATACATATAAATCATTAAGGACAGTGCCTTGCATACACTCAGCTTTCAATACTAGTCAGTTATTATCACTATTTTTTTAAAGATTTTATTTATTCATTTTAAAGAAGAGAAAGAGAGAGAGAAGGAAGGAAGGAGCAGGAAGCATCAACTCCCATATGTGCCTTGACCAGGCAAGCCCAGGGTTTCGAACCGGTGACCTCAGCGTTATTGTCATTATTTCTATTTCCTCAGGTTTGAATTCTCCTGTGTGACAGGTATATCAACTGTCTCTTGTTGCGCTGAAGTTGTTCCTGTGCTTTTTATCTTTTGTTTAAGAGTGCAAATTACACAGAAGTTTTTCCAGGAGGCCCTCTCTGTTTACTGGTTTCATGAGCATCCCAGCCCAGTTTCCAATTACCCAACCATAAAACACATCTTCCGTTAGGGTTTTTCAAATTCTAGATGCTGTTGCTATCACTCTGCACCATACAGGTCTCTGCCAATGACTTTTAGAACCAGTTCTTCTGATTCACAGGCATCTCAAGGATGCAAACCAGCACCAGATTTCAGGGGATAGCGATAAAGCTCTCTGAGGGCAAGACCAGGACTGTTCTCTTCATCAACCAAGGCACAGAGCTTACACACAGTTCACGCCCAGTTAATATTATTGACTAAACATCCAAAGATCATCTTGGTGAATTTTTTTGTGAGAGAGAGGAAGGAAGAGAGAAGAGATGCATCAACTCATAGCTGCGTCACTTTAGTTGTTCATTGATTGCTTCTCACCATTTGATGATGTTTAAAAGGCCGAAATAGAAAAAGAAATGTGACTCGTAGGTGGCTAATGCTAGACTTTGTCAATAAATAAGTATTGAAGACGTGTAATGGGCTCATAGAAGCCGCAAGAGAAGTACTATGAACCTCCAACATCAAGAGAGGAGAGTGTAAAGAAGTTCTGATTTATCTTGTCTGTCTGCAGCCTTTAGCAATGAGACCATTCTGTCCGGAGCCAATCCAGCCCCATTCTATGAGGTCACATCCTACTCCTGCTTGTTTCCACTGTCCTGTCCTACAGACCCCTGCAATAAATTAATTGACGTGCCCAAGTGACAGCTAGCAATTATTGTTTTAGCATCTACTGTGCAGATGTCTCTGGGCCAGGCACGAGGAATTCAGAAGACTGTAAACCAGTATGTGACCGCCAGGGTCTGGAACACTGTACCGAGGAATTTGACAGGTAACAGACCAGTCCTTGTGGTTCCTGCGCATCCACAGGCCCCACGAGTCTATACCTGGTATACGACGTTCAAGTGACAGACGCGATGGAACTGAATTGCATCCTCCCTCTTGCAGTCATCCGTGCTGTCCAAGGATCAGGTTTGCGTCTGAGATGTGACAACACGCTTGGCAGCCAGAGCAGGACTGCGCAGCAGGTGCTGGGCTCGAGCGTTATGTGAACCACGCTTCCTGTATCTGCTTTGTGGGGTGAGTGGGGAGCAGAGATGTTCACGCCAGCAGAAAGGTCACCAGTCTCCCCCCACACACACTCCAGCTATATGGCCCCGTACTAAGGGGCTCTCCAGGCACAGCCAAGCTGTGTGCAAACCCCATCGCTTACAGGCACTGTTTTACAACCAAAGAACAAGATGGGACAGAGCTTCCTCATAATTTTCTTTTTCTTTTTTTTTTTTTTTTTTTTTTTTGCACCATTAGAAGATATTATGTGCGTTACGCCAGAACCATCTGGAAAGGCAGGAAGGCGCAGGGCCCGCCGCCTGGCTCCTTAACTCAGCTCGGCAGGCCTGGCGTGGGAAAGGGGACGCCGCAGCCCTCGCCACCGTGACAGCCCGTCCCCGAGGCCTGCACGTTGCTCCCGCGTGACCCCTGACACTGCCCCCCGCTCTGCTGCGGGCTCTAGCCTCCTCTGGGGCCTGCTCACGACTTTGTCTGCAAGAGCCTTGTGCCTGGGCAGGTTCCAACAGAGCCGCTTATTGGCTTTTGTTTCTGTCCTGTAATAGCGGGTTGTTTTTAAGACGTAAGAAGCTGGGAGAGCTGAGGTACTCGATTCGTGGGGCTGGGATATACCTGAGCCCTCTCTCCCTTTCGACCTGTGCTCCCTGCCACCACCGCGCTCCCCGCCACCACCACCCCCGTCACCCAAGCGTCACCACCACCCAAAGGCACAGAACCCTGCTGGGTGAACCGATGCCTCTGGTGGCCAGCCAAGCCAAGGGGTGGCCAGCCGAAGGCTGCATCCCGTCCGGAGAAGTCCCGAGTCCCCTGTGATACATGGAGAGTCATCCTCGTTTACAAAAGCTGCGCATGCCAGTGTTGGTGAGGCGTTTCTTCTTTTAAGGGAGAAAAAAAAAATCAATACATACGCCTCGTCTGTGAAATATAAAAAAATGGAAGACAGCATACCTGGAAAATATCTATTTACCAAAAAAGAAAAAAAAAACAGTCCTGGTGATTCTTTTTAATTGGGTTGGAAGGGGTTACTTCATTATGCAGCAAATTAGAAAATTCATAATTTATCATTGCACCCAGTCGAAATGCCACCCAACTGAGTCGCACCCCTGCGAAAACCATCACATCGCAGCAAACTGTCAAGTCTGCTGCCGCCGACGGGCAAAATTAATATGCAAATGTATGCAAGAAATTAAAAAGCAGAATTACCCAGGCAAATGAGGTAGCTATACTTGAATTGTTAGAATTATGAATAATTACTGCGAATTTTCTGCTCCTAATATAACTTGTTTTTTGATAAACAAAGACTTAATTATCGAGATGCGCTGGAGAATTTCCGTGGCACTCATTAATCTTGCAAAAAAAACAAGTCCCCGGTGCCCAAGCCGTAATGAAGAGCGCGTGCCCTGAATCTCCAGAAAGATCACAGGCACCAGGGTGCCAGGGCTGGAGAAAAAAATGACAGTGCCAATGTCCCCTCCTGTACCCTGGAGTGTCATAACGTCTTCCACTAACTATCAAAGGGACTTATTTATGCCAGCAGCTGAGCTATAAGTCCAATTTACGATGCCTTGAGCAGTGGTGAAATGATCTGTTGATGTGCGGGGGAAATGCCATCTTGCAGTGGCGCGCGCTGGTCCCGATGATACCAGCGTGATGTGGACCCCGCGCTCCGGCGCTAATGGATGCCGCGTGACAAACCGTAATCCACAAGAGGGCCCATCTTTTAGGACCGGTCTCGATGGTTCTCCATTAATCTTGGTTGTGCGGTTCGCTGGTGTCCATGGGAACAAGGGCATTACCATAAACATGGGTTTTGAAATTTTCCCATTAAGAATGGCGAAGCAGAGGAACAAGACTGGGCACCGACCCACCCGGGCAACAGCCGGGGCGGCCTCCGCCGTCTGCAAGGACCAGGGCCCGCGTGCGGCGGCTGGACCTGGGGGGCGTGGCCCCTCGTTCAGGTTTGGGACCAGGAGGCAGAAGGGGGCCAGGTCGGGGCCATGGGGGCTGTTCCCGAAGCCTGGAGCAGCCACACGGCCTGTTGGGAGCTGAGCTCATTTACCAGGAGCAGCACGGGGCCAACCCCCAGGTCCCCCGTGCAGCCGAGGGGCCCGCTGCGCGCCTATTATTACTTAAAGCCTGGCATCTAAGCGGGGGTGACTGAGTTCCTGTCATCATTAGGCCGATTAGCGCCGTGATAAACCCTCACAGATCATAAGGCAAAATTACAAAACATCACTTCTGGAGCTCTGAGGCGACTGAAGGAGCTCCCGGCAGCCTGCATTTTCAAACACCTCCTTCCCCAATCCAAGTCCCCAAATACCCTGACGTCCTGACAGAACCATTTCACTGTGTAGGCAAATTGTCACCTTTTCCACCAGGGCACCTGTCATTTTTATACCCAAAGCCGCCTCTCCTTCCTGATGCCTTCTTTCTCTCCCCCCCCCCCCATGCCGTCTCCGTCTCTGTCTCTGTCTCTCTCTCTCTCTCATTCTCTGCCCCTGGTTTCATACAAACCCCCCAGGGAGCCCAGCACCCCGTTCTTCCGGGAACAGGCCCGAATATCCCCTGCATTGTGCTCACACAAAAAGAAAAAGCTTCTGCAAGTCAGAGAGGAATGATGCATCTCCGACATCATTCATCCCTGGGTTTTATTTGCATGCGGCCCTCAGAGCAGCTTGGCTCATGAGCTCTCACCTTCCCCGGGATTAATTCTCGCCGTCGGCCCATGATGGGATGGCGAGGGTGGGAAGACATCAGACCACTACATCCGGGCAAGAAAACCAACTCAGCAACGCCATCATCAGCCTCCTGGAAGCGTCCCCCAAAGGGGCGGGAGAGCTTCGTCCTCTCCGTTGGACGAGGAACCAACGAGTGACCCTGTGCAGTGACTAAGGGCCCAGCCCTAGAGGGACACAGCAGGACATGAGCCACCTGAGAGGACACCCCGGCGTCCTCACAGACACGACACCTGTGCAGCTCTGTGGTCTCAAGCGAATCACATCCTGTCTCTGAGCTCATTTCCCCCACCTGCAAAATGGGGACAGAGTTGTGGCAAGAATTCAACATCAGTAGAAAAACCTCATCGCAGCACTGAGCATGATAGGTACGTGTGTGGTTTTGTTATCGGGCTAACAATTAGGCATAATCCACCCCCCCCTTCAGGGAAAGGAGAGTCCAACTGGGGTGGGACTGGGACTGGGACCAACAACCAAAACTGTGATACAGTAAATAGTTAGCAACCGGTTATGGGCCACGCTGGGCAGCTGTGACCTTGGAGTCATCAGGGACGGTTGACAGACATCAAGTTATGGTCCCAGCCCTATGTTGTCCTCTCTGCTCTGCGGTGTGGGGTCAGAACCTGCTAACCACAGGTCGGTTCAGCCTGCTACTCACTGCCCGGCTTGGGGGAGGAAGGGACGTGTGCTTCCTGTCGGCTTCCTGGTCCTCTGAGTGTCACCCCAGTTTGTCCCTCTCCCCAGCAGCATTTTCTTCCTTTGGCTGCTGCCAATGTTTGCAATTTTTAAGACTTGCCAAACCAGTTTCCCTGTGCCTCAGGCTAAGGAGAGCAAGTTCCAATCCGGTGTCCCTGGGCCCCCTCCGTTCTAGGCAAAGAGTGGTTGGTCACCTCCTCACCGCAGGGGTGCCAGCACTGCACAGCACCCACTCTTCTGCCTCCTGGGTGCCAGTGGTCCCTCCCTCCTCCCCCTCTCCCCAGTCCTAGGGGCTGCTTCCTGACGCCCCGGCACCTTGGTGAAGTCTGTCCAACAACGCAACAAACACGCGCTCATCGCTAGTTAACACCGCTTGATTTTTCATTGTGGTAACATACACATAACATAAACCTGACCACCATATTCAAATACACAGTTCAGTGGCATCGGGTCATTTCCCATTGTTGCGTAGCCATAGCTACCGTTCACCTCCAGAACCACTTCATTCTGCAAAACCGAAACTCTGTCTCCATTCCGTACTAACTCCCCTCCCTCAGGCCCCAGCCCCCTCCGAGACCACCATTCTATTTTCTGTCTGCATGAATTTGACTACTCTAGGGAGCTCATGTGAATGGGGTCATTCAATATCTGTTCTTTTGCGACTGCTAACTTCACTCAGCATAATATCTTCTGGGCTCACCCCGTTGTAGCATGTGTCAGAATCCCCTTCCTTTTCAAGGCCGACTAATATTCCACTGTAGGACCACACCGCCTTTTGTCTGCTCACTTATCTGTTGACGGAACACTGGTGGTTGCTTCCACCTTTTGACTTGGGTGAATTGTGCTGTTATGAACAAAGGGGCGTCCCTGCTTTCTTTGGGATGTGTACCCAGAAGTGAAATTGCTAGATCATGCGACAATTCTATGTTTAATGTTTTTGAGGAGTCTCTGCATCATTTTCCACAGCATTGACGGCACCATTTTGCATTCCCTCCAGAAACGCACAAGGTCGCTATTTTCCGCAACCTCGCCAACACTTGTTTTCTGTTTGGCTGATAACGCCAATGTGTGGGAAGTGGAAACGTGTTCATGCTGAGCCTGCTCTGTTGGAATGACTTGTGTGGCTCCGCCTCCCGTTGAACCCTGGCCGACACAGGCTTCCCAGGGCCGGTGGAATCTGACTGTGGCATTGGCGGCTGAGTGAAGCCGGCCTGCGGAGGGGCGTGGAGAGGGAGGGCTGCTGGGCAGGGGCCACGAGGCAGGAGGAAGAACGCAGTGGGAGTGTGACGGGACCCTGGCTGGTGTGGGCATGAGGGTGGGCATGGCTACTCTCTTCTCTCGACCACTGGTCCTCATAGCTGGAGCAAGTGTCCTCCAACTGCAAGTCCAGCAGCCTGATCCCAGACCAACAGCTCTCTGGGCACCCAAGGAGTTCATCTGGGGAAACCCAGAAAGGCAGCAAGCTGCCCATTGAGCAGATGAGCAAACTGAGGCCTATGGGTGGGCAGAGACTCATGCTGAGAACTCAGCCCTCCCAGTTCCCTCCACCTGGCAGAACTGGCGTCAGACCCGCTCTGTGCGGAGGGCAGACCTCCCTTTCCTGCCCAGGCCCAGTCTCGGGACAATAGCGGTGCCAAACTCTGACCGGCCACTCACACGGACCAAGCAGTCCACGTGCACCGTGCTGCTGAATTTCCTCAGTGCTGCACAAGGTCAGCTCTGACACCGTCCCGGCTGCGCAGATGAGGAAACCGGGGCTTAGTGAGCTCTAGTGACTTGCCTGAGCTCATGGGGGGGGGGGGGGGGGCAGGGGCCAACATCCGAACCTGGCTGGGCTGATGCCGAAGCCCCCGTGCTTGAGCCAGCCCTCCGTTCTGCCCTGCCCCGAGAGGAGGTGTCTCCCCTAGGAAGGGCCCGGGCGCCCGCAGCGCTGGTCCGGCAGGGAACTGAGAGGTGGGTGCTGGGACCTCCCCAGCAACAGTGACTGGCGTGAGTTGACGTCATGCTTCTATGGCAACGTGTGGAAGGCAGAGGCAGTAATTGGGAGAGACAGAGCGAGCCCAGAGCAGGCAGAGCAGGCCTGTCAAAAGTCCTGAGCAAGGCAGGTGCTTTCTATATCATTTTTTCTGCCTGTGTTTATTATTTATTTAGGGATGTGTTATCTCCCTGAGCTCTTCCTGCAGCTGTGGTGAGGTGGGCCTGCAGCGTGGAACTGTGGCACCCTGAGCTCACCCTGCACGGAACCCAGAGTCTGCCCCCCTCACATTCGGGCCTGGGGTCCCCACGAGCCCCGACAGTGGCCCTGACTTCTGCTGGGCCCTCTCGGCCAGCCTGCTCAGCGTCCAAGCGGGTGAGAGCAGTAAGAGACCCAGCCCTCCGAGGTTGGAAGGCCCGCGGGCCAGGCTCCCCACAACGCCAAGGTCACCACGATTCCACGCCGGTCCCCTCTACGGCTTTCTAGATGGGGGTCTCCCTGTGAATCCAGTGAACGTTCCAGATCCTCTGGCCAAGAAAAACGGACTTCCTTACAGGTCTGCAGGATTTGTGGAACCCCCCAAGCACACTGTGAAAACCTTGGGGCCCACAGACCCCAGGGGAGACGCCTGTGGGTTTGACTCCAAACTCCTTCGGGACAGAACAAGCCCTCGCTTGGGGCCAGGTCCCCAACAGCCAGCAAAGGACCGTCACATTGCAGGCCCTTCCACATATTGGTGAACTGACGAAGCAGATTCCAGGTGTGAGAGGAAACAGGGGCTCAGAGAGGGTGAGTGATTCGTCCCGCGCCACGGTCCCCCAGGCCCAGGCCCCACTGTCTCTGCCTGAGAAGTCAGCATTCCTTGAGAACTTAGGGGCCAAGCACGTCAGTGCACGGCCTTGTGCAATGTGAGTAACCGGGCAACAGGTCCCAGGAGCGCACCCATCTCGTAGCTAAGCAAACTGGGGCACAGAGGGGTTAGACAGCTCACCCTCCACAGGTGAGGGGCAGGGCTGGGATTCGGACCGGGTTGGCTGCTCCCAGGGCCCACGAGCCCACCCAGTGGGCTACACCGCCTCTGCCAGGAGTTCGGCTTAGGTCTCGGAGGGCAGGAACATCCCAGCCCTCCCGTCTCGCGGGAAGGGCAACGGTACCTGCGAAATCTTTTGAGCAACACAGGGTGAGTTCTGATAGGTGGTGGCTGTCAGGAGTAGCTGCTGGGGCCTGTCCTGTCCTACAGCTCCATTCGGGAGGCCTCCTTGGGTCAAGTCCAGGTCCTTCCCCAGGCCCCAGGCCGGGCACTGGGGACGCAGAAAAAACAGACACCGCCTCAGGCTCAAGGTCACAGTTCCATGTGGACAGAAACGGAGCCCAGTGGTTCTTATCTGAGAATGACAGAGCTAAGCCCCAGTGCGAAACACGAGGAGGTTCTGGTGTTCATTGTAAGACTGGGAATGGGAGCAGGACTTCAAAGCTTAGGGACAAAATGGTAGGGATAGGGCATCCCAGGCAGAAGGGATTGGCCTCGAGGCTGGCTGTCCTCAGGCCACGCTAGCACATACAATGCCTCTGAGTGAAGCAGACAAAGGCGCCCGGACCCAGACGCAGCACCCTCAGAAAAAGGTATACAGACCGCTCGGAGAGTGGCACGGAGCCCGGTGTCATGCTCCATTCACCCCGTGCAGAGTGAACAACCCGCCCAAGCATATGTAGCACCTCTCGGGGTTGAGGGAAATGAAGAACCGTTTGATGCTGCTGGAGCCTGAAGGCCAGGGGGGACGGGAACAGTGGGAAGTCAAGTTGGGGCCGTTTCCGGGAGCAGGATCGCAAACGGGGTTTCCCGGGGCTGAGGGGGGTGCTGTCTCCAGTCCACCGGGGCTGAGGGGGGTGCTGTCTCCAGTCCACCGGGGCTGAGGGGGGGTGCTGTCTCCAGTCCACCGGGGCTGAGGGGGGGTGCTGTCTCCAGTCCACCGGGGCTGAGGGGGGGTGCTGTCTCCAGTCCACCGGGGCTGAGGGGGGGTGCTGTCTCCAGTCCACCGGGGCTGAGGGGGGGTGCTGTCTCCAGTCCACCGGGGCTGAGGGGGGTGCTGTCTCCAGTCCACCGGGGCTGAGGGGGGTGCTGTCTCCAGTCCACCGGGGCTGAGGGGGGTGCTGTCTCCAGTCCACCGGGGCTGAGGGGGGTGCTGTCTCCAGTCCACCGGGGCTGAGGGGGGGTGCTGTCTCCAGTCCACCGGGGCTGAGGGGGGTGCTGTCTCCAGTCCACCGGGGCTGAGGGGGGGTGCTGTCTCCAGTCCACCGGGGCTGAGGGAGGTGCTGTCTCCAGTCCACCGGGCGGTCTGCCTGCAGCATGCACAGTGCAGAGAATCATAGAGGATCGGCCCCAGGAAGAGCTGCGATGGATCACTGATGCCGGTTCTGGGCACAGGAGCGGAGGGACCAGAGAGCACTTGCTCCCCTTAGAAGGCGCAGCGAGCAGAGGAGCCCCTGTCATTCTGCGAGTGTGGTCAGGAGAATTTTCCTCACAAGGGGTTTCCGTGGCAAAGAGATCGCCTGTAGCTATTTGAGCCCCGTTCCCCTTGACACGGAAGCAAAATGAAGATAGGGGCGGGGAAGTGGGGTTGGGGGAGGAGCGGGGGAGGGGGGTACTGTGCGGGGGCGTGGGGGGGGGGCCCACCGGCTGCGGCTGCGCGGCCTCGCTGAGACAGGCCTGCCTCCATCTCGTGCAGAGCCTTGGGCACAGACACTTGCCCCCAAGGGGTTTGTGAGATGGGAGCAACTCTAAAAATTAATTTTTAATTGGCACACCCTCACCATGGGAAGGAAGAAATAAAGGAAGGAGCCTTTGGAAAGAAAGCATCCTTTCCTTTTAGGAGCTCAATCTGCCGCCCCCTTCCCCAGATCGCTCTGTGACCTCGAAGCTGTGCCGTCCGCTACGGTAGCCACAGGCCACAGGGGCTACTGAGCGCCTGACATAAGGCCAGTCCAAATCCAGACGTGAATGGTAAATACTCACCAGATGTTGAAGGCTTAGTACAAAAACAAACAAACAAAAAAAAATAGGAATGTTAAATATTCCATTAATATTTTTGTATGGATTGCATGTTGAAATGGTATTTTAACTGAAATGCATTTCTCTTTTACTTCGTTCGTGTGGCTACTAGAAAACTCACAGTCATATAAGCAGGCTCGCTTTCTGTTTCTACAGGACAGTACTGCTCTGACCCCCTGCAGGGGACTCTGCCCAGTGTCAGCATTCTGGGCTCTGACCACAGACGTACTGAGGAAGGTGTGACCCCATTCTCCGCTGACACCCCCCCCTTTCTCAGCAGTTCGAGAATTCCAACCTGAGATTCCAGCAGTGGGCCCCTAGCGGTGGTCTCGCGACATCGGCTGCGTATTATTCTAAGGGAATCCCTCTTTTTTTTCTTTTAAAAATTGGATTAACAGACTATTTTCTAAAGCAGTTTTGAGTTTACAGGAAAAAACTGAGTCAAAGTACAGAGGGGGTCCCAGGGGACCCCTCCCCCAACACTCGGAGTTCCCCCTAATATTAATATTTGGCATCGGTTTGACGACTGCAGTTGCCACGGACCAGGGTTGATATATCCTTATTAACTAGAGCCCGTAGCTGACATTGGGGTTCACCCTTAGTGTTGCAGATCCTATGGGCCTGGACAAACGTTTAAGGACATGTGTCCATCATGATGGTACTGTACAGAATGGTTTTACTGCCCTGAAAATTCTCTGTGCCCATCTATTCATCCCTCTTTCTCCCCAGTCTCTAGAAATCACGGGTCTTTTTACTGTCTCCATAATTTTTTGTCTTTTCCAGCATGCCATACCGTTGGAACGCTACCGCACGTAGCTATAAATGACAGATGGAGGTGGACACCCTCGTGGGCAGTGTTGGTGGAGAAAGGCAGATCAGCCCCCATTTTCAAGTGACAAAACAGGAGGGAAAGGGGCGTGGCTGCCCAAAGCTGGCCCCCTCACAGAGACGGTCTGGAGTAAGCTCACGACCTCTGAGAAGGCTGTGGTCACCCCGGAGGCAGAGCGACCCTGTGATCCCATTTCCCGGGATGGTTGTTTTTTTGTTTTTTTTGGAGACGACGTGTATGCCATTCATCTCTGTTTTGTTTTGTTTTTAATGTTTTCCATTGATTTGAGAGAGCAAGAGAGAGGAAGAGGTGGGGGAGGGGAGAGAAAGAGAGAGAGAGAGAGAGAGAAGCATCAACTGCTTCCTTGTTCCATTCAGATGTACACTCATTGATTGCTTCTCATACCTGCCTTGCCGAGGATCGAACCCACAACCTCAGTGCGACTGGATGATGCTTTATGTACTGAGCCATGCAGCCAGGGCCTCATCCCTGGTTTCTAATTCTTGACCGATTGACTTTGCCGTCAGTCATAATACCTCTGACGGCATATTTGAGGTTTCCACAGAGCATCTGGAACCCTCTCTGTTTGGGGTTGGGAAAAGCTCATCCAGGGACATCTCCCGGCCCTGTCATGTCCCAGCACGATTTACAGAACACCATTGTTCCCATTCAGAAAGACAGAGCACAATATGCTTTTGTGAAAACCCCCGTGTTCGTTTCTGCTTATAAAGTCGCGATCCGCGTCACCTTGTTGGGGGGGGGGACATGTTAATCCAGATTGACGCCCCCTCCCTGGCACTGACATCTCTGGCTTTGTTGTGTTTTTTATAATCGGTCATTGCTGTTCCCTCCGCACGTCACGTTCCGTGTCGCTGTCTGCATTCAGCCAGTCTCTCTACAGATGCGAGGCTGCTTTCGCGTTCCCCAAACCCAGGCTCGATGTTCTGCAAGTTCATAGCTGCTCTTTGCACAGTGAGGCTGTCTCTACCCGCAACCCTCTCCCCCCCCACACCCCTCCCGGCTCTGCGCAGACGGCACACAGGTACGCTCCCTGAATTTAAGTCCAAGTTCATAAAAGTACGAGGCACTGGAGAAACCGTTGGTGACAGCGAAACAAGGTCCCTCAAGCCCCGTCGCTCGAGGCTCAGTAACAGATGAGAGCACAGAATATCTTCAGGATAGAGTATTTACAAAACTACTTTAAAGGAATTGCATGTCATTAATCACCAGTTCTTAAAAATCAGTCTTCTCTTATTTGTTCCAATCTAGCTAAATGGCCCCAGAAATACAGTTCGTGGTTTGCTCGGTAAATGCAAGTGGAAAAGCATAATGTTCTCATTCCAATTTCCAGCTCGTACGTCGTGCTGTGGATTTTTTTTTCCTGCAAGCATTTCTCCAGTCCACTAAATATTCCAGACATCCGGGACTCTTCATTTGATTCATTCTAATAACTTTTTTCATCAATATGACTTTTGAGAATGCACTGGTATAGCAAATTAAATATTATTTATGACTTTAATTTGTGTCCTATTTAGATTTTACATTCACAGGGCCAACTTGGCTATCATCATTATCATATTGTTTTAGACTATTCCTACAATTAAAATCCACTCTCGTCTTTAAATGTTTTACTGTGCTTGTCACTCTTGTTTTGTGCCGTACCGAACGTTAGATTCATCCTGTTAGCCAAGTGCATACAGTCTACCTGGCCCCCATCCATTATCTTCATCACAGGTGCCTATGAATGAGCACTTTATTATTACTTTTTTTTTCCATCTTGTCAATGACCAGATATGTTTCCCATTCTCGGAGGTTCTGCGCTGTCCAAATCCAACCTTTGCCATGAGTTTGAGGCCTGTGTGGTCTGGCCACATCCTGGGTCCCTCTTCCCCACACTGACCACGCAGGCTCCCCCAATTTTCTGTCAGCTCCTGGAACATTCAGAGCTCCCCCCCCCACGCCTCTGGGCATACCAACATGCCCTTCCCTCTGGCTGCAATGCTCTTCCCACACTTTCCCTTAGGGCCCCTTCTCATTCTCCCAGTCTCCTTCAGGTCTCCTCTTCAGAGCAGTCTTCTTAGGCTGTCCTCTATATTAAGCTGCACCTCTACCACCAGGATGTCCCCCATTTTCCTGTTTCCCCATCTGTAAAATGGGCTTATGATAGTCCCAGTGAGGAGCTTGGTGAGGGCTGGCCCTCCTCCCTTTTGCCCTGTGTACCAAGAACCAGTTATATACCGAGAGACAACTAAGGACTGACAACTATAAACCATCTCACTCCATTCCAACCGAACGTGTGTCAATGCTATTTTGCAGAAGGTCCCATGGAGCACGGAAAGGCTGTGCAGCACAGGCAGGAAGAATGAGAATGAGATACATTGTATTCCCAGCCTCCTGTTTATGTAGTGTATTTGGAAATCAGAATGCATCATGCACACTCACAATTAGGTGGCAGTGTTTTTTGGTTTTTTTTCATTTCTTAGTGGCACATACAATAAACAGGACATCCAGCAAATGAGCAATACCTTAGATAGGAACAAATGTGGTAACACTATTTTTTTTTTATTTAGTACTTTCCATGGGCCAGGCACTGTGCTGAGTATTTAATAGGCACAATCTAATTTAATTCTTAAAACAATCCTATGAGATGCATTCTAGCATAGCCATTTCTCCCATAAAGAAACTAAAGCCAGAGTGATCAAGTGAGTGATACAAAGCCACATACTCGTGTGTCAGGGTTCTCCTGAGAAACACAATCAATCAGATGATGGATGGAGACATGGATAAGCAGATAGAAGGGTGGACAGATAGATTCCATATTTCCATATGCCCCCCCAAAGAAATATATATTAAGAGATTTATTATATATGTATATGTTATATATGTTTATTTACATATACATATGTATAATGTTTTTAGAACTAGAGAGGTGACTATCAGAAGGACCTTAACTAGTAGAAAGGGGCCACCTCTGGACATAAGAGTCGAGCATGGGACTCTTGGGACAAGGGACACTTGGTTTTCACTGTGGCCCATATAGAACGATTTGATTCTAAAATGCTTATAGGTATCACAAGAATAAAAATTAGAGTGGAAAAATAAAAAAGGAACAAAGTCCCACAGGACAATGTGGACTGCTGCCAGTTGATCTTGCATAGCTCTCCCTTCAGATTCTCTCCTGACCAAGTCCCCCGGGGTCTCCATGTTCTTGCCTGGAAACAGAACAGCCGGGCCGGAAAGATGGCCCCTCTGGTCAAGACTTGGCTGCTCTTTCTCGCTCCTTAAAGATCCTCCTAGAATCCTATAAGATCCCCCTGTGCCCAAACAGAGCCAGGGCTTAAACCCGACAGGGCAGGACATACCCCTGCCCACCTCCCCAACTATATACCTCAAGCCACAGTGCCCCCCCCCCCCCAGACACCTGCCTGACATGCTCAGTCCCACCATGGAGTCGTGGCTATGCTCTCTCTGGGCTTGGACACCCTCGCCCTCCTTTCTCCCCTCCACCAGCTCTGCCTCCTCCTGTGACTTGAACTTGCAGGTCTTGGCCTTCTCGAACCACACCATTAAATTAGCCCCCGCTCTCATTTGCTCTTATCACGTATCAAAACACAATGGTGGCCCTGGCCGGTTGGCTCAGCGGTAGAGTGTCGGCCTAGCGTGCGGAGGACCCGGGTTCGATTCCCGGCCAGGGCACACAGGAGAAGCGCCCATTTGCTTCTCCACCCCTCCGCCGCGCTTTCCTCTCTGTCTCTCTCTTCCCCTCCCGCAGCCAAGGCTCCATTGGAGCAAAGATGGCCCGGGCGTGGGAATGGCTCTGTGGCCTCTGCCTCAGGCGCTAGAGTGGCTCTGGTCGCAACATGGCGACGCCCAGGATGGGCAGAGCATCGCCCCCTGGTGGGCAGAGCGTCGCCCCTGGTGGGCGTGCCGGGTGGATCCCGGTCGGGCGCATGCGGGAGTCTGACTGTCTCTCCCTGTTTCCAGCTTCAGAAAAATGAAAGAAAAAAAAAAAAAACAATGGTTACCAATATTTTTAATTATGTGCAGTGTTGGTTTTCTTGTTTGCGGCCTGCTATTACACAATAGACGGCCGGCTCCATGAGCACAAGGAGCCTGTCTATATTATGCTCTCCTTTCCCCAGGAGCCTTGCCCTGTGCCTGGCCGACAGCAGGCCCTCAGCCGGTGAACGAAGACAGTGTTGTCAGAGGACAGTCACGGGAGGCCACTGTCACTACACCGAGCCCCTAGACTCCCCGGTCAGTTTTGGCCAGGTCCTCACCTGACTGAGCCCCCACACATAAAGGTCCCTCATTTAGGTGTTAAGACGGAGGCACGGCGTCAATGAATGCGCAGTCTTCCAAAGTTCATAGCAGTTGATACGGCTACAGCCCGGCTCCGGGCCAGACCCTGCGCTCAGCGGCTCAGACGCACGAGCACGCTTCGCTCGCATTCCAACGCTGTGTGTGGCCGTGTGGAGCCTCCACTTGCCAGGACTGAGAAGGGCGCAGGCACGGAGAGCCCCGGCGAGCTTCCCAAGCCCACGTGGTGGAGCTGGATGCAGATCCCAGAGTCTGGGTCTCCACCATCGCACGATACCAGTGAGGCCTCCGGGGACGGAGCCAAACCTCAGGCTCCGTCACATCTTGTGAAAAGCAACAGCCGTCCGTGAGCCCCCCCCCCCCCCAGGCCTGGGCTGGACGCCGCCCCCACTCCCCGCAGCGCGTCCTCCTCCGCCCACACCACCGCCGCAGTATCACATTGTCACCTCGCCTACCATCGGGCCAGAGTCCCCGGCGGTCCCTCAGCGGGCGAGTTGAAAGCTGCCCTTTGAACCCAGGGCTCGGGGCCTCCCACATCCACACATCCCCCGCTGCGTCATCGCTCTGTCCCGGAGGAAGGAAAGCTCAGCTGGTATCTCTGCTAAACATGGCTGATCGCGGGGACCTTAGTGACGGGCCACCATGGGCAAGTGACAACCACCCCACCTCAGGGAAAGCCTCCAAGAGGAGGCTTCGGTGTAACTGCAATGACGATTCTTATAATCCTTGTGTCATGAAGATTTTTGTAACAAATATTTTTCCTTCTTTCTTATTTTTTATTTTTTCATTTACTGACATGGAGTACAGACTGTTTCTGAGTCACTAGGCGGGCCTCAGGTCTGTGTGCTCCGATCCTGTGCTCTGACGGACAGTACCTAGCAGCGTGAGGGGACAGGCGAGCTCAGGGCCCAGCTGGACGCAGTGGGGAGACCCCGGGGGTGTGGGACCCACAGGGCCCCGCTCCATGTCCCGCAGAGCTCATGACCCTGGGCCAGGCCAGGCAGCAAGGAAGAAACCCACCCTCCCAGAAGCCCCCCTGAAGTCAAAACAAGAAGGACATGTGGAAGCAACCCCTGTGTCATTCTCTCAGGGTCTCAGGGACCGAGCTGCAGTCCCACAGCCCTGCCTGTGACCAGTCCTGTCTTCTATCAGTGGGATGGCCCGTGTTCACCTTTCTGAATTTTCTACTTTTCCTGACTAGAACTTTCTGTTTCTAGCAACAGCTCAGAACCCCTTGAGGGCGGGCATGACATCTTTTACTTTCTGTGGTGGGTGGGCTTGGGCACACACTCCTTCGGAAAAGAATGCTGAAGTCCTAAACCCCAGCACCTGTGACAGCATCCCCGTTTGGAAATAGGGTCTTTACGGGACGTCACCGGGGAAGCTAGGACGAGACCTGCCAGAGTGGCAGAGCCCTGATCCGAGAGGCCTGGCACCCTTATGGAACAGGAGAGTGTGGGCTCAGAGACACAGCCCGTGGGGGAATGCCGCATGCAGATCAGAACTGACACCACCAGTGGAGGAACCACCAGGCCCTGGGGGAGAGGCCCGGAGCAAGTCCTACCCTTACCCCTCAGGGGGAGCCCAGCCCTGCCGTCCATGTGACCTCACCTCCCACCTCCGGAGCTGCGAGAGAATCAGTGTCCGCTGTTTAAGCACCCACCTGGTGGAACTTTTTTACTGTGGCCCAAGAAACCCCGTGTGATAGGTCAGGTCCTTTATCTACATTTTATACCTGAGAGATAGGGTTGCCCCGGCTGGGAGGAGGCAGAATGGGACAGGAATCAGCCCAGCGGACTCCAGGCCCCAGCGACCTGCAGTGGGGACCCACGGATTTCGTTCGTGGTTCCCTGGGCAAGGATTTAGTAAAGGCCTTGCAGGCACGGCGCAGGGCCTCCCTCTGCCTGGTCCGGGGAGCTGAGGCCTGGGAAGCTACTGGCCTGAGTAATGAGCTGGTGATTAACCTCGGATAAAGCCCTCCCCTTGTGATGTGGTGCCATTGGTCACGGGCCAGACGTGCCTGCGTTCAAATTCCAGCTCCGCTCCTTAGCAGCTACATAGAGCCTTGGGTATGTTGCTTCAGCTCTCTGTGCCTCAGTTTCCTCCCCTGTAAAATGGGGGAGATAAGAGAAAGTGACTCAAAGGAAGCATCGCATGGCTCAAACCCACAGGCACACTCGGAACCAGGTCCGAGGCCCTGGGAGTGGCAGCTTGACCTGTCATCGGTGACCCGGCGCGCTCTCTGGCTCCGCAGCTCCAAACTCTGCCTGGTGTGCAACTCTAACGATTTTCCCTCTGGGGACAAGCCCCCCTCTTTATAAATCAAGGGGGTTGCATAAATCAAGGGGACTGCATGAGCCAATCACCAAGCCCTCTTCCACTCCAAATTTTCCATTCCTGTGGAGCATTTTGGACTGCCATGCAGACATAGTCCTCCGCCACCACCACCACCACCCCCCCCGCACCGCCCATTCCCACCCCACACGCACACACAGGACCACACCTGAGTCACTTCCATCCCTGGAGGAGGGATCGCCAACATGAAGAGTCGGGTCGGGAGGACACCGCGGGACAGCTCCTGCCGGCGCAAACATCGCAGCTCAGCTTCAAAGCTCTCCTTAGAAACCTCCCAGGCCGGCCGTTCCCCACACCCGGGTAAGCACGTTACACATGCCCAGAAAGATGAGTGGTAACAATTAGGACATTAGTTCTGTAACGATGCCCCCTTCGACCGGTTCAGTCCCATCCGCCCAGCTCATTAAGGTGAGACACTTGTTAGTGGCTTTGCAGGTAGGGGACAGAAAATAATCCGGAGCAGGTGGGTGGGCACCTGCTAGCCCCCGGGTCTCAGATCCATCCATGAGGGTGGCTGCCTCCCGTCCTCCCAAAGCAGCCGCGTGGCCCCCGCCCCGCCACCTGCCTGAAGCCAGGTCCTCCGGGCAGGCAGGGCAACTGCTCATTGTCTGCCTAATTGTTGGACAGGATAATATGCTGGATTTCAAAATAATTAGGCTGACAGTAATGAGGGTTTGATGGTTTCTTGGCAATTAGACGAATGGACACAAACACTGTTTTTAACCTAGGCTGAGGCTAATGACCTCAGGTGGGGAATGCGGCTGTGCTGCATTTTGAAAGGAGAGGTAAAAAATATATATATATATATATATCTTGGGAACCTCAGAGAACAGAAATCACTGGGTGGGCTCCTTCCCACAGACTCATTGCTCTAGATACCCGACCAGATGGTCCCAGGCAACAGTAATGAGAGACTGCAAGCCAGAGGAGCGAGCGTCTGAGGGGCCAGCTCGCTTTGGGTCGGAGTCCGCTCCGTGCCAGTTAGCGACTCTGACCCGAGGTGAATCACTTCCCCTGGCAGCACGCCAATCCCTACCCACAAAGCGGGGACAGCGATGCCTGCGGTGCAGCGAGGGCTGGTGTGTGCTCCGGGCACACAGGAACTGTGCGCTAAAGATGGGGGTGGGGGCTGGGGGGGGAGCTCCGCGTGGAAGGGAGAAGGAGCTGGAACATGGGGACGTCAGAAATGAGCAGGGAGTCCTTTCCAACCAGCAGAGTGAAATCGGTATATCTTCAAAGATAAACCGTTCAGACAATGGGGGCTGTTTAGAATTCACCTTAAAACAATGGAGAAAAGAAAAAAAAAACCCAGCTGAGTTGAGACTTAGAAGACCAGCGGCACAGTGCCACTGGGGCACAGCCTTCTGCCTTGGACACCGTCCCCTCCAGGCGCCTCCAGTCCCCATGCCAGGCAGAGCAGCTCACCTCATGGGACAGCACGGGGAGCAGAGGCCTGCAAGGCCAGACAGGTGGCTGGGGTCTACCACTGGAAGAAGGAGCAAGGTGACCAGACAGTGTGGGGCAGCAGGTGGGTCCCCACTGGGTGTTCTCTTCAACACAGCCGGCGGGGTAGACAGGCAGTAGATGGTCCCCGGACCTGGGCCAGTGGGCAGTGTTGGGGAGGGGTTGGTCCACTTGACACTCGTCTTCTGAGCCTTTGGTCTGCTCGGAGCCCAGTGCTCGTGCTTGGGGAACAGAGATACACAACGTCCAGCTCCTGCCAGGCTGCCAGGCACATTGTCACAGTATAAAGTGATAGAGCAAGTTAAGTGAGATTTCCAAGGAGCGTGGGACAGAATGATCAGCTCTGGCTGGACCCAGAGAGAGCCACCTGGGAAGATCCGAGGGGCTCAGAAGGGCGAATCCGTGCGCCTGGACCACGCGGCTCCAACAACAGGCTGGCAATCAAAGACAAACACTCCAGTCTGCTAGGTGTAGCGTATGGCTGACCCAAGACCATGCATTTCCCCTTAATTCCTAGAGAGAGAGGGGGGAAAAAAACTCTCTTGGCAACTGCTAGTATGCAGGAAAGCAGTTTTCCCTGCTTTGCAAACACCTATGGACAGGCTGCTCCAACAACCTCCACCAAGTGCTCTTCCTGTCCTCACCTCTCCTTCACTGTCTTTCCACCAGCCTGGAAATTCCTGGGATAGCTGGGTCAGGCGTCACCAGAGCCAGAAGAGAAGGCTGGAGGTGGATCAGCACCACGGACAGAGACACGGGCTCCTCGGGACTCCCTGAGCACGGCGCATGCGTGCTTTTCTCAACGCCCCCGTGGACTTCCGTGAACTGTCTTCCTTATCATGCACAAAGGGTATTCACAGCCGCTTTCTATCTCACAACATTTTGCATCACTATTAGCAAACCAGGTGCCAAATTTTGCTGCAATCTATTCAAGTTTGTAAAACTGCCCTTGGAGACTTTCCAGGTGCCATTTTGATTCAAACTGGAGGAAGTAAACAACTAAGTGGAACGAGCTGATGCCTCTCTCTCTCTTCCCCCCCTTTTCTTCCCCTCTCCCCCCCCCAATCAATGGAAAACTTTATTTAAAATACAATATTTGGCAGAAGCTCCCCAGATGAAAGGGAGTGTGACACGGTCTTTGAATGCTGGGATGGGAGGTAAAGCCCACTAGAACTCTGACCGTGGGGCCAGGGGGAGAAGAAGAGCAGATGTTCATTGACGGCAAGAGTCCTGGGGCTCCCCTAGGCCTCAAGTCCCAGGCTGATTCTGCCTGTTATTCCCCCCATTATAGGACAGAAACGCAAAGGACCTTGCTCGGGTCGGCCCTGATGCCTCTCTCCCTGGGGAGCTACCTCTTGCAAAAGAAGACTGGCCGCAGAGAACGTCCCGAGCAAGGAGTTCAGGTTCACTGCTGTGAACTCAGGGTCAGCCCGAGGAAGCGAGACGACGAGGTTGACACCCTGGCGCACCAAAGCAGCCTCACCCGAGTCAGGCGCCTGGTTCACGGGTTTCTTTCAGGATAAATCAATAGGAAATGTTGGAGTTCAGCAATGAAACCAAGATTTCATTGGAAACCTTGAGTTTCTGGTTGTAAGCACGGCTTTCTTCCAGAGTCACCATGCCAGAAAGACTTATTCGATGTTATAGAAGTCCCCAAACATCTACTGTCGCCCGGACACAGCTCGGGATGGGGGGGGGGGGGGTTCTGAACTGCTTACACGAGCCCTCCCAGGACAGAGGCCTGTGATCTCATGAAGCAGCCACTGGCTTAGAAGTCAGAGGTCCTGGTCCTCCCATTCCTGGTAACCCACCATCACCCCATGAGCCACCCTGAGGACTCGGGCACTGGGCTCATGACACCTGCACACCCTGCAGGGTGGTCAATGTGAAACCTTGCTGACCCTACACCCATACCGCCCCCTCTTTGTGCCTCTCTAGAAAAAGAGGCCCATCACCTTCTCAAGACATTCTTCATGGACCCACTTACCTTTCATTCGGACACATTGCATCACTTCCAGGAAACAGTATACCAATCAGTAAACCAATCAATACACCTGCTATGTACCGGGCTCCGCGCTAGACGGGGCTGTATGGTGAACAAGGGAATCCCATACAGTCATCCATCAGACGCCTCTAATTCATCATAAGTATGTGATGACTCATTTGTCACCCACTGGACGGTGGCTTTTCGATGTTCTAACTCTGAGGCAGGGCCCCGCAGCCAGCACGTGAGTGGAGACGATCAGGATTTGTTTGAAAGTGCTCTGAAGTACGAGAGGGATGCCCATTGTTGTTACCAACAGAAACAGCACGACACGCCCTAGCCGTCCTGCCAGACATGTGGACCCCAGAAGGAACAGAGAGGGAAGATCGAGGACCTACTTGTGTTTCAGTTCATGCCATGGAGGGGGACCTTGATGGTGATGGACATTTATTCTGCAAGACTTCAAAGGGCTGCGGGAGTTGGTGGTCGGAGCACCTCTCAAGGTAGAGGAGGACTCTGGCTTCGAGTCGGGGCGAGAAGCTAAGGGGTCAGTAATGACACGGGGAGGACCCACGGGACAGACGAGGGACAAGGCCTGGCTGGGTGCCACCGAGCAGCAGGTCTGTGGGTCCACCACCCCGGATGACAAGGGTTCTCTCAGAACAAGGGACCTACAAGGGAGAGGCCCAGGAACCTTTAGGTAACCAATTCCTCCCCAGGATTCAGAGGCGGATGCAGAGCGGGACCTCCGGCGGGACCCACAGGTTCACAAAGGGACGCAACGTGGGACGATAGGCTGAGGACAGACCAACGCTGAGCATCAAGCCGATGGCACAGGGGAGCCACAGCAGGCTTCAGAGTGAAGCAACGGTGTGATCCAGGCAGTGAGCGTGGGGGTCGATGGACTTGGGGAGGGGAGGAGCTAAAGACAAGAACTGGGGGACCGTTGCTGTCCGTCGCCCAGGCGTAAGGAAACAGCGGGACCGTGGCAGCCGGGAATGTCATTGAGAAGTGTTCTGCAGAACTGACAGAACCTGGCAAATCGATTGGACGGGGTGGGGGCTGAGGGAGGGATGAGAGATGAGGGGGAGTCAGAGATGACTTACTCAAGACGCCTTTGGCATTTTTAATATAAAATATAAACACACAAGTGTTCCTTAATACTTATCTGATTTGAAGAAATAGCCCCTTATCTCTTGGCTCCCAGAGGTGCACAGTGGCCTGGGACGGTACAAACAATGATGCATCTTAGAGTCTATGAACTTTGCCATCCGCAGTGCAGGCATCAAAAAGTCAATATGAGTAAATTGACAAGCTTGTCAATGAACGAAATTAATTTTCTCATTCTGCTGCATCACTAAACATCATTCCAGAATGTTGTGGTAATAACACTCCCTGTCCATTATCTGGGCCATGTGACAGGGAGAGAGAGAGAGAGAAAGAGTGAGAGAGAGCGCACCGTTAAAATATGAAAAACATGGCTGCATCGTAGCACCCACCGCACGGGAGCACCCTTGCCCCTGAAGCTGGCGTTTGCTCTGGTGGGCATGCAGCCCCCACAGCTTCTCTCAGAATCTGTCACATTTGCAGCCGAGGGACCTCTGCCCTCTGAGCATGAGAAAAGTGGATTTTAGCACATTTCCTAGTTTTAACCAAAACCCTGGTGGTCTCTAACAGAGCAGATGGTCGGGTCTAGGAGGAGGCCAGAGATCAGAATTCCAGTCTCCCTGTTCAAAACCAGGGAGAAGAAGGCTTACGGAGGAAGCACACAGCCAAAGCAAGTCTGGGAGCCGCGATGGTCAGCGGGCCTGGCCACGCACTGGAGGGGACGGAGGGGGTCCCTGGAGCAGCGGCAGACACGGGCCTGGGCGGCAGAGGGGGGCGGTGTTGTGGCCACTGTCCCGTAGGAAGAAAACAGATATGTGTGGTCAGTTCAGAACACACGGTCACTGGACAATTCATCATTGAGCACTGATCATAGACGGGCAACAGCCATCGTAAGCCTGGGGACGCTGCCAAAGACCAAACGCATGGAGCCCTGTCCTCACAGAGCCTGCAGCCCGGCGCGGAGAAGCCCAAGGGACACCGTGAGCAAGTGACCGAGGAAGGCCAGGCTGTGGTCATGGCTCTGAAGGAGAGGAACGGGCGATGCGGGGAGGCAGCTAGCAATGCCCGGCGTGCAGGCGGGCACCCCGGGAGGAGGGACTCCCCTTACCCGGCCTGCTAAGCCACTCTTGTTCAACCAACAGAGAAGGCAGAATGGCCACCATTTCCAAGGTGCGTCTGGAGTTCCCTTTGCTGACCATGAGCTGGTTGAGGCCGCACACAACCTGGCGGAGTAGGTCCTGCTGTCCACACTGTGCTCAGAGAGGACATGTGACTGTCCAGGTGGGTCCAGGGTCCACACCCTGTCTGCCGCGCCCGCAGCCTCTGTCCCCCGCCCGGCCTCACTCAGCCAATCTTGCTGCGAAGGTCACGTCTGTTCCCATTGTGCTTTCCTTACAGGCTGAACATCAAGAGTCAACATGCGCTGTAGACCCTGGCGGAAGCCGTCGTGAGGGTCACGTGACGTGGCGGTCCAGGCTGAGGGGCCAAGGCTTCAGCAGACCAGTGGCCTTACTGGGCTTCACTTCCTTTACCTCTAAAATGGGGATAACTCATCCCACCCATTTCCCGGGCTCTTGGGGACAACAGAATGGATGTCAGAATACCCGTGACCATAGCATCCTCCTGGGTGTGTGTGTGTGTGTGTGTGTGTGTGTGTGTGTACTTTAAACATCCATGCCCCTATCCTGAAGATGGGCACCTGGAGACTCAGAACGGTGAACTGACCTGTCTGTACTGAAGGCAAAGCTGAAATTCTTTCCAAGGTCAGAGTCCATGTACGACCTCCCTGCAGAGAAATGTCCCCCTCCTCGGCCCGAGCCAGCACCCTCCTGACACTTGTGCCAAGGCTGGCAAGAGGGGTCACGAGCCTTTGCCAGGTGCCATGGGGCTTCTGTAGGCACTTGGGCAGGACAAAGAGCAGGGGCTCTGACGTGCGGATGGGCGGACACCGCACCGTCTCCCCGAACGAGGCTCCCCCAGCCTCACACACTGGACAGGAAGTCACCGCTCCCGAGCCGCACCCAGCTGGCCCTCTTTCCTTGTCGAGCGGAGGAAGTGCCTGTCCAGGTAGGTGCGTGGCTGAAGTGGGAGGGGTAGCTCCTAGGGACAGTATGGATGACAAGGATGGGTTTTCGGAGCAACACATCTGGTTGTCTGTGACTGCTTGTGAGCGCGCTGTAGGCGGCCTGGTGATGGGTTCTTTGTGACTGCTTGTGAGCGCGCTGTAGGCGGCCTGGTGATGGATTCTTTGTCTGTGACTGCTTGTGAGCGCGCTGTAGGCGGCCTGGTGATGGGTTCTTTGTCTGTGACTGCTTGTGAGCGCGCTGTAGGCGGCCTGGTGATGGGTTCTTTGTCTGTGACTGCTTGTGAGCGCGCTGTAGGCGGCCTGGTGATGGGTTCTTTGTCTGTGACTGCTTGTGAGCGCGCTGTAGGCGGCCTGGTGATGGGTTCTTTGTCTGTGACTGCTTGTGAGCGCGCTGTAGGCGGCCTGGTGATGGATTCTTTGTCTGTGACTGCTTGTGAGCGCGCTGTAGGCGGCCTGGTGATGGGTTCTCTGTCTGTGACTGCTTGTGAGCGTGCTGTAGGCAGCCTGGTGATGGGTTCTTTGGGAGCAGGCTGAGGGCGGGCGTGTTTGCACCTTGGTCCTTTCCGGCCATGACACTGATTGAAACTTACTGTCCCATTAATGAGTTCTCTCTCCAGAGACTCGTCCGACCCTTCGCCTCTTCCAGTCCCTGCCTAATGGACTATTGAATGCCGGAGAGCCCACAGAGCTCTGTCTCAGAAGGCCCCTGTGAAGTAACGTGACGGTCCCCAATTAACCCCAGGTTTAAAAACAGACTGGCAAAGTGACTCTCGGGCCACTCCTGGGAGGAGGGCTAGATTGGTATGATGCAATCGCTCTCCGGCCCTGGAAACGGCAGGCTTGGCCACCATCTGAGCAGTGGACACTGGGCTCCTCGGTGGCCAAGGATCAATTTCCATCCCCAGGATGCCACTTGTGCCTTCCGAGCCTCTCAGGCCTTGACACAGCCCCAGGGGGCGAGGCGCACAGGACGGGTCTCCAAACAGTTCCCTGGCTGTCTGCAAAATGGGTCCATGATAAGAGCAGAGGCAAGTGAAAGAGCTCACTCCGTGCCCAAGAATGCCAAGGGCAGGTGCAAATAAATGAGCGCCTCCCGGCTGGGTTGGGGTATGGATTCTTCCCCAGACCTCCTGTTTTACCATGAGTGCAACCACGGAGGTTATTCATACACTTCAATCTAACTCAAATGCAGATCTGCTCACAGCCCTTCCCAGCTCCCTAACCCTCACTGGCTCCCTATCGCCTTCCACAGAATACCCAAGCTCCCTAGGGGAGAACGCAAAGCCTCCGTCTCACCTCTGGTCTCACCCCTCCCCCACCACGTGCCCCCTCAAGCCTTATCTCAGGAAATATACCCAGCTTCCTGGGGTTCTCACGCACCGACCACGCCCAGGGTTTCTGCTCAGCAACGACCCCCCTCCCCCGGACGTTTCTGGGTTCACTCCTCTCCGCAGCGCAGGTCTCAATGCAGGTTTATCCCCCTTAGGAAAGCTCCTCCCACTGAACCTCTGCCGCCCCAGCCCAGCCCAGGCTGAGGGGTGAGCTCCCGTCCTTCCTGTTCCCCCAGCTGCTCCTGTCAGCCATGAGCACCCCTTTCACTGACAGCATCTGCCACGGTGTCCCTCTCCACGTAGAACAAGGTTTCTCAGCCTCGACTCCGTTGACACTTTGGGCACTCAACTACTTGTTGTGAGGGGACTTCCTGTGCATTACAGCAACCAACTTGTCCCCTCCCATTGCCAGACGTCCCCCAGGGCCACCACTGCGGGGCTAGACTCCCAGCTCCTTGAGGCTGCACCCAGCGAGGGTGGAGGCGCACGGGGTCAGAGATGCTTGGGTAAGACCCTCGCCACCCTCTTCACCAGCTGCTTCCCCTCCGAGTCTGTTCCTCACCTGAGACATGGCGATAAAGACGTGTAGCCTGTACAGCTGCTGAGATCACTGCGGCGGTTGGAGATGGCAGTCAACACACCGCATGGAAAAGGCAGTATGTCGTCAGGGTCACCTAACAGCCATGGAACCCTGCCGTGCACCTGATTCATGTTCATGCGTGCCGGCCCATCCGCCTCTCCCCATCGCTATTGCCGCTGTCCTGTGCGTAAGGAAACCGAGGCCCCAACGTCAGCTGACTCACCCAGGATCTAAGTCAGGGGTCTCAAACTCGCGGCACACGGGCTGCATGCGGCCCGCCGAACAATATTGTGCGGCCCGCAGACTAATCCACGAAGTTCAAAATATTTTGGATAAAATTAAGTAAGCCTAGGGGCCTACTTGTATTTTTCATTTCTCTAGCATCCTAGCTAGATATTAGCTTAGTTAACAGCAGTTGTGATGCGAACTACAGTTTCTGGTTGTTTTGTGACACTGAGTAAACTGCATGTACGATTGTGCTTCTTGTACTGATTTTTTTTTGTTTTCAACTGCAGTGAGAAAAGTGTTGCGTAACAGTTGCCTTTTGTAGACCTAGTGCGGCCCGCCGAATGGCTGTGATCTTGCTCTGCGGCCCACATGCTGAGTTGAGTTTGAGACCCCTGATCTAAGTGTTACCTGTTGGCTCTCAGATGGGAACTTCATCTTCTGGCTCCATGATGGCTGGGGTCTCTTTCCTCTCAAGAACCTGGCAGGCACTGTCCCCTCTCTGGGCCCAGCCCCAGCCTACCCTGTCTGGGGACCACTGTCCACCCTCCGGAAGCTTGTGCCCACAGTTCCCATATTTCTCATTATGATGCCGCCATTTGTCCCCACTGAGACATGCACCAGAGGGCTGAGTTAGTGACTGAGTGTCACCACTTTGTCCAGTGCCTGAGACATGGCACACATTATAAACTGAGTGAGTTACTGAGTGAATGGATTAATAACAAACGTGGTTAAGACCTGATAGGACTGACCTCCGACTGGGAACATGGAGATCAGCAGGCAAGGGAGAGACTCCTCAGCTCCTGAATGGTCTTTTTCTACACAGACGTCTCCACGGTGTTTCTCTTGATAACAAACATGGCGCACCATATAAACTGGGGGCTGTCACATAAAAGCAATATCAGTGCCTTCATTCTTTAGAAGTGTGGCTCAGGCCCTGGCCGGTTGGCTCAGCGGTAGAGCGTCAGCCTGGCGTGCGGGGGACCCGGGTTCGATTCCCGGCCAGGGCACACAGGAGAAGCGCCCATTTGCTTCTTCACCCCCCCCCCCCTCCTTCCTCTCTGTCTCTCTCTTCCCCTCCCGCAGCCAAGGCTCCATTGGAGCAAAGATGGCCCGGGTGCTGGGGATGGCTCCTTGGCCTCTGCCCCAGGTGCTAGAGTGGCTCTGGTCGCGGCAGAGCGACGCCCCAGAGGGGCAGAGCATCGCCCCCTGGTGGGCAGAGAGTTACCCCTGGTGGGCGTGCCAGGTGGATCCCGGTTGGGAGCATGCGGGAGTCTGTCTGACTGTCTCTCCCCGTTTCCAGCTTCAGGGAGAAAAAAAAAAAAAAAGAAGTGTGGCTCAAGCCCACTGACACACAAAGTCAAATAGAGGCGAATGCCCAGACAGCACGCCCCCCCACCCAAACTCATCTCACAGCCATCAGGTCAATGGACGTGCAGGAGCTTCATCCCAAGGCCTGGCCCCTCCAATTTCCTCCACTTCCTCTACCTCCGCTGTGTACTCTGAGCACCCAGCCTTGCCTCCGACTGTTCCAGCTTCCTCCAAACACCTGTGCAGTCCCACCTGTGCTTCAGGTCCCCACCTAGAAGTGCTTCCTGGAAAGGCCGTCCTTCCCTCCGTCTCTAACAGGGTTCCCATCAGGCCCCGCCCCTCCCGGGCATCCGCCCCCTTGGTCTGCACGTTCTCAGGGACCCTCACCCGCTCAGTCCTCAGCCCCGTCCCTGCTGCACCCCTAGCACCCACACAGCACAGGTGCTCAGTAAATACCGGCAGGATGCACGGATGCGTTCTGCAGAGGCGCACAGGATTGGGCTGCAGCGTCCCGATGTCCTTCCGAGGTTCCGCCACCACCAAGCGAGCCTCTGATGAGGACTCGGCCTCTCTGGCGAGGTCGGCCCCCCATGGGCGGAGAACACCTCCGCCACGATTCAAGGATGCTCACCCACGGGCTGTTTGTCCTTCTCCCTGCCCACTAGCAAAGCGGATCCTGGTTCCATAAGAACAGAACCAAGTACCAGGGGGCTCCCTTGCAGGTTAGTCTGCTCTCGTCCTGGCTCCCAGGGCAGGTGTGGCAATGACCACCGCTTTGCCGTTCCCCAACCCCAAGAGAGGAAGGCGAGACGGGAAGGGAGAGAAACCCACGCTCACCTGGCATGGTGCTCCCGTCACTTTACAAAAGGAATGCAACATTAAAAAAAAAAAAAAAGGAATGCAACATTTACTGGAAAATATTGGACAAAAGAATCTCTTCCCACAGAGAAAAAAATGTAATCATCACTCGAGTGGGGGAAAATATATAGTTTCTTAAAACCCCAGCCAGGCCCTGGCCGGTTGGCTCAGCGGTAGAGCGTCGGCCTGGCGTGCGGGGGACCCGGGTTCGATTCCCGGCCAGGGCACACAGGAGAAGCGCCCATTTGCTTCTCCACCCCCCCCCTCCTTCCTCTCTGTCTCTCTCTTCCCCTCCCGCAGCCGAGGCTCCATTGGAGCAAAGATGGCCCGGGTGCTGGGGATGGCTCCTTGGCCTCTGCCCCAGGTGCTAGAGTGGCTCTGGTTGCGGCAGAGCGACGCCCCGGAGGGGCAGAGCATCACCCCCTGGTGGGCAGAGCATCGCCCCTGATGGGCGTGCTGGGTGGATCCCGGTCGGGTGCATGCGGGAGTCTGTCTGACTGTCTCTCCCCGTTTCCAGCTTCAGAAAAAATACAAAAAACAAAAAAAACAAAAACAAACAAACAAACAAAAAAACCCCAGCCAGACCCTGCATCCAGTCTGTTTAAATGCGTTTTTATTAAGATTTAGGGCACTTAAGGATGGCTTAAAGAATCACCATATAAATAACACTGTCTTCGTAGTAGGAGGGTTTGGAATATTTCTATTGATTCAAGCCAGTAGAAACTCACTCCTCCGCGGCTTATGAAATGAGTACGTTGACATGGCCTCGTTCAATGAATGTCAGGCCGTATGGGTTTCAATCTGGCTTGAAATTTATTTAAACAAATGAAGGCGGTACAAATGTTGGCTCTTTGGCCAGCCAGAGCTGAACGAACCAAAAAAAAAAAAATCCATTTTCTATCCCATTTATAATAAGAACTAATTTGAATGTAATTTATCTAAAGCACCATGTTCCCTAATTCCTACATGCAACCATTACTTAGAGCTTAAGTAATAGTTATATCCATGGATCTTAGTGCCCTTAATTGAAAGTGCGTGTTATTAAAAAACACAAGACTTAATCCTTCAAAAATAAAAGGCATTATCCTAAAGAGTAATGGAACACTCAGACGCCGAGCTGGAAAAGACCGGAGGTGGGGGGAGAGAAGCTTTAAAAAAAAAAAAAGAGGAAGAAAGGAAGAAAAGAAAGCAAGCCTCTCCTTTCCGGCACAGCACCCCTGTCCTTGTACGGGGTCCTAGGAAGTATGTCGGAGTGAAATTAGCCACTCTCGAGCCGTTATTTCAGTTCAGATTACGACCGCCTCTCATCCAAGTGTCAGGCCCGGCATCGGAGTCAAATCCGTCTGCCGAGGAGTGACATGTCAAGGGTGACAGTGACAAATTGTCACTAAGTGAGGAATAACACATGACAGGGCCCGGGTCCGTAATGAGGCAGACGCACGCCAGGCAGCCTGGGGACGCGCGCGGCCGAGGGAGGGATGCTGGGAGCGCTCCTGCCGCTGCGAGTTCTCATTAGCGCTCCGCGCCTCCTCACAAGGGGGCCTCCGTCATTAAAATAAATAAGTAATAAGCAAGCTCCTAAATGAACAACCCACGGGCGGACAAAGCCAGAAAAGGTTTTGTTTTTGTTGTTCTTTTTAAATATTTTTTTAAATAATCCAAATGTGTGTGAATATCTTTCCCACAGGGTTTTAAAATAAAATAAGGGAAGTCTGGGTGTACCTTTCCTGATTTGTTTCTTCGTTTTGTCTTTCAACTTCACCAAGTTCAAGGAAGCCCAGACTCTGGAATGAGATGATCTTCCCTCCTGTGGGTTTGCGCAGATATTTCCGTGGGCACTTTGAGAGGTGGTCCGATTGCCCAAGCAGAGGTCACCACACAGACATTTCACAAAAACACCAAAAGCATGGCTTTAGTATTGGTCTCCAGTGCCAATGACCCTTTCTTACCTCAAGCAAAATGCAAACTAAAAGAGAAGGGGGGGGGAAGGTGTGGGTGGAGCGCGGGGCGCATTCCTAGCAGCTGTGGCTGATGCAATGCTGTGAGAACACTCCAGTTCCCAGAAGCCTCCTGGGCATACCCAGGAAAGGAGCTCGCGGCTATAAGGAAGTGACTTAGCACCAACCATGCAGCTCCCTGATCTTTTCAGCCATTGTCTATGAAGGACACGATGTAACATCCTATTGGCTGAACCCATGTATATAAGCTAGCTTACTTCCTGAATAAAGTGGATCTGCGTCACTGAACCTGCGCCGGGTCTTTGCGTCTCCATCGTCCTCACCCCCGGCAGGACTTGTCCACAAAAGGAAGAGAAAGCAAGAGGTTTCCTTATGAAAAATTAACTCAAGAAGCCACCAAAATAGAAAGCATTAGGAAAAGGAGATAGAATCTTGTTTTGTTTTGTTGTCTCTAATTTCCCAGATGGGATTTCTGGAAGTGTTGTTTGTCCCAATAACTAGACGTGATTCATACTCAAGACATAGGGATACATAATGATGTGCTGGTGGATGGACAGATGGATAGATGGATGTATGGATGGATGGACGAACGAGTGGATGATGGACAGATGGACGGACAGATGGATGGACCGATGGATGTAGATGTGTGGATGGATGTATGGATGTATGGATGGATGGAAGTGTAGATGGATGGATGGATGTAGGATGGATGGATGATAAATGGATGGATGGATGGACGGATGGATAGATGGATGGGTGGATGTGGATGGATGGATGGATGGATGTTGGATGGATAGATGATAGATGGAGGGATGGATGGATGGATGGATGGATGTTGGATGGATGTATGATGGATGGATGGATGGATGGATGGATGGATGGATGGATGGATGTTGGATGGATGGATGATGGATGGATGGATGGATGGATGGGTGGATGGATAGATGTTGGATGGATGTATGATGGATGGATGGATGGGTGGATGTGGATGGATGGATGGGTGGATGTATGTATGTGTGGATGGATGTGTGAATGGGTGGATGGATGAGTGAATGGATGGATGGATGGATATGTGGATGGATGGAGAGATGGATGGGTAGATGTGGATGGATGGATGGATGGATGGGCACATAGGTAAGACAGAAGGTGGGGAGTCCACAAGCATGGCTAGGGCAGCCCTTTGGAGAAACCACATGTCATGTGGGAACTTGGACTGTCCAACGTGGTAAATGACTGTTGGAGGTGGGAGTGGCACGGACAGGTGTGCATGGTGGAAACATTATGCCGGCTTCCCCGTGTGCAGTTGATGAGGATAGAAGGGCGTGGGAAGAAGAGGGACCAAGGAAGGGGCTGTTGCAATCTTCCAGATATGAATAGTAACGCCCAAGATCAAGTTCTGAAAGAGATCGAGAGAAGTGGACAGACGTACGGGATGTTAGAGAGAAATAATCAACAGGGATTCCTTCACTGGTTGGGTTTATAAAGTAGAGAGAGCAGTCAGGCTGAGTCCCAGGTTTCTGGCAGAACTGCTGGAACCATGGACCGAGACAGCAGCACAGAGAGAAAGCAAGTGTTAGAAGGGAGTGATAAACTGCTCATTTGGTCCATGTGAATCCTTAGCAAGAAATTAGGATTTGGGAGCCCTCAGCACCTTCATGGGAACTGAAGTTTCAAGAATGAAAGAAATGGCTGTAATCAAAGACTGTATTCGGGCGAAATTACAGGGACCTGAGGGGCAACATTAGCACATTCCTAAAGTGCACATTTTCCACATAGAAAGCTATATATTTTTTATGTGGGATCGTACTTGAAACACAGTTTGTAATCTGCTTTATTTTTCTCTTAACAAGAATGCCAGGGACGTTTTCCTTTATTCTTTTTCTCTGACCTCAGTTTTAATGGCTGTTTCAACGTATGTCCTAAATTACTCACTATATCCCCTGTTGTTGGGCATTTAGATTATTTCTGGGTTTCCATGAATAGATCCACCCACCTGTGATTTTTTTTTTCTCTAACAGACCTGACCTCGCCAGGGGTCCCCAGAGGGCCACTGGGGTCAGAGGGAGAGAGCAGAGATGAGCTGCAGCAAGCCCAGCGGGTCAGGGAGAGGGCCTGGCCACAAGAGGTCTGGGGCGGGAGCATGGGGGCCACACCATCTGGGAGGAGAGGGGTGATAGCGATACGCAGGGTGGCTCTTCCAAGAAGCTTTCTACACCCACAGTAAGCTTCCCGGAGCCCGTCCAGGAATTTCTTGAGAAACCGTTCCTGTCAAAGTCACTCACTAACTTCAAGGTCTCAGATGTCTGGGTCTTGATTCCCGTCGTGAACCGGATAGGCCGGTCGAAGTCAACAAGCTCCACGCCTCGTGGCTGGGCACAACGGAGTCCACCTTCACACGTGCAGAACCTCACAGCGTCCGATGTGGGTCTGCAGGAGGCCCAGGAACCCAGGCTACCGGAGGCTCTGCCATCCTGCCGTTTGGCCATCTGGAATGTTCCGCCTCTCCCGTGGCTGAGGTAATGTCCCGCTGTCCCTGCCCAGAGGTCACACAGACAGACAGCTTCTGCTCTCGGTCCCTGGGCTGGAATTCATCCCATGACCGCCAGGGAAGACAAATGAGGTATCAGGTGAGCTTTCCTGCTTCTGCCATGTCCTACCCCGTGGTGACAAAATAAAGTCACTTCCCTTAAATGCCCTCTGTCTCACCGCGAAAGATCAGAAACAACCTGAAGACCCTTCCATGGAAAACCAGGTCCATTCATTTTATGCTCATCGGCGGGATCTATTTTAATCAGAAAGAAAGAAAAGGCAGTGATGCATCAACATGAAATAATCTCAAAAAACAGCATGAGTACAGAAGGTCGCGTACAGAGCACTGCCATCAGGTAGAGGGGCGCTGGCGGGCCGACTGTATGGGCCCCCGGTGTCACCAGCGCCCATGGTGACGTGGCACCGTTAAGAAGAGGGAGCAGGGCTGAGAAAAAGGAGGACAGGAGCTTTCACAGCGACCCTTTCCTACCTTTTGAATGTTGAACCACTGTAAATGCATGAACTATTCAAAAAAAAGTCTAGCCTGACCAGGCGGTGGCGCAGTGGATAGAGCATTGGACTGGGATGCGGAGGACCCAGGTTCAAGACCCCGAGGTCACCAGCTTGAGCTCGGGCTCATCTGGTTTGAGCAAAGCTCACCAGCTTGGACCCAAGGTCGCCGGCTCGAGCAAAGGGTCACTCGGTCTGCTGTAGTCCCACGGTCAAGGCACATATGAGAAAGCAATCAATGAACAACTAAGGTGTCGCAACGAAAAACTAATGATTGATGTTTCTCATCTCTCTCTGTTCCTGTCTGTCTGTCCCTATTTATCCCTTTCTCTGACTCTCGCTCTGTCTCTGTAAAAAAAAAAAAAAAAGTCTAAATTACTTTGTAAAAGCTTTCATTAAAATTGACTTTGAGACCCCCGCATAGCCAAGCAGGAGCCCTCACACACACGTGCGCGCACGCACACGCACACCCCGTGAGCACGCCCCAGCACTATGGAGAAGCTCTGGACTGCTATCTCGTGCCTCTGTGGCCCCATGTAATGTCACCATGTCCCAGCTGTGGTGGCCAGCAGCCCTAAGGAGGCCGCTCCTCCCGGCAGACTCTCCCACGTGGTCACTGCTCTCGTGCCCTCTGGCCTCGGGCAGGGGCTGTGCCTTGACTCCCTCTGACACGCTGACTCCAGGAGTCCAGGGGCCTGGGAAGCCTCGGTCGAATCGAGAACTGCATGTCCGTCTGCTGCTCGACAAGGAGCCACGAGCCCTGCGGCTCCCACCCGCAAGCCCAGCCCACTTCCCAGACCGTGGGAGCCCCGTGGCTGCAGCCCCTGGGAGCCCAAAAAGCAGGCACTCCTTACTTCGTCTCCAGGGTGGGCTTCTCCACAGAATGGCAGGCGCCAGAGTAGCTGCTCCTGCTGGGCCTGGCCTCGCCCTCTGGCCCCCATTGGACAGAAGCCCCGGAACCATCAACAGCTGTGTTTTGGGCACCTGTGCGAACACACTAGAACTAGTCCAACAGGCTCGCTCCAGCTCAGCAGGCATGTGGCGAGGAGCAGGCGGGCCGCGTGTGAAGCCTTGGGACTCTCCCGGTAAACTTGCCAAGCTCAACCCTGGCAGGGGTGAGATGCCACCCTGCAGAGAGGCTCGCGGAGGCTCCGGTCCACCGAATTAATTTCAAGTGTTTGGGGAAATCGGAAAAAATTCGCTGAAGATAAATCTCAGCGCCCCACCCCCATAGGACAACTGTTCCGCGTGTTGGTGAACCCACCTCAAAGTCTAGTTCTCACGCAAATGTGTGCCAGGCATCTTTTCTCCCCCATCAGTGTGCTGTGCGGGACCTGCCCTCCGGGCCCAGCCCTGTCCTGGACCAGGGCTCAGACATGGAGAGCCTGGGGCCCCAGGCTGCCATTGCCCCACTCCACCCCCCCCCCACCCCCACCCCCACCCCCACCCCCGGGGACAAGCGAGCTGGTGTATTTTAGTTGTATGACTGGCTGCAGGATGAGGCTCCCTGCCCTGGGGCTGAGACCCCCATGTGATTGCAGAGGTCGCACTGAGGGGCTTTCCAGGCCAGGAGGAGGTGCTGACAGCATGCTGGGGCGTGGTGGGGGGGGGGCAGGGGGGAGACAGAGCAGCCCCTGCGCTGGAGCCGGAGGAGAAGCACCACGGAAACCAGACAGCGAGGCTGATCAAGGGAATGAAGACAAACGACGACGCACAGACCCCGGGGCCACGCGAGGGGCTGCAGGAGAGGGTGAAGCCGAGCTGTCGGGCAGCGGGCGTTAGGAGGAGGAATGCCAGCGTGCGTCCCAGAAAGTGGAGCTACCCAGCGTGCCCGGGGCAGAGTGAGCCCCGGGGTGAGGACCCAGCGCCGGGGGAGGCGGGGGCCCCACGGGGCGGGGGCCGCTGTGGGAGGGACAGACTCCTGCTGCACTCGGATTTATAACTTCCAGTCAGCACCAAGTGAGAAGAGAGCCTCTGTCCGGGCGGAGGCGTTTGCCCCTCGGATAGCCGGGCACCGGAGAGGATCGGAACACGTGAAAAGGTCTCCAAATCAGTCAGAAAGAGAGGGGGGCTGAGAGGAAGGCTTTGCCGAAGGAGCCCCAGCAGCCCGCACCGCTGCTGGTCCACGGGTGCCGTGGGAACACCTGCTCCAGCCTCCCCCGGCTTCCGGAAGCCACCAGCGTCCCCTGGCTGCCACCTCCCTGCGTCCACTCACACCGTCTTCCCTCTGAAGAGGCCCCTGTGTCCAAATGTCCCCTTTCTATGAGATCACCAGTCACGTTGGATTAGGGGCCACCCAAATGGCCTCATTAGGATGAAGATCCCCCTCTCCAAGTAAGGTCACGTTCTCAGGTGCTAGAAAACATATCTTAGTGGGGGGTTGGGGTGGGGGGTGGACACCAGTCAACCCCTAACACTGGCACAGTAGCAAAATGGGTTGATCCAGCTTCTCACATCCAACCGACGGGAAAGCATGGATCCTTCCAGACATCAGTCAACCGTATTGCCTTGTGGTCGTGGCGAACGGCCAAGCGCATGGCCGTCCTGCCTGGGTTTCTATCCCCAGCCCTGTCCTCTCCTCACTCCGAGAACCTGGTCAGTTCTCTGAGAGCTGGTGAGCCTTGGGGCCTTCTTCTGTGAAAGGAGTATAAAAGCGTAGGCCTGTCTCACAGGGCGGCTGACAGCGTGGGGGGGGGGGGGGGGACACCTCTGAGATGCCCAGTCCCCCGCCGACACCCAGCAGCCCTCGCTCCATATGCGGTGGCTGCTACTCTGTCCCCACCTCCTCGCACATTGTAGGTGTTTTAATTCTTGTGTGGGGACTAAGCGGGACAACCCGAGTATATCTCGATATAAACCGATCCGCTGCCATAATTTTCACAGGCTTAGCAGTGACTGCGAAGCCTCCTCGCTGCTGGGTGGAAGAGCCGCGCCGTGTCCCTACGCGTTTCATCCGCGGCATCTTCCGCGGGAAGAGGCAGCTTCGCCACGGCGCCCACTGTAGAGGGCGTAGATGTTTTTATACGTACTGACGCCGCAGAGCAATTATGCGTAATTATTCCTTAATGCAAACACATTAGAAACACGTAGGGCACCGCGTTTCCCCGGCCTCCTAAGGAACCTGGCTGAACTGTGTGTTCAAGATATTTTGTGCAACTGAAATTTGGAAGGACAAGAGGTATCACCCGCCCGACAGCGGTGAAGGGGGTCGCAGGGAGCTCTCTTGTTAGAATAGGAAAGCCGGTCTGGGAAGGGCCGGGGAAGAGCTGTTCTGGGAGAATCCAGAGGAACCCGGACCTGCAGTGAAGGGGTCCCCCACGGACTCGTGCCTCTAACACACCACTGCTCCCCTCCTTCCCAGAGCTAGCCCCTCTGAAAGCATCCCACCTGTTCACTTGGCCACCGCCTACCCCCTTCACTAGAAAGGGACAAGCTTTGGTCCCTGAAACCACAGCACTCCGAAGGGGGCCAGGCACACAGCAGGCACTCTAGCACCTGCTGAGTAAGCACGTGCATGAATGAATGACTCACTCCCCGGCTAGAAGGAGCAAGAGGGAAAGGCAGGATCATTAACTGAGCACTCCCTGTGTGGGACAGTCACGTGACAGCGCTGAACCCTCACCAACAACCCTGGGGTTGGTATTTTATCCCCACTGCACAGATGAGGGACTGAGGCTCAGACACATTAAGCAGTGGGCCCAAGGTCACACAGGCACGGCGTGGTGGAGATGGGACCGTGGCTCTGGCCACGGCACTGCAGAGCCGTCTTCTGCTTCCACACCGACACCCCGATAGAAGGCGTATTCTGTATGGGCGACTAGGACCTCGCCAATCACCCAACGGAACAGTACCCCCGTGACAGAAAGGGGGCCATTCGACACAAAAGCTATTTTCAGAAATGGAAAGAGGAAATCCAAGTCGCAGGGCAGGCCATTCACGACAGGAGCTCATTTTCCCGACAGCTGACGGAAACTTGAAACGCCGCCTCTCAAACTGAACTTCGACTTGGCCTAATTCCATATCAAATGACAGCAGCGTGCCATCTGTCCGGGGTCTGGCCCGCAGAGGACCTCGAAGGGCAGATCTAATCTCCCCTCGCTTGGCCTTGACATACAAATCCTCTCTGCTCTTACTCAAGAAACAATAACAGCATTTATCCCTCTGGCCCCTCGCAGATGGCCGGACAGCCGCCTCTCCCTGGCTGCCCCTCCATCTGAGAGTCAGAGGAAGGGACGACCACTTTAGAGTGCCGGGAACCTGATAAAAGCCCTGGCAGACACAGAGGCTTTTAGTTAGGGCGTGACACATGAAACTCACACACACCTTTGCCCCAGCGCCCGTTAAAGGTACTGCAGGGAGAGAAAACGTGGGCTTCCGAGTCAGGCTGGGGTCTGCAGCCTGGCTCCCTCGCGACCACTACTAGCTGTGTGACTTTGGGCAGGCCACTCTACCTCTCTGTTCAGCTGTCTTAGCTCTAAAAACAGCTTTGCCCCTGTGGAGTTAGGGTGAAGATTTAGTTGTAAGGTAATGGATTTAAATCACCTCCAATCTGACACAGAATGAGCTTCTCACACACACAGCAGGTGTTGTTAGAAATGAATGACCTAGATGCTCAGAAGATGTCTCTTGAGCCAAAGACATCTTCCGGGAACATGGCTGCGGACCTCTTTTTTCTCTGCTGCACTGACCACTCCCTAGAACTCATGCCTGAAGTCGTTCGTCGTTGGGCTGTGAGAGGCCTCATGGTCCCCTGGTCTGCCCATGTGACAGGTGGTGACATCAGGGCTCAGGCAAGGGAAAGAGTGGTCCGATTCCTGACCTGAGTGCTGCCTCTGAGATACCCCTGCTCTACACATCCTGCCCCCTTACTGCTGAGCATAACAGAGACCCCCGATAGGTGGTGGCGGCTTACAGTGACCATCACGCTTTTACCTACAGTCAATCGCTAAGGCCACCGCAACAAAGAAGCCCAGGTGGTGGCTTCAGCAGCAGGATTTAATCTTCTCACAGTTCCGAATGGTAGACTTCCAAGATCAAAGTGTCAGCAAGGTGGGTTTTTTCAGAAACCTCAGCTTGCCGACGGCAGCCTCCTCTCTCTGTCCGCACAGGGCCTTTCCTCTGAGCGCCCACATCCCTGGGGTCTCCCCCTCTTCTTATAAGAACACCAGACAGGCCCTGGCCGGTTGGCTCAGCGGTAGAGCGTTGGCCTGGCGTGCAGGAGTCCCGGGTTTGATTCCTGGCCAGGGCACACAGGAGAGGCGCCCATTTGCTTCTCCACCCCTCCCCCTCTCCTTCCTCTCTGTCTCTCTCTTCCCCTCCCGCAGCCGAGGCTCCATTGGAGCAAAGATGGCCCGGGCGCTGGGGATGGCTCTGTGGCCTCTGCCTCAGGCGCTAGAGTGGCTCTGGTCGCAACAGAGCGATGCCCCGGAGGGGCAGAGCATCGCCCCCTGATGGGCGTGCCGGGTGGATCCTGGTCGGGCGCATGCGGGAGTCTGTCTGACTGCCTCCCCATTTCCAGCTTCGGAAAAATGAAAAAAAAAAAAAGAACACCAGACAGGTTTGATGAGGGCCACCACCCTTATGACCTCTCTGAACCCTAATGACCTCCTTAAAGGTCCCATCTCCAAATGCAGCCACCTTCTGAGGTACTGGGGGATTAGGATGTGAACATATGAACTCAGAGGAGGGGACACAATTCAGCAGGTCCTTGTCACTGTGTCTGCAGGTCAGGGGCTGGGAGGGCTTAGCTGGGCAGCTCTGGCTGAGGGTGTCTCATGCCGCCGCGGTCAGATAGATGGTGGTAGGAGGGGGGATGGACAGGGCTGAAGCCAGAGGGCTGGCTGGGCATCTCTTTCCCTTTGCACGGTCTCAAGGCTTCCCCGGTGGTCTCTCCACGTGTGCGGTGTGGGCTCGCTCGGGCAGTGGGCTGTTCACAGGCCAGCGCAGGGCTCCCAACCCCGCGCGGTGTGGGCTCACTCGGGCAGTGGGCTGTTCACAGGCCAGCGCAGGGCTCCCAACCCCGCAGCCTCGCCAGCGAGCAGCGGACACGCAATCAGACAGCGACATCACTCTGCCTCTTCTGTTGGTTCCAAGTCACGAGCAGTACGGGGTTGAATGGAGTCTCCCAAAATCCACATACACGCAGAACCTCAGCATGTCACTTATTTGGAAACAGGGTTTCTACACATGGAAGTCATTCATGTGAAGTCACCCTGGAATAGGGTGGGCCCTTAACCCAATGTGGCTGGTGTCCTTATAAGGAGAGGGAGGCTCAGACACAGGGACACAGAAGAGACCCCCAGGGAAGGGGGCCCTGCGCCAACGGAAGCAGAGACCAGAACGGTGCAGCTACAAGCCAAGGATCACTGGCAGCCACCGGAAGCTAGGGAGAGGTGAAGGGGCGTCCTCTCCTAGACCCTTCACAGGGAGCAAGGTCCCCGCTGACACCTTGATTTTGACGTCTGAACCCCAGAACTGCCAGAGACTGCATTCCCGTTGTCTTATGTCACCTGGTGCGTGGCAGTTTGTTATGGCAGCCACAGGACACACAGACACATGTACCTGACCCAAGGGGACGTGGACGAGAGCCCACCTCATGGGAAACGAGCAGATCTTAGCAGAGCACATGGGATATTGCAGGGACGCCTTTGACAAAGAAAACCGGCCAGCAATTCTGAGTTGATTCAAAGAGTGACCTTGAGTCACAGGCCTCCAGACCCCCTCAAGCCAATCCAGGCTCTGAGATTGACCCCCCCACCCCCAGCCTGGAGAGCCCCCGAAGGATGTCAGATGGTGGCCGGGCGGCGGCAGGATGCAGGCCAGTGCAGTGGGCAGAGAAGCTGGGAGAAATGGCTCTGGACCCACTGCCAGCAGGCCGACCCCCATGAGAGGAACACTGGTTTTTGTTGCTGTTCCACTTATTCATGCACTCGCTGGTTGATTTTTGTTATGTGCCCTGACTGGGGATCAAACCCACAACCTTGGCATGTTAGGATGACACTCTAACCAACTGAGCTGCCCAGCTAGGGCATTCCCCGGACGTCTTAACACCAGACCCTCATAATTCAATCCTTTGGGACGCTAAGAGATTCAATAAAAGCAAAGCTCTACTTTGAGCTGCCTTGATCTCAACAAACAGGCTTTAACTTCCTCAAAGTGCAAGACGAGACGCAGGGGAAGGGCCAGGCAGGTCGAGGCCGGGACGGGCTCCCTCCCAGCGAGGGGAGCGGTCAGCCAGGACGGGCTCCCTCCCAGCGAGGGGAGCGGTCGCTCAGGGACCACTGGCTCCAAGGCCCACAGAGGCTTCCTTCCTGCTCAGCTGGAGTCCAGAGCGGAGTTCCGACTGGCAGATGTCTCTTCTCCAAGGAGCGATTCAGGGACCCAGGCTCCATCCGTCCTGTGGCGGCGTCACTCCATGGCGTCCAGTGTCTCTGTGCTCGACCAACAGAAAGGGGGAGAACACAGATGATAGTGGGGGGGTACTTCCTGTCTCCCCTATAGGAATGCAGGCGTCGTGAGGACCGGAGGTGGAGCCTCATCTGTTCTCTCATGTATCCCCAGTACCCAGGAAGTCCTTGGAACGTGGCAGATCTTCAGTAAGTCTTGGTTGGATGAGTACAGTAACAAGCTATTAGGGCAATCAGGGCTGACTCGTGCCCAGCAGGACAAGGAGACCGAATTTTAAAAAAATGTTTCTCTAGCCACTAACAGAATCCCTCATCCTTTGTAAGTTGGCTCTTGTCTCCAGGCTCATCCCTCATGGCTGCAAGATGGCTGCCACTGCCCCAAGCGTTTCAGCTTTCTGCAGCAACCAGAGCAAGCAGAAGAAAGGGAGACTCTAGCAAAAAGAGCTTCCTATGCACCCCTCTCTCAACTTGCTGGAGAAGAAAATCTTCCCTGCAAGTGTTCTTGTGCATCTCATAATCTGACACCAGAGCACCTGACCACCCCAGGCCACAGGGTGAAGATGTCCCGGCCACGTTCCGAGAGGTGGCCGGCAAGGCCAGACCGGCCACGAGCTGCACGGTCTCCGGTCTCCGGTTCTCTGGGACAGAGGCAGGATCTGCACCAGGCCTCCTCTAGCCCAGCCCCGCGGTCCCGCTCCCGGGGAAGCCAGCGGGAAGGTCCTGGAACAGCCCGCGAGGAGGGTCAGAGGTCATCAGAAGGGTTGCAAGGATGGAGATTAAACACTTGGCTGCAAAGGACAATTGCTCCTCTGACCACAGCCCCCACGTCTGTGATGCCCCGTGCCTCTCTCCCCAGTCCCCCGCACACTGGCCAAAGCAGAAACCCTGAGGCCGCCCTCGCCGCCCCCCACTGTCCTCTGTCCTCCTGAAGCTGTCTTCCTCCAATCGCATTGTCCCTCCTCTGGCCATGTGGCGAAAGGTGGTACAATACACACCCACCCTTTCCCGGAAGGGACAGCCACTTTATCTCTATCACAAAAAGCCCCTTCCGTTCAACCCAACCTGTAACCAAACCACGGCTGAAGACCATTTTGCTTTTAGTCGCATTTTGCAGAATGTTATTCATTACTTCTCTCTCTCTTTTTTTTATTTCCAGCAGTATGTTTTCTATCAGTGTGTATCTTTTGTAACTTTTCTTTTTTAAGACGAATGAATTTTTCTCTACCGCACTATTGCACGAGGAGATAACACGCACGCTGAACTCCCGAGTGGCTTTGACTTCTTGGGAAAGAAAAGGCGGAAAGGAATTGAATGCACCCTCTCTTCCTGGGGGGCCTGTCCTGGTGAGAAGGGGGCTCTGCGGGGCCCCAAGGGCAGGGTCAGTCCTGGTCGTCCCAAGCTTTGGAACGCAGTGGGGCTGCGCATGCTCAGGTCCAGGACGGAGAGGAGTCTGGAGACTCGACACGGCCAAGGGGACGGCTACAGTGGCTACAGTGTGACACTCGCGGCAGGTGGGAGCGGCAGGGCTGGATGCCGAGGGCTATTTTCTGAGAATGTCATTGAGAAATGGCACAGAGCCCCGGGAACCCCAGTGCCAGGCTCTGCAAAGTGAGATGACCCCAGGGCAGTGTGAGGATTGCAGCCCCTCCTGGCCATTGTGCTTGGGTTCTCTCCATGAGAATCGTGCTTGGTCTTCAGGAGTGGAACACCCCCCCCCCACACACACACACACACAGACACACGGCTGCTGCTCTCAGGACCTTACAGTTTGGGAAAAATAAAAGGCAAAAAAAAAAAAAAAAGCCTCATATCCTCAACACTGCCTCCTCCAAGAAGCCTTCTTGATTCGCTCACCCCAGCTGTGTGCCCTGGGAGCCCTTGGCAAGCAGCCTCCTTCACATTAATTACAGTTTGTGGATCTCTGTGCCTCAGCCACACCTGAGTTTCCTTCCTCTGTCCCTGACCGCCCAGAGCCTAACTCCTGCTGGACACTCAGAAAACACGAGCTGAGCCGACCGAGACGCCCCGGGGCTCAGACACAGGTCACCAGGACACTCAGCAGCCCAGGCCTCGGCAGCCTCAGTGGGGTCTCATGTGCACTGTGTGAGGGCTCCCACATGGCGCGGCCCCTTGAAGACGTGACTCAGAGGAAGGCCTGGCACACTGATGGGCTGGGGCGTGGGGAGTGGCCCCTAGGAGGCTGTCTTGTCATTTCCACGCCATGTCCCGTGGAGAGCCTGTACGTCCCAATGTGCAAGCACTTCCCACACTCCTATGGGCCTTGTTTTGCTGATCCCGCTAGCACCTATCACACGGCCAGATGCAAGCAGTAGGGAACAGACTCTGCCTCTTGATGGGAGGGAAGGAATCTGTGACTGTTTTTGCAATGGACTGCTGCCCTTACTTGTTCAGAAAGGCCAAGGCCATCTAATGAGAATTCAGAACGCCTTTGCCAGTGGCTGGATTTGAGGGCACACTGGAAGCCCCCGCCCCAGGGTATGAGGAAGGGAAACTGGCCTGTCCCACCCCTTAGTCTAACTTCCCGCTCTCCATGTTAAAAGCCACTAGCAATGCTAGAAACTGATTTCTGATTTGGGTCAAATGGCCCTGAAACTTTTGGCAATGGGAATGGAGGGTAGGCCTGGGGCTCTCTCTTTTGGGGGGCGTCAGAGCTCTCTGACTCATCCGTCTGAGGTGGGGTTCTCCCCTCTCAGCCTCCACAATCCGGGCTGTGAAAGTCTGGCCTCAACCAGCATCTTCTCAAACAACAATTTGAAATCAATCACTTCTGCTCCGACGACTCCTCCCCCATGATTACCGAGTGCTCCAGACATGGGGAAACAGACATGTCTCAGCTGAGCCCCCGATCCGTGATTACCATTATTGCATAATTAGGGACATCAGACACAGTGCCGGGCCCCAGCTCCCGAGCTCCGAGGACACTCTGAGTTCAGCTGCGGGAAGACGGGGAAACGCAGCTCACTGAGACTAAAGACGGCTCCGTGTCGCGTTCTAATTCCCCGCAGTTCCTTCTTTTTATTCTGCAGCGGTGTCCATTTGGTAACTGACTTTCAAATGCTACTTGTGACATACCACACTTTGGGGGGGGGGTAGTTCTGGCCAGGTTGCGCCCCACGATGGATCCTGACATGGATTTCATTAGGGGTACCAGCCCTCCAGATGGCGGCACACCCCCAGCAATGCCCACTGCACGTGGATGCTCAGAAATACAGGCCTGTGAACTACATCCCCACAGTAATCAGAGCACAGAAGTCCCACCTTTTCTTGCTACAAGACCCTGCGAGTTTAGAACACGCATGATGAATGAGGCAACTGAGGCTCACTGAGGTTGGCCCAGCCGCTCACAAGGCAACAAGGCATCTCATCGTACCTCTACTCTAGGCCAACAGTGGAAACACTGACATGAGTGAGGTAACACCTGCCTCCAAGATGCCCACAGTGTGGGGGGACAGGGTGGAGCGTGATGAAAAGCCCACAGGTGTAATGATGCAAGGGGGGATGTCCCAGAAGGGAGACACACAGGACCAGGATGGGGCAGAGAGGACAGGGACTCTGTGAGGATTCGGGAGGTGAACGGCAGGCTGAGTCTTGAAGGATGTCCAGAAGTGTGCCAAGAGGAGAGCGGGCTAAGGTATCCCAGGTAGAGCATCGGACAGACACTGTTCATTGCAGAGAAAGGGAGAGACCCTCCAAGCCCCATGCACCAAGGCCATGGCCGAGTGCAGACTGACCTCAGCTCCCTGGCCGTGACTCAGCATCCCTAGCTTTTGTGGTTGTGTGTTATCCAGCCCTTTGGCAGATATGCCCACGTCTGCGCTGGCATGGAACCTTTCATGATATCCCCTGGGGAGGCCACACACTCATTTCTCTGGGCGGCCACCGTGCCAACCTCATTTGGATTCTTATTTTAAAACTGCCACTGGAGTCCATTTGCAAGCCATATCGTGGTTTTGTTTTTGGAGCAATACATTGTTTTTGATCCCAAGTGCTCTATTCCTTTGCAGCTCTCCATTTTGTTGCTAGAGTTGATTCCAAAAAGTTTGGAACTACCGTATCCCCAAGCATTATATCAAGGCTCAAAGGTTGATCCTGGTCTCCTCAGTGAGAATGTCAGTCATATGCTCTTGTAGGAAGGTATACCTCCAGTCCGCCCAGGAGACGGGAGCACCATCTGACAGTCAGCTGCCAGGACTCTGGTGAGGCTACTCTGGGCAGGAGATCTGATGCCCAAAGGCCAAGAACACTAACGGTCTCTTAAGTGACATTTGTCCTCTATTTGGGGGGATTAAGCTGACCCTGTCCCGATCTCCACCTTAGGGACTTAGCCAACTTATCCACTCCTATCTAAATGTGCACATTTTCAAGCCAGAGACGTCTAGGGTTCCAAGATTTGGATTGAGGGTCAAGAGATTCTAAAAGGCTCTGCTTATTTAGAGAGACAACCTACTAATTAAGATACAATCACTATGGAATGTTTATTTCAAAGAGGGCTGATGATGAACTAAAAGCCACGCCCCTATGCAGACCAGGCTGGGGAGGGCAGCAAAGCATTGTCCTTTCAAAGTGTGGCCAAAACTCTCTCCATTGGAGCCCGATTCTGAACCCAGACAGATGATGGGAAGGAACCAAGAGCCTGTTTCTAGACCAGTGTGCCAACTGCCAGGTTCTTCTCCTTCTGTCTCCATGTTTGGGGGGAGTGGGGGGTGCTTATGCCCAGGCTGGTGTGTGAGCCCCCAGTCCAGAACCATCATCTGAAGGGGAACACTGTGGTTCTATGATGTCCCTCTAGGCTCTCAGAATTACATTCTGTGAACTATTGAAAACAACACCCCGGGACTGCTCCGGGCATCTGAGAGAAGGGCTGGCATTTCTGGGCTGGGAATTACAGACTGAGGTGCCTCAGTGGGGTCTGCAGTTCCTGGCCCCAAGAGCGGCCAGGGCGGCCAGCGGCCCCGCTCTCCACGAAGCTGGCGAGCAGTGCGACACTGTCACTCACCAAGAAAAGTTCACTTCCCAAAATACCACGCGCTGCAGGTAAGCGGAAGAAAGGTCAAAATGATGTAGGTGTGCATGGCATAAGCCAGCTCGTACATAAAAATTGCCTAATTACTGGGAAGATATGGAAGAGCATCTATTACTCTGAGCAGCTGACCCTCGGGGCCGTGTGGGAGGCAAGCACAGATCGGAGCCGCTTGGAGCCAGCAGAGCCCAGGCTCCTGCGAGAGAGAAAATACAAAAGTTCTTTATGCCCCCACCCCCGGCACATTATTACATATAGAGCGATCTCTGTAAAAATTGCATAAAATGTCATATATAGTTGAGTCTTTTGGGTTCATTTCATACTTAAATAATGTGACTAATCATTGTTTCTTACTCTTTGCCCTTGAATTTTCGTTATGAAGATTCAAAAGGTATAAATTTCACCCATTAGGTCTGGAGGCATACATAGTACGTCATTTGAATGAATTAAATTTTGTTGACTCCTGTCGATTTCAACCGGATTTTGCAACAAGACGTGTGAGCTGCACGTCCTCCACCACCTCCTTGGATTTTATGTGATATCCAAACTCTCTACCTCCCAAGTTCTAAAAAGTGGGAGCCTTTCCATTCAAGTATCAAATTCCTATTGAAGCAATGCAATTCTTCTTTTAAAATGACTTCATTATTCATCAGCCCGTTTTTTGGTTTATTTCTGGATTTCCAGACAAGGACAGAGAACTGATATACCTGAGGGGAAGGAGAGCAAGATCGGAAATTGTGCGTCGCAGAACCTGCCCTCAGCCGTGGACAGAGCAGCTGATGTCCCCGCCCCCCAGCACTCCTGAGCCAATCCAGAGGGGAGGGGAGGGGCGCACCGGCTTCTTCACTTACCTTGACCACAGGAGCAGTGCTGTGGGCCAATCCAGAGGGGAGGGGCGGGGCGCACCGGCTTCTACACTTCTGTTGACCCCAGGAGCAGTGCTGTGGGCCAATCCAGAGGGGAGGGGAGGGGCGCACCGGCCTCTACACTTCTGTTGACCACGGGAGCAGTGCCGTGGGCCAATCCAGAGGGGAGGGGAGGGGCGCACCGGCCTCTACACTTCTGTTGACCACGGGAGCAGTGCCGTGGGCCAATGCAGAGGGGAGGGGCGGGGCGCACTGGCTTCTTCACTTCTGTTGACCACGGGAGCAGTGCCGCGGGCCATTGCAGAGGGGAGGGGCGGGGCGCACCGGCTTCTTCACTTCTGTTGACCACGGGAGCAGTGCCGTGGGCCAATGCAGAGGGGAGGGGCGGGGCGCACTGGCTTCTTCACTTCTGTTGACCACGGGAGCAGTGCCGCGGGCCAATGCAGAGGGGAGGGGCGGGGCGTACCGGCCTCTACACTTCTGTTGACCCCAGGAGCAGTGCCGCGGAGGCTTAGCTCTCCGCCAGCAGAGCTCATGCCCAGGGGAGCTGCTGAACGTGAAGGTCCCCACAGTCCGCTGGTAATTATAAAACAAGACTGCCTTCTGTGGACCACAAGGAAGCTCAAGTCTCATTACTTAACATTCTTGCCATTAATTAGGTCAGGACCTGACACCAATAAAAAGGTGTCACTGTTATTTTTACCTTCCTACGCACAGGTGTGACAGCCATTTGTGTTGGTTACCCAATATTTCCAGTTCTGCTTCCCAGTGTAGCCGGGGTCGTGGAACACAGGAAAGAATGAAACCTTCTGATTTTTGAGCCAGCGGGGTAGGATTGTTTGTTACTGTAGCAGGACCCAGACCTCCCTGACTGATAGAAGCAGGGCTGGAAGTCTTTGTGGGGTGGCAGGGCCAGGTCACACTGGCCGAGCATGGCACCGAGTTCCTCACAGAGACCGTGGTCTCCATGCACAGTGGCGACAAGGGGACCTCCGGACCCAGATGAGTCCAGGCTCACCGCCAACTGCGGGGCTTTGTCCAAGGCACCTGACCTAAGCGCTAGGTTCCGGGGAAATCCCAGAACCCTGCCCCCGGCTCACTGGGAGGCTTCAATGAGATATCACTAACATCAGGGCACGGGGCCTGGGACATAGCGGCCCTCAGGAACAGCAAGTCCCGTTAGTCATACATTGTTGTTTATTATTACAGGACAGAGGTTCCAGTGTAAGAACCCCCTGACAATGGAGTTCCCAGGGACAAGGGTGTCACAGCTTCCGCCGCGGCTGGCTCCACGGGACTCCCATAGCTGTCGGTCCCCCTCGGTCCTGGGCCGGCTCCCTCTAACATGCGTCTCGTTAGGGTCAGAGCCCCTTCCCCAGTGACCCAGAGACAGCTATTCTCCTTTTACACGGCAGATTTTCAAATATCTGTAAAAACCGACCCTCCCCCCTCCCGCCCACGCTCCCTGGACCACTCCTGTCCTCTCCTCCAAACAAAGTGACCCGGCTGTCCCACTGTGTCTGTACGGCGTTCTTCACGGTCCCCCCCCCACTGGCCCGGGGCCATGCAAATGGGCACCCAGCCGCGGTCTGCTGGGTGCGAAGTCAAGTGGGCCAAGCAAGCGCCCCCCCCCTCGCCGTCATCGTCCGCCCGCTGGCCTCGCCCGGGCCCGGGGACCAACCCCAAACCCCCTGCCCTCCACACCATCTGCTGCTGAGCCTGCTCTCCGCCATCCCAGTCTTGCATAAATGACCACTTTCCCCTTAACATAAACGCTGCACAAAGTCACTGCACTTCCCAGGGTTCCTCGTCTCCCAACACGTCATTCGTCCGTCTGGCAAATATTTATCCTACATCAGCCAGGGGCCAGTCACTGCTCAGTACCGAGGCAACAAAGACCACGACAGCAAGGGGCCCACCGGCTGCGGAGGGAGACGGGCTCGGAACCACCGTCCAGACTCTCCTGACTGGACACCACCCCAAGTATGACTTTCTCCTGCTAGTGAACTGTTTCACCTGTAAACACCATCAGCAGACTTGTTTTTATATATAAAAGATGGTGAAAATGTGGCCAAGACTGAATAGGACAGCCGAGACTCCTCAGGTCGGCCAGCTACGCCGGCGTCCACCTGACGGAACAACGCCCGTATTTCTGCACTGGCTCGTTCGCCTACCCACTGGCGAGGTAGGTACACAAGGGAGAAAGCAAGGAAGGAGGGACTAAGGAAGGGAAGGAAGGACAAAAAGGAAGGAAAACTCTGAAAATGAAGAGACGAGGTGTCGAATGGGTACTAGGCTTTAGGGGTGATCGCTTCGTAAGTTATGTAAATGTCATACACCTGAAACTAGTACACGTCATCAGCAACTGAAAAAAAAATTTTAAGAAGGAAATAATGAAAAGAAAAAGATTTATGTTTGCATTAACTTAATCCAGAACGTGGTGTGGCACAGACACCTGAAGATTTGCCCATTCTTGATCTCGGGCACTTTTCACTTTTTCCACAATTACTCTCCAAAACCACCACCAGCATTCCCGCCACCGCACCCGGCACATCAGAGCCAACCTGAGTGCGCAACACATCAGGGGCTGCTCCCACGGGCTCCACTGCAGTGTGGGACGATTCCTGCTTGACCCCACACTTCTCTGGAACTCCAAGCTCCCCTTAAAAAAGTACGTTCCTTTATTATGAAAACTGAAACGAATTCACAGGTAAAGGGTTCTGCTTGCCATCTGCCAACGTTACCAGGGCCTGGCAGACAGTGGGTGTGCAATAAACTTATTTGTTAAATAAGTGCATTTTTAAAGAGGAGAGGATAAAAGCAGAGGCAGCCCCGGGGCTCCCCTGAGCAGCAGAGGCAGCCCCGGGGGCTCCCCTGGGCAGCACAGGACCGCGAGCTCCTTGGGGGTGCTGGGAGGGAGCGGGGCTGCCAAGGGGGCTCGATTGGACCCTCACCTTCCCTCCCCTCTCAGCATAGCCTCACAGCTCTGAACATTTTATCTCCAAACATGCTGAAGGGTAGAAATGAAAGAACCCTCTCAAAAATGGAATGCAAACATATAGAAAAATAGGAGAGAAATCCAACAAGTAACTGCAAAGAGGCTCAGGAACATTAAACAGAGAAACTGGAGGGGAGGAAGCACTCCCAAGGACACAGGAACACAGCCCCCCCCACACACACTGGTCTGGAAGGGCCGCAGGGTCCAAGCCCACCCCGTGGACGTCGGGAACGGCCTCCTTGGTGGTCACCGGCTTCTGCTCCTCCTGCGCTCTAGTCTGTCCTCCCAGGGCGGCCAGGGTGGGCTTTGAGGGGTCAAGCCGGAGCCTACCACTCCTCTGCACAGCGCTGCTCTAGGGCTTTTCATGGCAATCGGAATAAAACGCAGGCTCCTCTCGACAGCCCCGTGTGACATGGCTTCTGCTGAGCCCTCGACGCCACTCCCTGCCGCTCCTCCTGCGTCCAGCACTGTCCAGCCACACTCTACCCCTGCACCTCAAACACGCCGAGCCCAGCGCCTTCCCGTGGCTCCGCCACTCGTGGGGACTGTCTCTCCCAGTTGGCTTCTGCCTCCTCACCCCTCAGGCCTCAGCTCTAACACAGCGTCCTCAGCTCTGACACAGCGTCCTCACAGCTCCCCGGTCACCCTAAGGAGTGCAACGCCCACTGTCCAACGGACAGTCTTCAAATTCACTTTCCTGTTTGGCATTCTGCATGGTCTTTGTCTCTACTCTAAAATTACTGTAGTTATTTTATTATTTACCCCCCCCCCCGCCCACCAGATTATAAGCTCCATCATTACAGAGTGAAAACCTCGTCTTACTCACTGCAGAGTCTCCAGGGCTTACCACAGTGTCTGGGACAAAGTAAATGCTCAATGCTTGACACATAATTGAGTTCCCAGTACAAGTGACAAGAAGCCTTGCCAAGGCATGAAATACGGTAACATCAAGGATTCACAGAAGATTCTAAGAGCTTCAGAAAGAAAGGGGGACCAGGATGCATGAGACTTCCCCTCAGCAACATTAAATGCTAGAAGACAGTGTGATGTGACACTTAAATCTGAAGGAAAAGCATTTCCAACCTAGGCTTCCATACCTAGCTAAAGTATCTATCAGATAGAAAGGCGGTTAGATATCGTCTCAGACATACGAGGATTTAAAAAACTAGTAATAACCTCCGTGTATGTTTTTAAGGAAGATGTACGAGTGCAAAGCAAGAGAATCAATAAAGAGGCTACGGAGACCAGGAACAGGAGACACACTGCAGCCGAGTGGGAGACAGAAGGCCAGTATTACAGCAAGGCCAGTATTCCCTATGAGAGGGCTGTGCAGGGACCCAGGGACCAATGCATACTCCATGGAGCAGGAAGAAAGGCTCCCAGAGGGAAGCCTCTAATTTAGAAAAGAGATTTGATAGATTTTCTGGTATGACTGACCATATAAAAGGGAAAAAAAAAAGCTGCAATAATCAAAACGCGGTCGTGGCAGAGGTATGAACATATCCATAAACTAAACAGAACAGAAAACCTAGAAATAGACCCACTTACAAATATGTCCAACTAATTTCTGACAAAGGTGCAAAGCAAGTCAATGGAGAATAGTCTTCAAAACAGGGCTCTTGAACAGCTGGATACCTGAGTGTATAAAAACCAAACCTTGACTTAAAACTCGGACCTTATACAAAAACTAACTCAAATTCAAACTGGATGACAGACTTAAATGTAAAACACAAAACTAAACTATAAAACTTAAAAAAAAAATCTTCAGAGAATCTAGGGTTAGACTGAATTCTTAGACTTGGCACATTCCGTCTAAAGTGAAGTCGATACGCTGGACGGGAGTTACAGACCGAATGTTGGGGAACCCTCCCACATCCATAGGTCGAATCCTGCCCCTCAATGTGATGCTATTAGGAAGTGGGGCCTTTGGGCGGTAATTGGAACTAGATGAAGTCAGCGGTGGCACCCTCATGTGTAAGTCAGGGGAGAGCCTGCTCCCCCTCTCTGTTCCCCACTATATTAATATATTTATACAAGAAGACGGCAGTTACACCCCAGAAGGGGCTCTCAGCAGAACCCGGCCGCGCTGGGCTCTCTCAGACAGACTTCCACCCTCTGGGGAGGCTGGGAAGTAAATTTCTGTTGTTCCAAGCCACCCAGCCTGTGGTATTTGTCAGGGCAGCCCAAGCGAAAACAATCGGGACCTCTTCAAGTCAATCATCTGGGCAAGAGACAGGAAGCATCTTCCCGAGGGAAACTGACCAAGAGGAAGATAGGGGGGGGGGGGGATGGTGGTAAAGGGAAACAAACAAAAAACCCCTTAGATCAGCCTGTGACTCCCAACATCTGAACAACGAAGCTCCCGAAAGAGAAAAGGACTTCAAATCGCTCCGTGGCAACACTGGAACCTATAAGACACCAGAGTAGCGCCTTCAAAACCCCACAGGAAAGGGGCTCCCCGTCTGGAACTCCACAGGAGTCTAACTACCAGGTAAGAGAAAAGGTAGAACATAGTTTGACATGTAGGATTCTAAAAATTGACCACCTACACACCTTTTCCTCAGACAACCAATGGAAGTGCTCCACCAGATAAAAGGAATAAACCAAGAGAGAGAGGAACACACTGGCTGGCCCAGGAATCAGGTGGTCGCACACAGGAGAGATGTAGAGAGATGGGGGGGGGGGGGTGCAGCCAGAAACACTGTTGGGGGGGGGGGCTTTGAAAAATCAGTGCCCAAGGACTGGGCTGGGCTGGAGAACCAGTCACTTGTCCCCAGTGTGGCCAGGCAAAGTAACATCTTTGCTACTGATGGACTCATTAAGAGATCCTCAAAGATAACATAAAACTGAGATTTATTTATGAGACAATACATGCCCTCCCATTGTGAATGGCTATACGGAAATCTGGCATTTGAGCCTATAGCTCGGCTAGACTCTTTATTGTAACACAGATGAATCGAAGCTTTCACCTTCTCTCTCACTCACACATGCACACACAAATAAATATGCAGGCTGTGGCTTCCCAAACCTGCGCTGGTTGTCATTTCTGCAGAGGGGGCTGGTGGAAGGAAGGGTGGCTGGGGAAAGGGAAGGCTCTTCGTTGCTTTTTGTATTTTTTTTTTTGCCATGGATTCTTAGTTTTTAACAGAGCAAACAAGCAGGATTGTTTTCTACCCAGATTCCTTGGAGGTCCATAATCTTCAATTTAAGACTTCTCACTATTTACCTTCATTCTTACAGATGTTCATATCATGGGCCATGTGCACGTAATACCTATTCAGAAACACGCATACTTCCTAAATCTCAGCGCAAAATGATGCCAGGCTGGGTGACAGTGAACACATGCTGAGTATTCACTTCAAGTCCACAAAGACCCCTGAAGGGTCACCCAAGGGCCCCTGAAGAACCCCAGCAGGGTGGCTCCTGCCTCACCTCCCTTGAGAGAGGCCATTGAGCCCTGACCTCCTGGGAGAGTGTATGGCCTAATTTTCAAAACCAGTTCTATTTTTAATCAAAGGGCAACGACAGACATTTTAATAGTCTATTCATTTTATCATACAGGCACTGGATAAAATGGCCTCTCTTGCCCTTGTCCCTCAGCTCCCGGCAGAAACAAAGACCAGGAGGGGCTCTCCAGCTTTTCAGACCCTCTGCTAAGACAAGTGACGCTCTGCACCCTGTCAAGGAGGCCACACTATCACGGATGGCACCTCAGTCATCTTGCCAAACGCCAGAGAAGCAAATCGGGACGAAAGAACATGAGTGAACGTGGGCCACTAACTGCATTTTAGATGGAACTGGAGTTACACGACCGCTGGGGCTTTTCCCTCGTTTGCCCGGTGGCCTTCGGTTGGGAGGACAGACTACCAAAGCCAGTGCTTGGCAGCCCTGAGGGTGTTAGAGAAGGCTGGTGTCAGAGGATGGCGGCACCCACTCACTGCTGTAAAATTCTGAGAGCAAACGACAATTTCTGGTATCTTCTAAATGGGGAAATAGGAGAAAAAAAATCACCATTTGAAGATTTAAAAAATCTGCACATTTTTGAACCAAAAAAAAACCCTATTAATTTTAAAACAGGAATTTGGCAAAACCGGCCAGGTGGAGGTAAGTGTTCGGGCGCACCCAGCCGAGTGGAGGTGACAGGACTATTTGCCACCAGCCTCTCTCCACATCTTTGTGCCCAGGGTTCTAATGAGTCAGAAATGAAATGTCAACTCAATGTGCCCTGTACCAGTCTAATTTCTTTGGACAGCCTGCTTCACAAATTATAAAAATATTTGAAATGAAGTATCTTTGAAATGGAAACCAGCCCCGCGGACCCATTCAGAGGGAGGGGACTCGATGCAAGAAGTAAGATCACGGTACACTAATCTGCAAAGGGCGGGCGAATGCTGGGGTTAGCGGTAGCCTTCCAAATTGAAAAAATAGTAACAATGGGACTATCAATTAGGCACCGAGCGCTATGAGCCTGCGTGCTGGCTCATATACAGTTCTTTTTTTAATGTCTGGCAAAATGTTTTACAAACTAAACCCAGCAAGACTACAATTCTACCAGAAGGTGCCTCAGATGGTTTAGCTAATAATTTTGATCAGGCTGAAATGGAGAAAAACATCATTTCAATTATTCACTTTTCAAAACCCGTCAATTTTCAGTCGGAGTCTTAAACGCCCCTCTCTCATCCCTCCACCCCCGTTACCTTCAAGTAAAACCCAACCCTCAAAGAACCCTCACTAAAGAGGAAAAAGGGGGGGAGGCAGCGACATTTCTCAATAAAAAATAAAACTTGTCAACATGCATTGCTGGCCACCGGAGGCGAGTCCAGCTTAGTAACGTCAACTTCGCGGGAGGCGAGCGAGTTCCTCCGGAGAACGTGGGGGCGGCTGGCGGGCCACCGCCGCCGAGGGGGAGGAGCGAGCCGCCGTGTATTGGCTTTTGTCGTAATAGCCTTTTAACCAACTTTGTTAATGGACTGAATGCAATTTAGATATGGAACTTGGCTAAAACGTAGCTTCAACTGGCTATTAAAATTTAAGAGCCAACTAAGATAGCTAATTACAAAAAAAAAAAAAAAGCCCCAGTGATCATGCTAAGCAGAATTAGTAACAGCAAATGACAGTCTGTCTAGTCTTATTCCCAAAGGGAAAGAGTCTTAGCCGAGAAACCAGCCAGGCTCCGCGCAGCAAACCTAATTGCATGGCTGGTGTGATGGCGCACAGATCTGGCAGTGCGCGGGGACAAAACGGGGGGGGCGGTGGCCTGTCACGCTACAGTCCCAAAGCGAGGGACCCTCTTTTGCATTCCGGCTCTGGCAGGTCCCAGAGACTTTGGCTGGTACTCACAGAGGCTGGGGAGCAGGGCCGGGGAGTGAGGACGAGGACGGAAGGCTCAGAGCCTCAAAAAAAGCACGGTTCAAAAGAAGCAGAGCCCCGTCCCCTTACACAGGGCTGGAGCTTCCCCTTAGATACTTAGGTCTGAAGAAGAACGGTTGGGATCTGCTAAAAGTTGTGCCGAGAGGGGGGGAGATGGCCCGCTTCATTCCAGATGCTCTCGCGACCGCATTGGCTGAGTGCAGGCCAGCCCGGCCCTGCTGGTTTGCCTGTGTGGGTTTGCCGTGCGTGGCGGCCACTCAGAGTCGGAGGTGCTGTAGTCTTTAGCATTCCCTCGTCAAGTGTCTCCCTGCTGTGCCTGTAAATGTCAGTCCAGTTTTTCACGGCTGTGCGCACAGATTAGAAACAGCGGGAGAGCTGGGAGTGTGACTACAATGCCAGTAAGGACACTTGTCTTCATGGCGCTGCTCAAGTGATTCTTGGAATGCAGGACCCCGCTGTTTTCTAATATTTACACACAACTGGAGTCATCAAGAGCAGTAAATGCAGTCTAAAGGCAGCTTGCTTCTTTTGTTAGGGGCTTTTCATTCAAATGGGGTGATCAACAATACCAAGGGGAAAAGAAAAACCCACCATTTAAAAAAGTTTATTTCCCCCCCCGTTTTGAGCTAAAGACCGACCAGGTATTATTATGACTGTTCGCTTGGCTTGACCGTCCCTTCCGGACGCTCCCGTGCACCCCAGACAGTTCATCGGAAACAGCAGGGCTTCCGGGTCTCTGACCTCGAATTGTGCCGCTGCGGGCCGTGGTTTCCCTGACCTCCGCAGCACAGACAGGGCCTCGGGAACCATCTGATGCAATTTCAGCCACCTCTGCTTCCTGACCGCGTGCCTGACATATCAAAGGCTTATGTGGGGTACGCCGTAGCACCTGGAATACAGACAGCTTCTTCCAAAAGCCTGCTTAGAAACGGAAAAGGGAAAAAACTCCACTGTGGCTGTATGTGAATCTTTAAAAATGTCTATATGATTTTCTTTAAATTATAAATAGTAGGGCCTGACCAGGCGGTGGCGCAGTGGATAGAGCGTCGGACTGGGATGCGGAAGGACCCAGGTTCGAGATCCCGAGCTTGCCAGGTTGAGCGCGGGCTTATCTGGCTTGAGCAAAAAGCTCACCAGCTTGGACCCAAGGTCACTGGCTCCAGCAAGGAGTTTCTCGGTCTGCTGAAGGCCCATGGTCAAGTCACGTATGAGAAAGCAATCAATGAACAACTAAGGTGTCGCAACGAAAAACTGATGATTGATGCTTCTCATCTCTCTCCGTTCCTGTCTGTCTGTCCCTGTCTATCCCTCTCTCTGACTCTATGTCCCTGTAAAAAAAAAAAAAAAATTATAAATGGTAGGGTAAATTACATGTTTTTGTCATAAGCTTTTAAATACCTGTCAAGGCTTTTTGGAGTAGGAACCTGAGGAAAGATCAACCCCTCTGCAGCCGGCGTAGCCAGATCCGGACGCACAGTCCTGCAGGGGATCACCCTCAGGCCTCGGCACCAAAAGGCTCTGTAAGAGCTCACCCAGTACCTGAAGACAAAGCTTTTATTTGGGGTCGGGGGTGGGGGGAGTCCAAAATGTCGGAATATAAAGGTCTTCTTAAGGATCTTGGAAGGTAGGTGTTCTTCTCTACTTGGAAAAGTTCCAGGAGTGACTCTCCCTTCCGGAGGCACTGTAATACAATCAACCCGGCCCTCCCCGCTGGCACTTCCCTGCCCAAGAACGCCGCCAGTACAGGTCGGCAGGCCCTTCGCCGCGCACTCTGACTGCTCAGCACTAGCTGAGACTGTGCAGAGGCCTCTCCCACGTCTGAGAATTACACAAGGACCGTTACAAACTTCTGGACTAAGATTTGTGTGCCAAGGTCAGAAAGAGTATTGAATACAGCTATCTTTCCGTTTTTAAACTGCAGTCCAGATGTTTAAGGTATTCATTTACATAAATGTGACCCCTTTTGCCGGCTTCTAGAAGGTATCAGAAGCAGAAAGACAACCTACAGTAAAACGGGAACAGATCTCAGAGCTCGGTCCGGCCCCTCCCCCCAAACTCAGGACTCACGGCCCCCAAACCCTCGCGAGATCTGCGCTCCAGGCATGAAGACTATGACAGATCACCTCCATCACACTTCTGACAATTCACGCTTCTAACAAATGCTCAGCTTAACTGAGTCAAAAAGTGGAGTTTTTTTTCAAGAGCATCTGTAGTGGTTTATAAATAAAACTAATTTGCTCAATGCAGAAATTTCAAGGCAACTTCATGACAAGCCAAAACTACCAAAATTGAGGAATACTGCTCCTAAGTCAGAAAATGCCACCGCCATAAAATGAACTCCCCACTGGATGAACAGTGGCAGCGGTAAACACTGTGCTTGCAGAAACCCCCGCGCGCTGGGCAGCTCACCCCGGAGGGTCAGTGCTACACACAAGGGGCCGGCTTTCGGGGAAGACCCGTACAATACTAGAACTGCGGGTGCCTTGTGCCGCGGGCCTTCACAAAGGACAGGGCTGCGGAGTGACCTGTGAACCTGAAGGGGAAAAACCCCACAAAACTTTATCTATACAACTGTTTTAACTATGAAAAAAGTAAGCATGAAACAAGACTAAAATATAACGTAGCCCCAGGGGAAGAGTGAATTTTGTACTGGCAATGAGATGGTAAGTGAGGTTTTCTGTCATTTTGATTTGCTAATTTGATTTGGGCAGGCTGACCTGTGGTGGTGCAGTGGATAAAGCATCGGCTTGGAACACTGAGGCCACACCGGTTCGAACCCCTGGGCTTGCCCAGTCAATGCACATATGGGAGTTGATGCTTCCCGCAGCCTGACCCGGCAGTGGCGTAGTGGATAGAGCATCGGACTGGGATGCAGATGCTTCCTGCTCCTCCTCCCTTTTCTCTCTCTCTCCCTCTCTCTCTGTCTCCTCTCTCTAAAATGAATTTTAAAAATCTAAAAATTTGATTTGGGCAATAAATAAGAATGAATAAGTTAAATGATATTAATTAAACCAGCATTGTGTGGGCATAAGAAAGAGAGATCAATAAAGTCGAACACGGTCCAGAAACAGAGCTTAATATGTAACAAAGCAGACATCACAAACCAGGTGCAGTCAGGTGGGGAAGAGAGTTTATGTAACAAATGAACCCGAAGCTATTGGTTAGCTATTTGAAAAAACTCCATTGTGAGTCTTACCTCATGGCATACACATACCAAAATAAATTTCACAAGGATTAAAAATTTTAAAGTACTAAAACTAAGAAAACCTAGTAAGAGTCCTGATAAATATTTCTGATTTCAGGATGTGAAATCTTTTAAAACAGTGGCAGAATTTACACAGAAGTAGATCCATAGATTAAAGCCATAAAAATCGAACTTCATAACAATAAAAAAAAATCAGTAAGAAATAAACCAGGAATAGTTAGCAACAGACGTGACAAAGGGTTAAGACGGTTACTATACAAACAGTGCCGACAGACACAGCAAGGCGAGAGCAGAAGGAGCGGTTTACAAGTAGTAACCGCTCCGGTTCACTGGCCATTAAAGAATTTACATGATCAAATTATAAAAATGAGTGATATTCAAGAATGACAAAAATGTAAGTTGAGCACTCTGATTTACTGGGCCAGTACTAAGTAATGAATTTTTCCAAAGCAATTCGATAATATATACACATCTGTAACCTTCTCCTATTCTTCTAGTCTTTGGCCAAGTGGTTTTGAAAACCTAAAGAAGTATCTGTCCATGTGGACAAAGATTTCTGCCCAATTCTATTCACGAAGATTACATACACTGTAACAGTGAAAACAACACTAATGTCCAACATCAGAAAGATGGTCATGAAAGTGTCATAAACCCACAAGAGAAAATATTATGGAAACATAAAAATTATACTTATCAATTATCTGTAATAACAAGGAAAGTTATATAATGTTAGCTTTAAAAAGCAGACTCCAAAGCTTTATATAAAGTATGATAATTATTTAAAGATAAAAAAACCTAAAAGACTAGAAGAAAATGTGTCAAAACATTAATAGTGCTTACAGAGATAGCAGCATGGCTAGTTTACCTTTTGACAGTTTTTCAAATGTTCTGTTTCCTATAGTGACTATTATTCATACATCTTGATAGCCAGAATAATAAAGGACACTAAAAATAGAATTTAAAGGATAAACAGCATATAATGCTCAACTATACACACACACACACACACACACACACACACACACACACTAAATGCATATAATTTATTTATATTTCCACCACTTTCTGCTATGCGACTCCGGCCTCTACAGGCACGTTTAACTCAGCAAATCAGAGAAATAACTGGGGTCTATGGCTCGGTTTAGTCACATTTTATTTGTCCTGGGAGGTGGCTCCTGAGAAACACCTAGACCCTATTTTACTTCGGGGCTTAGCCAGTTAAGATCTACCAGCAGCTTTATAAAAAACGCAGAGCGCACGGGGCCCGCTGGGTGACGGGAGGAGGGGGCACAGGAGTCGTCCCCAGCAGACCAGGTGGCAGAAGGGGTGAGGCACCCCGGCAGATGTGGAAGGTGAGCTGTGATGGGTGACCAGAGTGGCAAACTTGCTGGATACGGGGGCTGGAAAGAGGGTAAATACAGCACAGGATGGCAGAGTAAATGTAGAACTGAAAAAAGACCAAAAAAAAAATAAAACCCCAAACTCTGGAGGACAGGAAAAAGATCTAACCACTTTTTAAAAACCAGGGGGTAGGAACCCGGAGCAGCTGCAGCCCCAAGCCGGCTACTCCGGCGCTCGCTCTCCGTTCCGGCAGCCCTGCCAACACAGTGGCATCGAGGAAATGCCAGCACTTGTTAAAGACAATATGTGAGGGAATAGCTGTTTTCTTAATATTTAACCAACAGGTTTTGCTATGTTTTTGTGTTTTGGAAAATAAAAAAGGCTAAGGCATCTACACAAAAACAAACCACACACATTTTATCCTATTTTAAGCGTCAATGTGTTCGAAACAGAACTTGAGAGTTGACTTAGGTGTTACAAATAAACTTGGGACTGTAACACTGATGAGCACTAAAATGCAACCTTCTTACAGAAAGCAGAAGTCTCTGAGCCAACCTGAGTTCTCTGCTCGGTGAAGTCACACAGGCCTGGGCCTTCGGGGGTCATTTAAAAGACTAACCGGTAAAGGGAAGCCTGCAGGTGTGCTCAGTACTGGTCAGTGTCTGACCACCACAGGGACAAACGCTTCAGGGGACAACTGAGTGTCCACGTCCGACAGCGAGTTACCGCCTTGGTGTTGGTCCAAAGTTGCTCAAACTCAGTTCAACCTGGATTAATTTTTGATGTCTACACCCCACTCCTGTACTATTACTTAATATTTTCTTCAGATCAATTCATTTTAGAAACTGAAATACCTTCATTAGGCTTGTCCTATATTCTGAACACATATTAAAAGAAATGCTTAGACATCTAAATGAAAGTGTGTCTCTACAGCTCTAAAAACACTGCACACGATACAAGTGGTCAGGTGTGGCACCAGGTAGAGAATCCAGCCCGACCCCAGGTTCTGCAACAAATCTAATCCTGAAATTGTTCACAAATGTTTAAATGCCAAGCATTTGTTCCCAGGGCAACTATAAAAAGCCCACATCTTAAAATATATAATAACCAAAACTCTCAAGTGCTTGGTTTACGGCATAAATTTAAGGTCTACCGGAAAGTTCTGTCCATTTTTGGAATAAAACAAAATACAAATTTTTCTTACTTTATTAAATAATATATTTCCACACCAATCCTATCTTCCGAATATGGTCCAAAATGGTTTGCTGAGCTGAATTAAGCCTTTCTGTGATCTCCGATGTTGTCAGAAAAGGATCTTGCTCCAACATGGTCTTAACAACATCGTCATCGATCAAAGATGGTCGCTCAAAACGTGGCTTATCAGAAAAGTCGAAATCGCCCATTTCGAATTTTTCGAACCATCTTCTGCACGTCCTATCAGAAACTGTACCGTCACCAAACACTTTCAATAAATTTCTACAGGCTTCTGTAGCACTTCTTCCTTGTTGAAATTCGTATACAATACAGTGGCGTAACTGAACTTTTATCAGTAGCCATGAGTCCACTATCGCTTCACACATAAGACTAACGTGAATTGACTTTGTTTTAATTAATTTGCTACGTCAGTATGTATACATTAAGTGATAAAAATAGAGAGGCACACATGCACCAAATAAACATATGCTTACGTGTCAAAACTTACTGTGATAGAAACAGACAGAACTTTCTGGTAGACCTTATCTTACATGCTATTAAAAAAAATTAAATTTGTAAGAAAAATAATATGTGAGTGAACAATAAGATGTCAAGATGGGAGGGAGGGAGGGAGATAGACATATTTCACAGGATTTCCTTAAGGAAAGCCAGTGCATAGAGCCTGTGATCGGGCCACCACTTGTAACTGTCCTGTCTCACCACAGCCTGCACGCTCACAGGCTGACGTCACCTAACTTGCAAGCAGGTGTCCTCCATCTCTGACAGGTGCACTTATTAGCCCCCTTTTCTTCTGCACCCTTTCCCGTCTCTGCACCTCCCATTTCACGCAGCTGGTGCTTAAGAAACGCTTGGGGAGCTGAACAAACCAAACAAATGGCCACAACAAATTATGTATCTGTATCGAGCAAAAAGATCCCTTTATTTTAAGTTTCATACTTCCCTAAAAGGAAGGATCTGGTCAAACATTGTACATGCTCTGGGAAGTACACGACAACTGAAAAGTGCCCGTCACAGTCACGTCCCACGGTGTGGGACGGCTTACAGAACATGTATAGCCTTAAGATTTTGAAATGTTGTAAGTTAACCTTTAAACAATTGTATAAAGTATTTATTTTAATTAAAAAATTTATTTTTCAAAGACATAGGTGTTTCCCTGTTACCCCCCACCCACAAGACTCACATGAAAACACTTAAAGTAGAAAACAAAAAGTCAAATAACAGGAAGAAAAGAGAAACTGGTTCACAGCGTATGATTTACTTCTGGACTCTCTTTCTCTTTTTTGAACCTTGAAGAGAAAATAAAGAAATTTAAAACATTAATCATTCATTTACAAAGGCAAAAGAATAGAAATATAAGTGTTTCCATAGTTATTAACATTTTAAAATTTATTGACCATGATGATTTGTAATAAAATTCACACAAAAAGGTATAACTGGTTAATACCCCAAAGATCTTAGAAAATTATGTCAATTTTTTAATATATCAAAACATATACTAGCAAAGTCTACCTTCTAAGTTCCATCAGAACTCCTCCACTGGTAAAACACACCCAATTTACACAGCCCCTGAAACATTTCTCCCCAAAACTTCTATTGTATAATTTAAAGCATTAAATTTAATGTAGACTAGAGCAATAAGGTAAGTATTCATTTCCTTGGAGAACTGATGAGGTTACACATATTACGAAAAGCAAGAAATTGCATTCCAAGTGTGCTGTTGCTTTTAAAAACCTGTCACCTAGAGTCTTTAGGCAGGAAGGCACTGGACTGTCCACAGCAGTGTTTCCCACCAGTAATTACGTAGGCTCCTGACCGAGTGGCCTTCCAGAGAAGCACCCCACAGGACGTGGTCTAAGTAACTCACGACAGCTCCTACCCAGCTGCTCCTGGGCTGGAATAAAACCATGGTTCTCTACCGGGGCCGGGGAGTGCTGCGCCCTCAGGAAGCCCCCGACCCCCACCCCACCTCCCACCAGAGCGAGCGCAGAGGAAGAAGGCCATGTTTAAGGAAAGAGCACGCCAGTGTGAGGGCAGCACATGCTCGTCATCAGTCAATGAGTGCACCCACAGACATCAATACCTTCTCTCTGATGCACAAAGCAGTCTTTGAATCTAGGACAAGACATCTGCCACACGGCTCTAACCATAAATGGTGTCTAAAGCTTTCCTGATCACAGATTAATTTAGTCACCTGACTAGAAGATCAGTTTAAAAATTAGGGGTCTTTTATTTTTCCAAGTTCTGGTTTCTATTCAACTGCCATACACTAAATCAGCAATTTTCAGCCAGTGTGCCACAAGAATGTTTAAAACGCACTACCTATTTGGTCAGGAGCACTGACCCTCTTTTCCCTAGATTATCAAATGAAAAAAGTGACAATAGCCTTCCGTGTAAATGAATTCAAATTATACCTATTTTTTTCAGATCTGCAAAACATATTTTTTGGTGAACTTTGGTAATCAGTTTGTATATGCCATGAGATGAAAAGGGCTGAAAATCGCTGTACTAACTTAAAGCAAATTTCATAGATGAGTAGCCTTTTTTTTCTGTCAACTGCATAGCCTATAAATATGGTGGTTTAAACCTGAGTTTTTTCTTCAACATCTGTGATATAGCTTTCTTTTAAAAGTATCCCATGGTAGATTTTTAGGGTTTATTTCAAGAATTTTGAAATTAACTTGCCATAGAAAACCAAAAAGGTTCTGATCTGCTGAGATTGGCAAAACAGGGCAGGACAAGATCAAGGTCAGTTCAGGGCGACAGCCCCTCCCCTCCCTTCAGTAAATTCTCCACCTAGAGTCACACACGGAAGAGACTCGAGTTAACAACGATTGCAGCTACTTTCAAGTAGTATTGTCTCACTAACGTCCTAATTTGACATTTCACTCTTAAATTAAATACTACTGCTGCTCATCCTTTCAACTAGATTTAAAGTTCAATGCCATCACCACCTGAAATTGATTACATAACCAGTGTTATGCAACTAAGACACCTCTCTGCATGTATCAATTCAATATTTTCCTAATAATCCATTTTGATTGCTGCAGAAAAAAAAATCTATTCCTCTTCCCATCTCTTTAAAGTATTTACTCATTTTAATACTGTGCTACTACTGGTAAAAAGTCCCAATCACAAAACCAATGTATTTACAATTTAATATTTGAAAAATAAAATATACGAGTTTGGGGATCCTCTCCTCTGAGTTTATAATGTGGGAGGGAAAAAACAAGTGGGAAGTGTCTATGTAAGGTGCCCTCAACAATCTCTCTCTCTTGAGTAGAGCACAGATAATCAAGAGGTGAATATAAATCAAGCTTTCCACAAAGAATCCTCAAGAAAGGCCTAAAATCCAAGGAACTTCGAAAATCAAGATAAGAACCCCACGACCGCTGCCGTGCACTGTGCAGTCTCTGAGCAGTGGGGCGAACTCCAGTCGCCATACAGATCCAAGATAAGAACCCCACGACTGCTGCCGTGCACTGCGCAGTCTCCGAGCAGTGGGCGAACCACAGTCGCCATACAGATCCAAGATAAGAACCCCACGACCGCTGCCGTGCACTGCGCAGTCTCTGAGCAGTGGGGCGAACTCCAGTCGCCATACAGATCCAAGATAAGAACCCCACGACCGCTGCCGTGCACTGTGCAGTCTCTGAGCAGTGGGGCGAACTCCAGTCGCCATACAGATCCAAGATAAGAACCCCACGACCGCTGCCGGGCACTGCGCAGTCTCTGAGCAGTGGGGCGAACTCCAGTCGCCATACAGATCCAAGATAAGAACCCCACGACCGCTGCCGGGCACTGCGCAGTCTCTGAGCAGTGGGGCGAACTCCAGTCGCCATACAGATCCAAGATAAGAACCCCACGACCGCTGCCGGGCACTGCGCAGTCTCTGAGCAGTGGGGCGAACTCCAGTCGCCATACAGATCCAAGATAAGAACCCCACGACCGCTGCCGGGCACTGCGCAGTCTCTGAGCAGTGGGGCGAACTCCAGTCGCCATACAGATCCAAGATAAGAACCCCACGACCGCTGCCGTGCACTGCGCAGTCTCCGAGCAGTGGGCGAACCACAGTCGCCATACAGATCATGACTACAGCAACTGACTCTCGGTCCAATTCTGGGATATTGGCATAGTTCTGAAATGCCAGAATACAGGTTTTTTAAGGCTTGTCATTTTGAGGGGAAAAGAAATTACTTGAAGCAAATAACCAAATTTCCTCAATTGGTAAAAATTATGCCTTGCATAAAAATAAAAGGATTAGAGGCCTCTGTTCTTCTGAAAACCAACCCATCACCCCCTCTCTTTCTCTGAGGAAACCCACACAATACACATTTTGAAAGCTTTCAGAGTGCGTTCTTACACAATAGACCCCCAACTCGTCGAAATGAATTTAGGTGTATCAAGAAAATTATACACGTTTTTAAAACGGTCTAAATAGATATTAAAGGAAAGCTGCTCCCATTTTGCTAGGCATAGCATTCTGAAAGATCACATGGTGAGAAAAGTCTCTTACCATATTGTAAACCATAAATTGTGTTTGGAAATAAAATTGTTAATGAAGAAACTGACATTTCAAAAGCTTCTGTTAGAGGTAACCATTCTTCAAACACGTTTATGACAAAACCTTAAAGCTCTGAAACACAGAATTCACCGAAATGGATTGTATTTTTTTTTAATTCAAATGTAATAATGTGCCTTCTTTAAGTTACTTTAAAACTGACGACCACAAACACATCCATTTTCCTGACCCCTTGGCATTTTTTCCTCCTAGAAGTAATACTATTTTACCATCTCAGGTGACGTTTCTCTCAGTTTTCAATATTTAGATAGTAAAATACCTTAACTAGCATTATACTTTAGGGAACTACTGAATCACAATGTTAAAATAGACTGCATTTATGTAAAGCAATTCAGAATGTATTTTTTTTTAATTCAGTGAAAGGAGAGGAGGCAGAGACAGACAGTAGCATGTACCCTGACCAGGATCCACCCAGCAAACCCACTAGGGAGAGATGCTCTGCTCATCTGGGGCATTGCTCTGTTGCTCAGCAACCAAGCTCTTCTCAGCGCCTGAGACAGAGGCCATGGAGTCATCCTCAGTGCTTGGGGCAACTACTTCTAATAGAGCCATGGCTGCAGTAGGAGAAGAGAGAGAAGCAAGAGGGGATAGAGAAGCAGATGGGCACTCTGTGTGCCCTGACCTGGAATCAAACCCAGATATTCACAAGGCGGGCCAATGCTCTACCACTGAGCCAACCAGCCAGGGTTGCAATTCAGAGTTTATGTGAATAAGGGAGAATCTGTTTATTCTTTATCTTCCTTTTATATATATATAAAAAATCTGGACTACTCTCCATAAATTAGCAATGGGATCTACTGTTTTCATTAGTAAATGAAACAGAAACACTAATATAGTTTCTCACAATAAAAACTATCAGTATGAGGACTGCAATTATATTTGTAGGTATAAAAACATTTTTCGTAATTATAGACAAATTTGAAATCATTTATGCATCAAAACAAATACCTCAGATGCCCAGAAAGCCAAGCTCATAACAACGGTCTCCATGCATTCAGGAGCAGCCGGAGTCTTCATGAACCACTGAGCTCAGTTTGATCTTAAATGGAGGTCAGCCTTACTAGAACAATGCAGGACCTGTCCTCAACAAACACTGCCAGTTTCAGGATTTAAGGGGGTTTTTAACGTGAGACTATGACTCTATCTTAATTTTGCTCCCCTCATTGTCACAGCTGCTACTGCTAGCCTCTGGCTGAGATGCCTCGATGTACTACTGCTCAGCACTGCTCGCTTCCCAATGACAAAGTGAGCTAGACGGGCAGAGAGGGCCAGACAGTAGGCAGTGGAAGACACAACAGAACAGGGACAAGGACTATGTCAGAAGCTGGGCCTCCAGAGTGAACCTACATGCATGCTCTGCAGAGAGCCCACGTGTTCTCTTGGGTAGACTCAGAGAAACCTAAGGATGTTCTTCTATCTGTAATACGGTGTGTCCGTAAAGTCATGGTGCACTTTTGACCGGTCATAGGAAAGCAACAAAAGACGATAGAAATGTGAAATCTGCACCAAATAAAAGGAAAACTCTCCCAGTTTCATACCTATTCAGTGCAGTTCGATGTGGGCTCACACACAGATTTTTTAGGTTCCTTAGGTAGCTATCCCGTATAGCCTCTACAGACTCGTCACTGACTGATGGCCTACCAGAACAGGGGTTTCTCCACCAAACTGCCAGTTTCCTTCAATTGCTTATCCCATCGAGTAATGTTATTCCTATGTGGTGGCGCTTTGTTATAAATGCACCAATATTCACGTTGCACTTTGGTCACGGATTCGAATTTAGTGAGCCACAGAACACACTGAACTTTCCTCTGTACCGTCCACATCTCGACTGGCATGGCCGTGGGCTGCTCCGCTGTAGACACGGTGTTATGTCATCATCTGTGCATGCACGCATGCTGCCACATCATCCTACAGAAACTGGGAGGGTTTTCCTTTTATTTGGTACAGATTTCACATTTCTATCATCTTTTGTTGCTTTCCTGTGACTGGTCAAAAGTGCACCATGACTTTACGGACACACCGTATATAACGAAAAAAATGTTGATATAATCAGAGTGAAGAGGATTCTCTTTGAAAGTCACATTCCTGCCTGCTGCCAGCAGGCACTAGGGCCACTGTCACAGGGGAGGTCCAGCTCACCACTGACCAGTCTCAGTAGGGCACTCATGCTTTCATGAAATCTTTTATGTAAAATAGGCCTTTCCCAGTAGAAACCAAAAGTCAAGGACCAAAAATCAAATAAACAAAAGGAAGACAGGAGAGAAACGACACTGTAGCCAGCACCGAATCTCTCTTCATAGATCATCTCTTAGATCCCCGGGATCTGCCTACACCACAGGGCTGGCCATGTATCCACCAGGCCGAAGTCCCACCCACCGGGCCCAGTGCAGAGGCTGCTGCTTTCCTTAAGGGAGTTCTGATTCTGGGCTATCCGCACCGGAAGTGCCATCAGCACCAGTGTGCGAGCACCCACTGACTTTAGACCTTGGCCTTCTGCTTCAAGAGCTTTGAAAATGATGGTTTGATGCTTTAACTCCTTGCATCCCAACTTGCTGAGAGAAACAAGGGCCAGCGTTCTGGGGTAAGGACCGCAGGACAGGCGAGTGCGCTGGGCAATGGTGGGAAGCTATGAACCGAGGGCCCGGCCAACGCTCGCCCACGCTCCCAGCCACGTGGGCGGGTACAGGAAGGCGGGCCTAGAGTCGGGGTCCTATCTACATCTAACCCCTTCTCTGTGGCTCTGCCATGTCAACGCCCAGAGTACTGGGCTCTACGTCGGCAAAACGGGAGAGGCTCCCGGTCCCAATTTCATGACTGCTGTGAACAGTAAATAACACAACGTGTATGCAGAAGGCACTGTCATACTCACGGTACAAAAACAAGGTCTTCTCCTATGATATTTTATTATAAAATCTAAACGAGATGACTTCAATGGTTAACCCTTTACTTGAAAGGAGATGAGTATACACATGGAAGGTAACAGGCAAGACCGTTCAACTTACGGGTGTACATGCCTCCTTCTGTCTGCGCATCTGAGCAATCCATGTCTTCCACACTGGACGCCGCGCTCTTCTCAGCTTCCCTCTTTCGCTTCTTCCATACAAAAGTTTAGAGAGAGAGCAAGAGATGGGGTTCGATGGTCAGACGAGTAAATACACAAACTTACTGCAATCAGTATACATGTGTGACCCTATTCAGGTATGCTGTGTTAAAACATACAGAAAGAAGATACAACAGCCCCCCACTTCTGAGGGGGATACATTCCAAGACTCTGGGTGGATGCCCGAAACCGCAGACAGCACTGAGTCCTATAAGTGCATGACCCCTTTCCCTGCGCGCCATACCCTTGCCATACCCTTCCCTGCGCGCGACACTTTTCCACATAAAGGGAGCACGTGGCGGCCTCTCTTTGGCACATCCGAACTCCCAGCCTCACTACTCTTGCACTTTGGGGACACAGTTAAAATAAGGGTGACCTGAACATAAGCACCGTGATACTGCAACAGTCCATCCGGTCACCCAGACATCTGCTAAGTGACTGACGGGTGGTGGAGACGCCGGACAATGGGATGATGCAGGGCCAGGAAGGGTGACGAGAGACTCCGTCCCGCTACTCAGAGCGGTGCGCGACTGAAAACTTACGAACTGTTTGTTTCTGAAACTTCCCATTTAATATTTTCAGACCGCGGCTGACCGCAGGTAACTGAAACCGAGGAAAGAGAAGTGTGTGGGGGGGGCAGGAGGGACCACTGTACACAACTTCAGGGCAGCGGGCACCTGAGGAAGGGAGGGTGGGAGACAATGGGATGAAGAGAACTTCAGGGATTCAGCTGGTCTCAGCAGTGGATGTGGCTGTACCTCTTCATGCCACTCGGTCCTGAGAGCCACGTGCTAGCTTCCAGGACTGAGCGTGGGGAAACTGGCCAGTAAAGCCTGGTGCTTTACGCACTCTGGTATTACCGCGAGGACAATGGCACTCCTCCCATTTTACAGTGTGTCTGTGGGCTGCGGGTGCATTTTCTTTTGGCCTATTTTTGTTAAAAGTTTAAGAGGGCCATAAACCTTACAATAAAGGAAGGGTCTTAAAAGCACACAGCTCTCCCCAGACCTCAGAGACAGGTGGGAGTTTCTGCCAGCCTCTCCGCCTTCCCTATTTTCTATTTACTCTTCCCGCTGCGTGTCACTCAGGAGTTCATGCAGATATTCTGTCGCCGTCCATTCTTCCCAACTGTTCAGCTTCCTTTTATTATTTTCCATCATGACACATTTTCTAGCTACTTCATACCTGTGTGAAGTCTTTAAATCACTTAACTGCTCTATATGTAGGCATTAACTATAGAAGGACCTTAGCAATAATTTAAAACTTTGCGTTTTCCATGTAACTTTATCCTATGTAGTCTCTCAAATTTAAATGTGTTAAAATGCAAATTATAACTCAATTTCTCTAGGTTGCCTAAAATAAGTCTGTTATCATTTACGAAATCATCTGATACTTGGCAAATTTCACAGCTTCACAATGCGTCAGAGCGTCCTCATTTGTACTCTCTAACAATCAAATCAGGTTCAACCTCATCTGGGAACCCCCTCGCTCCAGGACAGCCCTGTTCTTCCTGACAGCAGCGTGGGTTCTGTTGCAAAGACATGCTCAGAGAGCCTGCTCCCCTCAAGCCACAGTACCTCCAATCCCCCGTGGTCAGAACTGAGGCTACCTATTACTACAACCAAGCCAACTGTTTCAAAATATTCTTAAGGTGGGCAGAAAGACTGAAACTCAGAGACACCCACCCTGTTTCTACAGAAAAGTTCCACAAATACAGAAGTAAGAACTTGACTAAAGCTTAGGGAGCTTGAAAAGCTTCACTTCACAGATCTGTACGTGGAGACAGCCCTTCTCAGAAACAGCCGTGAGAGTGGATGCAACTTCACGTAACTGATGAGAGGAGGGCAGGGAAGCGCCTTCCATCTTCCTTCTCCAAAGTGTTGCTTCGTGATTACCATCTCAACCCTGCTGGGCTGAACAGATTGGTTCGATAATTACACACACTAACGGCAGTGGGCAGGTAACCCTCAGCTGGCACAGGGCAGCTCCCCCGTGAGAACCTCCATATGCAAACCGCACTGGCGGCGTGCATTAGGCACACCCTTCCCGCCCGCCGGCGCGCAGGCCTGATTAACGCCGGCCAGGACTCCAAGGTTAGCGTGTCAGCAGATCTGTGATGCATTAGGCAGGAATAAACACAGACACTTTTGTTTGTTCGGACCGAAATTAAGGAGGAATATTTCAATACTGCATTGCTGTCTGGATGGGAGAAAATGCATTTTACAGTTTTTAGGAGGGCAGACTTCTGAATGCTCATTATAAAGGGAGCCATCCAACACATCCTACCCACGAACCCAGTGCATTCATCTTGTTTTCAAGCTTAGCCAATAAAAAGCTTGCTTCATCTCCTGCAGGTAAATGACATGGGGATGAAAACCAGACAGTATTCACCCAAAGAAACACCGTGTTTGGGTTTGAAGCAGTGTACCTTAGGGCAAGCACTGAATTTCGCCCACACGTCAGCTGGGGATCTCCTGCCAGCTTTCCCGATAATGTATGTTGTCTGCATAGATAGAACCAATGGTCTACAGACTATGACCAATTTTTTAAAAACAAGCCAAAAAAGTTCCCATTTAACAGTATCTAAGTACAAATTGCCAGTTATAAAAACAGCCACAAGGATGAAAAGTACAGCACCAGGAATACAGTCAATAACATTGCAATAACTCTGTATGGTGTCAGATAGCCACAGGAGTTCCCGGGGAGAACACTGAGTAAGGTATATAAATGTCCAACAACTGGGACACGCCCCTGAAACATAATGCTGTATGTCAACTGTGATCAAAAAGTAATTTAAAAAAAAAAAAAAAAGGAAGGGAATCCTGACCCATGCACATGGAAGGACCTCAAGGACATTATGTTGAGGGAAATAAGCCCAACAGCACGTGAGTCCACTTATCTGAGGCCCCAGAGCAGCCAGGCTCAGAGACAGAAGGCTGAATGGGCCGCCAGGAGCGGGGGGTGTGTGTGTGTGTGTGTGTGTGTGTGTGTGTGTGACGGTGCACAACGTGACAGGACTGAAAATACCACTGACTGTGTACTTCAAAATGGCGAAGACGAAAAATTTTGTTATGTGCATTTTACCACCAAAAAAAATTTGTTTTACAAGTCTAGTAAAATTCCTAACAATCTGCTGCCAGCTTGTCTCCTGATTTTCTCCAAATGCTTTGCTTTGTTATCTGTCAGCACCCTGGGCGTCGGCTGGGGCCACACTTGTCCCGTGGGCTGTGGGGGCTGTGGGGAAAGGGTCCAGGACCGCGCCCCTGGCGCCGGGTCAGAGGATGCTCCGGTCCCGTATGTAAATGGCGTGGCATTTGCATGGAACCCGTCTTCAGACACAGGCTACGCAGGGTGTGTCCACACATCTCTGCACTCACGTGGACTCAGCGCAGTGCTCGGCATGTGGCAGATTCAAGTTTTGCTTTTTAGAACTTCCTGGGGGGTTTTTCCCCAAGCACTTTCAATCTCAGTTTGGTTACATCCACAGGTGCAACGCCTGCAGATACAAAGAGCTGGCTGTATTTCGGTTCTCTTCGGTTGTCAAGAAAACAGCTTGACAACGTGACTGTGCTGGTCCCTGATTCCATCATATTGTATACCAGGCACAGGTGCCTTGCCTAGCATTTCTAAACAACACCAAAATATTGTATGACACACAAAAATAACTCAAAACTTTAGAGTTTTCTTTTAATTCAGAACAGCTAACTATCTTCAAAAAATTAGCTTTCTTTCAAAGGGCATTAGTGTACATGTTACACATTGTATTTTTGAAGCGTTTAGATATGATAGGCTAAAATTTACTTAATTAGCAGCTTCTCACTTCCAATTTAGAAATAGGAGGAGAAATCAGCTAGATGCATTTGGACTGACAATTTACTAATAGTCTAAACACTGATTGGAAAGCAGTTAACAACTTAAAGCTGTTTTAATGGAAAAGATTCAAATCCAGAGGCAAAAATCCAAAGGCCAATTCTTTGCTTCCCAAGTCAAATTTGAAAAGCTCACGTCTAGGTGCTTCCATCAGCCTCTGAGAAAACCCAGATGGCTAGAGCAAGGGCTGGCTACTCACGGGCTCTTGTTGGGCTTTTCCCCTTGATACAAAAGTCATAAATGTTTACCATAAAAATGCAGAATATACAGCCTAAAGCTGGTAAATGTTTGCTACTACACCTGTGTCAAAGAACAAAGCACTCTGCACTAACCAGCTAACTTACTCATTATCTGATGACCGCTGCCTCGAGTCACCATGCACAGTATGTACTTCATAAATTACTATTACATTCCTGAACAGTAACCAAAAATAGGATTTTTTGTTCAACAGTAACTTAAAAAAAAAAAAAAAAAAAAAACACTAGGACATTCTTCCATGGAGGTAAACCAACCACAGGTGTTACACCACAATATTTACAAAAACAGTGGGTTTTAGTTAAAATTCATTATAGAGACAGAAAAAAACAAGGTGGAGACAGAAGGAAGCTAAGAGTCTGCTCAGGGATTCTCCACTGGTGATGGTGACAAGACCAAAGCTCTCTGTCAGCATTAGAATCCCCGGGCTGAGCTACGTGGCCTCCTGATGTGACTTGTCACTTGAAGCAGCAGCTTCTCGTGGTGCTTGCTTGCACTCCGCTGTACCCTTTCCTACAGTCACAGCCCACGTCCGCGTGGCATGCGCGGCCCACTTCCAGGGTCCTCTCAGTCCTCTCCCCCAGGGTGCCCCGGAGGGCAAGGACATGGTCCCACTGAGCACTTCCTCCACAATGTCACTGCCTTTGTCCGCAGAGGGAGGGGCCACCACATGTCTACTGAGCAGCCACTGCGCCTGCCATTGCTACAGGCGTCTCTCTGAAGCTGAAGAATAGCTGCTAACAAAGAGATTAAGGAGGACGTAATTTTAACTTTCATAAAAACATGAAACACACACAAGTTATATCAAAAACTACACTGATGCAAGAAATCATTTCAGAGTTCCCAAATGACCCTCCTTAAATAAGTATCCCACATAATTCCACATACACGGGGTCCCGTTCTATGAAGTTTCAAACTCGACGCATCACAGGCACGACCTCATCGGCACTTGATTTCATTTGTCTTGTTATTATTGTTTAATTTTCCTGTCAACACTGAGTTATCCACTCTGGAGGTGGGAAGAGGACATCAAACTCAAGTGATTTTGCTAACTATTAACAAGTCTGGGGAAAGGGTTCAGCAAAAGAAAATGCTTAAATACACGTCTAACAATGTCTTGAATATCTTGTTCTCCAGTAGTTCAAGCTATCTCACTCTTGTAATACTATGAAGAATGAAGAATTTACTGTCATTTGAAAATGCAGCAAAAATTACTGCTAATTCGTGAGTGTGCCAAAAAATACCGAAGCGTGTATAGGTTGTCAGAATAAATACACACACACACACTCTTCATCTGGTTGGCAGTCAGAATTGACTGTTTGCACATGGGCGACACTTTTTTTAGCAAAAGCAATGTGTCTACTTGCTTATCTGGGCAAGTGTGTTTGTGTCCCGTCTGAGGCTGGGCCTCTGGGGACCGACAGCGCTGCGGAGCCCCAAGGCCACTCACTTCCAGACAAGGCAGTCGGTGCTGAGCAGAGCCTGGGTCGCGTGCTCTCCGGGGGCAGCCCATGCGCGAGAGCTGACGCTCATCACTTTCCTGTAGTAACGGAAACCAGTCTGGAAAGAGCCCCCAACAAGATTTCTGAAACCAATGCATCCAATTTCCAACTTGTTGGCAACAGTGGCCTTTCACAGCTCTAATATCATTCATATCACAAGGACCGTGACACTTCAAACCTGATCAAACCTGCAGTCACTTAACAACTGAAAGAAGTTTCCACAGATTCAGTAAACTGAAGGCTAGACCAGTATGTCATTGTATTCTGTTCTAAGTTGGAATTAATGACACCTCTTCACTCAGTACCATTAATGTTAAAAACTTTTAGCAGTTAAGGTGTTTTAAGGGCAGTTTATGAAGAGAAGCAAATGGGTGCCTAGTTATGCTTTCATTGTCTTTATTTATGCCTCATATGACAAGAAGATTTCTAAGTGCCTTGAGCACCACTAAGAAAGCTACCGTATTTTTCGCTCCATAAGATGCACCTGACCATAAGACACATCTAGGGTTTTAAGGAGGAAAATAAGAAAAAAAATATTCTGAACCAAATGGTCTGTTAAAATATTTAATAAAATGCCATATCTTTCACTCCGTAAGATGCACGGGCATTTTCCTCTCCATTTTTTGGGAGAAAAAAGTATGTCTTATGGAGCAAAAAATAAGGTATGTAAATGCATAACAAATTCATGGCTGCGTGGTCCTGGACAAGTCACCTACCCTCTTGAATTTTAGTTTCATCGTTTGTAAGCAGATGTATCTCACATCAAGGCTGTCAAGTATACAAAAAATAATTTAAAGCACTTACAGAATACAGAGCACTACATAAATGTTTAATGACAGCCTAAAATTTAACAGTCAATATCCTATTACTATTGAGACCCTTGGAGAATTCTAAAAATAAAGCATAAGACTCATAAGCTAGAACCCTGCAAACTGAAAAGGCCAATATTTATATAAAGATAAATACTTCAGTGAAAACTAAACTCCACGTATATGCTGGGGAGGAATTCAAGGATCCCAAGCCATACATGAATCAGTTTCTTACAAAACAAATCAGGCTTGAGTTCTATTAAACACAGGCTAGCTGACCTCCCCCAAGTAAGGCTATGTCCACGTGACACCTACTTCCCAGACTCTCAGGCACAGAAAGGCAGACGAAACTTCCAGCACTCCCAGTCCTGTGCTTCCTGCCCTCTACTTGTAATACTGCAGCCATATCAGTGGTTCCCAACCCCCGGGCCGCGGACCGGTATTGGTCCGTGGACCATTTGGTACCAGTCCGCAGAGACATAAATAATTTACATTATTTCCACTTTATTTATATTTAAGTCTGAACTATGTTTTATTTTTTAAAAATGACCAGATTCCCTGTTACATCCATCTAAGACTCACTCTTGATGCTTGTCTCGGTCATGTGATACATTTATTCATCCCACCCTAAAGGCAGGTCCGTGAAAATATTTTCTGACATTAAACCGGTCCGTGGCCCAAAAAAGGTTGGAGACCACTGGCCTATATCACTCAACAGCTCCAGGAAAAACGTTAACTTCAAATTCACTAATTTGGTTTATATGATATATTATAAATATGAATAAGGTATAGAACTGCATGTTGGAGTCTTCATTTCACAGTAACTACCATCTTTGTTGCAAAATCAACTTCTACCAATTCCCAGTCATTTCCTATTCAAAGCAAGCCGGTCTTCATTCCCATCTGCCTAATATACCCTATTTCATAAACTGAACTTTTAAGTTCCTAAGAGTATAGCTCAAAAAGTGTTAACAGATCCAGACGAAAAGTTCTGTGTTATTTTCTTGACATCAAGAAACCAGAGGCCCTGGCCGGTTGGCTCAGCAGTAAAGCGTCGGCCTGGCATGCGGGGGACCCGGGTTCAATTCCCGGCCAGGGCACATAAGAGAAGCACCCATTTGCTTCTCCACCCCCACCCCCCCTCCTTCCTCTCTGTCTCTCTCTTCCCCTCCCACAGCGAGGCTCCATTGGAGCAAAGATGGCCCGGGCGCTGGGGATGGCTCCTTGGCCTCTGCCCCAGGCGCTAGAGTGGCTCTGGTCGCGACAGAGCGACGCCCCCAGAGGAGGGGCAGAGCATCGCCCCCTGGTGGGCAGAGCGTCGCCCCTGGTGGGCGTGCCGGGTGGATCCCGGTCGGGCGCATGCGGGAGTCTGTCTGACTGTCTCTCCCTGTTTCCAGCTTCAGGGAGAAAAAGAAAAAAAAAAAAATTAAAAAAGAAACCAGAAAGACTTGAGAAAAAGTCAGGGAAACAACATGAACAAGAATCATGCATTAGTATTTACTGATCACATTATGTGTCCAGCACTATTCTAAGCACTTTATATATTTCATTTAACCCACGCAACAATTTTACAAGCAAGACAGATAACATTACTTCCACAAAAAGGGAGTTTTTAAAAAATTCATATCTTATTTTTAAAAATCAACTTCAACAATCTAAATTTATACAATTAAAACAAACAGCTTCTATTACTCTGTGATACTGAAAAAAACTACACAGATTTTCACCAAATTTAGAGGGTATATTTGGAGTAATCTTACTTAAACTACAGGCGACAGGATACAAATGAAACAGTGCATGAGGCCTTCTCAGTCCTGAAGAGCTGGTAAGCTAGCTGTCCACCAGAGCAGCGGCGGCCACCCAGCTGCACTGAAGGCTTTGCTCTTGTTCAACTCTGCTCTGGGTTGAGTGCCCACGGGGACTTATCCAACACGGTTAGTGATTTTTCAGAGGACCTCTAGGGAAGCCAACTAGCGTAACAGAACTTTAAAAAAACAAAACCTTTAGACGTAGAAAGAATGGCTATGTACTCCATTCATTAGGAGCAACAGTCTCTACTGTCTGAAAATGGACAAATAAAACATAAACTGCAGTGCCACCCCCAGACCTACTCAATGACTCTCCAGGGCCCACACCTAAGACAGTCTAAGGCAGTGGTCCCCAACCCCCAGACCGGTCCGTGGGCCATTTGGTACCGGTTCGCATAGAAAGAATAAGTAACTTACATTATTTCTGTTTTATTTATATTTAAGTCTGAACGATGTTTTATTTTTAAAAAATGACCAGACTCCCTCTGTTACATCCAGCTAAGACTCACTCTTGATGCTTGTCTCGGTCACGTGATACATTTATCCGTCCCATCCTAAAGGCCGGTCCGTGAAAATATTTTCTGACATTAAACTGATCCATGGCTCATAAAAGGTTGGGGACCACTGGTCTAAGGGGCAGTCCGTTTTTTGTTGGCTTGAGCAAGCAACGTAATCAAACCCCACTGTAAACAGCTAACAGCAGTATTCATGTCCTTAGAACTTGCTGAGGTCGTTCCAGTAAATTACGCTGTTCTTGCCCCAGACAGGATAGGAAGGAATTCTTTAAGGATGACACTACACATTATTGATCTTCATAGCCCGGAGACCCAGCTTGGACCATGTACTTAAATCAGAGTTATACACAATTGTTGAATGTTGATTTAAGAGTGCACTCTAAATCCAGTAACTGTTGAAACTCCATTGCCAGATTCTAACGAAAGTGTTTAGTTTAATCAACAATGAAAATCTCTGGCTGTGCTTTCTAAGGGCAGATTGATCCTTAGACTCTTTCTTCTTCAGCTTTCTATCATCCCAAAATACTGAGCTTTAAATAAAACTCTTAGGCATTGAGACTAAAAACTCTTCCAAGAGAAAATTCATATTTCACTCAAGTTTCCAAATACACTGTATCTCAATCCAGCATGGTTATAAAAAAATGCACAGAAACCTTGCTTCATTCCATTGGTGCTCAAACCTTACAGGTTTTCCCATAATGTATATGTGAGAAACATATATTGAATAGATTACACCTGCTCCCTTTCCAAAAGAGATTTGAGTCTGATAAGTACAAAGAACACATATGTTTTTTCTTATTTTTTCCCTAAGCTTACTGTGGTAAACACTTTATGATTTTTTTTTTTTTTTTCTGAAGCTGGAAACAGGGAGAGACAGTCAGAAAGACTCCCGCATGCGCCCGACGGGATCCACCCGGCACGCCCACCAGGGGCGACGCTCTGCCCACCAGGGGGCGATGCTCTGCCCATCCTGGACGTCGCCATGTTGCGACCAGAGCCACTCTAGCGCCTGGGGCAGAGGCCACAGAGCCATGCCCAGCGCCCGGGCCATCTTTGCTCCAATGGAGCCTTGGCTGCGGGAGGGGACGAGAGAGACAGAGAGGAAAGCGCAGTGGAGGGGTGGAGAAGCAAATGGGCGCTTCTCCTGTGTGCCCTGGCCGGGAATCGAACCCGGGTCCTCCGCACGCTAGGCCGACGCTCTACCGCTGAGCCAACCGGCCAGGGCCACTTTATGATATATTTAAGTCAAAGAGATTATGCTGTGTTATGCTGTACACCTTAAACTCATACAGTTCTGGATGTCAATTATATAGCAATGAAACCGGAAACACTAAAGATAGAAAATAAGGCGTGTGCAAAGATTTGTTATCAATGTAAATGCTGTCAGACAAAATCAGCTCTTGAGTTGGAGGAAGCACTGTATAATGAAGAGTCAAGACACTTCAAGTTCCAAAGCCTGACTTTGTTTTGCATAAATCGTATTATAATCTCTAAAGTCCTTTGCAAACCTAAAAATGAATTTTTGAGAAATAAATAGGTTCAAAAACAAAACTGGTTTAAATATGGACTATCTGAATAATAAATCTTAAAAAAACTTAAAAAATCATGACAAAGAAATCAGAGGAGCAAATATGCTAATTTTAAGGATTACTACTATAGTTTCTATAATCATAGAATTGTACTTAATGCTGAGCTTCCTGGTAACCAAAGCAATTTAAAATAAATAAATAAAAGATATCCTGTTTATGTAAACTTTGCTAAAAAAGAAACGGAATACTAATCTCTCAACAGAGAAAGATTCTCCTTGTCGAGAGCCCCCAGCTTTCCAGTCAGCAGAGCTCTGCTTTTATGTGTCTTAAACATGCGGGATTTACAATTAAATTGGAAAAATTGTTCTAGGGTTTAAACAACAAGAAAAAAAGAAGATAATTTTAAAATATTGGTCTGGCCCAACTCTTTCACTTTTACCAAAAAAACAACAACAACAAAAAAAAACAACAAAAGGCCAACAAAACTATTAACTCGCCTCCAGCTAGAGAGGCTTCATGATCTTACCTCACCCTTTTGTTAATTTCTCTTCCCTACTAAGAACAGCCCTGTGTTAGCCATGAAGACAAAAAAGTAAAATAAAGCAGTAAACTCATAAAGGAAGCCTCCAAATATTTCCCCTTGGTATTCCCAGTCCCCTCTAAATGAAGCCGTACAGAAACAGGGGTGATCAACAGGAAATTTCCAGCCTTCTGAACTGCTCAAGGGCACAAGAGAATCGTAAGGGCACAGATGTTAGCTCCGCAGCAGGCTGACCTACTCAGCTGGAAAGTCGGCCAACCCACAGAAACCACATTTTCTCCAGCGCACCGGTCCAAACGGCGCTTTGTAAAGGGAGGGGGAACGGCACTGGGCAAGTTCCCGCTGCAGCAGACCGTTACTTCTCAGTCAGCAGAATTTCAGAGACCACCACCCTACGAGCGGGCTGGAAACGTCAGGTAAGGCAGTCTGCTCTGAGCGCCACGCCGCCCGCCGCTCCACACACGCTGCCGCTGCGGACACTGCCTCCCTGAGACACTCAGGCTACCACCTCACTCCCTCGTTTCAACGCTGACCACAGCTTTTAGCACACTATTGACCACGAAACTGAGCAGATACAATTAACACAAAACTTACAGAAAAAACAATGTATGCAAATATTAATTAAATGAGTGTAATTTCCAATTCTGTGATGAAATTACAGATCTACTATTTGCCAAAAAGTCAAATTCATGATCCAATTTCAAAATTCCAATCTCCTCCTTTGTAAGTCAGAATGATTAAAATATTTTAATTTGCTACTATTTATTGTAAAGAGAAAACTTGTTTTTAACCCTTTCCTCCTAGTTTAGAATATGAAATTTCCAAAGGAAACTCCTACAGCTTAGAGTTAACAACAGTGACACTGGTCAATCATGTAAACAACATCATTCTTCCGGAAGTAGTTTGCCCTGTCAATATAAAAGCACCTAACACATTTTATTCATTATAGATTAGAAAGAAAATCAATGTCAATAATTATTAGAAATAACCAATAATAATCCAAAAAGTTAACGCATACCAGTAAAATCTCAAGAGTAAAGTGCTACCAAGAGTTATTTATATGGTCACACAATACTTCTACCATAAAGTTCATTTACTTCTTAACATTTCTCTCTAAACAATCAATTGCCTTATATGCATACACAGCACTTGACATAATGACATTTCAGTAAAGGCAAAATCATGTCCCAATGGTAAAAACACCAACAAATAAGAAAACTTTCAAATGGTAATTTTTCAATACCAATTTTCAGGTAATAAATACGTTGACCACACCGACAAACAAGAAAAAACTGAGACCCGGTCAACCCCAGGGGCTGACTTGGAAGAAGAGATGCACAAACTATGAATGAGTGCCTCATCAGAACCCTCTGCCAGACAGGACTGTCCCAAGTTAGAATATTAAAAAAATAACTTGCTACTGCACATAATAAGTTTATAAATATTTTCCTACAACCTTCTATATATTTTTCTGTATCATAAAGAGCTTGCCTTTAGATAATGGTGATAGATATTTAATTGCCAAGCAATCTGTTATTTTCCTCACTGAGCTACTGATTCACCCTACTGAAATTGAAAGTAGTACTCGTTGCAGAGGCTAACTCAAGAACAAGACTCACCTTGGGTGCAGCCTTCGCCTTCAAACCGCCGTTCTCCACGACGCTGAGCTCCAGTCTGCCATCGTCCTTGCTTCCGATGGACTTCAGTCCTTGCAAAAGAATCTCGTGTAGATTTTCATACAGAGGTTTCTCTGCATACTCCAGTAACTTCACTGTCTCCATGTATTTAGCAATTTCATCTAAAAGAATAACACACTTACTTTGTAATTTTTAAATCATAAATATAACGTATTTATCCCTAAGAAAACAATCTATGGTTATAGTTAAATTAGAACTAAAATGTATAGCTTGTTAAATGATGTTTTTCCGATATTTTCAATGAAAAGTTTGGTTTTGAACTTAGGCACTGTCAGATAATAGTCAAAAAATGTTTTGAAATACAATGTAAAAAACATTTTTGCAATTGTGAGTCAATAAGAAGACATACTTAAAATTGAAACATGCATAAAAATAACTGCTTCATTTTTAAAGCTATCAAAACTACTTAAGGACCTAGAACATAGATTATGAAAATGTGCTTACGTACAAAGAATATCATAGCCACTGTTTTTTTCCCCTTGGCTTCTTTGTGTAAATGAGATATAAAACATACCGAAAACAGGCTGAAGAAAGAAGTAAGGTCTGGTTTTCCCGTGAAGAGAAAGCCCTCCTTCTGAATGATAAAAGGCTCACTGTACGGTGAGGCAGAACCACACCCACAGGGAGAAGCCGTACCAGGCAAGGCCAGCGCTTCTCAGCACTGGGTTCTGAGGACCGAAGCGACACATACAGGTCGCTAAGAATAGATCGTAAGTGTTCTCACCCTAAAACAAGCTAACTGTGTGAGGTAATAGATGTGTGCATTATCTTGATTTTCATAGTCGTTCTACAATGTATATCAAAACATCATGTGATACACTTTAATATATACATTTATGTTGTCAATTACTCCTCAATAAATTAAAAAATAAAAACATGCAGAACACCCAGGCAACAACACGAACAAACTTCACAAACACAACTCCGAGTGAAAGACGGGCACTCAAACAGAACTAGACAGGCAATTCCATAAGGACAGGATTTTATGTCTTAGTCATGCTATGATTTCATTTCCATGTAGTTTGGAAACCAGTCTGGCGTTGGAAGCTGGGTAGTGATTCATTAGGCTAGAGGGACAGGCTGGGACCAGGGGCGAGTTTCTTGACACCTATAACGTTCCATTTCTCGATGTGGCTGGTAGGTCGCAACTTGAAATAGCATGAGATCCGGGTGGACCTCCATCAGAGAGAGACAAGTAGGTGAAGCCTTGAAAAGACCTCTAACTACATCCAAACTGACCACGTCATGCCACCTCCACGCCACCTCGGGCTTGGGCTGGGTTGTGACAGGAGCCTCCCAACCGGCTCCTGCCCGTGCCCGTCCCTGCTCCCTTGGAAGTCCCCCCTCCAAACAGAGCTGGGCAGATGGCCCTTAAAGACAGACAGTTCAGGTTGCTCTTCCGCTCCGAGCTTCACACTCTCACTCCAAGGCAAGCCAAAGCCCCTGCGATGGCCTCAAAGGACGCCCTGCTCAGATGCGGGCGCTCTGCCCTCCCGCCTGGACCGCTCTTCCCAGGATCCCACGGGCGCACCCTCTCTCCTCCCCCACCGGCCCCGGGGCCCCCGCCTCATCAAGGCGCCCCTGCCCACCCAGACGCGGGCACTCTGCCCTTCCACTCTTCCCAGGCTCCCGCGGGCGCGTCCTCTCTCCTCCCCCACCGGCCCCGGGGCCCCCGCCTCAGCAAGGCGCCCCTGCCCACCCAGTGCCCAGCTCCAGCCCTCCTCCCTGCCTTACTCCTTAAGCCCACCCTGTTCTTGTTCCCTAGTGCTAACCACACACTGCACTGTAAAATTCACTCACTTGTTTACTATCTACCCCTTCCAACTACTGCATTAGCGTCAGAAAAACAGAAATCCTTACTTCTGTTCACTAGTGTATCTCTAGTGCCTAGAATGATCCCTGGCACATAATGAAACATCAGTAAGAAAACAGCTGAACGAATGAATGAAATCTGGCCCCCTTCCTGAAAGCAATGAATAATTGAATGAAACCCAAGCATCCCTGCAGCCTCCTTCGGAAAGGAAAGGGGAAGTGCTCTTCTGATGAGAGCAGGCCCCAGCACAACTCCACCTCAACTCGTACATCAAGAGACATTCCGCCTGACCTGTGGTGGCGCAGTGGGATAATGCGTCGACCTGGAACACTGAGGTTGCCGGTTCGAAACCCTGGGCTTGCCTGGTCAAGGCACATATGGGAGTTGATGCTTCCTGCTCCTCCCCTTTCTCTCTCTCTCTCTCTCTCTCTCTCTCTCTCTCTCTCTCTCCCCCTCTCTCCCTTCTCTAAAAAAATCAATAAATAAAATATTAAAAAAAAAAAAAAAAAAAAAGAGACATTCCACAGACACCTTTTCTCTCGGAAAACAAAACCTCTATGAATATGTAAAAAGTCTTTTCCTACCTGGCTTATTTTTCTCAGGAAAACATTTGTCCATCAAACTTGCAATATTGTCTCTGTACCTGTTAAAAATTAAAGAATAAGTCATTCTTTGAAGCTCGATGCCACAGAAAGTTACTGATACTGAATAACATTAAACAGCACATTAAGCAGTACTGGGCTACAGCCTAAATATGCTTGTAGACATTCTTCTAAAATCACCTGAACACAAGACAAAAAAATCTTACTCTGTAACAGGTCCTTTGCTATTTCTCCATTAGGATGGGTTTAAGCCACAGCCCCAGCACGGCGTCTGCCTGGAGAACGTCTGCCCTATCGAGAGCTGGCCCAAGGTGACCCGGAAGAGCCCTTTACCTAATTTTGGAATCGCGGACATAGCTGGGGTCCCTCAGGTTGTCCTCCCACGGCAGGTGGCCGCTGAGCCACTGGATCATGCAGTAGCCCAGGATTTCCAAGTCCCCGCGTCTCGATGGGGCTACGGGCACGGGAGCAGATTAGGCACGCAGAAATAACTTCAAGCACGCACAGAGCGAGAGGGAGCGGTCTGCTCTGCAGTCCTGTTTCTCACCAGCAAACTTTTGGCTACATTTAGTAAAAGTATTGAATACTGGGTAGTATCAAAAAAATAGTTTACCTATAACTAACAATTTATTTGAAAACCCAAATTGGCAAAATCTAGAGTTTTAAACTGAGACCACTAATCTGGGAAATAAAATATAAAACAATGACACACTTAATATTGCCCTTGGAAAACCTGAAGGTCTTAAAAAATGCTGTGAGCTATTAAGAGGGCTGGAGACCTGGGGGTTTCAGACCTCCCCCCCCCCCCAGTGTTGGGCACAGAAGAAAGAAACGGCTGCTGAATGGACAGACTAAACTGACAGGTTTACCGATTACAAAGGTGTGGCTGCATGAGAAACTCAAACTGTTACCGGGAGAGACAACAACTTCCCGATTAAGGTAAATGGAACCAAAAAAAAAGTCCTCACTGCGGCTCTCTGAGCCACCTTCACTGCCAAACCTGCCTGTCTCTGCAGCCTGGGAGGACACGGGAGAACTCACCCGCCCCTCGTCCCCGCCCCGCCCCTTCACTCTTCCCCGCTGGGTTACTTGTGCAGAACTCAGAACCGCCCGCCCCGCCCCTTCGCTCTTCCCCGCTGGGTTACTTGTGCAGAACTCAGAACCGCCAGGCTGTGTAGCTCTTGTTCTACCTCCACTGACATACCCACGCCATTGTGCGCGTCGATGCTGGTGAACTCAAGAGTGCCATCGTGACATCTTTTGGGGTCTTCCTTGTATTCTTTATGAATTCCTTCTGGGCAGTACCGATACGCAAGGCCATAATCTACCAGGTACACCTACAAATTCCCAAGCACCGAGACAAATGAAAGCCGGAATGGTTGCATAGTCTTATAAAGGCTAAAAACAAAATACTGTCACTTAAGCACTACAGCAGCCCAAACAAGTTAGATTCTATATGCAAACAAAAGCAAAGACTCGTTCTGACTTTATTTAAAGGAAAATGTTAGATGGCCATGTAGCTATTGTCCAGAGAGTATTACCTGACTTTATATTCTTTTTGGATTACTATGTGTTACACTTGGAATTAATCTTGTCTCCTCTATTTGACAAGGATTGTACCTCACACTTCTTCCAGTCTGAAAGATTGAGCCCAGCGTAAAAGCAGCAGGACCTGTCGCGATACACATGCCCCACGAGACACCTGCACCACGCGCCTGCCACCCTGACTTAGAAGGCACAGGACATATCAGTTGTCTTCTATTCCTCTGCCTCTTCCCTTGTAAAATCTCAAACATCAATTCACTTCATAACAGTATTTCAGATTATAAACATCTCAAGAACTTTCAGATGAGGCACTTATCTACATTAAAATATTACATATTAAAGTCAAGTCTTCAAAATTAAACCTAAATTTTAATGAGATACACACACACATCTGTGGGCATGCGTGTGTGAGCTGATTAGCATAGCAATCTAATAACTGTGGCTTTCTTCTACACCGCAGCCTCGTGTTACATTTCCAGTTCTGGGAACTGTCTCCCAAACGAATGCAGTTGGTCACAAGAGGGAAGTGTAGTAAAATTAGAGGGATGAGTCGAGCACATACATCTAATACGAGAAAAATAATCCCGCCCAAAGACTAACAGAGCTGCAAACGTATTTCCATAGAAACAAAGGGCAGCGGGTTTCAGTCAGCTGTAGACTGAAACGGGTGGTGCTGTTATTTATTATGTCCAGTCTATTTCAACTCACAGAAACCGTATCACTCAGCTTCTTAGCGATGTTTTATTTTTAATCTAGAGCAAGGAGGCTGGAAATGCTGTGACTGGCCTAAGGCTTCTCCATGAGCAAGCTTTAGTTGAGAACCTTCTCCTGCACCTGCACACAGACCCCCTTTGGCCACCACAGCGGCGATGGGGCGGGGAAGCCAACATGTGAGGGCAGAAAGAGAAGCCAGAGGGCAAAGGGGAATCTACGGCTGAAGTCAGAGAAGGCTTTGAGGAAAAGATGAAGTGTGGACTACTGACAGAAGCACACTTAGAATGTTTAAATCATCTTCTCTCAGACAAGATGAAGAAGAGAACATTCACAATGGAGTCGGTGCAGCGGCCCCACAACAAAATGTCACCTAAACCTCACCACAGTCACAAACAGTCCCAATTCAACTGTCTAGATCCCTCTGCTGCAAGTAAAGTAGCTCAAATAAAGGTAAAATAACATTAGCTTTTTTCCTCTCCTTAAAAAGTAAAAATTACAAAGGGAATGTAATAAACTAAAAGAAAATGCAAATCTGAATTCCAAACACTAAGGGCATACAAATTTCGACAGCTAAGATATTTCTGTAAACCAACTGATTTGAATAATCAACATGTTAAAGACCAAATTTCCCAAGAAACAGAACACTTACACTTGATGGATTTCTCGAACAAAGGAAACAGAAAACTGACAAAGCAGACAGGCAGACATAATTCATTGGTACACTATGTAATTTTAAGCTTCCACCCCCAAATCGCTGTTTGAAATTCATTCTGTATCACAAGCACTTCTTCTGAATATTATTTAGGGCAAACTAGCCAACTTGATAAAGTGCCAACAAATTGCATCAAAAATGTAGACTGTTAACTAGAGAAAAGTGTCAAGAAGAAATATTATTATTACCATATCTACTTCAAAAAGTAAAACTTCTGCATGGGTTCAGAAGTTCAAAGCAAGTCTATTTGTTTTGAGACAGCAGGTTTTAAATAGTAGAAATTAAAGCCAGAAGCTCACCTGGTCAGGATTCTTGCAGCTCAGGAGAAGGTTGGAGGCCTTGATGTCCCCGTGGACGTACTCGTGCTCATGGATGTACTCCAGGATGTCCAGCTAGGAGAGCAGCAGAGAGAGTTAGTGCAGTACCAGCGCCAGCCAGCAGAGGACCGAGCCTCAACGCAAGAGCTTCCCTGGCTGAAACGCAACAAACACAGAGCTCACGCACAATTCTTAAGCTCAGCTGCAAGACAGTTTTCCGAGAAAACTTTTTGGCATTCGCTTCATATATCTTCTGAAGATCGCTCCCAAAACGATCCATTACCATAAACCTGTAACTGAAGACAAATCAAGTCAATGAACAAAATAGAATTCTGAAAAACTACCTTTGAATAATCTCCTTGTCATAGTTTTTCAAGGCAATGTTTAGGACAGGAGTCCCCAAACTTGCCGCATGCGGCCCCCTGAGGCCGTTTATCCGGCCCCCGCCGCACTTCCGGAAGGGGCACCTCCTTCATTGGTGGTCAGTGAGAGGAGCATAGTTCCCATTGAAATACTGGTCAGTTTGTTGATTTAAATTTACTGGTTCTTTATTTTAAATATTGTATTTGTTCCTGTTTTGTTTTTTTACTTTAAAATAAGATATGTACAGTGAGCATAGGGATTTGTTCATAGTTTTTTTTATAGTCCAGCCCTCCAACGGTCTGAGGGACAGTGAACTGGCCCCCTGTGTAAAAAGTTTGGGGACCCCTGGTTTTGGAAGAAAGAAGAAGGAAAAGAAAGACAAACACTTGAAACAGTTCCTTCTAAGGAGAATTCTCAAGAGCTCAAGTACTTTCCTGCACCTTCACCCTGAGGCCTCCTCTCGGTCTCAGCTAGAGACAATAGTCACTGTCAGATATGCCCATGGAGAAGCCAACAGATTGATGCACAGTGAACACAAAGCAGTCAGAGCCAAATGACATCACTGCTCTTTCTCATAGTTAATGCATGTCTCTGGGTATCAGCTTCCTTCCTCTGACCACTGCTCTGTTTGTAAGGCACATTTTAGCAGTACTGCTACCATTCTGCTAAAATCAAGACTATCAAGAGATGCTGTAACAATAGCTGAATGGATAATATTGCTAAAAAGGTGCCAAAGGACTGTATATTAAACACTCAGCAGGCAAGATTTAGGGAAGACAAAATATTCTGAGAAAAGGTGAAGACTCAGGGTTTTGCCACAAACCAGCTGTCACCTTAGTCAGGCCACATTACTTCTTGGGCCCCAGATTCCACAGGGTTCAACCGAGGAAGCAGGGCCTCGTGCTCTCACAGGTCCTTCTGGCACTCACAGTCCGAGACGCAACCACCACGTGATACTTGCAGTGTGATCAGGTTGCAAAAATACAGTTCACCTTTGCTCTGAGGATCACTTTTGCCTTTATTAAGTTTTCCAGAGTCTGACTTCCTTAAATTACTAAGTTAATAAACACCAAGACCACACTAAAAATGTACCAAGACCTCTTCCCATGAGGACGAGATGAACAAGCCCCATAATAACACAGCAGCGTTCACTGAAGCCTTGGTGTGAGCAAGGACTATTCTAGCGCTCGGTTGCACACGGGTACCCACCGCACGTCACCCACGAGGCAGGTGCTATCAGCCTCATTTGACAGCAGAAGAAAACTGAGGGAATAGTTTGTCCTCCAGTGAGTAGTGGGGCCGTGCTTTCGACCACCACGCTAAACGTAGGGAAACAAACGTCAGCAGGACGCAAAAATCCCACATACGTGTTGTCGGCTTCTAAGATAAACAGACGGCATGACGAGTTCAACGGGGAAGGAAGAGCTAACATTAAATGACAACAAGCCAAATAACAAGTTCAGAATTCTACCCATTTTTGTACTGGAAGAGATTTAGAGATCACCTCACGTGAACATCTTTAATAAATAATTAATGTCTTTGGAGGTAAAACGATTTGCCCGATGTCACACAGTCAGTGGCAAATGTATCCATTCATGGAAGTTTTCAGTACGGTGACCTCTAAGACAATAAAGAGGGAACAATAATTTTAATGACCTGACTTCCTTTGCACAACAGGTTTTCAAAGATGGAGGAATGAGACTAAGGACAGATCACGTGTTTGTTTTTCTACAAATAAGTGATATGTGTATAATTAAGATAAAATAATGAGTAACAAAAACACAACCTCTATTGACAGTCTGAAAGAGAGCTGAACCACAATGCCTAATTCAACCTGAGAATATTTACACATCACATTAAACAGTTCTCTGTTTATAGCCATAGATCACTCCACACTAACTCTATGAACAACCCCTTAATCACTGCACTATTTCTAAGTTATCCACATCAACTGAAGCATGATTCTGTACACTCCATAGAAATTAGCACCATACTCTTCTGGGAAGACATTTCCAACACTGGGCAGTACAGTGGAAGTTAGTTACAAGTAACTCTCTGAAGAAAAACCATCAATGTGTACTCTCCTGGAAACTTGATAAAACAAGGCAAATAACGAGAAAATAGAAATCAGCGCAATTTAATAATGACTTCAGATAACTTTTTTTATGATCCTGATATTGTTCTAAGCACTATACACCTATTAATTCAAATCAGTTATAGGGAATAAGAATTTCTGGCAAAATGAATAAATAAGAAGGATTCCTATATCTTTACTTTTATAAAAGCGAAAATGATAGTTCTTAAGAGTGTCAACCTAAAAAGTAAATCACTACCATAGAGGTAATGATGCTCCATTGTAGGGGACACTTCCAGCAACCTCATGTCACAGAAAGAGCAGGCTAAGAGGGAAGGCGGCCGCGATAAAGGTGCACTAAGAAGTGGCCCGAGGGTCTGGTCCCCGAGTCCCTGCATTCCACAGTGCCTCCAGTCCACGAGGGGCAGAGCTCTCCTGCAGCGTCCTGTCGGCTACCTGAGTCACCTTCCATCCCCACCATGGCCTCAGGCCCTGATCACGTCACAGGGCCACACTCACACTCCACAGTGTGACGGGTCACTGCTTTACCACAAAATACGTGGTAAAACTATGGAAGGTAAAATAGGCTATGATGACGTAGGCAACTTTAACAAAAGGCACCATGCTCAAAGCAAAACCAGGGGAAGAGGAAGGTAAGTTCAGGGGGAATGATGATGAAACTAATGGTTACTGAGCACATACTACTTCCTCTTCACAGTGACTCCTTAAAGAAAGGGCCATTGCCCCGTGTTACAGATGAGGGAATGAGAAACTGAAAGGAAAGAGCCCAGCACAACACGGATGGAACCAAGTGTAATCCAGTTCAGGGATGGGTAGGTTTGGATGTGACACACTGTTTGTTGTTAAAAAGAATTCTGGAAGGAGGGGCAAACGTTGTTATTCTGAAATGCTCTCGCCCCAGCCACTTCCCTCCCAGTCAGCTCTGCGAAGCGTGGTCTTGACAGTGTGCTGAGTTCTAGCAAAAGTCTCTGCTTTCGCGCAATAACCGCAGGGGGGTCTTGCTGCCCACATCCCCTCCAGAGGCTCCAAAGCACCATGTACACTATGCAAAGCAATTCTCAAACACTCCTTTTTTCACCAGCTTGTCACTGTCCCTTGTTTAAGAGCTTCTGCCTACTACACATAGGTTCTAGCTATGTGTGCTCGCTCCTCTGTGTCTTATCTGCCGCCGTCTCTGTCTCCTTCTCTCCCACAAGTGTGCCCTGTTCCTTGTTAAAGAAAGATGGGGATCAGCCACACAGCGGGCCAGAGCCCACTTGAGCCCTCATGCATGGTCCTGTCCCATTAGAAGCCATCCCTCCTACTCAACGCTTTGCTAGACCAGTAGTTCTTAGCCCTGACGGGATAAAAGGCACATCTGAGAGTAAGAGCTGACACACACCTTCCATGGAGACTAAGAACTTCACCTTTAACCCCCTAAGTGTGTATAGCTGTTCCCTCCTTCCCCAGACGAGAACACTGAAGTCAGAAAGGAGTATCTTACCCACTCACATACATTTTAAGGAGCCAAACAGACTTAAAACCAGTCAGTCTAGCTCTAGAATCCTTGCTCTTAACTTGCGAATAAAACCTCGATCTATACTATTTCTCCAGGAATTTTCTTAAAAATACAGAATCCTGTCTCAGCAAAACCATATGTAACAAAATGTTGTCTATCATTTCAAGGAGTCCCACCTTCCCTAAGAGACGCAGGGACTCCAGAATCAGAGCTTCCAAACAAACGACAGCAGCCGCCCACCCTTCTACAAGCTCTCCGCTCCCTCTCTCCCTCCAGGGCACCCACAGGCGCATGCGCAGGTACAGGCGAGCCGTCCTCTTCCATGCGGCCAGGACTCGACCACGCTGACCCACCGGCGCGCCGGCCCGTGCCACCACTGCTTTACGAAGGAGCGCTGAGGGCGCTCCGGCCAAGGACACACGACAGGAAATCTGTCCCCTGCGGCAGGGCTTCCCCGCCAGGAAAGTGAAGCTCACAACAAGCAGTACCATTCTGGGCGGTGGGGGACTGTCCGCGTAGGAAGCCTGGAAATGGGGCACACCCCGAGACCCCACGGCAGGGACTTAACAGAGCACAAAGCTGGGATGAGAAGGGCAGCGGGGCCGGTAAAGGCAGCGGGGCCGCTAACTCCGCCAGTCTCCTTCCCGGGCAGGGGAAGCATCCCGCCCTTCCTAACTAAATGCCCCCGCCCACCGCGGCCCCAGCCCTCCTCCAGGAGGTGCGGTCCCGTCCCGTCCCGTCCCATGTGGACAGAGCACCACCAAGCTAGCGAGGCTCTCTCCAGCTCAGCTCTGCCAGTCAGTCTCCGTTCTCGGAGCTAAGACCCAGAAGTCACGGTCCCACACTGTGCCACTCCACTGTCCTGCTTCATGCATGTCACACAGCAGTGTTTTCTCACCAGCCAGGGGCTGAAACCTCATAAAAGGCAAAATGCTACAGTGGGCAGGTATATGCCAACATGAAATACCAAATCGAAAGGGCTGCCTTTTACACTAAGGACATGGAGTTTTTGTTTGCTTGCTTGTTTTTAAAGAAAAAAACACCACAAGGCGCATTTGGGTTTGTTCCTACTTGTCACCTGGGTTCCAGGCAGCTGCTACCATGTGAACCCGTCCTGCAGACAGAGGCGCCCGCTCTCACGAGGCACCGCCATCTGCTGTAGGAAAAGCCTGGACCTGCGCACACACCCGACACCCAGAGGGCCGCCCAGCCGCTCGGGGGCGCTCGGCCCGAGGCTCACTAACCAACTAGACAGGGAACGCTCAAAACGGGGAAGCAAGAAACGAAACACACATTTTTACCTTTTTCCGTTTTTATCATGTAGACCAGACCCCCAATACTTAGGAACACCCAGGTACTTCAGTTTACGGGTACGAATCCATTTCTGAACTAAAAATTAAAACAGAGGCTTGTGATTTCAATTGCTGGTCATTGTCTTTTAAATCACTAACAGTAAAATGTACTTACATCCATAACAAGATTCACTTTGATTTAGTCATTTAAAAAAGGAAGTAAAACAGTACTTTATAATCAATAAATAAAAAGTAATTCAAAGCATTTTTATTAGCTCACAATATTTTGTTACCCTGCCCTAAACATTGTCTTTACAATAAAAAATCTGCAAAAACACTCTTTAAAAAAAAAAAAATCAAACCACAGTACTGTGGTTGCTATTAATATCCCTAATTATGTAAATATTTGGTTGCTTCCACAGAAAGGCTATTTTTACCACAATCAAAAAGTTTTTTACCTCATTCTGAAAGTCCTCACCCAGGAGGGCTTCCCTAGCCTGCCAGGCCTGTACCACCCCACCGGGAGACCCCTTGTGGCCCTGGGGTGGGGCAGCCGTGGGCAGCGGTGGGGAGGCGGGGGGCTGGGGGTCCAGAGTGGCCAGAAGAGGCCCCGCTCTTCACCTAGATAGTCTGCTCCACTTTATCAGTGATGATACCCCAAACTCCACCCAGGTTACATCCTCCAGAACTTAAAAAATAATTCAGAAAGATTTGGAGATCCTTGAGCCATACTCATGGATGAGGGTGATTTTTCTATTTTTAACATCTCCTACATTATATATCCTTACTAACAGTAGTCTTTATATCAATACAGGTAAAATCTTCTAACAAGCTCATGATGAGATCCGAGTTCTCTCACACAATTCTCATTTAACTAGAACGTGTTTATCAAGTAAGAGATAATCATGACGTAAGACCCGACGCTCTGGCGCCGGCGGACACCGAGCACGTGGCAGCAGACGCGCACTGACACACGCGGACGGTGGTTCTTACTCTGCTCCGGCTTGGCGGCTCGCTGGTAGAACTTCAGTTCAGTGAAAAGAGGTCCGTTGTCGCTGGGTTCCTTGAAACACAGGAGTCAGTTAGTACCAGCAGTGGTGACAACAACTGAGTTATTTTCAGAGAACCTTCAAAAATAACTAACAAATCCATTTCTCTTACCAAACAATGTAGTTTTGATGCTTAAGTTTATAACTATGTGTAAGAAAAAGTCAAACTCTTTAGAAATGTTTCAGATATTCTCAAAATAGTCCATAAATCTTATATTTCTCTCCAGTTCCAATTCTATAAGTGATAAATTATACAAAATTAGAAGTGTGGTTCAGCCTTAGCAAAAGTTAAGAAAAATCTTAAACTTATTTTACCTTCATTAGGCTTTTTTTTTTAAAGCAAAGATGAGGGACGAGGTTAACTGTTTCACCAAGGGACCACAAGATATTTCTAAGAGTTACTAAAACATCAATACTTATTTTAACCAATTAGTGTCAAATCCTACTCTCGTTGTGTTTCTGATAACAATTATACAGACTGTCACGGCTGGCAAAGCCAACCTTACCACGAAGAATATTCTGGAACTCCAGAGCAAGCAAGCACGGGCCACGGGCCTGCAGCCTCTCCTTTCTGACAGCGACTCCCACATGTCAAACTGAGGGGCCCTACCACTCACCTCCCATATGGTAAGTTAAAATCAAGAGGAAGAAGGGGCGCAGTGACAACTGTTGCCCACCAGTGTCACTGGACTACATCCATTTCACATTCTAAGGGGCATTAGTAGTTAAATTTACAGAGGTAGTTACTAACAAAAAGGTATTTTACAAACAAAATATATCAGGCCCGTTGGGAGTTTTGTCTTGTTAAGTAACTATGGAAGGGTGGGAAATAGCTTATAATTTTGTGAACTTTTTAAATAAATTGACTGATTAAAATTGGTGTTTTTTTTTTATCTTTCTATTGATTTGGGGGGGGGGGAGAGGAAGAAGAACGAAGCATGGACTCCTTGTTCCACTTTGTCCTTCCATCTAGTATCTAGCTGCACACTCATCATCGCTTCTCGTACATGCCAACTGGGGATCGAACTCGTGACCTCGGTGTGCCAAGACGTCGCTCTAACCATCGAGGCACCTGGCCAGGGCCAGACAGTGTTTGTTTAATGTTTGATATCCTGTGCTGGTATTATCCTGTTTATTGAGAATCTAAGAAAAATTTTGAAAAGGAGTAAAAACTTCAAATGAAGAAGCTAAGATTTCCAAACTAATTTCAGAATTGCTTTTTGTTTAGGAAGTCTGGGGGAAAGTTACTTGGACAGAGTATCTATGTAGCTTAGCTAGTTCAAGGGTCAGCAGAGCAGTAGAAGTGATAAATGAGGCCCATTACCTTAACTGAGAGAATATTTGTGAAAATACATCGTTTTCAGCTACTATTCTGCAAATACTTAAAATAGGTTTTTTTTTTCATTCAAGATACCCTGTCACAGATGTTAATTTTACTCCTTGAGGTTTAAATAAAATCACTTTATACACACAGTTCTAATATCTCAGAATTCTTGTAATTAGAAATGCAGGAATCTGAAATGCTTTGAGGAAAAGTAATAAGCGATCTGAGTCAGGCAGGGCCTAGGTTAAGACAGCATGTGACAGTAAATAGGTAACATACATGACACTGATCAGAACCCAAAAACTAGCTTGCCTCCTGAGTTCTACCTTTCCAGGTATGCCTCTTCCGCCCGCCATGGAAGAGAACAGTACATAAGATCTTGCATGTCATCACCTCTTAAGTAACAGAATCTAACCAACACATGAGGGTGTGAGTGTCAATCCCCTAATCTGCAGACTCCGCACATCAAGTGTCACAGGAACCTGTGGCCCCTTTCCTAGCAGCACAGGAAGCTGGACAGACACGTGCATGTTTGGAGCTCATGGCTGAGAACAGGCCTTCGGCGGGAGGAAGAGACTCAGTGTAAGAAATGAAAAGCCCTGGCCAGACAGCTCGGTTGATTAGAGAGCACTGTCTCAATATGCAAAGGTTGCAGATTCAACCCCCGGTCGGGGCACATACAGGAACAGATTGGTATTTCTGCCTCTCTCTTGCCCTTAATCTCTCTCTAAAATCAATAATTAAATTTTAAAAATAAATTAAAATAAAATATAAAAGACTTTAAGAAACAAAAAAATTGAAATTTAAGAGGAGGAATTTTGGTAAAGCTACTGTCCAAATGCTAACTTTTAGAATAGTTCATTACTATAACTCAGGTTTGAAAGGGGTTTTCCTAAGACAAATCCTGGATTACCCATCAGTATAAAATTCTGATTTATTCCATTTCAACCCATGTCATATCAACTTTAATTTTCAGGCTTTCCTTCAGGCAGTAATTTATTAAACTTGTAATAATGAGAATCAACCTATATAAATCAGGGTATTATGATGAAAGCCTCCTACAGGGAGGGGTCTCAGCACACGCATACTTTTCTAATCTGGTAAGATTCCATTGTAACAAAATAAAGAAACACCTCGCTGGCACTGCACTCGAGCCAAAGCTAGCTATTTCTGCTGAAGAAACTACCTTAACTCATAACTAAAATTTTATTAACATATTTCAAATCTAAAATACTTTGCCAACTCTGTAATAGCCAAGATTTAGAAAAGAAATTGGGACTGACATTTTAACTAGAATATCACTAAACGTTTCTTTAAGACTTTTAAGTGTCAAAATGAAGATGACAACAGCAAAAAAATTAAAATGTGATATATTTCAATGGCACCATCTAAAAGCAACTGGCTGCCATTTAAAAATGAAGCTGTATAAAGTTTCTCCCTTCTACCAAAAATTTATGATCTATGAATTAAAATTTTGGGTCACTTCTCATAACATCAGTGAGGGGACTGAAACATCAGTCTGCAAACTTCTTCCCATGGAACCTGGAAGCAGAGGCTTCTATCAGTTCATGCTGGGAAGGGCCCAGGACACAGAGAACTGTTCGGCTCCAAGATCCAAAAGCCTGCCCTCCACCTCCAGTTCTGTCCGCTCAATGACGCAACAGCAGAGGGGGAATGTATAATGCTCATTATTACAGTCTGTTAAAAAGAAGTCACGGCCTAGCATGCGGAGGACCCGGGTTCGATTCCCGGCCAGGGCACACAGGAGAAGCGCCCATTTGCTTCTCCACCCCTCCGTCGCACCTTCCTCTCTGTCTCTCGCTTCCCCTCCCGCAGCCAAGGCTCCATTGGAGCAAAGATGGCCCAGGTGCTGGGGATGGCTCCTTGGCCTCTGCCCCAGGCGCTAGAGTGGCTCTGGTCGCAACATGGCGACGCCCAGGATGGGCAGAGCATCGCCCCCTGGTGGGCAGAGCATCGCCCCTGGTGGGCGTGCCGGGTGGATCCCGGTCGGGCGCATGCGGGAGTCTGTCTGACTGTCTCTCCCTGTTTCCAGCTTCAGAAAATAGCAAAAAAAAAAAAAAAAAAGAAGTCACAAAAGAGAATGTTTTTCTCCTTGCATTATCCAACTTCTTATCAATTCACCATGTCTCTGGGCACATTTACTTTCCTAAAATAAAATACAGACCTGTGGTGGCACAGTGGATAAAGCGTTGACCTGGAATGCTGAGGTTGCCGGTTCGATACCCTGGGCTTGCCTGGTCAAGGCACATATGGGAGTTGATGCTTCCTGCTCCTCCCCCCCTTCTCTCTCCCTTCTCTCTTTCTCTCTCCCCTCTGTCTAAAATGAATAAAATAAAATACGGATGGTGGCTCTCGGTTATCGAGAGTCAGAGATACAAATTTACCATCTCTGGTGACCGTCGTAAATAAACGGAGATTAAGTCCACACGGACTAAGACCCTAACAAAACCAGACACTCATCTGGTAGAAGGGGGAATGTATCTAGCATTTACCTGAACATCTACCTTGAACATGAATGTCTTAACCTCATTTCAAAGCCAACTGTAAAAAATCTGTGGGTTAACTATTTGGAGCTCTTTCATGAGCAGATAGGCATGTTAGCAGAAACCAAATTTCTTGGACAAGTCTCCCACATGAAGGTAGAAGCCCTATGAGAAGCACAGGGTACCTGCATGCCCCTATGAACTAAAGGGCCCCAAACAAGATAAACGTGAACATGCGTGCATGGTTCCACCAGACATAATTCAGGAGCTCTGCGCGCCAGACTCGGCCGGCGGTGCCCAAGCTCGATGCACAGAGCACCCTCTGGGGGCTGCCCTCACCAGGCCGTGCACCCGAGACCCTGATCACACTGCACAGGCGGAGCGGAGAGCCACTGCTCAATATGCTGCTACATGATTAAATCTAATGTCACATTAAAAAGCAATTTGCCTTTGATTATTTCTTAATATTTGCTGAGATTCTTTTTTCTCTAAAGATAAAATACACTCTAAAGTTATAAGAGAAAATATTCATTTTTGAAAATATTTTGGTTTATTTTCTTCATATACATAGCTATTCTGTAAAACATCCTCTGAACTAGTTTTGTGTCTTGCCTTTTATTTAATAATCATCATGAAATTTCCCCAAAGAGTAGTATAGTATTTATTCTTTGAAAACATGATTATTAATAGCCCTTAATATTTTATATGGCAAATGTTCATAAGAAGTTCAGATTTTAATACTAAAAAAATCTGATACTCATTTTATATGTTTCTACTTGATGAACCATTTCAACTTAACTGTCCTAATGCGCAGAGGACAGAATGAGGGTGGCAGCCATGGGCAGAGCTGCGGTGGGGTGCCCCAGCGAAGGCCAGCTGAGCACGGGCTGCTCTGGAGGCAGGGACCGGCTGGAGGGGAGGCAGGGGCCGGCTGGAGGGGAGGCAGGGGCCGGCTGGAGGGGAGGCAGGGAGCGTTCAAAGGTGCTAGGAATCAGGGCTAGAAAGTTTCAAAAGAACAAAGTAGGCATTTGAGGGCAGCCTAACGAAAACAAAGTTCTTAACATGAGACAACTTAAATCTAGTTAGGGACATAAAATAAACAAATTAAAAACTTTAAAAAAAATAGGTATGAGAAGGATATTAGCACATGAGATGGAAAGAGAGCTCAGAGAAGGCAGCTCCCAGGGAAGGAACAGCGAACAGCACTACTAAACTCTGCCCGTGACAGAGAAGAGAAAGTTAATAATATTACTTTGTGTACGACATTCTCCCAGGATCACAGATAAACTAAAACACGGAAACCGTTAATGAAATATTAAATGCAAAAGAGAAATCAACTGAATATTTATCACTGTTCTAATAACACGGAGGAGTGATGCAGGCGAAAGGAAACGAACTAAGGAAGGGGACAGGAGAGGCAGAGCACCGCACAGGATCTGAGAGGGAGAAGAGAAAGTAAGGCGATCTGCTACCTTAAGCAGTTAGGAAGGACTTGTTACTCCTACACTGCTTTCCTAACTCTGTAAGTAAAAAAGGTAGTAAATAAAAGTAAAGTTACAATGAATCACAACAATAGAATTTACCCATAATACAGAAGACTATCTTAATCCTAAAATGAATCACAGTTTAAAGAAGTTCAGATTATAGAGAGGGAGACAGGGCTCCACACCAGCCGCCCTAGGCGTTGGCCGCACGCTTCCCTTCCCAGACCTGGAGAGGATCAGGCTAACCAGCTCAAAGCAGTCCCAAGTAACCTAGTTTTTGAGCTTCAAGATCATGAAAACTCATATGAGGACTTACTTTCTTCTCACAATGGAAACATTTTTAAGATCCTAAGAAGAAACTAATCTTATCCATAGATTTTAATAGTTTAATTAGTTGTATCAATGACAAATGCAGATAATATTCTGCAGTTCCATGCAAATGACCCAATTTAACAGTAAGAACTTCCATTGTTCTGATACAGTAGCAAACTGATTGTTTCAAAAGGCTTATTATTCCACACATGAGAAAGAAGAAAAATCCAAAGTAAAAAGGCATGAGGAAAAGTGACTCTGGGGGAAAATATACCAGTGACACACTTTAAAGTTGTCAACTTCATTTCCACTTATAATCAGGACAAGGTAACGGGGACCCAATGAGCCCTCCCACTGTGAACAAATACAAAAATTGGACAGACACAGGAAATTACTATTTCAGACATTAGGCAAAGCAGGCCGTACAGAACAGTTGGTTACCCGTACCAGCTAGAAAACAAAGCGAGCCCACAGAGCCCAGCCTTCTTCACAGAGGAAGCGGGAGTAAAAAGACAGAGATGGGGGACGAAGACAGAGCAGGAAGAAAATGGGGAGCCCAAACAGTGCCCCCACAACCCTGCACCCAAGCCAGTCAAGGAGATTAAAATTTTAATTTAGAAAAATCAAAATAAAATTAAAGACCAGTAACCCTCATGAACAAAGGCATAAAAATCCTTAGCAAACTATTAGCAAGTCAATTCCAGCACTATGTAAAAAGCACAATACACCATAACTAAATGGAGTTTATGCTACGAATACCAAGTTAGTTCAACACTCAAATATCAATCATGTAATTCTCACATTAACAGAATAAAGGAGGAAAGTCTTATGACCCATCTCGAAAGATGCAGAAAAAGTATAAAAGATAATACGCCAAACTTCAGACTGGACAAAATACTACTTCCACCTTTTCACACTTGAGGACCTGTGACCTAGCCGGCCAGAACAGAAACACAGAATGAATACAGCTTTATCTCACTGTGCAGAACAGGGCAACAGGGTACAAGCTGGTGCTTGATTTCCGCACTCCACACGTACAATGCACTGACTACGTAAGTTTGTCCAAATGCTTTGTCTACTGCGCGTGACTCCTAAGTGCTCTGCACGATGCAAAAGTTTGTCTGAATGAGGCTGCAAGTTCCAAAGATGTCTAAGACAACTTCAATGGTATTTTCATCAACAATGTAAGCTGATAAGTGGCCATCACCCTGAGTGTAAGCGAGTTCAACTAAGATCACTGGGTCTACGATCTTCATACAACATCAGGGTGGTTAACATTCATGGGCCAGCACAAAATCTCTGGTGGACCAGCACCAGGACCAACGGCTGAGAAACATCAATTTACAACATGTATGTATATCTGAAGAAGGACTTATATCCAGAACACCTCCCTTACTGCTCAAGTTTAAAAAGCAAAACAGCTTTGTTTAATTTAAAGATAAAAAGGGGCTGGGTAAAGGCTATCAGAAGGCTGAGGAGGAGCTCTGCAAGGAAAATGAATGGCTGACACGCACAATGAAAACGTGCTCAAAATCAGTCATCAAGTAAATATAAACTAAAAGTATGAGACACAGCAACATGTCCAATACCCTGACTGAAGAACAAACCAACCAATCGGCAGACTGCACGTGCTGAAGGGGATGTGGGGGCCCAGAACTCACACGCATTACTGTGGATATGTACTGTGACACACCCACTCTGCAATTCTTATAAAATTAACTATATACCTTCCCTATAAACCAGCAACTCCTTCTAGATATTCACCCAAAAGAAATAAAAACCTTCATCCATAAAAATTCTTGGACAAGAATGTTTACAGAAGCTTTATTCATAATAGACAAACATGAAAACAACCGCATTGTCTATCAACAGAAACAGGAAGCAAACTGGAATGTCTCCAAGACAGATCACCACTGAGCAGTCAGACTGAACAAGCAACTGATACTCCAACCACACTGATGAGCCTTTAAAACACTGTGCTGAGCGGAAGCAGTCAGAGCCAGAGACGTCCACGCTGCAGAATAAATACCACTTATACAGCGCTCTCCACAGGAGCCGCTCATCCACAGCGGGAAAAGCTCAAGACGAGTGGGGTTCAACCAGAGAAAGACACAAGGAATCTTTTGGGGGCAAGGGAAGTATTCTATATTTTAATAGGGTTGGAATTACAGTTATATGTACTTGTCAAAAGTATTCAAATTGTTTACTTAATATCTACGTATTTCCTTATAAAAAAAACAAACTATGCCTGAAATTTAAAATGTTAAAAACAATCACTAAAGCAATTCAGATCCAAAAAAGTTAACTCCTAGGAATCAAATATGGTCCTTTTTTAAAAAAGAGTAAAATAAAACAAAACAAACAAAAAATACATGTGGTAATTCTAAATAATTCCAGAGTTCTGTAGCCTTTAGGAAAAAAAAGAGGTGTGGAGGACTTATGTGGTAATTTGTTTAAATAGCAGATCCTCTATCTCCTCTATGTAACAAAAATGTGTCTTAGACATGAATGAAAGAACTTTGAGAGAGGTGAATTACAAATGTTAATAAGCAAAAAAATGCATAATATACCGATAACAAAAAATAGTAAAAATAGTAGTGAAAATGTCTTCTAGTGCACAGTATGTAAACTGACCTGGCTATGCAAATACACTTGCCGTAGACGGAATGCTGACAACCCCTGCTCGTTCCAAACTAATCTCAACGTCAGTAAGCTAACAGAGTTCAAAGCGAGCACACTTCAATAATTTAATTTACTAAAATGAAAGGAGAAGGGAAGAAAATTGGAAATACACAGAACTAACTGACCAAGTAGTTCAGAAGCAAGTGCAAGATAAAATACAACAAAGTATCATGATGGCAGTCGAGTTCCATAAAAATACACATAAGAGGCATCTCACCTACTGCAAATACAACTACTATCAAAGGCCTGCTCTGAGTTCTTTAACTCCACACCTGCAGACTTCTACGCTTTCATTCATTTCCCCAAAAATTCTAGTGCCATTCTAATTCAAACAACTGAAGAGAGACTTTTTGAACTCAAATTATTTAAAACTATAAAGCTACTTTTGTCTCATTAAATATTTATGAAACATTATTAAAAATGTAATACCTTATGGTTTAATTAATTCTGGTTATCAAAAAGGATGTTTTACCAAATAAATACAGTACCACACTAAAGCAACATTAAAAGAAAAAAATTTTTCCTTACCACTTTTACAACAAAGGATGCATCGCTGCCCACCGATTTTGAAGAATTCTTATCAGCTGTTTGAAAAAAGACATGTAATATCAGAACAAGAAGTAGCATCATTATAAATAGCCTGTTATTAACCCTTTATTAACACTTAAGTCTGTATATCCCTTGATAGAATAAATTTCAGTTCCCAAATATGTGTTTCAGAGTATCATTACAATATATTTCATCAATTTTAAGACTTTTTTTTCATGTGTTAACATGTCTGAAACTGGAATGCATCTACAGTGACTGGTATCTTTAATATGATCACCAATTAAGTATGAAAAACTCTAAGTCAAACCTTCAATTCAAATGTATGCGTGATCTTTGGTAAGCTAACGTACGCTGTGAATTCCCAAAAGAACGATAACTGATGCAATTTCTTAAACTTAAGAAGCTAGAGGGTCCTTCTAAGTAGCAGTGAGGAAAGAGGGGGCTAGCGTTCCAAACACCCCCACTCTGGGGGGAAACTCGTCCAGACCCAGGATGTGGCACTGAACTGCCTGCCAGCCTGAGTAATCCCAGTGTGGCCGTCACGGCGTGGCATGCAAACAGAGAGGACATCGCCCCAGAACACGGAGGCAGGAACAGAAGACTGCCCGGACTCATTAAATATTTTTACAAGTACCCACTACTACATGCGAGTTTCAAAGGCATTAATTTATCAGTGACCAAGAAAACATAATCCCTATTCTAATGAAACTAACATTTCAGTGGCAGGACACAGACAATTAAAATCTAAACAATGTATTCTGGTGGTTAAGTGCTATAGGGAAAAATTAAGCAGAAAAGGAAGGCAGACAGTGTTGCAAGAGAGTAAGAGAAACCTCACCAACGTGTCCCTGGAGCAGTGGTCTGAAGGCAGAGAGGGAATGGGCCATGAAGATCATTCCAGGCCCAGCAGCTCCGTGCCCTGACGGGGGAGCCTCGGACATGTATAGGAAAGGTTCTAACAGGCCAAAGTAGCTGGAGAAGAGTAAGTGAGTGGGAAGCAACAGGCTGGACCAGAGAGCAGAACGGAACTCACAATGAGCTGGAGGGTGACAGACAGCTGTCACTCTGAGAGGAGATGGAGAGCCACTGGAACGTTCTGCAGAGGGCTGGCGAGGTCAGACTCTGCCTTTTAGAGATTCTCCGGGCTGCGGTACGGAGGATGGAGCAGAGGGCAGCAGGGACATCCATCCGCACTCTGCGTGACATGGGCGTGGCCCGACCCACAGTGGCAGCAGTCAAGGTGGTGAGAAATGGTCTGAGTGCGGACGTACTTTCAAAGAGCCAGCAGGATTTGCTAGTGAGCTGGATGTGGAGGTCAGAAGGGGAAAGAGGCAAGGAAGACTTTGGGTTTTCGGCCTGAGCAACTAGAAAGACGAAGCTGCTACTTCTGAATATGGAGCAAACCACAGGAGGGCCTGGGGCTTTGGGGTGTCTAACATTCGAGATGCTGGTTATTAGCCAAGTTCAGATGAAAATAGGCAGTGGACACACAGGGTGAGGCAAAAGCAGGTTTACAGTTATTGGTATGGAAATATAATGCAATTAATAAATAATAATACAAGGAATGATTCACTTAAAGCCCAGGAAACTGGAAGAGATCCCCTAGGAAATGAGGGCGGCCAGAAAAGAAGACAGTCCGGGACTGCGCCCGAGGCCTTCTCACATTAGAAGTGGAGAGAGGAGAAGGGACAGGCACAGGAGCCAAGAAACCACCAACCAGCTGGGAAGCGGCTAGAATACCTCAGTCTAAAGAAAAACACCCAAGAAATAGGCTAGTAGGCAGAAGGAAGAGTCAGGGAACGTCACTGAGATACTAAATTAGTAATAAAGCACGGTCAGATATTTTTAAATAAGCATGTAGTGCATAAAATATTAAAATAAGGGTAGTATACTCATAATACTGTACAATGCATAGGAGGAGAGGGGAAAGCAGCTCAGGAATTCATTTTAACAATGTGTGCTGCAAAATATGCCAGGCACTAGGAACACCGAGAGAAGAGCTGCCCCTTGTCAAGAAGCACATGTTGAGGCCCTGGCTGGTTGGCTCAGTGGTAGAGCGTCGGCCTGGCGTGTGGAAGTCCCGGGTTCGATTCCTGGTCAGGACACACAGGAGAAGCACCCATCTGCTTATCCACTCTTCCCCCTCTCCTTTCATTCTCTCTCTTCCCCTCCTGCAGCCAAGGCTCCATTGGAGCAAAGTTACCCGGGTGCTGAGGACGGCTCCATGGCCTCCACCTCAGACATTAGAATGCTCTGGCCACAATGGAGCAATGCCCCAGATGGGCAGAGCATCGCCCCCTGGTGGGCATGCCGGGTGGATCCCGGTTGAGCGCATGTGGGAATCTGTCTGACTGCCTCCGCACTTCTAACTTCAGAAAAATAAAAAAAAATAAGATAAAAAAGCAGCATAGGTTTGTTCTGGAAGGAGGAAAAGTCATTCCGGTGCAGCGTGGGAAGGAAGGATTAGCACTATGGGGACCATGAACAAATAGTGCCTGCCCTAAACTCAGCTTTGGAAAACTGAAGCAAAAGAAGCATCACAGAGACCAAGAGGCAAGAGGCAGCACGAGAGACACAGTGAGGTTGTGAGGAGACACAAGGAAGAGACAGCTACACCAGGGCCAGACTACAGGAAGGGCCTTGTATGCTGTGCTCAAAACTTTGGCACTGAACCCCAAGGGCACCGGGGACACCTTAAAGATGTTTAAATGGAGGTCATATGATCTGATAAGCAGATTAGGTCACTCAAGCCATGATGCTGAACAACGGGACGCAAGAGAACAAGACTGAGCGGAGAAGATCCCTGCGGCAGGGAGGGTGCAGACCGGACATGGAAACGGCCCGCACTGAAGGCAGGGCAGCAACGGTGGGCGGGGATGAACGGACCCGAGGAGTCACTCAGCGACAGCGACAGGCTAAGAGAGGCACCAGGGCTACTACTGAAGGAACACCTGGAGGCCTTCCAGTGTCACTCACTCAGATAACCCCGCCTGACCACGAGAGGACCAGGGGGTGGAAGAGGACAGTGTAAGCTGTGGACATCCCTGGGGGCCCCTGGCTACGGGCCTGCGCTGTGGAGATCAAGTCCTAGGCTATCGACAGAAGGTTCTGAGAAGAGGACTGGCAAGATCTGACTCGGACTTGCAAACCGACGGTAAAGAGACCCTCAGAGAAGCCATGAGCCTGGATGAGGTCACTCCGAAAGAACATACAGCATGAAAAGTGAGCCCAAGAGAACACACACAGCGGCAGCCATGGGGATGGCCAGGCAGGTCCAGAGGCAGGAGGGAAAACGGGAGCTGAAGGAATGATGTCATGAAGACAATGGATGCGACAATCATGAGTGTGATACAAACAGTATCAAATGCTGCAGAGAATAGTCAAAGAAAATTCAAAAGAATGTGTTTAGTTCATGAGCAGAAACTGATGATCTTAGTTGCTGAGAATTAAAGGCAGTGTTAAAGCAAACCCCTTCTCCAGACTGACCAACTCAGTTTTACAGAAGTGAAGTTTTATCACAGAACTCTTTCAAACCATTAAATATTAAAAACACCCTCAGATAACACTTTCTGATGATAAATACAAATATCAATAAAATAGGTAGCACACATGCAAAAAGCAAGTTCCAAATTTGCCATTGGTTACAAAAGCAAAGTAACTAATGCAAAATTAAGGACCTGTTTGTTTAAACACAAGTTCCCATTCCCCCTATGGGGTACCCCAATCCACACATTCTACAAAGGGACAACCATCTCTAAATTACAAGGTCAAAAAGAATACACTTGGCTAATAAAAAGCTACTAACCTTTCACAGTTTGTGAAGATTTTCACCGTAAGTCAGAGACAGCCTACTTCACTGAAATGGGTTTGGTGCTGAACAAAACCACAGAACCGACACCTATTTCCCATGATCCAGAAGAAGCGTACTTATGAAAACAGTAAAGCCATGGTTTGTAAGCTATGCTTCATGAACACACCTCCAGAGACCAGCTAGCCAACTGCAGCCCTCTGGTCCTGAGGGAGGCTGAGGAAGAGCAGCTGCTCGTTATTTATGTTGGGGGTCTCAAATGGGAGCGTGCATGGGCCCACTACAGCTTCTGATCGTCAGATCTGGGGTGGGACTGGAGAACGTGCAGTTCAAACGGGTTCCCACATGTCTACACTCAGTATCAGTATTCTTTTTTTTTCTTTTTTTTTTGTATTTTTCTGAAGTTGGAAACGGAGAGGCAGTCAGACAGACTCCCACATGCGCCCAACCAGGATACACCCGGTATGCCCACCAGAGGGTGATGCTCTGCCCATCCGGGGCATTGCCCTGTTGCAACCAGGACCATTCTAGCGCCTGAGGCAGAGGCCATGGAGCCATCCTTAGCGCCTGGGCCAACCCTGCTCCAATGGAGCCTTGGCTGCGGGAGGGGAAGGAAGAGAGACAGAGAGGAAGGAGAGGGGAACGGGTGGAGAAACAGATGGGTGCTTCTCCTGTGTGCCCTGGCCAGGAATCGAACCCAGGACTCCTGCACGCCAGGCTGACGCTCTACCACTGAGCCAACTGGCCAGGGCTAGTATCAGTATTCTGAGAAAGATACTGCTTCATGGAGAAAAGGGGTTCCACTACTGAAAACAAACTTTTATAAGCCTCCAAGCAGAAATTCAATAAGTAGACAAATTGAGATTGGAGGCAGAATAAGAACACAGAAAAATTAGAAATATGAAAAGCAAACATGAAATGCGTTATATCACTTGTAATGTTCTTGGTGAAGGGGACAGCTTTAGAAGTAATCAGGTAGTTAACATACGGAATCTCAAGTTCCGCAATAGGTCCCCCAAAATGTCAAGGTTACTATGCTAATAGTACATTAAATCAGGCCTAATATGCAGTTTCAAAAGCATTGTGCTAATTCTATGATGATGACTATTAGGGTTATATAGGAATTAAAAAAAAATCTACAACAGTTAAGATCTAAAAATTGCCAAATTAAACCAAAACAGAGGGGTAAATCCTAATTAGGTAGAAGTGAGGAAAAAATTCTATATAGAATTCTTTGGGTCTCAAAAAAGACTAAGCTTCTATGGAATACCTTAAAAATCTACAGGCACAGGGCTCATGAATGACAATATTATAGGCATTTCATCCTCTTTTTCTACTGTGACTAAACCGTCTTCTTTTCCACTCCAGTGTCAGAGATGCACTTCCGCCTGATCATATAAGGTTAGGTTGATGGTGTGTAGATTATTAGGAACACCCCGGAAAAGCTCATTAAATGAGAAACTATTTGATACAAAAGCATATACACTTCTGCTCGACAATCCACTGGAAGCAGTCATGTACTTACCAAGATATATGCAACCAAAGCCTCCCTGGCCAATGGGTGAGCCTAGTTTCCAATCCTTTTTTGACATGTCGGTGATTATCTCCCCAGCTGCAAATTGTTCTGCCAGACGTCTCTTCGCAGGGCCCTGCCTTCCAGCTTGAGCTGCTTTAACACGAGGCATTTTCACTAAAATATAAAACAAAGCAACACTCAGAATTCCAATCCTAGAAGTACTTAAAACACTTTTCACTAGAACTTCTGTGCGATACGGATGCTGTTTAAATCCAACTCTAAAACTAAGGACATCTGTTCTAACGTATAATCCTATTTAATTATCTCTTAATTTTTGTAGGGAAAACAATAAATAAAATAACCTATGCAATTACTTTCAAGAAAATACTCAGTTTTAAGGTCCAAGATCTTAGTATCATCTATGACTGAAAATGCTATTTAGCAACAAAAATATTGCTCTATCAAGGCGAGGGGGAAAGGTGCACCCAATTAGAATGCACACTGGGGCCGGGCCAGGTCCCTCAGTGGCTAAAGCGTCATCCCAGCACACCAAGGTCATGGGGTCAATCCCAGGCAGGATACATATATGTGAAGCAATTAGATAGTGCACAACTAAATGTAACAACTAAGTGTAACGAGTTGATGCTTCCCTCTCTCTCAAATTAGTGGAAAATTTTTTTAAAAAAAAGAATGCACACCTTATCATAATGCAGTAAGTTTATAAAAGTCAATACTGATGTGATAAAAAGCATAGTATAGACCGAAACACAAGACAACTAACATGAGGGAAAGGAGACAATTTTTCTGAACTTAAAAAAAAAATGTGAAGATCAAAATAAAATGAAAGGTCACACCACATACATAAGAAAAATCGATCCAGAATGACCAACACTAAGGCACAACTTAATAAAATTACTGAACTTAATAGTAAAATATTTTAATATTCTTTGAGTACCCCAGCCAAAAAAAAAAAAAAAAGGTATAAAATCAGACCGTCATCACTTTGACAGCAACACTTTTATGCCAGAAAAAAAAGGAACATATTTAAGACTCGAGGATCATGAACATAAACAGAAGATATTATACTCAGTTAAATCTCAAGTATAAAGACGTCAAAGTGTGCTCAACTTGGAAAAAGGGAGTGAGAATCTACTAGAAAACAAGCCTCAGATACCCAAAATGACTAAGGGAAGAGCTGACAGTGAGCAGTAAATAGGTATTTAGTTGCAGAACCCAAGTCTCAGCAAAGGCAATAAAGGAAAGACTGAAATATACATAATGGGTCTATGTTCTGATGGTGCAGATATAGTGCAACCAGGCAATCTAAGAGAACACATGCAAAGAAGTAATTATACAATAATCACGTTGTGATCATACTTAATACTTCGTTTTGTTAACTAAGGCTACTGTTTGCACAAATGTGAAATAATGCAGATGAGTTAATTGTGTGATATTTTAATTGTATCATCCCCTTGCATCGTTAAAAATCAGGATTCAAATATGGAAGAAAGAATACAGATGAAAGACGGAAGTTAAAAATGCTACATATTTGGAAATATTTTAATTAAGAAGGTATTTTTACAAAACACACACACACCCCTCTTTGTATTGCCTAAACCCATTACAAAAAAGCTTAAAAACAATGACCAACCCAGCAGCGATGAGCATGCCTAGTAAACAAATTATATTCTTGAAATATCATTTCTTGTTAAAACAAACCAGGTTGAAGAAATGACTGATTACAGGTCTGGAGCTGCAAATGCATAAGATAGACTTGAAATACCTGTAGTTTCTAGATGTCAAGACAGCTATCAAAAATTACTAGAGTTATGTCAAATATGTCTAAGGAACCAGCTTGAAGGATGTTCCCCCTAACCAAAGATGAGCCAATTTGTATCAACAAAGGTAACAACCACAATGGATTAAAACATATAAAATGGGTAAATCTAATAGTTTATAACAATAAGACATTCTAAGTAGTCACCTCTAGAGGATAATAGAAAACCACACAATTTTGAAAAGTGGTAAATAAAGGGCAAGAATCAAGCATGTACCCCTCCTTGCTAATATAAATTATACCACGGGGTAACCGATAAAAGATGAAGAGAAATGTCTCCATATATAAAAACTTCAGCTAATACATGACTAAGAATACCATTTCTCCCTCCTAATGAATAAATCCAGACATTGAGCCTTGACGGCTACTAACACCAAAATGTGAGCAACATCCAGGCATCGCCCGCTTTCTGATAAAAGAACACAATGCTACCCATGGAGCAAACTTGCCAAAACTTAAATAAAAAAATAAATAGCCCCTGAATTGATCAAGCCTATCAATTCTCAGGCTCTAAGAAGAATAAAGAACACATTAAACTGTAACACAGGAAAGCAATCCGCATGACCCTGACTGTGGGGACCCTACAGTACAGGAAGCCCATCTCTTCAACAAAGGAAAGAGAGAGGGGAGGAACTTTACTTAAAAGGGCTTAAAAATGACACACATAAAACAAAACTAAATCAGGCAAATCTAAATTACAGTGTTTAGGGATATACATTTGAGTGATAAAACTATAAAGGAAATGACTACCACAAAATATAGAAGTTACACTGGAAAAGTATAAGAAAGTTGTAATTGGGATGGAGCCCATGCTGGCAAAGTTCTATTTCTTGAAGTACCTTATACAGTGGTACCTTAAGATACAAACAGACCAACATACAAATTTTTTAAGATACGAGCTGCAACTCGGTCCATATTTTTGTTCAAGATCTGAGCGAAATTCCGGGATATGAGTTATGATTCGGGAAGCTGCCGCTAGTTGGTATGTTGGCTCACGGGTCCAGTATCAGCAGTTGGATATACGAGTTGACTGACTTACGAACTTGGTTACAGAACAAATTAAATTCGTATCTCAAGGCACCACAGTAAGTCTATTTGCTTAATAAGGTTTTCTGTATTGGTAAACAGTTTATGGTTTTAGTATATGTGCTGCCGAAGCGAGCACAAGTTTATAGTTTTAAATATTAAAATATTACTGTTCTTGGCCCTGGCAGTGGCTCAGTGGACAGAGCATCACCCAGAGTATGGACATCCCAGGTTCAATTCCCGGTCAGGGCACACAAGAGAAGCGACCATCTGCTTCTTTCCCCCTATCTCTCCTCCTATTCTTCCTATTTCTCTCACACAGCCAGTGGCTTGATTGGTTCAAGTACTGGCCCCAAGCACTGAGGATAGCTCTGTTATCCGAGCGGTCAGCCTCAGGTGCTAAAAATAGCTTGATACTTGCACATTGGCCCGAAATGGAGTTGCCAGGTAGATCCCCGTTGGGATGCATGCAGAAGTCTGTGTGTCTCCTCTTACCTAAAAAAAAGTTACTATTTCTATAATTAACAATCACCACGTGATCAAAACTAGAAATTGTTTCATATTCTATGAGCTTATCCAATCACACAAACCATCAAAAAGGAAGATTCCGAGATACAAGTCGTGATTTGGGAAGCTACCGCAAGTTGGCGTGTTGACGCACGGGTCCAGTTATCGGCAGTTTGATATACGAGTTGACTGACTTACAAGCTCAGTTACTGAACGAATTAAATTCGTATCTCAAGGTACCACTGTAGTCTTCCCAATTTGTCTGTTGCTATTTTTTATATTGAACTTTTGGGTTTTACACCATCTTTAGATCTCACCCAGTCAAATTACTTTTCAAGTGTCTCCCGTGTTTTCTTTTAGTTGTTCTTTGGTTTCATAATTTGCTGGTAAATCTTTGACCTATCTATACTTATAATGGTATAAGATACAAGATAGGAAAACCTTCACACTTCAGTCCACTCCACATGAATGTGAAGAAGTCACTGAAACATACTCTGTTGCTCTAATAGAAAGAGGCCACTGCAACACCAAACATTTCCTTAAAATGTCCCTAAATGAGACATCCTTCCTCCTGGGGCTTTCACGGAAAAGGCTGCAGAAGCCTCCCAGCCCCAGCACTCTTAGGGCTCAGGCCACAGCCACACAGTGCCCACGGGCTGGCTTCTGCTAGGTGCAGAGGGGACGATGGCAGTAGATTAATAAACACTTTGTCCAAATAACAAACCTTTCAAAATATTGAGAGACACAAAGACCAAAGCAAATGCAGCTACTGCAGCTGGTAGGCCACTTACTTATAGAGGGCAATTAACATGACAACCAGTCTTAAAAAATCAAAAAGTCATACCTAATAACAGTTATGATTCTCAGAGTGTGCTGCTGGATTCTATCTGCTATTATTTTACTTGGGAACAAAACTGATATTCCTAAGTAACACTGGTCTGCAGTATTTCTACTATATTTACCTGTTTTGATATCAATATGATGATCACTTCATAAAGACTTCAGAAGTTTTGCTTCTTTGACCACAATACAGAGTGTAAACAGCACTTAAATAAGAAGCTCCCATCTGCTTCTCCACCCCTCCCCCTCTCCTTCTTCTCTGTCTCTCTCTTCACCTCCCGCAGCCAAGGCTCCATTGGAGCAAAGTTGGCCCGGGCGCTGAGGATGGCTCTATGGCCTCTGCCTCAGGCGCTAGAATGGCTCTGGATGCAACAGAGCAACGCCCCAGATGAGCAGAGCATCATCCCCTGGTGGGCGTGCCAGGTGGATCCTGGTGGGGCACATGCGGGAGTCTGTCTGACTGCCTCCCCATTTCCAACTTCAGAAAAATACAAAAAAAAAAAAAAATGACCTTGTCCTGAAAGGTTCTGAACCCTGGACAGGGAAGCCTGACAAACAGAAGGGCTGGAGAGGGTGTGACCGAGTCGAGTTCCCAGAGCTGCACTGTGTCAGCCGCCGTGACATCAGACTGGCAGTGGTCGCTCACTTACCCAACAGTCCCTCTGCTGTGCCTCTACCTAGGAGAAAGGAAATGTGTCCCCAAGTCATGTACACCAATGATAATAGCAGCTTTATTCAAAGTAGCCACACACACCAGAAATTCACGTGTCCATCAACCGAAAAATATATGTAATAAAATGGATGAACCCCTGAACACTATGTTTAGAAAAAGAAGTCAGACACAAGACAACATACTGTATGATTCCACTTACGTGAAGTGTAACAACAGACCAGACTAACCCACAACGACAGAAGTCAAACAGGGACAGCACATGGGGAGGAAGTGACTCGAGTGGGCAGAGGGAGGTTAATGCTCTGTGTCCCGATCTCGGTGATATTTAAACCGTGTGGACACTTCATAAAAATTAAATAAGTTATGAGTTATTTCATTCTAGTTTTTTTTTTAACTTATGTAATATTAACATTAATGTGCACAGATCAGAAGTGGTGAAACAGTCAGGGTTCAGTCAGGAGATAAAAAATTCACACGTAACTTAAAAACAAAAATTTAATATAAAAAATTATTCATTTATAAAAGGTGGTGAATGACTAAAAGGGGTAAAGAGAACTCTGAGCAAACGCAGACAGCAGTTCCTACCAACAGGCCTCAGGGAGAGCACACAGAAAGGGACTATTCATGGGACAGGCTGCGGGTGGCAGGGTTCTCGGGAGTACCAGCGGGCTGGAGCCGGTCCGCGGGGACCTGCTCGCTGGGGTCTTGCGGGGGCTGGAAGCAGCCCATTAGCACCTAAAGAACATCACACCACGGAGAGTGAGCCAGGCTGTAAGCCACACCTTAAAGAGGGAGGGGGAAAACCAAGCCTACTGCAACACGAGAGAAGCCCCTTCCCCACTGTGTCTTGCAGGGTCCCTCCCTCTCCCTCTAGTGACAAAATCAACATTGTGCCGAAAGGAAAAAATGTTTACAGGCTCTAACTCAGGTCATCACAACAGCAGAGGAAGGTGAATCTGCAGCTGAGGCACTAGCTGGTTCTCTGCACAAGGCTGTAAGATTAAAGCTGCATCTACACCGGGCTACCGCCACCTGATCAGGACCCTGGAACACTGTCAGCACAGCACAGAGCTGCGGAGCCCCTTTCCTGCCAGCACCGTTCCCTCCTCCTGTCCCAGCACACTGGGGGGGGGGGGGGCCCTCAGGGCGTGCCCTCACTCCAGAGGGCACCAAGCTGCCGGCTCCGGCTGAGGCTGTTCTCAGACCCAGTGTCCCTTTCCACAGTCTCCCATGCCCCTATCTGAGCCACACTGCCTCTGGCAGCCCCTTATTTTCCGGCTCAGGGTCACAAGGCTCCTAGTTTGAGCAAACGAGAAATTTGTGTCTCCCAATCTTGTTCCTTTTCATGTGATCTCTGAAAGAAAGAAAAGTAGAATTATTTAAAACCAGAAGTCCCTGTTCAAAAACTGTGATAACACAACCATAGCATTTGCTTCAGTAAGTTAGTGAATTCTCTAAAGCAGTTAAAATCCCAATTTAAACAACTGCATTAGTACACTATAGGTTTCTTCTAATAATGAACCAATATCTAATTAAGATTTACATTAATGTAGATAATTCCTGTATGTGAGGTTGATTGGCAATGGGAGAAGGTCATGTGAGGAACCAGGCCTGGAACTTTGGCTGGTCCCGCCCACACCCATGCATGCCAAAAGAAACTTCCAGGAGTCCTTTGAAAAAGAACAACTGTCAGCCAATGAAATTTCGCCACGTCATATCAACCCGACCACCCTACTGACGCTATAAATTACCCCCAAACAGGGGAGGCAGCACGACTTCTCTGGCCCATTTTGCGGACCAGAGAACCTCGTCCGGGATGTGCTCTACTAAATAAAGCTTTTGCTATTCCACACTTGGTAAATACGCCCTTCTTTCTTCCTCAGCGGGGAAAATACCTTACACTATACACCAGAGGACACAAACCTTGACCAAATTAAATCTTGGTGTAATTTTTGACCACTCAGAATAAAGAAAATCCACTATTATGACAGCCAATCCAACAGAGATGTTTCAAAGAAAAAGTTTAGCATCACATATAACCCACCACAAAATCCAACTCCTCTTCCCCCCGACACTAAGTGAAACGCAGATGCAGGGGAAGCACATCAAAATGCACATCGGCGCTGCCCTCCTCCGAAATCACTGGCTGCTATCGTCCACATTCGCATATTCACCAAAGTTTAATTGTAAACAGAGTAATTATGGTACTAAAGTTATTAAATACACAAAGCAAGCTTGGAACTATACATATTCAAATAGAATTTCAGTGGCAGATCAACTTTTATATCTGAAACAATACCCTAATTAATAGTCAGCTCTGATAATAAAACGGTCCTGTTTTTCAGATAACATTCCAAAAAAGTTCTGCTATGAATATTAAAATAAAGTTTTGTGAAAAGGTATTTAAATTTCAATAGCTATATTTATCACAATACGGTACTGTATTTAGACAACTGGCATTTTCCAAGTCCTGGATTCAAATTTGGAATCATTTCTTTTTTTTAATCTTCTGTGGAAGAGAGAAAAGAAAAAGCTTAACTGATTCCAACAGTTCCGCTTACACTTAATGAGCTCTATGAATTCATCACACCCAAACTGGAAAATGGCAGTGCTGTAGAAAGCTGGTCACAGTGGGCCCTAGACATAAATTCTCCCTAAAATAGGCAGACACATTAGCCCCTCTGAGAGGGTCCTATATTTTCACGAAGCGTTCTTTAAACTCGTAGTTTCTCTGACGCTGCTGACCAGCCTGGTGACTCAAGGCTGCTTAGGCACACTGGACTATTCGCAGCTCCGTTAACGTGGCACCAACCTGGTCTACCTCCACTCTTCACAGTAAAAGTTGTTTCTTGCCCCTGCCCCCGCCACGATCTACATTTACTGAAATCTTCCCCACCCAAATGTCTCTCCCCCTCTGTCAGATGTGACCTCCAGTTTCAGCGCTGTTCCTACCTCTTACTGCGTTTGACAAATGTTACTGGTAAGTTTATAAGCTCCCAGAAAAGAGAACTGTTTTACAATATACTGCACTTGGCAGGAATTCAAAAAATGTGCAAAATTAAACAGCAAAAGGTTAAGTTTTCTTTTGCCCTGTGAGTACCTGACGTCTAACTTTACACTTCATTAACAGCCCACAGCTGCAGGGGATGTGTCACTCCTGTTAAAAGCCCAGCACAAAAATCTCTTCCCACTCCCTACACTGACTATGCCAAACCCTGTTCATCCTCTCAAAACCAGAATGCGCCTTCCTACGTCACTCTTCTCAGTAGACTTTGCAAAAGGGTAAGCATACTTCTTTTGGAAGGTACTATACTTGCATTTTAATTCACAATATTTCAATCAAAATTAAACTCACACTCTAAACACTTGAGTAACCGCCCTGCTTTGTGTTGCATGCCTCGGTCCCGACCTCAAGACTTCAACTATTAACTCACCGGCTGTCCGACATTCAACTTCTCCCTCAACTAGAGCCTTCTCATCAGCCTTTAAATACACTCATGGCTACCCATTTTTTTAAAAATGTGTTGTAATGCCCCTCCATGGTCACCCTACCTTTCCTCTCCCTTCCCATGCCCGACGCCGTGACCCTGACTGTGCTTCTGGCACAGGATCTGCCCGAACAGCGCTGGGGCGGGCACTGAGCCCGGTCACACAGCGGGCCTCGCGTGGGCCTGCTCCACGGCACTCAGTGGTGCTCACCCCTCCTTCCCTGAAACCCCCTCCTCTGCTGTCACCACACAGCATGGGGGTGTCCGGTGTCCGGCCCACTGTCTAGTGCTGGCACTCAGACACCTGGGGCGGTACAATGAGGAAGGCCGCTCTCCCCAGGTGGGCGCTCCAATCCCTGATGACCAGCTTCACAGCAATAAGCGAAGGTTAGCTGTGAACTGACGGAGAGAAGGCGCGGCTGTGCATCCATTCACGCCCGCAGCAAATACCTGCCCATAACCCACCACGTACCGACCACTGTTCTAGGCACCTGCTATACTCAGGAACAAAACAAAGGTCTTGCCGTTGACACTGAGATTCTAGCAGAAAGAGACGTAATAAAAATAAACATAATGGATATATGATCTAGTATGTTGGAAAATGCAGGTGCTATGTTAACAGGGGTGGGGGGGGCTCATGGTTGGCCTCATGGAGAAGGTGAGACTCAAGACTGGAAGGAGGTGGGGAAGCCAGCCCGGGCGAGTATCTAGGGCAGATATTCTCAGCAGAGGGATAAGGAGCGCAAAGCCTATGGTGGGAGCATGCCAGGCAACAGAAGAGTAAGGGTGCCAGTCTGGAGTGAGCAGGCAGAGGAGGAAGGGGAGGAGGAGGGGGAGGAGGAGGGGGAGGAGGAAGGGGAGGAGGAGGGGGAGGAGAAGAGCTAGCAGAGGACAACTGGTCACGTGAGCCCTGAAGGCCACATGACTTTGCAAAAGGGTAAGCATACTTCTTTTGGAAGGTACTATACTTGCATTTTAATTCACAATATTTCAATCAAAATTAAACTCACACTATAAACATTTGAGTCAAGGACAATTTTCCCACTTGACCAATTTCTCACCAAAGTTTTTACATTTTTTTATAGTTCTTGCTAACATGTATGATTCCATTCTCAAAATCCATTCCATCTATAGACTGAACTATATAAATTTATACAAATGCCAAATGTCAAATGCCTTTCTCACTAAAGTCACCTCGAAGTAGGAAAGGGTTTGTAATGGATCAAATTCCATTCCAGAAAGTAGACAGGAGTAAGACCTATTCCACTTTAACTTAAATATATGTTTAATTTGGTAGCGCTCTACTAGAGTGAGTGGTTTACAACTTTTTAACAGAAACATAGAAACTTTCACCATGCTATACCCCTTTTTAATTTAAACTAAAAAATAATACTGACTCCCATGGAATTCTACATTATGACAATGTGGACTGTCTGCTTCATTAATTCATTTGCTCAGCAAATATTTCCTGAGCACATACTCTGTGCCAGACTGTTCTAGAAAATGCAAACAGAGCAGTGAACAATCAGACAAGAAACCCTGCCCTCACTGAGCTTGTATCTTTATTTAAGATAGATAAATTTAAAAAAATTAAAACATGTCCATTGCTAAGGAAAAATAATAGTAAAGTAGGGACAGGGAGTTGGGGGAAGTGCAGAATTTAAAAGATGATCTGGTAAAGCCTCATAAGAAAATGACATTTAAAGCAAGACCTGAGACTAAAGTGAGGGAATCTAGCCAGGCAGTTCTCTGGAGGAAGAGCATCCTACACGGAGGGAGCGGCAAGTGCAAAGGCCCTGAGGCAAGAACATGCCCAGCTTGTTCTAGAAACAGCAAGGAGAATGGCAGAGCTGGCAGGGAATTAGCCAGGGCAGAACACTGGCTCCCAGCAGAGATGTAAAAGGGCACAGCACGGCAACACACCCAACACACAGGCCGCTGCAGACACACCGAGACGGGGAATCATGGGGAGGTTCTGAGCAGAGGAGCAGTGGCTCTGACTTAAATGTTAAAACACTGCTCTGGTTATTGCAGCAAACAGACTGGAAGGGGGCAAGGCAGAAGCAGCTACTACCAGTTACCACAATGGAGTTACTATTGAAATAATGCATCAGTCCTCACTGAGTAGTAAGAATGTCAAGTTTTTTAAACCAGTACTTTTAGCCCCTAAACAGAGGGTTAGAGAGTAACCTAAGAGGTTTTCTTTTATTCTTTTGGCTTTACATAAACTACCCTACCCCCAAAAAACAAGTCTTCAGTGCCAAGTAGAAATAATTGATATTAGTGACAGATGGTCTAAGTAAGTAACATGCTAATCATCTCTTATTCTAGATTTCCTCAGCTCTATCTTCATGGCAAGTTAGTTCACCAGGAAATTAAACACTTGAACTCATTTATTCCAAAGGCATTTATAAAACACCTCCAAAATACGTGCTGGAAACTGTGAGGGGCTGGAAATACAAACATGAATGAAATGCACCTTTGGGCTCAGGACACTGCAGTAGCTTCATGCAGAACAGCATCAACAGTTACAATTTAATACTATACCGTCAGCCTCAAACAAGAATCAATAAAAAGACTTCCAGGTAAACAATGTTTCTGAATCCATGATAAACCTACCTATTAAAGAGAGTGAGCAGTTGTAGACATCTATCTACAAAACCAAACTCTGTCAGTTTCATGGTGAGAAAACAGTACCTTTTCCAGTGATGTAAGTTTTTAAGATATTGAAGACTATGAAACTGTTTCCTCTGTTTCAATCAGAGCCAGAAAGTGCAGAGCAAAAGCATCAACTCTATTACATAACGCACCATCCTCTGAGGCAGTACTTCTCCATCCTGGCTATCCACCATAATCACCAGTGGAACTTAAACAATAAAAGCCCTACTCCAAGAGCCGCCGCCTCTGAATGTTTAAGGCTACAGGGTTGTGATACAGAGATCTGGATGGAGGCGTTCCGGTACATCTGCCTTTCTTCACTGACTCACTCGCTTCCATGTAACGGCTCCGTTACATACCACTCTACTGGCTTACGCCATTGGGATAAAAATCCCCTCTGGTTCATTTAGAAGTTGAGTAAAATGTATAAATAAGTGAATGAATGACACATAAGGAGCCAAAAAGAATTGTCCTTTTCCCATCCCATTGTATCGCAAGCCAAAATCACTCATTTTTACTTCAAACTTATTTGGGATTAGGAAGTAATTACCTATTTTGGTGCAAATGGCTTCCTGCCAAACTACACTGGGTTCAAGTGCAAAATCAAACAAGAGGTAATCGGTCAACAAAGAATTCGTCACCTCTTTTGCTAAATTACATCAGGAACAATTTGAAAGCAATACATCTAAAGATAATTCTCTCACAAATGAGCCAGCTGATCAGAATTTGATTAATGCGTTTGATTAGTGCTAAGAAATCATCTGAAAAATAAAACACTGACTCTTGAGTTTATAGCCACTTGCCAATACAAAGGGTCTTGCCACAGTCTCCACAGGTGAGACAGAGCTGTAAGAAAATCCTCAGGAACAAAAACACACTTACTACCAACACCATTTAACATGAAACCGAGACACAGAAAGGTGATGAACTGTGAGTTCCTGTAAGAGACAGCCAGTCAGAGCCCTTGTGTCACTCAGCGAACATGCATGTGAATAAAAGTATGAAAAGCATTCATGCTATATGGCACCCTTAGTAGCATTAACAAATAAGAGTCAAATGTAACACAACAACTATAAGAATACAGAAGTGAACCTCGAGAAATAATGATCCTATAAATTCATAGGTTTATTCCTGATGAACACTGAGCTAAACTCAAACTCTGATCCAATCTTTGGAGCAACTGTCACCCTAGTCATGGTTTCACACCCGGCTGGAAAGAACTAGGTGAGGACTCGCGCTTCTAACTCTGAGAAAGGAAGGATCTTCAGAGAAGAAAAATTTCTTCCTTATCATAATTATTTTTACGTGTACAGTATTAGGAAAGTGATTAATGTTCATTAAAAAAATGTTTGGCATAGTGAATGGATTTTTTCAAAATACAGTATCAAATAAACCTCCTCAACTGTCACTTCCTGTAAATGATTTCTAAAAGTTCTGAAGGAGTCAACACTAACTGCAGAATTAATTTTTAACTGAGGGGCCAGGTAGGAGAGGGTAAAGGGGGATAGATGGTGATGGAAGGAGACCTGACTTGGGGTGGTGACCACACAATACAGTGTACAGTATACAGTATACAGGTGATGCGTTGTGGAATATTGTGCAACTGAAACCTATATAATGCTTCTGACCAATGCCACCCCAATAACTCAATAAAAAATAACTTTTTAACTGAGAACACACAGTATAGCACGATTTCAAACACAAGCCCAGCATACCACAAGGTCACCACATCCCCCCAACACAGAATGATTCCGTGAAATCTCTGCTGCTCACTTCTCATTCTGCGTCTTGACAGAGCAGGCGGCAGGTCCAGCCCTGGAGCCCTAACCGGTTAGGGACCAACCAGGAAGCCGACACTGCAGTCCAGTCACTCACCTCCGCTCCCGGTTCCAGGAGCTAGGAACGGTCTGCCCTGCCTGAGCAAAGGCATCACGCCTGAGAGGGCAGGCAAGTCCACAGATGGGGACCTTGGGAAGCAAACCACGCAGTGCCTAAGCCACCGGCCTTGTCACCCTGATCTGACAGATCTCATTATAGTACACTTTCCTCATTCTCTGTGAACACTGAAACTCTGCGCCCCCACCCCCACCCCATTCAGGAAACGGGAAGCATTATCTTAGCTAGATGAGGTCATCCCAGTATCCTTTGACTTGAGTTTGTTAACTAGTAAGTATGTTCAAATCTTAATTGTCTCACAGAATGCCTTCCTATAGTTAATTTTTTTAGTCACTGCGTCTGGCTGATGTTCCTGAATTTTTTTAATCAACAAAGGTCATCATCCTCTTTATTTTTTTCCTCCCCCTTGTCATTCATTCTGTAAAATTTCCTACATTTTGAGTTTTGATGACTGTGTCCCTATATTGTAACTTAACCTGTTCCCCTGCAATATGTTACCGTCGTTCAGATTGTCCTATCTCTGGTGTCAAAGCCCTTCAACCAAAGACCACCAAGAACACACCTGTAAGTTAAACAAGCTGAGATAACACACATGGGGACAGTGGGACAATCAGTAATGGAATGTTCTAGAGGATCTATTACAGGGCTCGGGCTTTGGTTGGCTGAGTTGGAGGAGGATTGAGGGAGCAGGGCCCTCTCTGAATTGGATGCTGGGAGAAAGTGGGGTCGTCCTATGTTTGAGTATGGCAAGAGACCTCTCCTAAGGGAGGGGAGACTAGAAGGAAGATGAACCCGTGACTGGTAAGGAGGCAGCAGTCACTCTCTGGCCAAGAGTTTAAGGGTGGCATAGTGACCCTGGTTTTAGTCACGCCTGTCTCCCTCTATCACACACTCGGAGAAACCGTGTCGGAAGCATGCTGTGGGACGGCTGACATTTAACCAGGGAGCAGCAGTCCACCTGGGGGGGGGGGGGGGCGCAGCGCGGCCCCAGAGCTGTTCTTCCCTCCTCCTCGGCACCGGGGCAGCGACTTGCAACCTCTGCACCTCAAGGCACAGGCAAACTAATCACTAAAATCCTGCGGCACAAACACCAAAAGAATATATTTCTTTGCCAACCTGCCAAAAATAAATAAATAAATAGGTATAAATTTAATGCATTCACATCGGATGGCTACTGATATGTTGGCTGTTGTCATTTTTTTAGCTGATAATCTCAGGGACAAGAGGTCTCAGTGCCCCTATGCATCTTTCAAAACTTCTTGTGGCACACGGGTTGAAAATCGCTGTGCTAGGTAGGCAGCACAAGAAGTGGGCCACTGTGTCCTGGCACGGCCCCAACAGTCTCAGGAATTTTCCTTGCTTTCTAGTATGAGATATTCCAGTTTCCTCCTATACGTATGGGACGGTCGCCGAGATACTATTAAGTAAAAAATGCAAGGGGCTTGACCTGTGGTGGCGCAGTGGATAAAGCATCGACCTGGAAATGCTGAGGTCGCAGGTTCAAAACCCTGGGCTTGCCTGGCCAAGGCACATACGGGAGTTGATGCTTCCAGCTCCTCCCTCCTTCTCTCTCTCTATCTTCTCTCTCTCCCTTTCTCTCCCCTCTCTAAAAATGAATAAAAAAAAATTTTTTTAAATGCAAGGGAAGAACTGTGTATAAACATTTCTATCCATATAAAATAAAGAGACCTATTATTATGCATGCTAGCTATGTATAAACCCCCCAACATTTCAATAAGTTAAAAGAGAGATAACCCAGTTTGTTAAAAAAAAAAATGGGCAAAGACAACAGGCACCTCACAACACAGGACACCCAAATGGCTAACAAGTACATATATGAAAAGGTGCTCAAATCACTCTGGTCATCAGGGAAATGCCGATTAAAGCCACACCGAGATCTTCCACACAACCACAGAACGGTTTAGAAAATTTCCCTTACTGTTTACCAGGAGTACCATGTGGAGGCAAGGCTGCCGAGGGCCTGGGATGTACACTTTGCTGGTAGGAGTAAAAATTAGTACAACCACTTTGGAAACCTGTTTGGCAGTATCCATCTATTAAAGCCGAAAGTACTCATACATTATGCCCACAATTCTACTCTTAAGATAGGTACCCAACTAAAATGAATACATGTGAACCAAAAGATACCAACAAGAATGATTACAGCAGCATTATTCATAACCGCTAGAAATTAAAAACTATTCAAATGCCCATCTACAGCAAAATGGATAAATACTATGTTATATATAATTTGTGGTGGTTTTAACAAATGGCCAGAAATTTTCTGACACACCTCCTATAAGGAGGTAAAGTCTATGTTCCCTAACCTTGAATTCAGGCAGGCTTGTGTCTATTTCCACCAAGAGAGTCTAGTGGAACTGATGTTGCGTGACTTCCGAGGAGAAGTCCCTCTCGGGAAGCTTCCTCTGGGAACCCAGACAAGGCCGCTTGGAGAATCTGCAACCAGGGCACAGACCCCTTTAAAGCAACAACAGGGCTAACTGTAAGGCATAAGACTTATTCCCAAACCAGAAGTGGAAGGACATGCACTGAAGAAACACAACACCAACTAATGCGCCCACACATGAAATGTCCAGTTTAAGCTTGGTGTCTCATTACAAGGGCCCAGAATGAGAATGCAGGAGCTCATCTCCAAAACAGTTGTGATTTTATCTACTACCAGACACTGTACTCACCTGGCATTTCTTAAAAACCTCCTCTCTGTCACAAGGAAGTGCTGCTGCTGGACGCTGACACTACACGTACATGATGACCACTACGGTCAGCCGTCCCGCTGGAACCTGTCAGCAGTGAGAACTGAACACTGTCTAAACAGCCAGGGACTCAAAAGTGACAAAGAAGCAAAGCAAGTTTCAAGTGGAAGTTTCTGTCTCTGTTGACACTGTTTTACATAACCCCTGGAAAAATAAAATAGATCCACTTAAAAAAAGATGCAGGCCCTGGCTGTGGATAAAGCGGCATTCCGGCACACCGAGGCTGCAGGTCCGCCCCCAGTCAGGGCCCGGACAAGAAGCAATCAATGAGTGCACGGCTACATAGAACGATTAGGTGGAACAAGATGATGTGCCTCTCCCCCACCCCACCCTCATCAATGAAAACAGGATTTTTGTTAATGTAGGTGCTGACTAATCCCAGATGACCCTGGTGTTCAAGACATCCCAGCCATGCATGTGTGTGAAGGAGCAACGGAATGATTCTAGACTCTCACCATCCTAGAGGGACAAGCTGTCCCCACCAAACTCCTGCTCTTGCCCCACCCTGTATTTGAAAGAACAGTGGACAGGGATTCAGCTTGTTCTTCGTGTCTCCAAAAGACAGGACTGGGTGGGAAAATAAGAAAGCAGACTTCCCCTCAATACAAGAACTTACTAACAGTCGAAATTTAAAAAAAAAAAAAACAAGATAGGCTGTCTCTAGAGCAGCAGTTCCCAACTGGAGACGACCTTGTCCCCCGCCAGCGATGATGAACATCCTAAAATTCAAAGAACCCCCAGAACAAAGAATAATCGGCCTGAAATGTCACTAGTCTCATGGCTAACACACTACAGGTAGAGCTCCCTGTCACTGGAAGCATTCCATTATAGACCAGGTAATGTAACAATAACCAGTACATACATGACTTTCAAACCTGATGGGAAACAAATTTTAAAAAGATTATCTGTTTCAGATAACTCTCCAGAGAAAAACAGGGATGTTAAAGTGATGATGATTATGATGATGGTGATGATGATAAACATTTATTGAACACTGACCATGGGCCAGACATTGTATCAAGTGATGAATGGAAGTATTTCACACTTAATTCTCACAACTACCCTAATGAAGTAGCACTCTTCCCTAGTTTGAAGGTGAAGTTAGGTTCCCTAGGTCACACAGCAGCAGTCAGTCAGTACCTGAGCTCAGATCCACCTCGCTCCAATTGTACACACCCCGGTCTGAGCCATAAATATGAAATGACTTTCACAGCTTCTGCATTCTAGAGAAAGGAAGCCGCCCACATTCTAGAAATGCGGAACAACGTCTGAATATCTCTGTACTCGCTGCTAACCTGGCTGGCCAGGAGAAAGGGGAAAGGATTATTTGAAGAAGTCCTGTGATGAAGGAGAGAACAATTATCCTGATTGTCCCCAATTGACTACTTCTGTAAGAGCCAAGAAGCTCTTATAGACCCAGGGACTCTCAGTCAGAAACTGAGATTAATGATGACATCCCTTTATCCACAGGCGTGAAAGCTCAGGATGGACAGACGTTTGAACAGCCCCGACTGGGAATCCTGCCCTTAACAAATACACTAGACGCAGATACATGGTTTCTTGGCTGCCGACACTCACGCCCATCTGTCAGGATGGCACCGTGCCTGCTCACATGTTGGTCAAACTGTCACTAGGGCATAGGTGCCAAGCAATGATAGTTTTAAATGGGCAGCTTGCATAGCGCTGTAAGAGCTTGCTCTTCTGCGGAAAAATAAATTCTCTGCGCTAATACCAAAGGGCTGCGATCGCATATGAAACAGTCTTGGTCAGTGTCAACACTGCGGTGGAAAAAAAGATCTAGAATGGAAGAAAAGACTCCGACTAAGGAAGCGAAATCAGACAGGAAAGGTACTTGGAACGCAAACACGCGGCTGCCCGACATCTTCTCACACTTCCCATCTCCCCTCAGTTCCTGTCGTGCTGATCTCTTCTGCAGTAAAACCCTCTGCTCACAGTCCTTGATTTCTTTTTAACAGCACAATACACTTTTCCATGCTTTCAATTAAAAAGTAGAAATGCACTGATATTTAGTAGTCTGACATGAAATAAGTTCTATTTATTGAGTGGTTATTTTTTAATGACAGAAGTCTGATCTATAGCCAAAAAAAAAAAAAAAATCATTTAAATATACAAAAGAGAGCTGAAACCAAATGAGACTGTCATAGATAAATTTTTAAAAAGTATAATTTGTTTGAGGAAAAATATAAAGAAATGAAATGAGTGCTGAGAAAAAAATATTGAGTATTTCCGTCACAAAAATTAGGACTTGGGGCTGTCACCTGTCATACCCCCTACCTATAATTTTCCTACAGTGTGTCTGGTTCCCATCCTACCTTTAAAGAACTTTGGATCAACAGTGCAGTATCTAGTGCCCTTACTTCCCAGAAATGCTTCCCTAAGACTTAAAACCCCAGTGCTGCCGTTAGAGCCATTTGTCCTCATACAGTCCTTGGTGGTTCTGAGGAACAGCTGGTCATCATCATTCTCTGTATAGTTCTCCAGAAGCAAGTATCAGGACACACTGATTAACCCCCGTCTCCTCTGCCATAATAAACAAAAGTGTTTCCATTAACTTTTCCTCTTTGGACCAACTTCCAACCCTGTTTTTATCCTTTCAGCTGTCAACTCTTAGGCCCTTATTAGGCCTGATAAGAAATGTCATTCATCCACATCAACAATGAGCCCAAACCACCCCCCAAAAAGAGAAAAAAACCCAAACTACTCTTTACCCACATGTACAACTTACTAAAAGTAGCATTAGTATGGAGTTTGAAAGTCCAGCAGATTCTCAGCATCCATCAATGAAGACAGCTGCAAAGCCTAAAATCTACCTTTATTCTTCTATGAAATACTAGGAACTTAATATTCTGAAGTGACACCAGTTTCATAGCTTTCTGAAAAACATACATTACACAAGGTGGTAAACCAAGTTAAGGGTCATGAGTATATACTGTTCTTTCAACAAACCTATTATTTCCTTTCCCCCATGGCCCTAAACAACTTTCTTAAATATCATTTCTCCATTATCAATTTCCTGCTCGAGAACCGACAGTACCTTCCTAGCAGCCAACGGAACTGATTATAACCTCTACAGTCTAACCAGCAGTCTTCCACACACGTGAACCAACTTCTCTTCCTTTACTTCCCTCTCCCCCCTTCACTCGATGACCCCCCAAACAGCAGGCCTTCTCACCTTTTGCTCTAGGACCTACCTTTGCTCATGTTAGTCTCTAAATGGTTCCCCACTCCCTATCAAAACTAGACTTACTTTTACCAAGACTCAAGCCATGTCATACCTTCATGAATCTGTATTAACTGTCATACTTAATTGCTCACTCATTTCTGGTCTTCATTCTGGTATGCAGTTTACAGTGTATGTCCAACTGATTGTTTTATAAAGGTAAGTAAAAGAATTTACTGGAGAAAGGGTACGCTTTCCAACAAGCGATTCTGGAATAGCTCGACATCCACAGGCAAAAGGAAAAGAAAGAACCAAAACCTAACCCCCACATCCTATATAAAAATTAACCCAGAATGACCCTAGACCTACACGTAAGACATAAAACTGTGAAGCACTTAGAAGAAAACAGGAGCATCTTCCTGATCCAGGGCTAGGAGAGTTCTGAGACATGCATGACATCAAAAACACAATCCCTGTGTCAGTAAGACTTCATCGAAAGTAAAAACCCTTACACTGCAAGACACTGTAAGAGAACAAAAAGAGAAGCCACAAACGGAGAGAACATATTTACAAATCATATATCTGGCAAAGGACTTGTATTCAGGACACATAAAGGACCTTCTAAACTTAGTAAGAAAACAAACAATCCAGCTACAAAATGGGCAAAAGCAGTGAATACACAAGTCACTGAACTAAGACATTAATGGCAAAAGCACATGAAAAACATTCAACATCATTAGCCATTAGGGAAATAAAAATTAAAGCCATAATGAGATAACACTACATCCCTATTGTAACAGTTAACAAATATATCGCCAACACCAAATGCTGACAAAGATTCGGAGAAACTGGATGTCTCGTGTTGTGATGACAGGACTGTAAAACGGTACAGCTACTCTGGGGAAGTCTGGCAGTTTCTTAGTAAGTTAAACACCTACCCTATGTCCCAACAGCTGGACTACTAAGCATTTATCGTAGAAAAATGAAGACATGCCCACATGAAAATCTGTGCGTGCATGTTAGCAGCTTTATTTGTAATAGTCAAAAATTAGAAATAGCCTGACCAGGTGGTGGCGCAGTGGATAGAGCGACGGACTGGGATGCGGAAGGACCCAGGTTCGAGACCCCGAGGTCGCCAGCTTGAGCGCGGGCTCATCTGGCTTGAGCGGAGAGCTCACCAGCTTGGACCCAAGGTCGCTGGCTCCAGCAAGGGGTTACTCGGTCTGCTGAAGGCCCACGGTCAAGGCACATGTGAGAAAGCAATCAATGAACAACTAAGAAGTCGCAACGCGCAACGAGAAACTGATGATTGATGCTTCTCATCTCTCTCCATTCCTGTCTGTCTGTCCCTGTCTATCTCTGCCTCTGTAAAAAAAAAAAAAAAAAAAAAAAAAAAATTAGAAATAACTCACATGTCCTTCAAAGGGTGAATGGTTAAATATAATGTGCAAAAGACATCAATGGACAAGAATAGTACAATTATCAAAACTAGGAAATTGCATTGATATAGCTTTAATAATTAAACTAATTTGATTTTCAGTTTTTACACTCTTTTTGTTTGTATTGTATCTAGTTCTAAGGCATTTTATCATGTGTAAAAATTCATGTAACCATCACAACAATCAGGATACAGAACTGCTCTACGACCCTGAAGAAATTCCCTCATGCTACCCCTTTATAGTGATGTCCTCACGCCGGCAAAAACTCATCTGTTCTCCATCTCTGTAATTTTGTCATTTCGAGAATGTTGTATACATGGAATCATACAATCATACAACTTTTTGAAATTGGCTTTTTTCACTCAATACAATGCCCTTGAGCTCCATCCAAATTGGTGCATGTGTCATGTGTCACTGATTTGTTTCTTTTTGTTAGCAGTAATGTTTCATTATGTGGCTATTCCCCATTTTATTTAACCATTCACCCACTGGAGGATGTGTGCAGTTGTTTCTGGTTTCTGGCTACTATAAACAAAGCCCCTGTGAACATCATGCACAGGTCTTAGGGTCAACAAAAGGTTTTTTTTGTTTGTTTGTTTGTTTTCTTTTCATTTTTCTGAAGCTGGAAACAGGGAGAGACAGTCAGACAGACTCCCGCATGCGCCCGACCGGGATCCACCCGGCACGCCCACCAGGGGGCGACGCTCTGCCCACCAGGGGGCGATGCTCTGCCCATCCTGGGCGTCGCCATGTTGCGACCCTTCTGGGTGTCGCCATATTGCGACCAGAGCCACTCTAGCGCCTGGGGCAGAGGCCACAGAGCCATCCCCAGCGCCCGGGCCATCTTTTTGCTCCAATGGAGCCTTGGCTGCGGGAGGGGAAGAGAGAGACAGAGAGGAAAGCGCGGCGGAGGGGTGGAGAAGCAAATGGGCGCTTCTCCTATGTGCCCTGGCCGGGAATCGAACCCGGGTCCTCCGCACGCTAGGCCGACGCTCTACCGCTGAGCCAACCGGCCAGGGCTCAACAAAAGTTTTTACTCCTCTAAGCCCTGGTCGTTTGGCCCAACGTGTGGAAGTCCTATGTTCAACTCCCAGTTGGGGCACACAGGAGAAACGACCATCTGCTTCTCCACCCCTCCCCTCCCCCTTCTCTCTCTCTCTCTCTCTCTCTCTCATTCTTCTCCTTCTGCAACCATGGCTTAAATGGTTCAAGCAAATTGGCCCCGGTGCTGAGGACAGCTCCATGGCCTGCCTTCTGCGCTAAAATAGCTTGGTTGCCAAGCAATGGAGCACTGGGTGGATCCCCGTCGGAGCGTATGCAGGAGTTTGTGTCTCTGCCTCTAGTTTTTACTGCTCTTCCAAAATGTCCAGGGGAACGACTTGTGGGTAATGTGTGAGGCATATGTTTACCTTTTTAAGAAACTGCCAATCTAATTTCCAAAGTGGCTATACCATTTTACATTCCTACCAGCAACATGAGGTATATAATAATTTCAAAGTCGCAATTTCCAAAGTATTTTCTGAAAGCCTGAAAAAGCAGAAAGATTAAGCCTGACCTTAGTTTTTAAAAAATAAATTTTTTTAATGTTTTTCCTAACTTCTTTTTTATCCCCTCTAACAAAGAATTATGAGATATAATCTGTATGTTGATGGCTCTGTTGCCATAAAGTAAACTGTAAACTGCAACAAGAAGTGAAGAAAGCCACACTGCCAGAAGAAACAGGAAAGGTTTATGCTTCTATGTCTTCCCAATACTGTAGGAAGACTAAAAGTTTAACAGCAGTTTCTAACACTCAGCCTTGTGAAATCTGATCACAATGCATTTATACATAGTACCATCAAATAACGACATTTGTTCAGCTGTTACTTGGAAAAACAATTTGAGAAAAGTAACTAACCTGAAATAAAGCTACAGTTATCTTGGATTTCTAATCTTTTTTTTTTTTATTTTAAGCATAATCGACAATTAGATAAGCGTCTCTCCGGGGTTCTTGACAGGAGGAGCTATGTGTACAGCAAACCTATCTGCCCCACTTGCAAACAGCAAGACCTCTCGTGTGTAAAGAGAAAATGCGGTAAATGCACAGGAGGAAACTATAAAGCCCCCAACAGGGTGGGATGCTGTGGCCCTTGTTCCTAATGACTTGCCAGTTCTCTAATTTAGTCCCTTGTGGGACCACCATCTTGTTCCAGATACTGAGCTCCACAAGACAAATGTGGCCTCTTCCAATAAAGTATGCATTTGCTTAAAAGGTAGATGACAGAACACTCCCAAATCTTAAAGCAATAACCTTGCAATTTAATTATCTAACTTCCATCTAGTATATCTTCTCACTTAATGTATATGGCTTTTGATAAACATTTAAGTGCATGTTTAATATTCATCCCAAATATCTGCCAATGTGAGCAGTGTCTAATCTTAACTTCCAAATCCTAGTGTATTGGTTTCGTTCCTATGGGCCAGAGGCTCATGAACAGATAGAAGTTACTGCAAAGAATCAGCAAGAGTCACATACCTACATGAAGACTAAGTAATATGATTGACAATGTATTTTTCCCAGCTGACAAAGTTGATGTGGCTAATAAAATTCTTAGTAAGTTTACTGAAGAGTATTACTAAAAGTAGTTACTCATCATTAGTATTTACTGGTAAATGCTAAAAATATAACCCTTTGGGGGGGAAGGGCACACCTCATCTCTCTCTAGGCTCTCGAGAACTTTCCTTTTAAAGTGCTGCCCATACATCACTCAGAACGAGAACCATAGAACGTGCTTGCGTTTGAATGCAAACATTTACGACAACATTGGGAGAGATGGAGAAGTAACTGGGAAAGTGCATGAAATTACTTCAAAATCCCAACCTCAGAATGCTAGATACTTGAGTATAATACAGGAGCTGGGGAAGGGGGCAAGTGATAAAGGGCACAGCTCACTTTGCATCTTTATGATGCCAAGTACATATTAACGGTAGTTTGGTCAAAAGAGCCAAATATATCCTAGAGTACAAACACATCTTGGCTAGCTATACCACCTACTAAATGCTTTGTAAAGATTCTACCACCTATCTAAATTGCTCTTACACCCTTGTTCAAAATTCTCTATTTGCTAAATTTTAATAATAATGTAGTTTTTCAAATGTGTCCTATACATTTATTGACTTCTTGTGTGCTGGATGTTAGATACCTGAGATTAAAAAGAATGACTTCTATTAATTTAAAACAAGGAAAACTGCCTGACCAGGTGGTGGCACAGTAGATAGAGCATCAGACTGGAATGCAAGGGACCCAGGTTCAAAACCCTAAGGTTGCTGGTTTGAGTGAGGGCTCTTCCAGCTTGAGCATGGGGTCGCCAGCTTGAGTATGGGATTATAGACATGACCCCATGGTCGCTGGCTTGAGCCCAAAGGTTGCTGGCTTGAAGCCCAAGGTCACTGGCTTGAACCCAAGGTCGCAGGCTTGAGCAAGGTGTCAGTCACTCTGCTGTAGTAGCCCACGGGTCAAGGCACATTGAGAAAGCAATCGATGAACAGCTAAGCTGCCAAAATGAATAACTGATGCTTCTTATCTCTCTCCTTTTCCTGCCTGTCTGTCCCTGTCAGTCCCTCTCTCTGTCTCTGTCACACACACACAAAAAGAAAACTTACTTCAACTAAACACTGCAGTAGCAAGAAAAGACTGTACCCTAGTAGTTCCTGGCACACAGTAGGCACATTAAATCTAAAGAGTCCACTTCCACTCAGTTTGAAAATTAACCTCAGCAAGCAAGTAAAACATCCTACCGGTCTTTAAAACATTCTCCAGTCCTACTCAGTTATCAATCCATTCTCTGGACCCATTAAAAGCAATTTTCCTGAAAGCCTCACCCATACAAAGAGGCAGAACTGAATGCCCATTAAGTTCACTGCCTGATATATGAAGACATCAGCACTAGCCCATTTGTACCAATTCAGGAGTAATCCTTCATTTGATATAAGGTAAAATGTAAAGCTTTGCTTCATTTTCAGTTAAGTTTTATTTTAGTCTCCGAATCAAAATTCTATTCATAGTAAATTATCTTAGTAGGGATGGCTTTAAGGAAAAAATATAGTTGTCAAAATAAAAATCTTTTTTTTCCTTTTCTAGACATGTGGGATATTCACTTATTTATTATTATTTCACATTAGTTCCTTTAAAAAAATGCTGGCCTATTCAAGAAATTTAATTTTAGGGGTTGTCAACATTTTGAATTCATTACTGTTATTTTTAAAATATACACTTGCATCCTGGAATAAAACTTAGCCTAAGCTTTTCATATAGCCATTTCCTGGGCGCTAACTAACTTACTACATGCCAGGTTCTATCCTTGACACATGACTACTCCATTATCTCATTTGTTTAACAAATATCCTCTCATAATCTTTGCAGCACTGAATATAAGCCATTAATCTATAAACCTGATACAATTTGTACTAGATACTAGTACTAAATTGATAGTAATGCTTAACACAAGCTTATTGTTGTTAAATGCAAGTTGTTTTACTGTATTAACACAGACTGTGACCAGCAATGCTGAGATGCAGAGACCACCACCTGCGGTAGCTGCCGCAGAGAAAGCTGTTCTTGCCTTCTTAAGTTACAGTCCCTTCTCTAGGTGGCAGATAAACATAACCTTATCTACCCAGGCATTTAACTCCAATTACTCCATGCCATTTTGAACAGCACAAGCATAATCTGAATAAAATACAATAATTACATAAAGAAGTCTTGCTTCCCTCCAAAATTGCTTTAAAACTGAAGACTACATTCTCCCCCAAAAGTATCACGCTCAGCATATCTTGAAAAAGTAAAGTGTCTTCATTCTGAACTCTGAAAAATAAATACTGCTGCATAATGCCTTTTCACTTGCGAATTTCAGACTCAACAGACGAGCAATTCCAGTTTTTTGTTTCTTTTTTTAAGGGGGAAAAAGGAAAATAAAGACGCTCTTCAACAGTTCCCGAAAAGCACCGCCCTCCCAATAGCAAAACTATTTCCAAGCTGTTCCCACAAAGGGAGATGGGGAGGGAAAGGAAGAGTCCATACAAAGAAAGATAAAAAAAAATGGTTGGCTTGATAGAGAAATTAAAAGAAGAGTGGGTTCAACAGGAACCTCCCCAACCCCACCCCACCCCCATCAGCGACTCTGGTGCTGTTCGTCGAAATTAACTGATCAGCTAAGAGTTTTGAAACCAGGGCCAAAACCTATTTTGATGGTAGGAAACCTATCTGCTGCCCTTGAATACAGCTGCGTCAGTACGGGGTGGCACCCCGCCCGCGAGTGGGGAGAGATCAGAAGAGGACCTGTCAGTGGGTCCCGAAACCCCTTCCTTGTAAAACTCCCACGGGGCTCCACCCACTGACATCAGACCCCCAAGCGCAAGCTCCCTCACCGGGACCCGGACAGGTAAGCCAAGGGGCGGTCCCGGACGCTGTGCCCGACGGGACAGGCTCCTTCTCCCCCTCTCAGGGCTCAAGTCAAACGTCACCTCCTCTGAAATGCCCTCTCCCACCCCCATCACCCGGGCCCACCATCGCCGGTCCTCACTGCAAAGAACTTTCTCAGCATCTGCAAATGACCGTACTTGCTTCTCCTCCGTGTTGCCCCTCCCGAACGCCAGCTCCGTGACAGCAGAGGGGGCTCGTCGGTCCAGCCCGGCACAGACCCCATCTCTCAGACCGGGCTCCGAGCGCGCAGCACGCGGGGCAAGTCCGGCCGCGGCACCACGCCGTCCAGAACGTGCAGCTAAGCCTGGAGGCCAGCCTGGGCGGGGGCCGGCCTGGCCGGTGCGGGCAGCCCCGGGCCGCCGCGGGGCCTACGGGACACCAAGCTGGAGGGGATGCCCGCACTGCGCACAGCACCCCGGGGCCGCCCCAGGTCCCAGCCGCCCGGCCGCCCCGCGCCGGCCCAGCCCGCGGCAGCCCCCTGCGTGGCCCCCGGTCGGCGCCCGCAGCCCCCCTACCTGAAACCGCACAGCTGTCGCCGTCTTCCCAGTACGAACTTCCCGCCGCTTCCGCCGACTCGTAATTCCGCGGCGGTGCCGACTCCGTCACACTCGGCAGTATGGGGTCTTCCCATTGGCTCGGCGGCGAACGAGAGAGGCGGGGCGAGTGGGAACGTCGCTGAGCGGGGCGGAGCCTGTGTCAGCCCCTTTGCCGCATTTGAAATGTCGGGAGCTGGGAGCCCGCGCTCCCACTGCATGCTGGGAAGTGGAGTCTTTCACAGTCGCAGTAGGATTCCCCCGCCTTCTGCCCCCGTGGGCTTCTGGGAAATGTGGTCTACAGGCTCCAAGTCAGTCCTGCTCAGAGGCTGTACCCCTCAATGCATAGCAACCGAAGTAATTATTGCCAGTGTTCGCAGTGGCTTGATTTATTAAATAAGTGTTGACAGCAGGTTGGATGTAAAAGTTCCCACTGGCTGTCTCCTCTGCCTGTGTGAACTTGCGTTTCCCACCTCTGGTGCACCTGCACCGCACTGGAATGCTGCGCCCCAGCAGCTGCTTCAGTGCACGAGGGCCTGGCTCCGGAATTAAATAGCCCAGCCACTAGTTCAAATCCTAGCTCTCCTACTTTATAGCTTTGTGACCTAAATTACTTAATCCCTAAGAGTCTAAGTTTCCTGTTTCTGTCAGGACTGAATACATCTATAGACAGCGCTTTGTACATAGTAAGTAACCAATAGTAGAGAGGATTATGTTATTCTGCCCCACTCCCATTGCCATGTATCTAAAGCAGGGGTAAACCTTTTTATACCTACTGCCCACTTTTGTATCTTCTCTGTTAGTAGTAAAATTTTCTAACCGCCCACCGGTTCCACAGTAATGGTGATTTATAAAGTAGAGAAGTAACTTTATAAAATTTATAAAGCAGAGTTACAGCAAGTTAAAGCATATAATAATAATTACTTAACAAGTACTTTATGTTGGATTTTCCCTAAGTTTGGCAGAATAAATCTTTATAAAACAACTTACTATAGTTAAATCTATCTTTTTATTTATACTTTGGTTGCTCTGCTACCGCCCACCCTGAAAGCTGGAACACCCACTAGTGGGCGGTAGGGACCAAGTTGACTACCACTGCTCTAAAGCCTACCTGTCTTTCAAAGCCTCTTTCAATATCCTCCTAACCTTCGCTATTATTTTATCTGTAATTTTCTTATGCCACAGTTTGCTTTGTACTTACAATCAGTTGTCTAAGCCTCCATCACCCATAAGACTGGAAGCATATTGTGGACTGGGACACTATTCTAGGTCAAAATCACCAAAGCCATAGAGATTTTCAATAAAGCTTATGAAACATAACCTTCAGAGCCTCACTGGAACAGGTCCTTTCTAAAGCCCTGGGAAGAGCCTTAACAATGGGGTTACATCATTGTGTGATTTTGGTTTTGGTTTTTGTATTTGCCATGTAAAATATTTTTGTATGACTTTCCTAAGAATGCCTCCAAACCTGTGTAAACTTTAGTCCCCACGAAACCTAAATCTGTCAGTTGGATAGTGCGGCATTGTGCATGATGACTGACCTTTGCCCCTTCCAGATCCCATCACCTGCTCCCGCCTGCCCTCCAGGCCAGGAGGCTGAGCTGGAAAAACCACCACTTGAAGGCTCCTATGACCCCTGGCTTCTTTTGAAGTTGGCCAGTGGGGAACACTCCCCAGAGGACTGGACAGAAAGACAAAGGTTGCTGAGGGTAGGTGTTCCCTGGGATCCTTGTTGGTAAGATCACCTTCAGTTGGCTGTGTCCCTTAGCTGAAGGTGACTGCTCCGTGGCTCTCCCTTCAGCACACAGTGACATCTCCCCGCCCCCTTCATGCCTTAGATCTTCAGATGAAAAATCACCAGCTGCTGTTGCAACTCAAGTTCCTGTTCCTTTCCTGTGGTTTCCACCCCCACATCTCCTTTGCTAGTCAGCTCATTGCAAATAAACCTTCCTCAAATTATCCTCTTTCAAATGTGTCGCCTGCCTCCTGTTGAAATCCTGATGGAAACCTGCACACAAGGTGAGCACTTCATGAACATTTGTCAGCAAAGAGATCTCAAAGATTCACACCTCTTATGTGTGTGGGATTCTCCAGCAAGACTCAGTGGACAGAATCCATTGAAAGAAAGCATCTTACACACATGTACACAGCACACCCACAGACACATGCTAAGATGCCTTGGAACTTATCTGTCATGTTGCGGCCATGTTCCCTTTAACTAACTCACCATACAAGTGCTGAAAACTGTCCCTGCTTCCACACTGGGTTGACAATGGGCTGGCCTTAAAACACAATTAAATCAGCAACACTACATGACATATTCCAAGGTAAGAATGGAATGTATCTGTCCTGGGGCTTATGGCTGCCTCGCCCTCAGCTGGGTGGCTTACTGTTAAATGCTGCTTCGGTGCAGCTATGTTCCAGGGCAGTTGCCAACACCTCCCAGTACCACCCACACGTGCTGAAATATCTTACCAGCGCGGAGTGTGGCAGGACACCAGAGCCAGCCGCCGTCACAGAGACGGTGTGTCTGAAGTGCTGTATGTAGGTGAGGATCTGAACAAAGGAGATCTTCGGTGAATTTTGATGAGTTGACAGCTTGGTATCAAGATCAGTGTCATGCAGAAGGTTGACCTCTGAGGACTTGCTGTGGCTGGACTTCAGAAGTTAAGAATTGAACTGGGAGGACAGGTTTGTGAATATAGTCCTGCCATGTCTGTAAATTATCTCTATAGTCCAAACAAATGTTTACTGAGTACCTACTGTGAGTCAGGGATTGGGCTCACCACTGTGGACTCCGGGATTCTGGTTCATCTCATGTTTAAGGAGGACCTACCATGAGTTAGGTACTGTGCTTTTTTTTTTACATAGAATAGCTCAATTATTAAAGAGAAAGAAAAACTTTAAAGAGATAAAGGCTCCCTGAATATACTTCTAAATATTGTTTTTACTGCCCTTTATGCATAACTTCAATACATGAGGAGACTTCTTATGAAAAAGCAATTCCAGTCTGTGATAGGGATTTGTAAAGTACTGTCATAGTCAAGTAATGGGTTTCCTGGCTGACAGATCATCGTGGATAAAACTGGGTGACCCATCAGTGGGTTTAACCCAAGAAACAAAAGTTTCCAACCACCTAGCAAGGGCAGACCAGCTAAAATCTATACATGGGATCTGTATTAATCGGCCCTTCTTTCTTTCCAGAAGCCCCTCCACCACTGGAAGCCCTACCACAAAGGCATAGAAAGGGCACGATAGTACAGGGAAGTTTGGGAAAGGGTGAGGAGGTTGGCATAGGCTGGACTATAGCAGAAACTCAGTCTGAAGGTCAAACAAACATGAGAGTCGCTAGCAAACAACAAAGCCCTGGCAGGCTGTGCAGTGCACGCGGGCTCCACCCGTGAGTCATTTTACAAGTCCTTGGCCTTATTGCTTTCATCTGTAGAATGGGAACAATCATCCTGACCCAACCCGCTCTCTGTCTCCCCAGGCTGATGGGAGGTAGATGAGGGAATATATGAGAAGAGCTTTGATCTACCTGGAAGGCTGCTAGGGTGTCATTACTCAGAGTCATCAACCTAACAACAACCCTAGGAAATGTTACCTCCTGGGAGGAAGGGGAAGGGAGAGGGACGAGAAGCAGAACACATTCAGGGGTCTCCTGAGGACCCTGCCCCTGGTTCTGCTCCTCCATCCCCTTGTGATGCCTCATTACATCCCAGGCACCCAGAGCCCTTACTTCCATTCCAGGAAGGACTTTTGAGCACTTACTATATGCCAGTCACAGTGCCCTTAACAGATTTATAATCCAGTGGGAGAGCAAGACGTGCCAATCCTACGGCTGTGTGTTTCGTGAGCACTTATGTGTTGGAAAAAAAAACCATCTCGTGTAACCTGGGGACCTCGGTGTCCAGAAGAGGGGACAGAGCCCCAGAGAAATGATCTGATTTGCTCAAGTTCACACTGCAGTGACCGATAGAGTGACTCTCTGTCACCCTGATGTCAATCACAGTTGCTGATGCTGGAAAAAGTAATGAGACAAGAGCTGTAGGCACAGACTCCGTGTCAGGAGGATGCGGGAAAAAGAGCAAGCTGTTCTGCCCGGCTTCACAGACAAAGTAGCACCGACCAACAGCTGTGCTGCACTAATCTAGAGGCTCCCACAGCTGCAGCAATAGGTCCTTTTAGATTTCATGACACAATAGTTGATGATTATCGATTATTCTGAGGTCGGGGATTTAAAGTTTCAGAAAAGTGTTCCTTGCTTCTCCTTTTCTTCATCCTGATGATGATATCAATGAGGATGATGGTGGTGATGATGATGGTGATGATGGTGATGATGATGATGATGGCAGCTTCTATTTTTTTAAGTTTTATTAAGCATTTTCCAGGAACTGTGCTAAGAGTTTACAAACAACATTTCAAGAAACCTTCACAATAATATGAAATTTGAAGGTTGATATTCTCTCCTCCCCACTGCAGAGATAAGGAAACTAAAGCTCAGAGAAGGTAAGTATCTAGCTCAAGGTCGCACAGCTAGTAGGAGATACAGTTTGGGTTATAAGCCAATGTTTCAGCTGACTCAGAAGAACAAATGTTTAGCCATTCTCCATGCAGCGCACAACTGTTCATTCACCATTTCATGTGTTTATATTGAGCTGGTTTTCGAGATGCCATCCTTAGAAATTTTAATGTGTGCACCTCCAAGAATGAATTGTTGCACAGTGCCCCAGTGGATCGCTGTGAGCCCAAGGTGATGGCAGCTGTCTGGGGATGGGCCGCTTTCTGCCACTTGTCAGGAGGATTGGCGGGTATGGTCTACTGACACTCGGCATGGGTTTCTGCCCCTGCTACTCTCCCTTCCTACTGCAGGGGCTGCAAAGCTAAAACTTGCATTTCCAGGTACCCTAGTGCTTAAGGCTCTGGATGCAAATGAGGTTCCATCAGTTAGACTCCTCCAGGAAGCTCTGAAGGGCAGAACGAGGTGTCCTTACAGTCACAGAGCTGTGGGACGTCTCTGCAGCAGTGCTCTAGTGCCACATGTCTAACTTCATGAGCATCAGACTGCAGCTGTGCTGGTGGCAGTAGCCACTTCCTGATCCCTGGGTGCAGGCACAGTTGGGAGTTTGTCTAGTAAAGAATTTAACCCTGCTCCAAAAAAAAGGCCCTGGCCTTTGTCCTCAGCTTCTGGGAGATGATCACTAAGACCTTGGAATCTCACGCCTGAAAGGATTATTTTTGTTTGCTGAGGAGCTCGGGGGCACCGATATGATTTAGGGCAAGGGGCTGGTCATGCCGGAAGGACCAATGCCACTTGTGGTGGGTGCCTTGTGTCATGCTGTGTCAGCCAACCTGCGGAGGGACTAGAGCCTGAGATCAGCCCACTGCCAATCAACAGACCCTTGTGATGAAGCCCCAACAAAAACTCAGGACACTGAGGCTTCGGTGCCCGGTGGGCAACACACCACGCACGCTGTCCCATGTTAATACTCGAAGAGTGAGGTTGTTGTAACCCCACGGGGAAGAGGACAAATAGAGCTCCCCATCTGGACCCATCAGGCCTCGCTTCTGCTCTTGGCCAGTTCCATCCTGTCTTCTTTCCCCGCAATAAACCATACCCACGAGCATAACAGCTTCCGGTGAATTCTGTGAGTCCTTCTCACGAACATTGAAACTAAGGGTGTTTTGCAGTTGGTGTCGGGGTAAGGGTGGTGGACTGTGTTCCCTCTCTCTGTACGGGTAACTGGAACTATGACAGCCTTCTGAAAGTCTCCAGCTCAAAGGCAGCCTTCTTCTTCCCCCTCTTCACTGTGGCAGAGCTAGAGGATTCCCTGGCAAGGCAGGGGTGCGAGCTCCAGCGGGTGGGTTCCTGCCAGCCCAGCCCGGCCGCAGCTTGTAAGTCCTCCACTCTCTGTGTTAAATCCCTTTGCGCTTGGAATACCTAGACTGGTCACTGTACCCCGTGGTCAACTACTACAGAAGAGGAGCTGTCCCTGATAAATGACATCTCTCATCAATTCTAGCACGCAAGCTTTTCACCTTGTAATGTCTCTAAAATTCAGATGTGTCTTGCAATCAGTGCCTGGTGATAATTATCAGCGATTTTATTTCTTCCTTATCAGTAACACATAAAACACTGGGGCATCTCACCCCGATGGGCTCCTGGATCTGATGAAATTCTGGGATACCTGGTGTTTGTTTCGTTAGAACTTCACTCCAGCTCACCCCTCTTCTTCTGCCTTCCGCGTCCCTGGACGCACACTGGGTCTGACTCCCAAACTCCCAAGCAACAGACCCTTTCCTCCTTCCTCCCACTCCACACGCTATCGAAAGCGAAGACGAACATTCTCAGGGAGAAGAGACAAACGATGTGGTGACGTAAGCAGTGCTTGGGTTTTACAGGTGAGACAGGACCTTCGCCTGGAGCCTCCTGCCGCCACTGACCTGCTGTGCGACTTTGTAGAAATGGGTAGCCTTGCTGAGCCTCCTCGTCACGTGCACGTGTTTGGTAGCGTTTGGGATTAAATGAGACAGCATGTGCAAAGTTTGGGGCCCCTAGCAGGCTCTCGGGAAGGTGTTTTCCTTCTCCTGCTGCCCATCCTCTCCAGTTCTCCTCCCTCTGAGCACCACGAGGTCCCCTCTCGTGTCAGTCCGTCTCCTGGAGCCAAGCTGCGGGCAGCTGTCATCATTCATTGTCAGAGCTCTGCCGCAGACTCGGGTCACATATACGTACATGTTCACACGCAGCTGCCAAGTTGCAAATGAGGAAAGGAAGGCAGGCTCTTCCAAAAACAAAAGCAAATTGTTGCTTTTATTTTTGCCACCATCCAGCTCCTGTTGTGTTTTGATTTCAGGGCTGCTCCAAGATTCTGGGACAAAAGGCACTATATATAAGCATTATTATGAGACTCAAAGGGGTTCTGAGCAAAACAAAATCCTTTTATCGCAAGAGAATTGGAGAGACTTGTTGCCAAATATAGTCACTGCGTGGAAAATGCATTTCCCCTTTTTTTCTTCACACATCATCACCATCACCACCACCTGGCTTTAACTAAACCCGTAGCCTATCAATCTATAGGAAAATACTTTTAAATAATAACCATCGACATATTTTAGCAGTTCTCACATGCCAGGCATGGTCCTAAGCACTTTATATTGAGCATCACAGCCAGTTTTCCCAGCAATTCAGTAAGGTGCACACTATTATTAACCCATGTTACAGGTGAGGAAATCGAGTCTTGGAGAACGTTGGCAACTTGCCCAAAGTCATAAGCCAATAAGCAGGGGAGCCAGGATTTGAACTTGGCTGTCCTATGCCAGTGCTATGCTCTGCCTTTACGTTAAAAAAATATATGGGATTTAGGCCCTGGCCAGTTGGAGCATCGGCCTGGCGTGCAGCAGTCCCGGGTTCGATTCCCGGCCAGGGCACACAGGAAAAGCGCCCATCTGCTTCTCCACTCCTCCCCCTCTCCTTCCTCTCTGTCTCTCTCTTCCCCTCCCGCAGTCAAGGCTCCACGGGAGCAAAGTTGGAACGGGCGCTGAGGATGGCTCTGTGGCCTCTGCCTCAGGCACTAGAATGGCTCTGGTTGCAGCAGAGCAAAGCCCCAGATGGACAGAGCATCGCCCCCTGGTGGGCGTGCAGGTGGATCCCGGTCGGGCGCATGCGGGAGTCTGTCTGACTGCCTCCCTGTTTCCAGCTTCGGAAAAATACCAAAAAAAAAAAAAAATTATATATATATGGGATTTAAACAACGAACAATAGCACACGGCCCCCAATCTTCAGAAACCTGGGATCTGATGGTTGAGACCAGAGCCGAGCTCAGGAGTAGTGAGACAGGGTCTGAGAAGACGGAGTGCAGGGATCTCTATTTTGTCAGTAAGCCCGCATACCCCTCCGCTTCCCCCACCAGTTTCTCTGTGGCCGGCGGCTTCTCCCCAGTCCGGGCCACAAGGACGTGCTTCCGGCTCCCTGCCTCCGAGGAGGGAGGCCACAAAGACGTGACCCCGGGAACAAAGATGGCACATCTCAGTGTGCAAATTGTAAAGTGAGCTTTGGAAACTCACAGCAGAAGCAATATATTTCAGGGAAGATTTGTGAGTCAAAAGCCTGGGCTTTTGAGAATCGAAAGTCAAGATCTTGAAGGCAAAGGGCCAAGTACCACAGAAGTGTCAGCAGACTGCCATCCCGGCCAAGACGGGGCGGGGGGAAGGCGAGAAGAAAGAGGGAGGCGAAAGGGTGAATGTGCCAAGGCGTCTCTGACAAAAGTCCCACGTGTACCTTGCCCCCGCCCCAGCCCAAGGCCAATCCCGGACAGTGGCGCTGATAGAACCCCACGTGGGACACGTCTGATGCGACAGACTTGGGGTCTCGCCCCTTCTCCCAGGCTCTGGGCTGCTTGCTCTGCTCCCATGTGTGATGGGCGGAACCGTGCTCCCACAAGTTCAAAGTTCATATGTTGAAGTCCTGACCCCAGGGCCTCGGAATGTGACTGTACTGCTGAAAGGTCATTACGGAGGGGATCAAGCTGAAATGAAGCTGTTCGGGTGGACCTTAACCCACTCCGGTGTCCTCACAAGAAGAAACGAGGACGCGGATGCCCACAGAGGGAGGACCGTGTGAAGACACAGGCCTCAGGCCTCAGGAGAAACCAGGCTTGCCAACCCCATGGCCTTGGACTCTCAGAGAAAATGAATTTCTGGTGTTTGAGTCGCCCAGCCTGTGGCATTTAGTTATGGCAGCCCAGCAAGCAAATACACATGGCGGCCACACCTGGAGCCACAGAGCCATGTGGTTCTCGTGTAAGCCAACCCCTACACCTCTGAGTGTCCCCGTGCCCGCTGCCTGAGAGCCTTGGGGTTCCTCTCCACCCATCCGCCCTGCGCACCAGCTCTTTGCTGCCACCTGGCCAGGAGCCCCCCTCTGTCACTCAGTCCAGGGGCACCTCTTATGAGGCTGGACGTCTGATGCAACTGTACCTTAAAGTGGTACCTAGATGGACAGAATTCCTAGAAAATAGCAAAGGGACAGGCAGGCAGACATGTTGCCCTTCTGGCAGAGGAGGTCTCGGGAGGGTGCTGACTCATGTAATCCTCATTCCCACCCCTGAAACGCAGGCGTGACTATGTCACCCAACAGTGAGAAACGGGACCTTTCACGGGGACAGAATGGGGCTTCACACCCAGGCCAGTCTGACTCCAAAGCCGTGACAACTCCTCACTGCTTATTAAAACCAGAGGGCTGGGCATTTTTTCCCCTCTTTTTCTACATAGATGTCTTTGTCTAACACCTTGAGAGAGAATGAATAATCAGCAAGTTGGTAAATTATGTTCAATTCAAGCAAACGAGCCAAACAGGTGTGGCTTGATGGCAGACCATTAGTGACCATTAATAAAAATGATTCACCAGGACGTGTGAGCTTCTCAGGATTTGCCTTTCACACCGGGGAGCTGGGTTTAGCCAATATTTTCATAAGCTAACACCTGCGGTAGTGGCGTGAAGCATGATTTAACTGGTGTTACATTTATCTTTGGGAATCAAAATATAAACCAAAGGCTAATGTGTGGACCTGATCATTCTTTCTCCTGACTGCCATTGGTCTTAGAGATCAGGCCCCAGGTGCTTTAACATCTGTCAAGCAACTTTAAAAGGATCTAGGACACATTGCACAGTCCTTCGATGCATCCACTATTTTACCTTGAAGTTTCTTTGCTTACTGTTTAACAGTGGTATACTGAGCACCTACTTTGTCCCAGGCCTGGTGCTGGGTTCTCAGGATGGGATGAGCCAGACAAGAATGCGGTGTCTCAGAAGCCACGCTCGACTGGGGCAGACGGACACAAAACGACCTTTATAGGATGGGGATTGTTGCATAATGGGAAGGGATTGCATCTCCACCCTCAAGTTCCCATTGGATAATTCCTTTCCACACCCCAGGGGAGTATTAGAAATTAACATCAGCCTTTCTCCCACTCACTCCTCTCAAATAAGAAGCACCGTGTCTGATTGGAAGGCTGGGAGGTGGAACTCAGAATGGGGCCAAGTGCCTTCCCCCCCCCCCCATCTGACTGCCTGCTCCTGCCTCCCACAGGTGGGAGCACCAGGATCAGGAACAGCCTGCCTTCCTGACTCGCCTCTGGGACCCCAGCCACTCTGCTGAGGCTCACGGGTGGGGGGCAGAGGCCCCTGTCACATCTGGCTGTATACTACTCCCTCAGGGGAGTCAAGTTTCCATCTGGAACCAAAGTCTAAGGAGCCCCTTGGGCCGTGGGTCTAGCTGGCTTTATCGATGATAAAGTTGACATTCGGATATTCATCTGTTTGATTCTATGTCTGTATTTCAATTTACTTCAAAAATCAAAGGAAAGGAGACAAAAGTGTGCATTGCTCGGGTTCCTAAGCCCCAACAGCTGTGACAGAGGAGGAAATAAAAGAGAAAAAAATTAAAAAAGAAGAGAGAGGCCTAACCCAGCAGGCCAGCGGGCTGGTGGGTAAGGCGGGGCCCTGAGTGGAGTACTGAAGGGCAAGTGCAGGTGCCTCCAGCAGACAGGACGGAGGCGCATCCCTGACAGGGGACAAGGCACATGCGCAGACCTGGGGCCCGAAAGCAGTTTCTGAGAAACCGCAAAAGGCCACCATCTCGTGGACGACAGCCCCTCCAGCGGCGGCCCCTCGTCCGCACCCTCACCTCCGTCTATGTCTTTGCTTCTTCCTCTCCTCCTCAGCCCTCTCCTCGACCTCTCCAAGGGGCCACCTGCCTTCTTCGTACCACCAAAAGCCTGCTTGCTCTGGTCCCCAGTGAGCCTGTGCTCCTGGTGACAATGAGCCCTGTTCTAATCCTGCCAGCCTCTCTGACCCCGGTGCCCATTCTCTTCCCCTCAAAGCATGTTCCCTCTCGGCCCCTGGGACCGCTCTGCCCTCGCTTCCGTCTCTTTGCTGAAAGCTCGGCTGCAGGACCTTCCGCCGGCGTCTCCTCTGCGGTTCCCACCTCTGAGTCTTCGAGGCCCTGTTCTCCATCTTCACGCTCAAATCTGCAGATTTCAGAGGGTGGAGGTAAAAACTTGGGACTCATCAGCATGCAGTGGGCTCGTTAGAAACGAGAACGGATTATCCGTGAGAACAGTAAAAAGAAGTCAGAGCGTTCCGGTCGTGATGGCGGCAGAGCTTCCATCATACGAAACTGCCCCCCAACCAGAGTCGCACTCCAGGGGAGCCATGTCCACCTGACTTTCCAGCGAGGACACTCCCCGCATGGCTGTTCGGACTCGAGAACACCGCGATCTATTCGCCTGAGCAGCGGAAGGATGGGATGTGAACAGCCAGAGCCACTGGAATTTGGGGAGGAGGGGGTCCCAGAAAGAAGGGAGTGACAGGGGCAGCCCTGAACCCTCCGTCTAACCACCCCTGACACCGTGGCTGATTAACGGATTGTGTTCTCATGAGCAAGACTTCAGGCAGCCCCAGACTGAAACCACTGGAAGGCCGGCGGGGCCGCTGCCTACCCTGGGGGAGGCTGGGTGGGAGCTTGTGCCCTACCAACTTAGCGGAGCTCAATCCACATCTCGGGCTGACCGCTGAAACCCAAAGAGAAGACCAAGACTAAAAGGAAAGGCTCTGTCCAAGAACCAGGGAACCAGGACACAGAGGCCCGACAGTGTCAGCAGCTTAGGTGCACAGCTAACAATGCGTGTCAGGGCTGGGACTCAACCACTGCGTTCAAGCGCCTCTCTCAGGACCCTGCCTTTTTCCTTTGAAAGCACTCACCACTAAATTCAACCAAATTCAACTCAGCACCAAATTCAACATCCAACCTCGTTGCCCATTCAGCTGTTGGTCTCCTGCACCAGACTGAAGGTCCATAAGAGCAGAGACCTTGCACAGTGCTGAGCGCAGCATCCAACGAATTACTTGTTGAAGGAAGTAATGAACGGTGTGGGAGGGCTAGCTCACCAAAGCCTACATGTGTACAATGTATTAATATATATTTTTATTAGTAACGACCTATGATTAAAAATGCGTTCCTGCATCCCACCCCCTCACACACTACACACACACCTTATGATCCGGAGTGAACTACATCACCAATCATTGCTCTGGCTTATTTGTACGTGTCTGTTACTGACTATTCTTAAGCACGATCAGGAATTTCTAAGTGCAATATGAATGACTCAGTGTTGTGATTAATCAGCTCAGTAGGAAAAATTTCCATGGGTAATCAGACTTGAACATAAAGATAGGGCTCGTGCTGAGAAGGAATGGAGGGGAGGGGGACGCAGGGGAGAGTAAGACAGAGATAAGACTTCTTCATAGTCGGAAAGGCAGTTTGAGTCAACGCCACAGGCCCCACAAAGTTTCTGTTTTATCATCAATTTAGGTTGGCAGCTGTCTTAGTTTCCCATGGCTGCCACAACGAATTACCGCAAACTCGGTGACTTAAAACAACAGAAGTTTCTGCTTTCACAGTTCTCAAGGCCAGAAGTCCAAAATCAAAGTGTCAGCAGGGTCCCACTCCCTCCAGAGGCTCTAGGGGAGACTCCTTCCTGACTCTTCCAGCTTCCGGGAGCCCCAGGCTTCTGGCTGCATCACTCCGATCTCTGCCTCCGTCTTCACAGGGCTCTTACTGTGTGCGTCGAATCTTCCACTTTTCTTGTTCAAGAACACCAATTATCGGCCCACCCTACATCCAGAGTGATCTCATCTCCAAATCTTTAGCTTGATCACATCTGCCAAGAGACTATTTCCAAATAAGGTCATAGTCACAGGAACAGGGTTTAGGACTTGGGGATATCTTTTTGGAGACACAAGAGAACCCACCACAGCAGCCTTGGCCTACGAGGCTGCCATAATTCCTTTTAATGGGATTAAAAGATAAGGCTGTGCTGACAATTTCTATCTATCCCCAGGTATTGTTGGGCATGTCTCTTGCTGCTACAGGTCCTCTCCAAATTGGAGCCTACTCTGGCCCGAGCACAACCACCCTGCAAGGTCCCCGCTCTCCAGAGAAGGAAACAGAGGTCTGAAAAGGTCACACACATGGAGGAGTCCAGGCTTGAATCCAGGTGTGTCGTCTCCGAAACCAGAGATATGACCATCCCTCACCGCCTGACACATTCCCATCATTAGAGAGCCCACATTGTACTCTTTGAACTCATTTGTGTTAAAAGACAAACACTTGCTGAGGTCTCCAAGCCTTCATGGAAACCCAGGTCATGGAATAGTGTATTAGATTGCCTTCTAGAACACAAGAGATCCCAGGGGTATGCATGCAGGAAGGAAGGCAATGAAGAGGGCTTTGATACAAGGGCAGATTTACAGACTGAGAAACTGATGCCCGGAGAGGTTAAATGACTTGACCAAGCGAATCCGTAGCATATAGTCTGAAAGCTGCATAAGGAAGCTGGGAAGGCTTCAGCCAACGTCAAACACCCTGAGCTGGCTGCGCCAAGGGGCTGTTGTCAGTGGAAAGCAAGGTGACAAAGCAAAGCCCTCTTCAGACACTTCAGACACTGCCAAGAGCCTGCCTTGGGTCGGTGCGGCCCAGGAGGCCTCCCTCGCTGCACAGTTCAGAGGGGAGGGTCAAGGAGCCTGACGCCGAGGGAAAGAGACCTGAGCTCTGGCAGCAGGCCCGCTAGGAAAGATTCAAGTGACCTTGAGCAAGTCACTTCTCCCCTCTGAACCTCAGCCTCCTGCAACTTTTGAAGCAAAACCGGTTGGACTTCATAACCTCCGAAGTGCCCCGAGCACCAAGCATTTTATCATGCTTAAGCTTCTACAGTTTGGACGAGCCTCAGGGCCAGCGAGAGCTGGTTCCAACCCCCAGCGGAGTCTGCTGTTTCCCCCGCCTGCATCCTTTCCGCCTCCTCCGTCAGCAGCTCCTCCCTACCCTTCCACAGGAACCATCCTCTCTAGAACTTTCCACTCTACAGCTGGAATGGGCTCTCCCCCACTCCCGCCTCTGCTCTAGAGTGGGCACCTGACCCAGGTCTGTCTGGCCAATCGGTGTAGTCTGTACACTGAAAATAGTGATTGGTTAAGGGGTAGACGTGACATTCAACTGAGCCAATGAGATTCAGTCCAGGGGCTTTTGTTGAAAATACTGGGAGAAGGAAGTTCTGCTTCCGCTGGCATTGCCCAGCAGTGAGAACAGAACCTGGACCGAAGGGAGGGAAGCCCGAAGGGGGAGCCCGACCGACCACGCCGCCGAGACTGGTCACAGGGCCGGAGCAGCTGGATGCACCCTTACCTGAACCTAGAGCACTTCTGAAATTTTTAGTTACACGAGACATTACAGTCCTTTTTTTTTTTTTTGTATTATTATTTCTTCTCTTTTACTTAAGCCACTTCCAGTTCTCACTTGCAACTGAAAGTTTCCTGATTGGTTCAAAAAACCCCATCTTAAGGATGAGGAAATGGAAACCGAGAGTAGGAAAATAGCTTTTTCATATAATCTGAGAGCAGAAAGCACCTCAGAACCCATCAAGTTCAATTCCCACTGTTTACAGATAAAGAAACTGGTGTCCGGAATGAGATGGAACTTATTATGTGTAGACAACACACACACACACACACACACACACACACACACACACACACCACAGTATCAGTCGCTTTATTACAATGCTGAGAAGCTCTATTTATCATCAAACATTTCATACATCCTATTACACGTGAGAGAATTATTATCTAGCCCGTTGCCGTGAAATGCTTTTCCCCATAATGGAATTTTACTCTGGGAGTGTATTTTGGTATTAAAAGGTTCCACTTTATAATGGCGATGGTTCAATCTGTGATCTAAAAGGCACTTAAATGCTTTGAACAAGAGGCATAAAAAGCTTTTATTGCAAAAGCCTCGCTGGCTCTACCAATCTGGCCATTGATCCTTCCCCCAGAAGGCGGCCCTGCAAGCAGCCCGGGTAGCACAGCAAACCCCACGGCGAGGCCGGACCCCCGCTCGTAAGACACACTTGGCCGGGCTCTCTGCCCGTGTGCCCCTTCATGGACATCGGAGCCATTCTGGACGGACGGCAAGGCATGTCACTCAGGAAAGACAGCCAGGCCGTCCAGGAATGGAGTGTCGTCCTCGCCCACCTCATCACTGGTCTGTGTGTTTCCAGGGTTGGGTCCCTTCATCTATAATATACGTCCCATAAGACCAGCTTCCTGTGCATTTGTGAAGAGCCAATTCTTTACAACTCCCAAGAAGCCTGATATATCTGGGTGCTCAGTGAAAGAAGGTTCCCTGTCCCTGGTTGATGTCATTCTTGAATAACAGAAGGACTCGGGCCCCACAGAGGGAAGTGGTGTAGTGGCTAGAACCCCACACTCAGAGCTCAGAGACCGCCGACTCTCAGCTTTATCCTAGGCAAGCCATTCGCTCCTCTGAGCCCCATCTTCCTCATTGTAAAGGGCATTTGAACATGCCACAGAGTTGTCATGGTCACTCGTGTGGTGTATGGACCAATATGGCTGCCTCCACCTCAATTCCATGTGACCTTCCAGCTCAGTGACCTGCTATAGAGAAGAGGATATGATTGGTCCCTCTTGGCCATTGACCCACCCTTTGCCAACAGTTGAGGACCAGGGCCACGTGGTCCACCGTCTGCCTGCCTAGTCAACAGGGGCTAACAGCAGGACTAGGCCCTGACAATGGTGGTGGGAAGAACAACAGTGAGAAGTAAAATAAAAAAGTGCGTTTCCCACTGGCCCTAAATGAGTTCCAGAATGAAATAAGTTTGGGAAACACGGCATCCCTCCTTTCTGTGAGGAGATTCTCCGCGCCCACCCGCATCTGTAACTACCATAGTCAAAGGGGACAAATTTAATTTTGTTTAATCTTGGGCTTCCCAAACATATTCCACCACAGAATATCTTTCCCCCAAGCAACATCCACCAGTCCATAAACTAATGGAAGGAAGGCAGAGCGAACATGGGGCGAGGGAAGGTTCCAAAATCCCGGAAGCCGAGATGGAACTTTTCAGCAATTTCTAAGCTCTGGAATTCCTGCCGTTACTTTATGTGCTTCCGTTCAGGAATTCCAGTATGAAACCATTTCTCAGCGACATTCACCGCCTGTTCTCACTGCATTCATTCATGCATGCCTCCCCCTTTCACAAAATTCGCCCCCCTGCCCGTGGCCCCTCCTTGGCAAAGACAACTTCCTTAAAACGATGACTCCTGGCTGCAAGGATCTGGCTGAAAGAAAGGGAAGCAGCTACGTGAACGGACAATTACCATGGAGGATGACAGAGCCACAGGAAACAGCCGGGGAGGCAGGGGTGCTGCAAAGGTGATGCACACAGACCCCCAGAGGAAGACAAGGAGGTTTCGGAACTCCTAAGGAACTTAACTAGGATGGGGACTGGGGCACAAGGGGAGAGGAATAGAAAGGTAAGTAGAGGCCAGGCCATGAAGAATCTGCTGAATCGTGCATTCCAAGAAGCTTAGGTATTCTTCGGTGGCAATTAAAGAAGTGTGTGTTTGTACGTGGGTGTGTGCACACGCACACACATGGCTATGTTGGGGGGAAGGGGGTGGACATGGTTGGATCTGTGGTTAAGAACAGTAGTTCCAGGGCCCCGTGGAGAAGGGCTGGGGTAAGAGCTCACAGGCAGGATGAGCTTTAAAGGTTAAAGATGTGGCACATTCTGTCAAACTTCTGATCCGAAGGTACAGTTTTTTTCCCTTCCTCTTGAATCAGGACTTGCCTGAGTGGTTGGTTTGCTTGGCCAACAAACAGCATGTGGGAGAAAGGACACCGTGTGCGTTCTAAATCTAGGTAATCAGAACCCCGGAGTTTCCACCTAACCTTGGAATACGCACTCCTAGAGGGTATGCTGTGCACCTTCCTAGGAACACCGTGCTGTAAGGAAGCCCAAGACAGCCACGTGGAGAGGTGTGTATCGAGAGCAAAATGCCCAGCCCCAGCCCAGCCCCAGCCCAGCCATCAGGCATGTGACTGCAAATGCCCTCTAGGACAATCTGGTCCTAGCAAGCACACGTGGAGAAGAATCAAGGAACGGGGCCAACAGCCAGGTTCAAGGCCCTGGCAACGCAGCCATAGTTGAGCTGAGGCCCAGCCATTGTGAAGCAGAGACTGGCTGTCTTGCGTTCCCGTCCCAGTATCTAACCCACAAAATTGTGCATATAATTAAACGGCTGTTGTCTTACGTCAGTAAGCGTTGGGGTGGTTTAATACACAGTAAGGCATACACAGAACACTGGACAATCTCAAAGCATCAAATCTACTTAAAACTATCCTGTAAAAAGGTAGGAAGTAGTGTATGTGCACACACAAGCACACACACGCGCGCAAGCACGCACTCACACACACTTCTCGAGCACAACTCCCATTTTATCGTTCATTCTCACCCTGCCTTCTGCCCCAGCCTGTGTCATGTCGTAGCCACAATCCCTACAACATAGGAACCATGGCCCATTTGAGAAAGGACACGGCATGAATACGGGGAACATCATTAGTAGGTGGGTTTCATTAATTAATGAGAACTTCACACAATCCGAGGGGAGCCAAGCAATATCACCACGTCAGCCGGTGTTTTGTTCCCCCTGCAAAGTCATCTCTGCAAAGATTTCCTATGTTCCTGGGTCAAATCCAAGACCGCAACTGTCAAGCCAGCAAACACTGCCCTTCAAGGAAGACCTCGTGGCGGTGGTGGTGGTGGTGGGGGGTGGATTTCAAGCCATTTGTCTCCTCCCAAGGCTCAAAGTCCACCTAGAAGAGCCAGGGCAGAGCTCAGCCTTACCTTAGCCTTTGGAGTGGAGGGGCGGGGCTGACAGATTGCTGCGTGCGGGGAGGCCATTCTGCAGGAGAGAGAAAAACAGTCCCGGAGGCCCCGGAGGGAACACACTGACCAGGCCACTGCTGGAGGCCCAGGTCCTGCTCTGGGGGCTGGAGACCCCCTCGCAGGCCCTGGCTGTGAGCCTAGGAGTCTCTGTAACATGCCAGCTGTTTCTCTGGCTCAGGGGTATTGTGAGGCCACAGTGAGGTAGGCAACTTGCAAGCTCTTTGTTCAGTCTGAGGGAAGGAACCTTGAGACCAACCTAAAGGGTTGTTATGAGTTGAGTTTGTGTGTTCCCAAAATTCACGTTAAAGTCCTAACTCTCTGAATAGCTAGAAAGGTGGTCTTCTTAGTTAATAAGGTCATTGTAGGTGTTATTTGTTAAGTGAGGTCATAGTAGATGGGGTAGGCCCTAACCAGTGTGCCTGGAGTCCTTATATAAAGGGGACGTTCTGGTACAAACCCGCACCCAGGGAACACCACGTGAAGAGTGGCGTTGAGCTGCTACAAGCCAGGAAACTGTCAGTGGCCGGGAGACAGGCTTGGAACAGATCCTCCAGAGCCTCCAGAGAGAGCCCAGCCCTATAGACGCCTTGCCCTTAGACTTCCCACCTCCAGAACTGTCAGACAATCAATGTCTGCTGTTATAGACCACTGGGTTAGTAGTACTTTGCAATGGCTGCTCTAGAAAAAGACAAGGGATCATTCATTAACAAACACACGTTCACTGAGCTCCATCTATGTTCTTGGGCCTCCTGCACAGCTGAGTAAGACACGGTCCTTCCTTGCACTCAGGGGTGTTCTCGAGAGCAAACCGCATCCAAAGCAGTGTGCTAAGGTCAAAATAAGGGCGGCGCCAGGGTGCAGAGGAGAGGCTCCTAGACCAGCCCAGGGGATCAGGGAAGGCTTCTGAGAAAAAGTGACACCTGTATTTGGATGACTTTCAGGGCTGGGAAGGACAAGCTCCTCATGAGCTAAATGCCACTGTTACATTTCACCGGAAGGCTCTGGCGCTCGACACACACTCTTCTAAAGACAAAACCCCACATGGCAGTGTGGGGTCAAGACAAGAATCATTTCTCCACACAGGGGTGGGTGCTAGTTAGCAGAAGAAGAGCAGCTGGGGTGTCAGAGAAGGTCAGCGAGGCCTGCCTGAGACTTCCCAATTGCCTATGAATGCCAAGGGGCAGACAAGGGGTGTCATTTCTTGGACTCTAAACCCAGCAGGGTCCAGATCAGAGCCTGGTGCCTGGTAGGTTCTCTGAAAATGTTCACTCAATTGAAATAAGAGCAAAACCGAACCCTAGCCCAGCCCATTCCTGGGGTCACGGAGACAGATGTGACCCTTCACACCTGGCCGCGGACCTACCCATCAAGTCCACCCATCTGTGGCCTATGTGATGGGTCAGAGGTGGTGGGGGGTGGGGTTGCATTATGCAAAATGGCAGCCAACTGGGCATGTGACTTTGAGTCAGTAAGTCCCTTCAGGATTTTGAAATGAGGAGATAGAGAAAAGAGAAGATAGAAGTGAGACTGATGGACCTCGAGAGAGCCTGAGGCAGAGTAAGACCAAGAGAGAGAGGCATGGAGAGAATTGGAACAGTTTTTGTCCTTGGTTCCAGCCCCTTCCTGAGGCTGGCACCGGCTCACCTGGGGGGACAGGAGGCGAGGGTTCCTTTCACTTCTGCCTCCAATCCCACTGGCTCTTCTGAGGGAGAATACTAAGGATGCCTACCGCCAGGTGCCTGGTGGGCTATTTTACAACGACACAATGAAAAACAAGAGAAATCTTGGCAAACTTTAAAGAAAATAGAGTTAATTGCCACTGACATTCTTCCTTTAGTTGCACAAGCAAGCCCTGGGCTTAATCACACGCATTATTGTAATCAGCCCGCCAATCACATTTTGAAATATTTCATTTTTGACATAATTACAGTAGAATACCCACAACCCATCAATAATATGGATAAGGCAAGATTGATATTGTGTTTCCAAATGGGACCTGACAAAGTCATCAGAGCTTTTGTTCCTGGGTGGGTGGCATCTCCCTCTCACATTGTGACTGGGTTCAGCGCGACTGTCTCGTGTGTCACTCAGCAGAGGCTGAGCAACCCCGCTCGTCGGAACTGTAACTGGGAATTTTCAATTCTCCGAGCCGCGTCTCCGTTATTCTCCCTGAGTAACGCGAACTCAAAGTGCACGCCCTCACCCAGGGCCTTTGTGCGCAGGCGCTATTGTGAACCGGATGCTGATGGCGAACTGCCCCTTTCTGCTCGTTTTCCTCCTTTTCCCCAGCAGCTCCTTGCCATCCTCCCGAGAACTCGTGTCTCCCGCTCTCGGAAGGAGAACACGTGCGTGAGAAACTATCAAATCTGGACTTCTGACTTTTCCAGGTCGTGGGGCCACGACCACCCCTCTCCATCACCCACACCTTTTTGTCTTTTCATTTCGAGATAGAGCTTGGCCTTTATTCCCAACAGTGAATACCAGAGGCCCCAGAAACACCCTCAGAAAGACTGTTTAAAGAATGATTGATTGTTTATTTTTTTGCATACAGAATCCTGCTCTTTCAGGAGAACCTCCTTTATCCACTGAGCTGAAGCGCTGAGGTTGGGAGAGAAAGAAGCGAGCTCAGAGCATGTCCTTCCTCAAACCTTGTTTCTAGAAGCCTCCCTCCGCTGAGGACATAATGTTGGGTGTGTCTGGCTAACAGAAGTGGGCATGACATAGCTCAAAAGCAAGTGGCCAGGGGTCTAGGATCAACGCTCAGGTGAGTCAGCAGGGTGACCCTGACGTGACTATACCTCAGAGGGCATGGAACAGCATTGACTAATGTCTGAGGACACTCCCCAAGCAGGGAAGAGGGGAGGGGCTTCACTGACAGAGGAAACAGAAGCCTGAATACAGAAATGTTTATGAACGGTATGTTCAGAAAACCAAAAATAACAGGGTAGGGGTGAGGGTGCCTGGGAGGGAGGGGTGTGGGACAGGAGAAGCAGGGTCAGACCGCGGGTCCAGCCAGGTGACCCAGGCAGAATGGTGGCAGACTTTGCCATCCCTGCTTAAGTGAAAGTTGTGGTGAGTAGAACAGCCATTCTCTAGAAATCACCTTAAGAAAATATTCAAAGAATCCCCATGATGTTCTTACATTAATCGTGCTGCCGGCTCGGGCTTAGACGCAGCTTTGCTGAATATATTTTTTAAAGTTTCATTATGCCACTGTACATCAAAATAGGCCAATATAAATTATAATACGGTCATGCCAATAGGACTTGCAAACACAATATTTTAAGTTTATATTACATTCCAAGACCCATAAAAATTATTCCGAATGGCTGTTTGCTTTTTGAAGCCAAATGAAAAGGTATTTGCAATTTGATTATTAACAAATCAAATCACTGATATGATATTGGATTCGGTACATCTCAAACTGACTGAGAGCGAACAATCCTCAGTGGTCAATTATGTAGCATGGCTGGTTTATAGTTTCCTATGTGTCATTAAGAATAAGCACCACAGCCAACTCCAATTTTATTTTGATTTATTTTAACCATTTCTCTGCTCTGAGAATTTCTCTCTAGGCCTCTACCAGACATTGGAGCCTTTCTCCGACTGAGGCTGGTATGGCTTTAACAAGGTGAATAGTTGACTTATGTGAACAGAGCAATGGGCCAGGTGGGTGGATGGGTGAATGGATGGATGGATGGATGGATAATGTATGGATGGGTGGGTGGATCGATGGGTGCATGGGCACATACCACTTTAATGCACACCAGATTTTAAGAATTAGATAGCCAAGAACTGAATTGCTTTAGCAATAGACAGAGTGTTGGCTTTCTGACTTCTAGCATCAAGACCTTTCTCATAGCCTTTTCTTTCTGCCCCGTGTCCTTGAGTAATGCAAAAGTTCCTTTCTTTAGTTATGTCAGGGCGTTTTGAGAGAAATGGCTAGAAAGAAGACAATGTATATGTCCTCAAGTAAAATGGGCCGTCCTAGGTGGCCTTCACCCTGTGCAGCGTCTCTGATCCCTCTGCCTGTTCAAGGGAAAACCTCCCCCTTCCAGCAACCCTCCGTGGCTTCAAGCTGAGACCTGGACTCAGGGAACCCCTCGGTGACCCAAACTCTGCTACAGGTGCAGGAACGCACGACCCCAGAAAGGTGTGATAAAGGTCTCCTGCAGGTCGGGTGTGTGGGGGCACTCCCTTCTGCCTGCTGATCTGGAAGCCTCCTGTTCCGTGTTCCGTTCCTCACTGTGGACGGGATTGGGGCTGGGGGAGCCACAGCCGGCCGGACTTTGTTCAGCTTTTAAGCTGCCGGCGTGTTGACAGTCACTTCTTTTAGAGAGATCCTGTGGACAGCTTTCCCAGGCTCCCCGCTGTGACCTTCTCAAACAGAGCCTCGTGATCAATTGGGCAGGACAAGCATTATTTCCTAAAGAATTTTCTAAAAATAAGAGGAAGCAACATTTTCAGAAAGTTAAGTTTCTTACACCACGCCACGGGACAGACATCGATTTGTGCCTGTCCCAAGTCCACTTTCACTTCTTTGGTACACAGCCCCCTTAAATATCCTTTTGGGAAGTGTCACTCCCCCCACCCCCGCTCAAGCCATTGTTTGGCCAGGGCAAAGCTCACCCTCTCATGTCACCAACCCCGGCTCCTAGAGGTTGAGAGCGTTCCCTCCCCACCCTCTCCTGCAGCCACACGAGGAAAGGTTCAAGGAAGAGCACGTGACGAGGCCAATGAGATTGTACTTTCAAGAGATTCGTTCTAATGCCGAGAAAGAGCAGGTCTGTCCGCTGGGACTGCCGGAAGCAAGGGTGACCCAAGTCTGGGAGTGCGGGGGACTATCAGCGGAGAGAGGTGGTTCAGGAAAGAAGGCAGCACAGAGAAGAACAAGACATGAGACAGAGAAAAACGGGACCCGGCCATATTTACATGAGCCCCGGAATCCAGCCCTGCCTGAAGCTAGACCTCCCCGGGCATTTGCCTTCTCCGTGTCATCTGGTGATTGATCGCAACATCACAGACCATCTCAAAAGGTAGTGGCTTCAAGCAGTTATCTTCATGGGCTCGGAGAGGTGGTTCTCACAGGGGTCTTGCGTGTTGTTGTATTCGGATGTCTCCCAAGCTCAAGGTGCAAGATGCTATCTTCACCAACCGGTCTACGGGTGAGGTTGGTGCAGCCGAAACAGCGTGGGGCTGGCCAGGCATCAGTCTCCAAGCAGCGTCTCCACGTGGTTAGCCTGGACTTCCTCGTAGGACGGAGGGCTCATCCCAGAGAGTCTGGCTTTCCTTAGAGCGAGTGTTCCAAGAGCAGAAGAGGAAGGCTGCAACCCTCTACCTCCAAAGCCAGGCAGCGTCACTTCTGCCACTCACCTTGCCTGCAAGGGAGTTTTGGGGTCAACCCAGATTCAATGGGAGGAACCTATATGAGGCATGACTACCAAGAGATGCGATTCATTAGGAAGCCATTTTTAGAGACTAGCTACCTCCATATGCCAATATGTTCCCTTTGATGTCCTTGGAGATAGGTTTTCATCGCTTGCAACCAAAAGCAAGTTTGAGCAGAGCCTGGACTAGGATGCGGGTCTGCTTTGACCTCTCCCCTCTTGGAACCCTACCCGTCACGCCCACATCAAATATGCATCTTGGTGAGCCCTTCCCCTACTAACCATTTCCACTCCCCAGTGTCTCCTCCCTAACCAGGAGCCATTGCTTCCTTCTTGGTTCCTCTGCAGTGTTGAAAATCAGCTAGCAGAACTGGGCAGACCCTGAGACCTCAGTGAGGTTCAACACCCTGCTTTAGCAGCTCGGGAAACTGAGGCCCAGAGAAGCAACGGAATGCGACCAAAACTCCCTCTGCAGATCAGGGGAGCCATCAGGGAAGTCTCAGCGCCCAGTCACATCCTCCCTGGTATAACGGATGTCATCTGCATGCCTGACTCTCTCTGCTGGGCCCCAAACCCCAGTAGAAGCAGGGACTGTGCCCGCACCATCTCTGTATCCCCCATGCCTCCTTGAAAACGTCTTAGGCAGCAAAGATCTTCAAAGTTTAACAAACATCATTTAAAATTGATTGAGGCAAATTTTAGCGGGAAATTTCTCCAGCTTCCTCTGCCTGAGCTGCTCTCTCTCCCTGGGGAGCCACCCCTCGACCCCCACAGGAAAGGGAGGAGAGGAGGGACAAAAGGGAGTGAGATGAGCGAGCTCGGCCTCCTAGACCCGGGCTCTAACATGGGCTCTGCCAGTTGCCAAGTGGCCCACCATTTCCACATCTGTAAAATGGGATGGAATAACCCCACCCCCTCCCTGGGCAGGCTGTGGGATGCTATAATGTGTGCACCCCCTAATTAGTTAGCTACACAAAAGCAAGGGGTTGGCACCATCAGTAGGTTGGGGTGCACAGGCTCTGTGTGCTGGCGGGGCGGGGCAGGGGAGTGGAGAGGAGCTGCCACTCATCCCCCCCCTACACACACACACACCAGCCCCCTCAGCCCTCCCCAGGCCCAGAAAATGAGTGCGGCTACCACCCAAAGCTGCCCGTCACAGCCCAGGGCTAAGGGAGACACCGGGCCCCATCAGATTCTTTCCTTCCCCCCTCAGATTCCACACCCATTATTAGCCCCGAGTGGGGAAAGAGACGTGACTAATTGTGCCCACAGTTGCCTCCTGGCATGGACAATTAGCCACCTGCATCTAATTCTGAGGGACCCAGAGGCTAATTGCATCTGCCAGACCCCATGGGCGGTGTGTGTGTGTGTGTGTGTGTGTGTGTGTGTGTGTGTCTCCTCCAGCTACCAGTGGGAACCAAAGCAGAGGCTGCTAAAATAAGTGGGTATTATAGCATTTAACATCCACCAAGAGCCTGCTGGCCCCTGAGCAAAAAGGGACCAGACATTGTCCTTCCTCCCCAAGGAAGAGGGACAAAGGAGGCTTTCACTAATGAGTACAGCATGGCGCTGTGGCTAAGTGCCCCCTGAGTCGTTCTGGGGGTGCTGGAGGGGTCCACATCGGGGCTGCTACTGTGATCACAATGCCTGCCCCGGGTTTCGGGGAGATGTGCTTCGAGGGCCTCCTCTCCTCACGTCTCCTCCTCCGCTAGAGCACTGCACATGCTCTGTTAGTGTAGATCTGCGGCGGGCGGCGAGGCTCCCTGCAGAGCGGAAGCTCCTCCAAGGCCGGGTGCCCTGGGTGTTAGTTCCTCCTCCTGATGGGACTGGGCTCACAGCAGGAGTCAACGAAGTGTGTGTGCAATGAGTCAATGAGTGAGTGCACGAGTGAAGGGCAGACCCTGCGTTGTTAGGACAGCCACCCTCCCCTGGCAGCAGGCAGGCCCCCCATGCGGCCGGCTTCCATTCTCAGGTCCCTGTCCTGCACGTGGTCCATGCTGAGCTCCTGACCTTGGCCTCCAGCCTTGGCCTTTGCCCTCACTTCTGCTGCAACTGTTCTCTCTGGCTCCTGAAGACCCTGAACACCATCTAAAGACTTCAAGCTGGGGTCCCCAGCCTCCGGGTCCTGCCCCTTCAGCCTTTCTACTTTGTCCCTCCTTAGGAAGTGGGTTGCCCGGCCGATCCCTGGGGACATGACTTTATCAGGCCGCCTCGCCTGACCCCGATGCGCAGAAGCTGGGGCTCTGGGCCACATGGGCCTCTCCCTGGCCAGGCTGCCCCGGGGCCCATTCTCTCCCACAGACTAACCTGGGTCAGTTGTCTGCACGGGGCCCCTGCCCTGGCTGCAGAGAGGCGTGCAGGGCAGAGTAGACAGCTGCACTCCCTCATGTCAGGACCTTCCCACGACGAGGTCTATCCTTGCGCACAGGGCAGCCCAGTGTGGGCCTGTGGGCCACTCGGCCCCACGCAGCCCTTCTGTCCGGCTCAGCGTCCCCCACTATCCCACCTGAGTTTGGTGGGACAAGACAGAGCGTGTAGCATTGCACACGGGACCTGGCCATTGTGACTTGCTGTGTCCCCTTGTGCACATGAGTAGAATGTACCTCCCTGCTGCTGAATTTGGTCTTGGTCAGGTGACCGATGGGACGTTAGCAGATGAGATGACCTGAGGCTGAGAGGCACTTTCGCACTGGGCTTTGCCTCTTGCACCTACCCCATCATGGGAGAGCTTCTTCCAGCTGCCCCGGGAGTCTGGGCGCTGAAATGAATGCTGTCGGCATAGACCTGGGCCAAGTCCTCAGGGAGAAGCCAACCCCCGCCTGGATCCCAGCCCGCCTGCAGAGGTCTGAGGGAGACCAAAGGCTGTTGTTTCAGTCTCTGTGACGCTGTGATTGTTACACAGCAAAAGCTGACTTATGCATCCCCAAATGACCATTTGACCCCAGTAAGTATCTACTCTTGCTCAGTTCCCTGGATTCCAACCCAGTCGCCTGACCCCAACTTAAAGCAGGGCCTCGAGCCCCACCCCACTCAGCTGGAGCTGCAGCTGACCTCTCCATCCTGCCTTTGGGGGACTCTCTCCATGTCAGGCTTAGGCTCTTGGGAGAATTAAAAAATTATAGCAATCCCATTATTGTGTGAAAGCTAACCAATTGCATATCTGAGAACCTTCTAGACCAGCAGTATCCAATAAAGTTTAAATATGATTCATATTATGTAATCTAAGAGTTTTCAATAGCCACACTAAAAAAAAAGTAAAAAAGTAAAGTTAATTCTAATCATCAATGTTATTTAGTCCAAGAAATCTAAAATATGATTATTTCAACATGTAACCAATATTATTTAAATAATGGTAGTATATATAAATGTAATCACACATAATAAATATAGATTTTAAAATAAGTATATTACTTAAAAGATACTTGGCATTCATTTTCATACCACATCTTTGAGTTTCGGTGTGCATTTAAAATGTGCACCAAGTCTCACTTGGGACGAGCCACGTTTCAAGTGTGCAGTAGCCATGTGTGGCTTGTGGCTGCCATACTGGACAGCACAGATCTGGAACACGGAAGGTAGAACCCGGTGCCACCAATGCTGAGCATGGTACCTGGCACATAGGAGGGACTCGGTAAATCATTATTGAATGAATGAAAGCTAAATACACAGGCACAGTTTTCAAGCTGGTGTTGGTGGCAGAACTATGACCTATGGTAAAAAAAAAAAAAATCACCCATAGCCCTGGCCAGTTGGCTCAGTGGTAGAGCATCGGCCTGGCATGCAGGAGTCCCGGGTTCGATTCCCCGCCAGGGCACACAGGAGAAGCGCCCATCTGCTTCTCCACCCCTCCCCCTCTCCTTCCTCTCTGTCTCTCTCTTCCCCTCCCGCAGCCAAGGCTCCATTGGAGCAAAGTTGGCCCAGGCGCTGAGGGTGGCTCTATGGCCTCTGCCTCAGGTGCTAGAATGGCTCTGGTTGCAACAGAGCAGCGCCCCAGATGGGCAGAGCAACGCCGCCTGGTGGGCATGCCGGGTGGATCCCGGTCGGGCGCATGCGGGAGTCTGTCTGACTGCCTCCCCATTTCCAACTTAAGAAAAATACAAAAACAAAAACAAACAAACAAACAAACAAAACACCCATAGCTTCTACAGATCAGATTTCTGTTATAAAGAGTGGTGATATTTTGAAGGACCAAGTTGGCTGGTGCCGTACCTGAGTCTACCTAGTAGTCTTGCTCAAAGACTACATATAAAAACTAAAATATAACCTCCGGTGGTTCCCAAACTTGTCTGAGCATGGGATATCATTGCAATCGTACTGTTTTCTCAGGGTGCCCACAGAGACTCGTGCAATATCATTTGAATTAAAATAGAAAAAAAAAAGGGTCTCACAGTTGAAAATTAATTGTGGTAAGAAATGATCAAAATCTGATCCATATGCTTAATATAAAGCAAACACTGAATAATTGCACCAATAAATGTTAAAATGATGAGATAAAATGCATAACAAAGATTGGCAATTGTCAAGGAGAAAACACGCACAGCTTGGCAGAAGGAAGGCAAAAATGTACAACCCACCGCCGAACATCATGCCTCCTGTGGCGGGCCCCTGTCACGTGGCTTCCGGACATTGTCAGGGACAGGACACCACTTCCTAAAGGTAGGTGAGCACTTAGAAATAAAAGCTGCCACTAATCAAAGGCTTACTGTGGGCCAGGCACCCTCTTTTAATCCTCTGAGGCAGAAACTACAATTAGTGCCATTTTACGGGTGAAGCCGCTGAGTCACAAAGAGATGGAGAAATTTTCCAGGTCACGTTGTGCCTGCAGACGCTGGTTCCGCAGCCTGCACTCCCGTGACACCACGCAGCCTCTCTCGCTGGATCATAAGCACGGCTCTGTCTATAAGCTTCGCATTTTCTCCCAACACATACTTTAAAACGCGCTGAAGATGAAAACGCCGCCAGCTGGGATTGTTCCCTGCCCCCCACTCTGGAACATCTCGCAGTCTCGCAGAACCTCTGTGTGGCCATGGAACAGAGTTTGGGAAGTGGTGTTCAGGAGACACATGCAAACTCCATTAACGCTGCCAGGAGCTATTAGCCGCTTTTTATTGATTGACTTAATCACTGGACTTTCTCCCCACCTCCATTTCAAAAAAAAAAAAAAGCAAAACCCAGCTTACAATAAAAATAGGATGCAATTAAATCAAGCGGGGGGCGGGGGTACAATATTCTGGATAATGCTACAGAAATGAAGCCCCAAACTTTCCTCCGCGCTTCCCAGCAGCTGGAGCCTGGGAGGCAGGGCGGCCGACCGCAGGTTTTCGTCGTCCAGAGGTAGACTCCAGCCCGTATGTCAGGAGACCCGAGTTTTTTTGGCCCGGCGCCCTAAATGCATTTGTCATAGGGACATTAGCATAAGTGGCATTGAGCAGTATAATGAATTATGTCCCCAATACTCATTTTATTTAAAGCATGCAGTGATGTTCCTTGAGTGGCTCTACTTATATCATTCTGTAACCTTTGCTGAGGGCAAAATATTAAAGTGTTGTTCTGCAAAGACAACTCTAAGGGGGAGTTGAAATACAGGCACGCCTCGTTTTACTGCCCTCCGCAGATGTAGCTTTTTTGTTGCAAATTGAAGGCAATCCTCCACCAGCAAAAATATGAAGGCGCACTTTATTCCGATGTTGCTTCATCGCGGGGGAACCGAACCCACGAAGTCTCGGAGGCAGGCCTGTAACAACAGTGCCTTCATGTGCCAGGCCAGAGAACACACAGAAACGATTCTGGAACTTCAGTGTAAGTGCTTTTAAATCTGTCCCCCTGTCCTCGCTGCTCTGGTCCCACGCCAGTTCTTCCTCATCTCTCCCCGAGCCTTCGACAGGAGCGTCCTCAAAGCGTCTCCTAACCCCGTCCACCCCCAACTCCTCCTCCGAACTGTCCCCTCAGTGATTGTCCGAAAACTCAGATCTGAGCGTGGCTTGTCTTGGCTTGGCTTGTGCATGGCACCACCAGCATTCCTGTTTGTCTTGTCTGTCTCTACACCCCCAGGGTCTGGCACGGGATAGGTGCTCAATAAATGTTTACTGCTGCACGAAGGGATCGTTCAAAAATAAAAACAAAGCCCGGTGTCTCAAGTCCCTCCTGCCAACTTGCTGGTCCCCAAACTCGATGCCCAATGGCTTTTCTCCTGCGCCTTCTCTCTTACGAGTCGAACCCCATCTGTGCAAATCATACTCATACACCATCTCCTGTATGATACGTTCTTTCTCAACTCCCCCTGCACCCCGTGGAAACCAACTCCTCCCTCTCAAGGTCTCCATGGAGCAGCAGGTACAAAGATGTGGGTCCCCAATGCCAGGGGGCTGGAGCCTCAGTTTCCACATCTGAGAAGAGGCAAAGGTGCAGGTAAGCACACCATAAGGGGGGAGTGAGGAGCAAATGGGATCCTTATCCGGGTGACCAAGAGCTACATTAGGGCCGCACATCTGGCCTGTCCCCGCCCACCGGCTGCTCCAGGGCCCGTGTTGCAAACTCAGGCTGTACCCACCGGAGTGCCTCCTGGGGGCCTTGCTTGGAAGGACTGAATAAACCCGACAACTTTAAACACGACAGGTGCACTTTCCAGGTGGGTGGCATCCTGGGTCTTGAAAAACCAAATTTCCTGGGTAATATTCACAAATATCCAGAATAATGCCCAGCCCTTCACATTTCTTTTGATTTCATGGTTCTAAGCATTTAAATAACCTTCTGATTTTAAATGGAAACGGGAGCTGAAGACCAGCAATGCAGGTCTTTCAAGACGCCCAGGCCCAAGTGCAGAGTCCAGGCAGGGCGCCGAGCACGCAGGGGAACCCCGACGGGCCTCCGAGCGGACCCCGAGCTCCAAGAGCCAGGTCCAAGCCTGGGCTCCACTGCAAACAGGCACAGCCTGGGTGGGGACGATGATTAGCAGTCACTGCGGAGCACCTCAGGGGACCCTCCTACAGACAGTCTGCCACCCAGTGTTTTTACCGTTCCATCTCAAAGTTTAATTAGATAATCACTTTCCAATGCTCAGATGCAATTAACCCCTTTGGGGCAGCGCAGCCTGGTATGCAGTCACCGTTCATGGGCCACGGAAGCTGAAATGCCCACGACAGTCTTTAGCATCACAGATTGGAGAAAAACATTTCTTAAAGAGAGAAAGAACTGGCAAATATTTGTGGGCTTTAAAAGGAATCTCCCCCCCAAAAAAAAATATCAGAAAGAAACAATGTCTCACCCAAGAGCTGAGCGGTTACCAGGAGAGACTCCAGTCCAGAATCCGGAGGCAGCCTCCGCAGCCCCATGTCCCTGCAGGGGGAGAGAAAAGGACTTGCAATCTCTCCTCCAAGGCCAGTGTCAGGTCCGCTGGTTGCTCTGCTGGTCTCACTACATTCAAATCAGACCCCTCATGCCCAGACCTAAGAAGGCAAAGGACAGAAGAGAATTCAAAATGTCCCTGGGCTTTCAAAACAATCTGTTTATTTGCACGGCTTCTCAAAGCATTTCCATATTTTCCTTGAGCCTCACAATATCCCCACAAGGTGGACAGGAAAGAGATTACATGTCCCTATAAATCACAAGGACACTGACTCAGAGAGGGAACATACTCAGTGTCACATGACTCGTGAGAGCCAGGCCAAAACTCAAACTCAGGGCCCCAGATCCAGGACTCCCGGTCCCAAGTTCTTTCCACTAAGCCTTTCCATTTATTTATTCATCAAGTACTCACTGAATGCCTGCTATCTGCTAGGCTCTAAGGATTCAGCATCTAGCAGGACAAAGGCACTCCTATCTTAAGGAACTCTAAATCTAACAAAGGAGAAAGAGAAAAAGATGCAGTGTGAGAGGCCAGTGACAGACATCAACGGGCCCGATCTGACGTTGGGAAGCCCCTGGGAATTAGTCAGGACTAGGATGAGACAGCTGAGGCACCTAGTGAGCAAAATTTAAAGGGGTCGTCGCTTTTAGGGGCATGCAAGTTGTGGCCCTGTTGCACAAGGATATGCTAAGAAATATTTAACTGGCTCTCTGGGGAAAACAAAGCTGATGTGTAGTGTATGCTCATTTCCTTGGTGTAAAGACTCCCACAACAGCTGATTTCAAGCTACCCAGTGAAGTCACTGCAGAATTAGAAAGAGATATACACACACGAGTGCTCTGTGAGCTGGTACGGGCCAGTGAAAGGGACCCTAGGGAAGGGACGTCTAGACTGAGACCCAAAGGGCTGTTAACATTTGGACATGAAAGATGGACCTGAGTTTGAGCCAGACCAGAGGCAGAACTGAGGACAGGTTCTGTAGAGCCACACTGTCCCTCCTGCAGTCACTTGCCATATGTGGCTGTTGGATTTAAATTTAAATTAATTAAAATTAAGTTAAACTAAAAACATAGTTGCTCTGTGGCACTAGACACATTTTAGGTGTTCGACAGTTACATGTGGCTAGTGGCTACTGTGTCAGGCAGCATCTATTATAGGATGTTTGCAGCGTCATAGAATGTCCTATTAGATAGCACCATGGGTTTGGAAGGAGAGAGAATGTGCATTTCCAGCAAGAGAAGGGAAATTCCGAGACAGGAGAAGAAGGGTCATCCAAATAAATTTCCTCCACTGCAAACTTTTTCAAGGATCAGCGTTCCACTCAGCACACTTTGGGAAACCCCTGTCCAGATACATTGCTGTTTGTGGCACATGGAGCCCAGAGCCGATGCTACTGAGGAGGGAATGCCCAGATGCGGACAACAGGAGGGTCTGGTTTGGGTTCACAACCCAACTGGGGAGTAGCGTTCTCTCCAGAGAGAGAGTGCTGTTCATCCTCCTCCAGTGTCATCAGACTAAAGGCGGGTGGTAATGGCCACAGAGAACCTAAGATGCACACACAGAGGTCGGGTCAGCAGTCGAAGAAACCTAGCCCACGGTTAACAGGTGAGGTCACTGAGCATCCATGCAGCCCAGCACTGCCCCAGGTCAGGAGTGGAGGCAGGGTTTGAACCCAGGTCCTCTGCCAAGCCCTCTCCGACCCTCGCCCCTTCCTCATCTTAGAATCGGAGCTCTCAACCACTTCCCTCCAGTTCACAGCCCTGTTCACCCTAGGACCTAGTTTCCTTCCCTCCAATCACTGTCACCTTTGTTCCTGGGTCCCATGTCACTGTCACAACCACTTCTGAAAGAGGCAACTGTTTTAATTCTACTCTAAAGGGAAAGAAAATGCATGTGCCGTCCAGAAAGCTAGAAGGCAAACAAGAAGTACGAGAATAAGGAAAAAATATATCACCCTGGTTCCCCATGCGGAGCTCCGCACTGTGAATGCTCTCGATGTGTGAGTCTTCCTTCATTGAGTGTTGCTGTGATCACGCTGCGATTCAGCACTGTCTCCTGCTTCTGTCTTGACATTTGATCGCCTTTATCTCCCAGGCCACTGTCAACTTCAGGCGGTGGATAGACCATAGTTTACTTAAACAAGTCCACTTTTGTTGGACATTCAGGTGATTTCCAATTTTCCTTTCATAAATGGCAGCTCCATTTAGGTCTCTGGGCATAAAATTCTCTCCACACTTCAGATTATTTCTCTGGGCTACCTTCCCAGAAGTGGAATTACTGGATCAAAAGGTATGAGCATTTTAAAGGTTCTTAGTACGGTTTGCCAAATTTCTTTCCAAAGGGGTTGTATCAATTTATAGTTCCCCAAAGCTCTGCCCAGGTCCCTCCGCCTCTCCTTTCTCACCAGCCTCACGTTTCATTACACTTGTCTCCGCTCACTTCATAGACGAATGTACGAACACATTGTTTTGATCTGAATTCCTCTATTATTTGGGTGGTTGATCCTTTTCTCCAATCCCATTAACCGTTGAAAGTTTCATGGCGACTGCAACGGGACCCATCTTTTAAAGAAAGGTGTGCGGGGTTCAGAAGCTGCCAAAGCTCCAGGAGGAGGCGGTTTTCCTGAAAGGCCAAACTTGGAGAGCCTGCCAACTGGCTCGTGGGCCCCCTGCAAACGGTGTTCCAACCACATTTCCACACTTACTGCCACTTGTGGAACGGGGACTCCGCATTCCAGAAGAATTCCTATTTGCGTGCGTGCGTGTGTGTGTGTGTGTGTGTGTGTGTGTGTGTGTGTGTTTTAAAGGAAACCACTAAACAAAACCAACTAAACTAACAGCCCTGCCCTGGTGGGCTGCAGGGGGCACCTCGACCCCGCGGACCCGCAGCTCACCTCCCAGGTTTGGACCCAGGGATTGGAACGTGGTGGATGAAGACCCACGTGTGCCTTAGAAACCATTAAACCGGGGCGGGGGCTCCATTCACTGTGAAATTCCCTGGGGAGCAGGGGAGCGCGTGGGACCGGGGCAAGAAGATACAAAGTTGGTGGTTGAGAAACAGAAATTGAGACAGAGTGAAGAAACGGCGAGGCCCAAGCAGAGAAAAAGAAGAAAGGGAGCCAAGGAAGAGAAACTGAGGAAACTGTTGGAAGCGAGGGGCTGGGAGCCGGCGGGAGGTTGCTAGACGGGCCTCAGGTGAGACCAGAATGCCGAGGAGGATTCGCGGCGCTAAAATGAGCGAAACGGAAGAAAAGGGGCAACGGAGAGATG